>NC_138824.1:62819105-64019105 GCF_965183815.1 Platalea leucorodia
GAAATAAACTACATCTCAGACCTGTCAATTAGTTCTTATGGACTAAGGGAAACAAGAGTGGTCAGTGAAAATGTACATGCCTGTGTTGGAGGTGTTTTCATATAGTCACCCAGGGCAATTCTGATCCCAGAATTCTGGGCAAACCTTAGAAAAAAGAAAATTACATAATTGAAGTGCTATCTGCAAACTCTACCCTGGGCTTCAAATTTTACCTGTTGTTATGGTCTTAAAAGTCCATACCACCATATATGATCCACAGTTGTATGTGGATATACGTAGTAAATTTTTCAAAACTTTGCAAAGCACATTTTTACTATAAATTTCTGAGATGGGTTGATTTTCACTTGAAACAAGAAATTCTTACTTCTTATTTCCAGGAATATTCTATTTGTTATGGAATAAAATATAAAATTTTCATTTTGAAAGTCTCTTATTTACAATCAGACTCGCATAGTATTTCAGAGATATTTTTTCTGAAATTTCCATTTCCATGAATTAAAAAGTATAAAGGAAAAAAATCTTAGATTTCAGGGATTCATTAATTAGCTTATAAAATTTTCATCTTTGCTAGAATAAAATCCTGGCCTACCAAGAACGGACACAAAAGTAATATAGCTATTATTCAGATAAAAATATTGTGGGTTTTGGTGTTTTGCTTAATTTGTTAATATATCATTAATGTTTACAATAATTACAAAACCAAAATGTATTTATTATCTGAAAAACAAGTTAAGTGGAATTCACATAAACTAGTTTCAACTGGGAAAAAAAGGGTTTTCTATGGAATCAAGCAGTCAGAAGCAATACCTGGGAATACTGTGTAAAGTAAACGTGTTCAAGTGGTTAAGTATTTAACTAAAGTAAAAGAAAAAATATTTTCAGATATAAACTATGAAGTGAAAGGAAGAGGAACAGCCCTAGCAATGGTTTAGATACTTATGGCAGACTAATAACTCCCAATATTCCTCTCAACAATCGGAACATGTGGTGCTCAGAATGATTCAATAATTGTTCTTAGAAGCAGTGTTTTCAGGGAGAAAATCCTAAGAAATGTCTGTTATTAGGAAACTCAGGCAATCATTGTATTAAGATTACTTAGATTAGATGCTGTACAATAACTTCTGGATCCAGAACACCTAGAAAGGAACCCATGCAAGCTATGAACCTGCCAGCTGCCCATACCACCCACTACAGTGGTAAAAGGTTGAAAATACTAGGATGCTGCTATAGTAGATCATAAATTTTAAATTGAACATGTATAAGAGAATTTCATCTTAGTTTTCCACCAGAAAAACCCTGAAACAATGGAAGTTAAATATCCAGCTACGCGTGTCTGTCAAGTGTCGCATCAAACTTTCCGTGCAATGCAGACAGGGGGGTTGTGGGGTGAGTGCCCAGAGACAGGCTGCCTCATCCCGCCGTTGGCCACCCTGCCTGCTGCCAGGCCAGGTCCTCCATTGGTGACCCTGCCTTCTGTGAGACCAGGTCTCTTCTCCAACTCCCCAGTTAAAGAAGGAGACATCTCAGACAGCTTTGCCAACTGTCTGCCTAGAGGGCACAGAGGTCTTCTCCTTGACAGGCCATCGGTGAATGAATATCTAGAAGCAGACTTCAGCTCCTGGATGGGTGGTTTCTCAAGAGGTACTGCATTCCAGCAGGTTGTCTTCTTACCTGGCAGGTGAACAAATGGGAAAAAGCCTGCCAGAAGCCCAGCATCCCATTTTTTTTTGCTCTCTGTTAATACTATGTAGTTTGCACCCCTATTATTTTTAATTTTCCAGTACTGCTTCCATTTCTATATATTGCCAATTACCTAAGATTACCTGTAGGAGTATAAATTACAACTCAGCAATGACTAATTAAAATTTACACGATTACTTTATATTTTAAAAATAAATTATACATCATTATATTCAGTCATGCTGCATTAGTTGATTCAATAAATACAAACAAAGGCTTTTCTCTCTCTCTTTGCTAAATGACTTCACTTTTATCATGCCATTTTGTCTACAATGAAGTTAGGAATACATTCATGTTTTTCTTTCTAATTCAAAATTCTAAAACTGAGATATGTCAGAATTCTCATACAGTTGAGGTATACTGGATTCAAATTATCTCTGAAATGTTTTCTTCTTTCAGTCTTAATGAAATCTTTTATGGAGATCTTATCAAGCAACTGCTTATGCAAAGAGAATAATTATGACATTCCTGAAAGCATTCCACACAGCTCTTTTTAGCTTCATTAGATATTGATTTTTCAGCCTTCTGTAAGTCAAAAATAAAAGTCAAATTTATAAAAACATTCTTGAACAGTATTAGAAGCAGCTGAGACCAAAAATCTAGGGGTTACAAAAAGCTAAGTTCAAGGGCTAGTGAAAGCAATCTAGAAAGCTGGGCAACCTTTTTAGGAATATCATCAGTGTCAAACTATCTCTGTAAAATGTTTCAGAAAAATTAAAAATTTATTATTAAAAAAAAAAACTATTTTATTTCCTCCCTGTCCTCATGATAGGAATTAGTTTTAAATCCGAAAAACTGTAATCTTCTCCAAAAACTTTCGAATTCTTCATTCTTTGCAATATGCCTCCTTCAAGTAAGATAAACTTTTATTTTTAAGATGCAGTTTCATTTTTAAGATGCACACATACTATGTGCTGAGAAATTCAGCAAACATGGCGCTCCAATATGGATGTCATATTTACTTATTTACTTCATACTTACTTTTCAATACATGAAAGAAAGATTTTACAGCCCACCCGCTGTGCTGTACAATAGCTTGCTGTTAAGCGTTAAGAAATTCCAGATTATGCAACACCCAAGGCTGACAACAAACTCTATTCAGTTCCACTCTCCAGCAGCTCAGGATCATTGTAAACAACCAATATTAAGAATTGGGAAAATACACTGAACAGGAGCCTGCACTCTGAATAAAATCTGTTCTTCCCAAGTGGAGGATGGAACGAGGAAATTGTGACATTCTGTGAAACGAACAAACTTGAGGCATTCTCTCAAGAAGGAGAATAAGGATGACTAAAGAGCAAAATTAGCAATAGCACTTGAAAAGCAAGCTGATAATAAAACCAGCTTTTCAAACTTATATCCTTCTTAACATAGTACTGGACTTTTTAAAGGAAGTTAGCTTTGCATTGAAAGAAGGCTCATGAAGATTTCAAATGATCCTATAGATAGTGTAGGTACCTACAAGTTACTTTCCATAAAAATAGAGCTTACAGGTTGTAAGATTCCAAAGTTGGATACTGAAGCCTAAACTCTGCATACAGGGCAGGGCCCAGGAGAGGCAGAAAGCAATCTCTCCACCCTCTTATTGGCTCTGTAAGAAGAATGTAGCAATGGGAGTGCAAGACAATAAGGATGGTAGGGTGCTAAGGAAGTACACAGTCTGAAACGTAGTGGTTAAAGGAACGAGTAAAAGATGGCAGGGCTTGATTTTCAGCCCTGCACAAACTTATTGTTACTTACTACTACTTCAGATCCTGGCATTCATGGATCCTGATCTGAAGCAACTTGCTTTTCCCTTGCATCATACAGACAAGCTATTTTCTTAACATGAGACTGAATTTCATTCACAGGAGCTAGGTTTAACCACATGCACCATTGTTGTGGTTTCCCAGCTAGGTCCTGTCTGGAGCATTGCATGAGAGCCTTGCAGTGTGTTAAATCAGTTTTCCTCTGTAGGAACCAAAGCTTTGGTTCCTTAACTGTGGAGCTGGGAGAGGGATATACACCCAAATCTAACCTGAACATAGAGTTGTGAGACAGAGTATATCCACCCCTGGAAGATGGAAAAGGCTTTCATGATCTTGCAGCTATGTTGACTGGAGGCAAATAACTGAGAAACCACTTAAACCTCTGCATCACTTCTTCCTGTTGGTAAAATGAAGGTGGTGACATTTCCTTTCCTTTGACCCTCTTTTGTTTGTCTATAATTCAAGCCAAAAAATTATATATAGTGGCAAACTATCACTAAGACTAACCTAAAGATACATAATTGACCTACAAATATCAGAGGTTTGTTTCTAAACAACACAGCTTCTCACTGATATGCTTAGCTTTCCAACAGCTGATTTAGAAAGCAGATGAACCACCATATAACTGAGACTTATTCAAGATGTTTATCCTTCAAGTGTGTTCTATTGCAAGAAACTGAAACCATCAGGTTTTTTTGGTTGTTTTCTTGGGGGGTGTTTTTTTTTTTTTGTTTTCTCACATTGTCAGAGAAGTCTTTTTCTTATTTTCTCCTTGTATCTCTTCTTCTCTTGATACTGTACACGCTAGTTTAGCAGATGCGTTTCCTTACAATTTACAAGTGATTTCTATTCCCTCGCTGCATGTTGCAGTGTTCCAAATAATGACTTTCTTGAAGGAATGTGTCTAAAACCTTGAAGAAAAAGTTGAGATCTGCCATAATAAAAATCAATTTAGAAAAATATTTTTCTTTTAAGTTCTTAAATTCGTACTGTTCATACAATCTCAGATTAGATTATTTCCAACACATTTTACTCCTCTGTAAAGTACTAGCGAAGATGCAACATCAGTGATATGTACAGATTGATTGAGTTCAGTGGATTAATATGGCTCATTGAGAAATGCACAACGTTAACCATTTATTTTATGTATCTCTTTAAAAAAAACAAGGAAATAATAGAAATGCATACATCACTGAAGGTAAGAGATTAACCAGAAGGTTAGAGAAAAACAAAGTAAATTATCACAAAAAATATATATAAAACAGGAAATACATTGTCAAAATTCTTCCCCCCAAAAAACCCTTGCAACTGCTTGAGCAGTTTGTAGGAAAATAAAATTCAGGAATAATGTTAAAATTCTGTCCTTTCCATGTCCAGTTTTTCAGCATTTTGTAAAAATGGCATTTCTTTGAAATTCAGTGCCATTGAGTCAGTCTAAACTAAACAATTTTTTCACAAATATAAAAAACATGGAGACTGCAATAAAAAAAAAAATTAATCATAATGAACCTCTTGTTAAGGATATAAACATTCAGTGAGGAGATATAGGAAATCAAGACTTTCTCTGCTGAGAGTGAAAAAAAAAATAATCAGTATGGCAATGCAAATATTACTGTCCCATGACTTTCAGAGTTCAGGGATTGAGAATGAATACCCAAGAAACAGGACCTTATGTAAGCTTACTTCCAAACGAAGTGACCAGTCTATTGGCTTCAGTGGCTTCAAAATCTATTGTCTTGCTGTACTGGGTCATCATATTTGCTTCATACCGTTCTTACAAGGCATCATTGCAAGTGTGAAGATATAACTATTTGGCAGTTAAATCACTGACTAGATATTTGAGAAACCTTGAAAGACTAGTAATCTAAATGCTTCTTTGAACAAGATGGCAAAAGATACCACTTCATGAAGATAACAGGTGTCTATGTCTAACTCATTTATAGTTGCATGTATTCAGCATAAAGTAACAATATAATTTAATTTTATGAGCGGATTTTGCTTGCTTGGAGATGCTTTTAAAAATAGTAAATTACTGATAGAAACAATACACTAAACATTCCAGTTTAATGTCTTAAGGACATTAGTGGAAAAGCACTATATGTGGAAATAATGTGTTATCATATAGATCACTTGGCTGAGTAACAAGTTTTGAGATCAGATTTTTCGTATTGTACAAATAGAAAAAGGCCAGGCTTTAGGATTGGCAGTGCCATAGGATGGAATGCCTTTCCTTCTCATCAGTGATTTGAGGTGAGCCGTGTTATTAGTGACCAAAAGATTTATATGACCTGTTGTCATATGTATTTGATGTCACTTGTAAAAGAAGTGCATGATAATGAATTTCTAAGCCATATATATTTTAACATAGGAAGTCTTCACCAAAAATAGCAGATACTGAACCAAGGCAGTCACAAAAAAGTAAAGATGTGTTTGGCTGGCTGAGGAGAGAAAAAAAAAATAAAACAACAACTATCAAACTTTCATGCAACTTTTATGAAAAGGAAAGAAATATGAACATAGTAGTATGCAAAACTGGGCATACTGCCTCCCATGATGTATCATGTCCATAAATCACAAGCCCTTCCTATACAATTGGAATCTCTAGATATTGACACAATTAAAAAATAAAAATACTGATGATGGTTAATTACAACTCAAAGACTACCAATCAATATTTTTTGCTGTCTGGTTATTTCATGCAGACAAATAGAAACACACAACATTGTAAGCGCAGTCTCTATTATTCACCTAAGTCCATGTCTGAAGCAGATAACCACACCAGAGGAAGACATGCAGAATTCTCTTGAAATGCAAGACACAGTTTTAAAAACTTGCTTTCTCTAACACAGTACTGTGTAGGAACAAAAAGTATCAATAGAAATAAAAAAAAATAATTTATTGAATAATATACTACACCACATATCACATCCATTTCTGCCTTTTCTGGGAATGTGTTAGTCATGTCGCTGACATAATATACTGCTGAAGGACTTTAAAATACTGTGGTCATTATCAAAGCCTATATAATTTTGAATAAAATCTTTAAATTCTTTTGTCTTGCTTTTTTTCCCAAGACATTATACTCAATTTTGTAGGCTGTGGCAGTTCAGATACAGGCCGTTTGGGGGAATGAAGTTATCACATTATAGCTGATTTCCAGATGGACCAAACAACACCAGCTGCTACATCTGGTTTTGGCCAGAAGCCTAGGGTGTGAATGCAACCCACTCAGTATTTTATGCACAGTCAATGAATATTTCTTATCTCCTGATTACAATGGTGACTGGCTCTTTTAAGAGATTTGAGTTGAAATATAAACTCCCCAAAATATTCTGACTCAGAGTGGTTATTAGAGTGAGTTACTGGTAACTGGTGACAGAATCAGACAACCCTCATAAACTCTTTCCTCTAATATTTGACTACCTATTTAAAAAAAAAAAAAAAAAACAAAACCAAAACAGTGTAGTTACAAACTTAATACTAATAATTACGGAAGAATATGATATTGGCCTCAGAGGTTCTACCATAACTGCAGCGACAATTGGAATTGGGAATCAGCTCTGAACTTTGCAATAGCTGCTCCTTTGAAATCAGTACTTCAGAACTGTATCTGTGCACATCTGCAATTACATGCATTTACCAGTAATGACAGGAGCAAAATCAATAAGAGACCTTCCTTTCATTCAGGGTACCACAGGATAAGGCCCTGCTATGGTATACAGATTTCTCTGTCTTCCATAAAGAACATAGTCTACTGCAATCAGTTTACAGCTCCCCTGTAGCAACCAGAAATGGAAAATAAAGCAAACATAGGATCAAAATGCAATATAATTAAATAATAATTATAACTATACTAAATTATTAAATATTACTAAATTCAATAGTGCTTCGATAGTATTAAAATACCAAAAGATTACATCTTCTAAATTTTTAGAGCAAATTAATGTCCAAGAATTAAAGTGAATAGACTAGGTTCTACTCACTAATGGGAATACTGAAGGAAGGCCAAAGTTAAAACTACTCAAACCACTAGATCTTTGTCATGTTATAGGAAAGTCAAAATGCTGATATGTTTTTTCTACTCCTTTCCCATTTTGATATGGGACTGTTCCATGTACAAGAATATGGGGGGGGAGAGGAGAGAAAGAAAAATGATGATGACCTCCACAAAAACAACAGAGCAGGAGCTGGAGATGTATGTGGGAAATGAGGCTTACTGCTAGTAAATACTAGACACTGAACTAGAGCTTTAACAGTCCTGAAGAACAACTTGTATCTGTTCAACAGAATTTATCTTTGAACAATAAGAATATTACAGCTTCTATCCTCTTCCAAAACAAACACTGGGTACACACACACACAGAAACTTTAACATATTTGTTAATTGTTTCTTCTTTGTCTAGGGGAATTTTTAAACAAGTGAAACAGGAGATGGTAACAAGGACTTTCACTCTGCAAAGGGAACTCTATTGGACAAAATCAGAAAGGATACTGTTAATTTAGCCCTGAGATAATGATGGTAGTTTAGAACAAATATATTTGAATAGCTTAATTTGGGGATACTTAAAATTAGAGTTAATTATGGATCTACACTGAAGAAAGTATTGGAAATTTTTTTCTGAATATTCTTTCAATTATGTGTTACGTTTTTCTTAAATTAATATAGCTATATATATGCAGACAGCACAGACATTCTTTTGGAATTAATAGGAGTTTTTACCAAAGACATATTTTAGTTAGATTACTGTGTTATTTTGAGTGCCTGTGTTTTCAAAGAGTTGGATAAATTACTTTTTAGTGTTCAAAAAGAATAGATTATTGAGACCGAAGATTCGTTATTGTTTTTATAAACTAATTTGACAGCTGTTGATTTAACCACTCAAAGCAATCTCTGAGCGTTTGTAGCCTAATACCATCTCAAATGGGACTTCTTCTGGGGAAGTACATTACTAACCACAGAAATCATTTGATGATTCGTGAGAACATGCCTGAAATCTGCTTGAAGTGTGTAGGGAGACAGCAGCTATTGTTAAGAAATTCTCAGCATCCATTAAAATGAATTGTTCTGTGCAAACCAGTACTGTTTTACACTGTAGTCTGCATTTAAATGTACTTGAACTGCATTATACAAATCCAAAACTGATTAACATTTGGGTGCAAACCACACCGTTATACAAAAGCCATTTTGTCAATATCAATGACAATAAATAATAATAAATAATGATCAGAAGAATAGCTTTCAGTATTTGTGATTTCAGTTTGGAAATCAGCTAAAATTGTACTTAAGTCCTGAGTTTCAGAGACTCTTAGACTAAATTGAAGACACATTGGAAAGATACTGATGGTTGTTATAAATTCAAAAGTTCAGTTCTAAAAGATGCCAATGCACATGTAGTAATTTGGTATGGAAAATGAGCCAAATTTTAAGGAGTATAAATTCACATTATTTAGTGTACTCACTAAGTGTTGAGAATATGAAGAATCTTCTTAGATGCAGTAGCTATTCCACAATTATCCACTATAACTTTTCCTCCTATTTAATATGAACATCTAGCACTGACTATCATTGATGGTAGATTATGTGGTTCATTGATTTCACCTCATGCGGTTATTGCTAATAAATTATATGTCCAAAAAGGTTGAAATAAAGATATGATATTTTGAGATGAAATTATAAACATCTATAAACATGATACATAAACTCTGATTATGCTTAGTGATTCATTAGCCCTATGATAACATAGTGCCAGTGTTTAACTCTGTGATTTTACATAAAATCTATCTTTTATCACAAAATTCTGATCTCTTAAGTCATGAAAATAAATCTAGCTTTTTTACTAAGATTGCTCAAAATATTAGGCAATCATAAATGAAAACATAAATATTTCAGTAAGATAAAGTACCCAAATATTTTAAGCAGTGTGCTTTATTTTACATGTGCCACATGCTGCAAGCCGCAACAGTCAGGCATCAATGTGTCACTGAAAGACTATATAATTCAATATGAAAATATCTTCATGTATCTTATGTCAAAAATCTCATGACTATCAGATAGAAGTCAGCTTGAGACTGCTTCAGCTCAAGTTATGATAGCTAAAATTATAGCATAGGTAATGTTATAGCAGCTGTCCCCCTGGTGGTTCATGTTTAAGATTTACACGTGTTATATTTAAAAATAATCAGTTGCAAGACTATTGAAGGTTATTTTATCAGATAAACAAATCTATTATATAGGAATTGCAGCTATTTGATGCTATCAAGGTGTCATGAACTTATGAAAATCTCTGCTCTGCCTTGGCTGTAGTGCTATTTATTTATTCAGTGATGACTTTGTTTGGTTTTGGTGAGTTGTTCCTTTTTTGCCTGTGTATCTATAAACTAGTTTAATTGATCGACCCACATTTCTCCAGCACTTCAAGGTAGAGTGTATAATATTTTTGCTTTCCTACTGCAGAGAAAAATTTGAAAAAAGTATTCTGCTCAAGTATACTTTGCCCTAGAGGAAAATTTGCAAATATATGTAATGACTTTGTTTATCACATTTCCTAATGTGCATGGAAAACAATGTGATATCTCTTGCAAGGTTCTTTTCCTTTTTTTTTTTTTTTCTCTCTGCAAGTGGGGAAAATATTCTTAACTGAAAAACAGAAACACTACTGAAGCTGAGAACGCAAAACTGAATGAAAGAATGAGATTTGGCACACAGTAGTGAAGATTAATGCTCAAAGGCGGTCAAATTTTGCTCCTTTTGAGCCAGCCACTAATAAAGGAACCAATCACTGTTTAGAAAACACAGTTGCATTAGTACATGAATCTACTAATTACAAGACAATATATATTAGAAAGCAGTTAATTCACCCAAATTCTAATTTTCTCATGATCCAGTGATTGACTACATTTGAAATAAATTTTCTTACTAAATGTGATACTGAAAATAACAAACTCAGTTAAAGGTATAATATTAAACAAAATCAGTATTGAAAACTACATATAAAAATCATATTTTATCTGATTTCTTCTTTAACTGAAAATAACAGTGTTCTTTGCATGCTAAGTATATTCAGTATTTGCTCAACTATATTGTGACATTGTAGAAAAAAACCTGCTTTGAGCATCTGAACAGAAACTAAATAAACACCAAGGATCACCTTATAAAGACAGGATTCTTATAAATTCCATCAGCACAGAATAATCTTAACCACATTAAGCTAGGTCCTCAGTTCACGTATACTGCCATAAATTGTTGCTAGCAACAGAGATTGCCCCAAGTGTAAGAAAAAAGTGGAGGAATAAAGGAATCATACACTGATCATAAGGCATGAAAACACAAGGCAGCTTAGTCTACCGATGACAGGAAAATAGCTGTTGTTTAAAGCAACAGCTGAAGCAGGCAAAAAAGAACATACGTCTTCAATAGAGAAAAATAAAATCTAAAACCAGCACTAGCTGAAATCAGATTGGACAAGAAGGATGAATGGTCAGCTGCCAAAAACATACAATAAAATTGTACAAAACCAGAGTAATGATAAAGTCATTGGGAATCCAAAACATTAGATAATTCTACAGTAAACATAACTGGTGATTACTAGAGATAGAATATCTGGATGGGAATATTTAATTTGTTTGCAAATATATTTACTGTATTTGCCCAGGATAATCCTTGAAGTTCTGCTTACATAAAATTAAATCTAAATACTCGGTTGCCATAACAACATAATACATTAGTTCTCTAGTTTTATTTTTGCTCATTCGACTACAAGATTGTTTGCTAGGTTCTTTGTGACTTAACTCTTTGATGTTTCTCAGTATTACTTAAATGAAGACTGCATATTTATTTAATATCTTGAGGATACTTCATAATTTCTTTTCCTTAAAGAAGCAAATCAGGCTCAAAAATCTGACACTTAAATAACAACATCAGAAAAAGTATTGCATTTTCATTGATAAAATTATAGAAATCCTCAGAAAATAAAACTAGACAAATATATTTCATCCTTTTATGTTTTTACTGGCAGTATTAAATTATGGCATCACATTTCTGCTGAAAAAATACTGAATTAGACTATCTGCTTAAGAGCCATACTCTTAAAAACAGCTCTTAAGTACAGCATCACTCATATAATTTTGCAAATAAACACACTTTCAGGGAGCGGTGTGTTCTGAAGACTGCATTTCAGTTCCTAGTTTTGCAAGGTGAAACCAAAATTGTGTTTAAAAAACCACAAAACAGAATAACCCCCCCTGACAATCTAGATAATTTTTGCCAAGTGGAGGAGATATCCCTTTTAATGTGTTTGTCCCCGGGTGAAAACCTAAAAGGAGGCAAATATAACAGGTGAGAATTTCTGTCCATGGCTCCTGCCTAATGAAAGCTGTATCAGGACTCCACAACAGTCAGGAGTAAGAGCGAAATCTTCTATGTCAGTGTGGCTAAATTCTCATTAATGCGTCTGTAGCAATCAGAAATGGGACTGCATACAAAGGCTAGTGTTAAAGCTGATCAATTGGTAATACTAGTAGCATATATTCTAGCAGCCCACAGACTATTCATGAATATATTAGTATATGTTTAATTGTAAAACTGTTCAGTTCAATCAGAAGAGGTCTTAACTTTCCACTGATGCATCAAGTGTCTATCTACTGAAGCATCGGCAAATAATGTAAATTGTTTACATAGTCATATGTTTACATTCAAAGAATAAAGTATATTCTGTCTCTTGGCATACTTTAACTCATGTTCTCTCCCATGCTCTTTGCTTCTCACAAACACACTTGCCTACATACAAATTATGTTCAAATATGTTTTCTTATTGTCATCCATAATGGTTACATGGCAAAGTAACCATGTCTACATTCAAGTAGACACGGCCAAGAGAAGAAATAAGGAGGGTATAGAGAACATTTATAAGCACCAAAGCTGCCAGTGGGACTAGACTAAGATAGGTGGGTAAAGTCTTGCTTTTAACAAAAAGAACTAGACTGCATGAAAACACAATCAATGAACAGACAGAGAGGCAAAAAAAGAAGGGGAAGGGTTTCTACATTAGTTATTGTAGTTTGCCATCTTTTTTATCTTCTTCAGTTTTACATTTTGACCTGTTACATTTCCTTGTTAACTGTTTCATACAATGAAGATTCATTCTTATCTCTTGTTCTTAAGTTGTAATAAAAACAGTAAAAATACCTGGTCCCTTACCAGCAGAAATATCTGACCATCTCAATTTAATCTAAAAAAGGTTCACCTAGCTCTGACATTCACCAAGCAACTAAACATAGAGAAAATTAATAAGTGCTGAATCAGATATAAACTAATATACTCTTCCAAAGGCATTACCTAAGCCTACAGTGGGAAATTGTCTGTGATTGAGATGTCTGAGCTAACACCAGTCTCGGTTAGCTTGTTGATGTGGTTCAGCTCTGCACCCCCTAGACACAGCTCTTTCAAATCTTGCAAGAGGTAAAACCTCATTAATACAGCTAACGGGCTTAGTCGTAATACATTGTTAACGGTTCTGCAGATTGTTTTATTGTGTTCATTGTGTGAAACAGATGTTCCCTAAAAGGTGTAAAGAAGATGAACATTAAATGATAAAAAGAAAAGGAGAATCTTTCATATTTAATACCTGGATAGAAATTTCTCTCAAGCTAGTTTAAAAAAAGGCTAAAAAGTTGCCAAATTTATGCATGATTTTCCCAGGAAAAGTTTCACATGAAAACACGTGAGGGAAACTTAACAACATATTTTGCCATTTGTTTGGATCATCTATAAGTACTTTCAGTTCAACTTGATACATTATATAAAATGTCTGTAAGAAGTTGCAAGGCTTAAGATAAGATTGTGGTATTATTAAGGAAAAAAGAAAAAAGCACATAGAAAGTGTTTCTGTCAACAGTGTTTTGTGTTCCACATTTATTAGCTGTGGTAGTGTAAAATGAAATCATCATGAACCTATAAAATGCAGTAAAAACTTCACATCAGTTTTGCGTGTGAGGAGCTTGGATAATTCTAATATTATATTGCGTAAAACTCAACAAACATAAATCAGAAATTAGTAAGTTTTGAGAATGTCTTCAAATAACAAAAAAAAAAAAAAAAAAAGTACTCATCTATTATCTAAGGAAAGGGTTTTGTGGGTGAGATAAGGTAAAAGGGGAGCCATGAGTGAATTGCTAGGGCGGACAAGTGGAAGATGGAAAGGCACAATGTACAGTGACATCAGAGACTAGGGAGGGGAGGGAAGTGGCAACCGAGCTCAGCTCAGAAGCTGAGGAGAGAGAAAAAAAGATATTTTGTTCCTATCTTCAAAATTGTCATGAATCCCACAAAATTTTGGGATAGTGACTGAAGGACTAGTTTTTAATTACTTTTATCTATATTTAACACATCTTTATTTATCTGTCAGGGTCATTACAACTCTGAAATGACACTGCCTCTAAAAGAGAGGAAGTTGAACAAAACTATTTGTGGGAGGATAAGTTGGCAATACATGTTCCCATGTTAATGCCTCTGAAGAGTGAATACAAACATGTGTGAAATATCATCATGTCACTGTCTGAATTGCATAAAGCTTTCTATTACTTTCATCTAGTAGAAAGCTTGAGAAGTAGAAGGCAACCCTGCACCAGAAAATATCTGCATGCCAGGTGATACAGTCGAAAAGGATACTCCACTCTCAGATGTTCTCTGACAGTAGAGAGTAATTGATTGCTGCTTTATGAGAAATGGGAATTCAGCATAGTGCAGAACAACAGAAGCTACTATTGGGCTTAATTAATTGATTAACAAATCACTACCTTCAAGTTCACCAGAAAAGGCAAAAAAAGATTAAATTATTTTTGCTTGGGTCTTTGGCTTCAAAGTTGCATATTTTGTGCAATTAAACCACCCAGAGAGGATTTTTTATTAGTCACTGGATTAAAGACAAGAGCAGGGTCTGGAAACCAAATGCTATTCCATCATTGCTATGTGCTCTGCCCTCTGAAACGCAAACTGTGGACTTGCTTTTTTGATTTCACAACAGCATGCTGAGAGGAGTAGTCACCAGAGTCACAGGTGTCTCTGATGAAATATGGGTCTGAACTCTCTAAGTTGAGAAAAAGATAGAACCCAGATCTCCTATTTCTTAGACAAGTGTCTCACTAGTTTTATCAGAGGTTGATGGTTTCACCTCTCATCTCTATTTTATAATCAAAGAGTAATTCCTATCCCTGTCTTTTAAACATAATTATGGGCACCAACCCTTGGGAAAGCATCTCAGGAGCACTTCCCACCTAACAACTTTAGCTCAGATACCTACAAGCATGAAGAGGACAGGATATCAGTGGCATCCCTCTTGTTAATGTTTTCAGTTGACTAACTTCATTAATCTCCCTGCTCCGTGCAAGACTTCCTGTAGATTAACCTTCTCAGGCTGCACTGGAGAGTGGTGAGCATATGTATTAGACATTGCATTACAGATGTCCAAAAAAATTCAATTGATACTGACATTTCAGGTTTTCAATTTTTTTTTTTGTTTTTAATCTGGAAGTTCTATTTCAAAATGTTCAGAGAATTGCTTTAGCTCTGGAATGACTGGATGGATTGCTACCATTTTCACCTCAAATCCCAGGAACCAAAAATGTCTTTTTAAAAAAAGTAAGTTTTCTGATTTCTTGATTTATCAAATTTATCTGAATTTACTATACTTCTCCAAGTTCAACATGCTTAGTGAACTCTGATAGAATTTGACCCATCAAATTTAAGCTGCAACTTCAGTTTTATTTTTATTTTTCTAATGAGGTTCTAACTAGTGGTTGCAAAACTCAGACAGGACATGCAAGAAGACCAGCTTTTCTTTTTAATAGGATTTAAACACATGCTTCCTCCATTCTCTGCTTCATCCACTCTTGTCAAGTGTCCTACACAACCAGGCCATAGACCATTCAAGGAATGTCATACATGGGAAAGAAGTGTCACATTTGATCTCTTCTGTGCTGTGATAATAAACTCAGTAATTTGAAATAATTTGAAATTCACTGGGCCAAGACAAAAGTAGAAATATGATGACAACTGTACTGTAATGTTTAGGACACATTCCTGGAAGCTCTGTGTTCTAACCTAGCCAGGTCTCACTGAAAATACAGAAAAAGATCATGAACCAAAGACCAAACGAAGTCCCCCATCACTTTGTTATGTTATTGTTGGGTACCAAGGGAAATACAGAACTGGGATGCAATGAATATCTCAGATGTGTTTTGTAACTATAAGCCCAAATTTCTGCTGCCTGTGGGGACTAGCCATCATTTATTTATGCTCATTAAACATGAATAAAATGATTAGTCCTGTCACCCTGATGGTCATCATTAGTCACACTATACATCTCAAAGAACCTCCCTGATGAGAACTGCTGTGTTATGCGCTCCTCTGTTCATACAACCCAGAAGTCACCACTTCACCTTCACAAAAGTTAAGCAGTGTTCTCATAGTCATGTTCAGGTAAATCCTTTGTGATAAAAACTGAAGCCTGAAATCCATTTTCTTCTGAAGAAGATCCTACATCTTCTCATACGGTTCATTTTTCATTACAGAAGAAACATTTCAAAAAACAGATATTCATGGACATGAACAGATAACCTCACAAGACCCCAACAGCTTCCTTCACTGATTCCTTGCCCCTCTTCCTCAAGGGCCTCCTCTGGCTATGACTTCCCAAAGACACTCCATGTGAAAAGCTAAATTTTTGGCAGCAGGGAACTTTTAACAGCACAGCCTTAATTTTTCCTAACTTCATTTGGCAACTGTAATGAAGAAAGATGGTGCTCAGGTTGGAATAGTTCCTCCATTCCTAAAGCACTACATGTTTTAACACACCATTACTACTGATCCACCGTATATCCATTTTATCTTATATCCTTGCTACTCTGCAATAGTTGTTACCAGTCATTATGCATCTGTATTTTTTAAGAAGTACTTTTTAATGGGAACTGTAAAGATAACTCTATATTACTCTTTCATACACTTAAAGTCTTAATTTTACAAAATTTAAACACACCAAGCTCAACATTTGGGGTATTTTTCTAGCAGTTTTATATTGGCAAAAGAACTTGTTTAACATTAGAAACATGATTTCCACATGCAATAATTGGGTGGATCAGTCCCTTAGCATAACTTATTTAACAAGTCATTATTCGATCTTGACTCTAAACGACAATCCATTCATTGTAAGTATTTGCCTAATGATTTTGGTTAAAGATTGTTAGCTATCTTTTCCCCAAAGCATTCACTTGGAGTACTCAAGGGCCACTGTATTGATATTCTGTAGCTGTGAAAGGCAGAGGCAAGCAATTATCCAATTCCAAAAATATAATGAGGCTCAGGTGTATTTAAAACCACAATCTGATTTGCCCATTATATTCAAGGTCTACGTGCTGTAGGCTCCATGCTTTAGAAAATTATGCGTTAGGTTTGTTGTTTGAATTACTTGCTTTTTTTTTTTATTGCTTGTATCAAGGATCTTAGGCACTTTCTCAGTATACTTCCCTAATCCATAGAGTGCTGTGCTACTTTAAATTTGTAATACTTATTCCTGTGCTAATTACTTATCTAGTTCTAGTGCCCTCTGAGAGAGTCAGAATGTGTTTTATTATTTAAACCATTAGCAATTTTTCAGCACTTCTTAGGGATAGTTTTATCTTAAAACTGACAAGTTGCTTATCAGTTGGCATCATTGGTTCTGAAAACAAACCTAATCCACTTTCATTTCTCTCTCAGAAAATAAATAAATAAATAAATGTAGCATTTAGAAGTTAACAGCAATTAAGTTGAGCTTTGTTTAGATGAATGCTTCCTGATTGCAGCAAAGAGGTGATACCAACATTCAGGTTTGTATGAAGGGTAGAAAGCCTCTTCATTTTCTATTATGGAAACTACACAGGTGTGGACAATTCAGAGGGCATTCATTTTGAGGAGAATCCATGGTGTTTCAAGGCAGCCTGAAATTTGAGAAGAGTTCTTTTTTTGAATAAGAAGTCTTATTTCTGTAAAAGGAGTGGACTTTAAGTATGTTTATTTAACTACATTGTTGAAAAAAAAAATGCAGCTATGAGTGAGAAGATAACTAGTGAAAAAGCTTAAGGATGGATGGCACCTAGGATTATCAGCCTTGCCATCTATTCACAAACCATGCAGCTGTAAGTCCCTCAAGCATACCTTCGAATATTCGGTCACTTGGAGTTGAAGGCAAAGCACTGAGGCTTATTTTGGCTGTCAGCTTTAAATAACAACCAACAGCCTACTCCCTTTCTGTTTAGCATATGCTTCACAAACAAGGAAGATCACACTTTGCTACAAAATGTTAGGCTGTAGTGATGGGCGTAATGACCTTTATAGTGTGTCACATTCTGCAGAAAGTTATGTGCAGTGATGTATTAGATTATGTTTTCCTCTCTGATCGTACCACTCTCTACTGGAGTATTTTTTTTACAACTGCTTAGATTGCCTGGGAAATTGGTTTCTAGTTTACAAGCAGTCTTTTCATTATTTTTTAACTAGAGGCAATACATTGGAATTTATACTTCATGTGCTGCACTGTACATTTCTGGAAGTGTCAAGTATTTTGCTGCTTGTATAACTATTGACAACTGTTATGCAAGATATGCTATTGTGCTCTAGACTATTACATGCACCATTATGATATAAAAGCACATCCTTTTGCCCATGCATTTTGCCACTAGTTTTATGTGGTACAGTACATTCTTCAGGGACTCTACTTTTCCAGGAAGGCTTTAGACAAAGCAGTGAGTAAAACACAGCAACACCAATTTACTAGAAAACATTATTTCAACATATTCAAATCCCTTCCGGAGTGCTTGATGCAGAAAGATATAGACACTAACCAGGTATTGGGGAGTAGGCATCAGTTGGGTTTTGGGCCTTTTTATTGCCTTTTTTTAACTTTTTTTTTTTTTCTTCTCTTCACTATAAAAAAATAAATCTATTCACACTGAACCACTAGCAAGCTTATCATCTCAATTTTACTAAGAATTTGTTTCAGGTAGACCAGAGGCTGTTTAATATGGTCATATTTATTTCAGTGAGCTTTTGAATGTAGAAAGATTTCATGTTACAGAAGACAGACTATGCTTAAATTACATGTTAGTACATATCTTTTGATGTTTCCAGAGTTGCTCAAACTGAAGAAAGCCTTTACCCAGCTTAAAATACCCATTGGAATAGACAAATCTGGGACAGGAGTAAACCAGCTGTTTAAATATTTCAGAGATTCAGTAAGAACACAAATTACAGGTACCACTGGTTTTATGTCCTTTGATAGTATGAGAGAATTGTGGGGTTTGATAGCAAAAGATCTGTGAAGATACTTTATGAGCTATCGGCTCCTTTTCCCAGTTAGTACTAGGGACAGCCCTGAGCAACCTGACCTGTCATTAGCCCTGCTTGGAGCAGGGGGTGGACCAGGAGACCTCAGAAAACTCCCCGTGTCCCTAAATTATAGATTCTGCCATGGCAGAAAAGAAGATTCCTGGCAGTTTTTCTAGGATATTTGCCAGGTGCTTTAAAAATTACAAGCTGCTGATCTATAACATCCTCGGTATAAACACCAAGTTCTTAGAGGTATAATATTTTAGCTGTACTGAATGCATTTCCTTTCAATATGCTGGTAAAGTCACTACTGTTCTTGAAAAAGGCTAAGGGAAAGGGTTAGAAACTACTGGCCTATGCCACTCCTCCTAATAGAGGCTCTGTGTACTCAGCTGCAGTCTGCTCGCCTCCTGGCAAGACCCTGCTTCTAGACTGGAATTTCTCCCTCTGCTCCTTACCTATCATGCTCCATCTTCTTACTTGCACTTCTGTTTCTTTTTCCTCTTTTCAGAAAATAAACCTTTCTGAGTTTTAAATAGGAACACTTTATTTTAGAATTAGTTTGTAAAGTACTAGGAGGAAAAAAAAATCTTGGGAACCTCTGAAATGCTCCAGGAAAAGTCATTCCTCATCCGTCCACCCCCTTATACATTAGTGTATAATAACATAAGAGGTACTGTTGAGTTAAATATGGGATATCCAGCTTTGCTGTAACTCAACATATTTGATTGAACTTCCTCTCCTGCTTCCCATGTTTTCACCAGCCCAAACATGTTGTCTGCATAGCCTATCGGTAACTATCTTATTTAAACAACAAATTCTACCTCAGCCACAAGAAATGTCTCCTATGAAATGCCCCTATGAAAAGTTTCTTTTTCAGGTAGCTGATATTTTTCTTTCTCCCCAGTTTCTAACCATCATCTAAATTTTTCTCTATGATCAGGCATTTTATTTTCTTATAATAAACTGATACTATCTTAAAGGAAAGAAAAAACCACACATTTCATAAGACTTACATTTTTATCCTCTGTGAGATATCAAAACTAACTGAAGCAATTGTGACAATATTTCTTCTACTTTCTTCAGAGCTTGCTGGGATGCATTTCATCTAAACCTATGCTCATATTGCCAATTTATTCAACTTTTCTTTCTCATTTCTGCTTCAAATGTCACTTTTTTTTTTTTTTGTTAACTATTAGATTACATACCACTAAATTGAGAAATAGCCTTAATCAGGACATTTCCCAAGGAATGGAATTAAACCTAATGATACTTATCAGCAAGAACTGCTGCTTAATTGGGATAGTAATTTGCTTAACTGGGATGCCTGTAGGTTATTTACTGTAATCAGATAAGGATATCTGATCCTTATTTTCCTGAGAAGGTTATCAGAAGTGCTAGTTCTAGAAAGATGTTGTAATTATATCAATGCAGTATTTCAAGCGTGATACCCTCATTTGAGTTGTTGTTCACCTGTTCACAGCTGCACTGTATCTATATTCACTGTATAGGCTATACCACAAATATCCTCCTTTGAGGCACAGGGGTCGAGGAGGTGGTGTCCTGAGCGCTCCCTAACCCTTAGGGCAGGATAAAGAATATAGCAGCTCATGCTATGAATGAACTGGGAACTCATTCATGAAAGCCAGGTGATCACTTGATCTGCCTGACAGCAAGATCACATAACCAGCACTGGACTAATGGAATAGTCTAATAATGGCTAATAATGACTACAGAGTAACTAATGTCAGCTAACAGATTGTTCTTGTAGGGTCCTTGAGGATGCACATATGCAACAAGAACTTGAGCAGTGTTTCAGTGAGCTGCAGCTGTTTTATAACTCCAAATGTAAACTGCTCTCTCTCAGCTATTTAGGAGACTACGCTCTCTGGGTTGGCTGTATTAAAAGAGTGTTTAGGGAAGTGTTTCAATATGCTACTTTAATTCACTGTATTTTAGCTCACTTGGTCAAATATAACAAAAGTTGAACTGCTGACAGAAGACACGATATCATTTTCAGGCCCTTAATGAGACAACAGTTTTGAGATGGGTAGGGCAACAGAAAGCTACTTCAGACTCAAAATAGCATTTTGCTAATTATACTCCATAACAGCATTATGCAGATGAAAGTATTCAGCCTCTCAGTACTAGACATAATGGAACCAATCATGCAAAGCATCGCTGTCAAGATAGAGGTTGTTACAATTAGGACTAAAACCAACAAAAAACAACTTTTTTTTCATTATTAACAATTTTACTGCAAGTTGGGTGCATCAGAGCTTCAAAAGTTATAGCTAATGGACAATCCATTCTTGATTGTTCTCATCCTGAAATTCACTGTTACTCTTTTCACTCGGTTGAGTGTCTTGCTTTGCTTGGAGGTCAGGAGTTTACTCCATCTAAGCCTGTTACTCAGGGTCCTTGGGAATGGAAAGGATGAATAATGACTGATTCCATTAGTACAGATCACTTATCCAGGCATTCACAAAGCAGTAAGAATGACAGTGAACATGAAAACCATGCTTTCTAACATGCAGAGTTAATGCCTGTCACCCTAATTTCAAAGATCTTAGACAGCAATTACTCTTTCTTTTGCTTTTCATTCTCCAGTGGACATTTCTGCTTCATTACACAGGACTGTGCTGAGCCCAAGAATCATTTGCAGTCCTCGTCTGAAATTTTAATGAAAAAAGAAAGTAATAAAATCTGGGTATTTCCATAAAGCAGAACTACATCTCTTTCTCTTCATTTTTTGCAGCTACTGATGTAGGAAGGAAGCTTTGTAAATTCATTGATAGTTAACCTGGATTCACAACACTCTGCATGAACATTACAGTTTCTCAGATAGGGGAAAAAGAATATAAGCTTATAAGAGTGGTCTGATAGCCATTTTCAGCTGCTCAGGTTGTTTTCCATTCAGTAATCTCATCCCAACAATAACTCACAGAGTCCATACGTCTTCATTGCAGGACCTCACAAATAGGCATGAAACAGGCAAGAGAATGCATAAATGTGCAGATAACTTTGAAGAAGTGTTTATACACTGAATCATATAGATATTCTTTTTGGTCCTACTGCTACTGACATCATCTGACATAACATTCTCCACCTGACTCATTTACCCAAATAAAGTATTTCTGTTTAACAATTCCATTTCACCAATACATTTTGGCATAGATTTCTAGGACAGCTGAATAAAGAACAACCTCAGGCTATTTTTGTATGCTTTCAGAGATTGATCAAGCTTTTGAAATCACTCTGTATAGCAGGGGAGATATTGAGCTCCTTCTAGCAGCCTCCAGAGATGCTATGCTATATGCAGCAATACTGTACAGCTTCTACAGGATATTCCTAGACATCAATATTTTGATGGACATTTGTAATAAAACAAAGCTTTTTTTCAGGCAGCATGCAGTCTGTTACCTGACCCAGATCCATTAGTGTGTATGGACTGGTGATGATGACAAGGCCTGTAAAGCTCTGGCAGCTCTTTTTGAGGAGTCTAGGGCTGGTGTCACTACTGGAGCTCATTTGAGTTCCATGTTCCTGTAGCAGAGCTCTGCTCGCACTATTTACAAAGCAGCCAATAATCATGGGGCAAAGGCTCCTTGATCTTACTGTCAGATGTATGTTTCCAGTCAAAAACATGAGCAGTCTCTAAAATTTACAGTAAATGATATGGATATAGCAGTCAGTGGTATAACCATATCATATGGATATACCTGTGAGTTCTTTTTGAGCATGAACCTAACAATATACTTGTCTCACCTTTGAACTCTCTGTGGGAGTCGTCTGAACCACATACACATGGTGGGACAGAGGTTGGATGCTTCTTGCTCTATATTATAACCAGTCATCCTTCTTACCTAGTAGCGACATGCTATTCACAGTAATCCTATTTAGGATTTCTTTCAGATTGGCCCTCTTCTCTCAGAAGGGCATGTGAATATTAAATATACTGTTCGTTAAGCTGCAGAGTCCTAATGCCCAAGAAGACTTTGCTGTTGCATTGGGTATGTATCCCAAGTGCTTATAAAACAATACTGAAGATTTTTTTTGTTACTTTCAGAGTAAATACACAGAGTGAAATCCTCCCCTGCTGAAGATGATAGAATATTTTTTATTTGGTTTCATTTTGATCAAAGGTTCATTGCAAGACAATAATGCCAGGCAAAAAAATAGATGTAATTTGGAGAGAGGATGTTCTGTCTCATTATGGGAGAAGAAAACTGCTTTGGTCAAGGAGCATATTTAAATGCCTAAGTAGGAAAAGACAGATCTAGCACGAATAACAAATATGGTGCTATCTCAGTATGCAATGGACAGCACTTGGATCATATGACCACTGTGATATCCCTGTAGAAAAATATCCCTTCTCTTAGGCAGAGCTTGAGATTCAGTTCCACTAACAGTCAAAAGCAACAGGGAAGTTTGCTGATGGAAGAGGTCTCCACCTTCCAGCCATCTTCTTTGTGCAGGCATTAGCTGTGGTATAACTTTGTGGTGAGACAGATCAGAAAATTGATCACATCAAGAACACCCAGATTGAAGGGAATGGAAGAAATCTGTCCTGTTTGATGACAGTTTACAGTCACATAGAAATTAAGTTATTCCAGATAATATCTAAAGCACTGCAGATAAACGTACTTTTGACCAAGTTCAATAATTATGGTTACCACACTGTGTTGTGTGGACTATCTCGTGTCAATCTATCTGGAGTTGGTTCAGTATTAGTATTACATCTTGTTGCACACTGCAGATGTGTGTGGGGAGAATTTTCAGGTAATATGACAAAAATGTTCTTTTTATTTTTTAAAGCTAGTGGTTTATGGTATAATTACAATATCTACTCTATGTAATTAGTATACTAGTAATAATTATTAGTACTAAAATTTATATCAACGTGGATCTCTGTCAAGTTCAGGATTCCATTGTGCTGGTTTTCTTTTCTATGCAAAATAATCTGCTAATTTCTAAATGAAAATAGTCTCTGTGGAGTTGAAACAAACAAACAAACATAGCAGATGGTTACTTCATTACTAAAATCACAAGTAAAAATAATTCTACATTTTCTACAGTGGTTATCCATACGAGAAAACAGACACTCAATATTACAGAAGTAGCTGTAGCACATTAGTTAAAGCTTTATGTTTCTAGGCAGGTATTACAATTAAGTCAACACAGTTAATCATGTGTTAATAATTCCATTTCATAGCTATTTCCAAGGTGTCAGAACTTCTTTTTTTTATAGTGGAATATTACCTGCTGAAAGGCAATATTTAAATATGCCTTTGGGGATTGAAAATCAAGCTCTTTAACACAGGGAGTAGGGTACATATTTTTTGGACGGGACCTAATTTCAGTCTTCCTGAATGTTCACACAAAAATATCCATATGCCATAATGCTTAATTCCAAATGGAGACATGTGTTTAAAGGAAGCAGCTTGGCTCTGCAGTCTTGTGGTTAGGACACTGGTTGGCTGAGGTTGTGAAAGACCTAAGGTCATGTATTACTGAAGCATACAAAAGCACTGAAGGGTTTTTAGTGGGTTCCACCTTAAGACAAAGAAGAGAAGAAAAAAGTCAGAATACATATGGTCAACTGTGTAATGCTGGATGAAGACACAAATATTATTTCTTGATCCAAGAACTGATCTGTTTATTCCCTGAAGTATGAGATTATGAAGATGAATGAAATTCTCTTTGTTGTCATTTTTCAACACAATATGCCACCTGCATTATCTAACATTCACAATTCAACAGCATTTTACATTTTAGAAAGTATATCAAGACCTCACCACTCTTTTCTTCAAAAATATGAGTTCAAATATCTTTGTGGGTTTTCTTTATGTGAGAGAAAAGACAAAATCTTTTCCTATTATGAGCTTAGACAGCTCATAGTCACTTAAATAAGAGGCATTTCTACAGCATACTTTAAAATATTTTTCCAGCTATAAAGATTTTATTTACAGCTGGCTTTGCACTTAAGTGATCTTAAATTTACACATAAATAAAATCAGTAACCAAGACTAAATTCTTCAGGCCATTAAATATTTGCACATTTAAAGCACTAGGAGGCATAATCTTACTGTGACCTTGATGCAGAACTGCATTACTAGCTATATTAACTAATGAAATAATAAAGACATCGAATTTATTTCCAAACTACAAATATATTTCATTTTCAGTACAGAACTGCAGGATTTATCATTACAGCCGAAGAAATATCTTGCCCTGAAAAATAGCGTAAAAATGTGATACTCTGGGACACTCAGGATGAATCATGTTTGTGCCAAATTTGCAAATAACTTTGGCTGAAAAAAATCAATTCTTTCATCCAAGCAAATATTTCATTTGGAAATAAAGACAAAATTAATTAAAAAGAAAAATATTTAGAAAATGCCAAAAACCAAAACCGAATGGTTTAGATTGAATGTCATTTTAATCCAGCAACCTAACCCTACACTGCTTGAATAACAAATTATTTTGTATTTTTAAAAACTGTTCTTACAGCTGGTGTAACAAGAAGCTATATATTCATCTTGTTTGGTTGGTTTTTGTTTTTTTTTTTTTTTTGTATATAACATATCTACAACTAGGAAAGGGGTTAACATTTTATTAAAGGAATGATATCCAAAAGTCCCAAATTGTTCTTATTGTTTGGCTTTATCAGAGATATTTTATTTGCTTTTTAGCTTTGAACAAGCCAAAATGAAAAGGTGGACAATAACTGTGATTGTCTCACATAGATTTTGTCCATCATAAAGTATGTGTAACTGTTTTTTATAGCTTCTTTTAAAAATTGAATTCAAAAATTCTAAGAATGCTGAGTGCACATAATTATAGTCATGCAGTCCTACATGGAAAATCTTAAAGATCTGTCTCACAGATAAGTAAAATTTATCTATGGTAATTCCAGTGGCTCCCACTTTCAGCTAACTTTGTTCCCAGGTCCTTACTGAAAGTCATAGGGATGGCTCAGTGGCTCATGAACCAATTTACAGCCCTACTTTCTAAAGTAAACAAGCCCTCAATTTCAATTTTTCTTAATTCACTAGAATGTAATTTGCAACAGTTTAGGAGCTGTCACACAAGCATCTGAGCTGTGCTAGCAGTAGATGTAGAGGGATAACTGAGAGGGGTTTTGGAAGCTGGAAAGCAACGCTGTGAGGGGCAACTCTTCCCAGTGAAGCCATTCCCAGAGCAAATCAGAGCCTTCAGATACTAATTCAGTGCACACCAAGAAGGGAAGCCTTACTTAAATCATTAGCAATGAGCCAAACACAAATACAGATGCAATTATTAATTTATTTATCATTAATTATTTAATAAAATCTCAATTTTCATTGAGGCAAATTATTTTTCATTGACTCTCACACAAGCTTGCAAAGTTCATGTACTTTTTTCTCTTTGAGCTATTATAATAGTCTTTTGGGTAATGTATACTCCTTTGCTTAAATCTAAAATTGTTCTGAAGAATATATCTTCATCCAGCTCAAAAGTAACTATTATAAAATGCATTATTAATTCATGAAAATGCTTTTCTTTTCTGTAAGCACCACATTGTAAACTGGTGTTCATTGATTTGCTTGCGAATGTCTTTTTACAGTGCGGTGATGTTATGCCCAACTGGGCAGCCCAGAATGGCAAAAACTTTCCCTAGGCAAACTGAGTTAACATTAGAGGAGAAAACCCATAATCATAAATTTTCCTCAGATAGAATTCCTAACTGTGTGAAATAAGATACTATTGTTATTAAAATGCCAACGTAATAACTCACCTAAACTTTTCACCTAAAAAATCACTTTCTACACCTAAAGCCACTATCTCAGTAATGCTCTCATTTATGTATCTGTTTTTGCATCTGTTTGTAATTTCTGACTGGAGTGCTTTCAGTGATCATACTCCAAAGTAGCATGTTGACACTACTAAGAAATATCAAGGTCAAAAAAAGCTTTTCTTTTACCCCTCTAAAGCAGCATTTGGAAAGCTGTCACTTACATCTTTTATTAGTTACTTCAAAGCTAGTCTGGCACACCCATTACCATCTGATTGCCTCCTAAAATCCTGATAACCATAATTAGTATTTTAATATCTTTGCACTGCACAATTGCATTTTAATATCTTCGCGATCAAGAGGACAATGTAAGCAAAATACATCCTTTCAATATATAAGTGAATGAATTTCATGACTTAGCTCCTTTTATAAGACTGAAATATTCCAAGCCTAGAATTCCTGCTGTATAAAATCTTAACTTGAAGTGGTTTCCCAGAAGTAATTCTCTTTAAAAATGCCGCTTTTGAAATAATGTAGTGGTGCAAACTCTTTTTGCTGTACTGCTAAAAACAAACAAACACAGACCAAGAAAAACAAAATATGTGATACTTATCCTTTCTACCCATTAAACAAATTTGTCTGGGTAATGACACAAAATGAAAATGAAAAATAAAATGCATAGTTTTACCTTCCCTGCTCCCTCAAAGCTTGGAAAACACCATATCACTTCTTTTGTTTTCTATTTTCTTTTGCAGAACACATTTATGCTCATCATATAAGTAAATGAACTTTAGGACATAAAAATTTTAGAACAGAAAATAAAAATACATTATTGAAAATATGTGCATTAGAATCATAACAACATAAAACACAGCAAGCACATGAAAGCTTGCTTTGGATTCATTTGTGAAAATTTTCCATAAGCAGAGCCATGGAAAGGAACAGGTCTGCTACTGTAGCTCTGGCTTTTTTGTGGCTTTGTTTTGGTTTTGTTTTGTTTGGTTTTTTTTTTTCTTCTGATAGGTCAAGAGTCTCCTGGGGAAACAGAAACCTTTTGTTAAATGTTCAAATTCTTAGTGACCTAAAATTCAGTTAAACATTAATTAATTGAAGTAAAATGGTCCTCTTCCAAGTTAAAGCTTATGTAATCAACATACTTTACTCTCCTAATAGAGAAAACTTTAAAACGTGTTCCTGTTACATCTCAGTAGTTGACAGGCACAGCAGGTATTTTAAGAAAACATTTTGTGTACTAAAATTGGCTTTGAGATATCCAGTATATGCCTGGAAACCTAAGCCAAAGTGATACATGCCTGAGAATATAGTCCCAGAAATGCTCAGGCTATATCTGTACATGTCAACTTAACAATGTCAATGCATGGGCTCGGGTCTGGACACTCCTCCACCGGCTGCAGAGGTGGTAACATGGTCTCTGGTTTGGGGCTTTGGCCCATGATCCTACTGCTTTCCCAAATAATTCCTCAGCATGGGCCAGTAACTGGTCTAAACAAGGAATCTGAACATGGCCACTCCCTTTAGAGAATGTTTCTGGCCAGGTGGACAGGAGTGTTGTGGTGTCCCATCACCACCTCTTTCTGGCCATGCGTTGTCTACTGATGTGTAGCTTTGAATTCTCTCATAGTTAAAAGTCAGAACATTTATGTGTAATGGGAAGGAAATTAAACACTGGCATCCTAGGAAGAAGATGGGTGGAAGTGATAAGAGGTTACTATAGTAAGTCACTCCTTTTTCCCTCTCCATAGTTTAACAATAGTTACCTAAACTTAGACCTACTTAAACTTATAGTTAGTGTAACTACAGGATGGTTACCATCATGTAGATACAGCTGGACAGGTCTCAAACTAACCAGCTAAAGTAGTACAGGTTGTGGTGTTGAATGTTTTTGTCTATGTTTTCACTGTTTTTCAATGGTACAAAACATGCATGGAAATCAAGAGAAGGAGTAGGAAAGCATCATGTAAAGGAAAATTAGTTAGACTGCTATAGTAAAGTGGACCTAGTCAACCACCTCTATAATCAAGTAATTAAGAAGAATGTATACATATATATATCATTTTTGCTGAAAAAAAATGGCTTGCAGTTAAGTGAAACTATACACTTAAATCTGAGGGAATATTTTTGTGAAGTTCTTTTCCTATTACTTAGGATTCTCTCCAGTATCTAGAACCTGATTTATGAAAATGCATTTTCTCAATATGAATATTTGGTTTACTCTACAACAGTTTATCCTGCCTTTTAATTTCTCTGAGAGACAAAAATGTAGACTGATGAAAAAAATTTTAAATGACTTTTCACTCGTGACATTAGATTAAATTCGCTTCCCACACACATACAAATTTCTGTATCTCTCATAGGCAAATAGAGGATCATTAGCCTTCAGAACAAATGTTTTCCAATAAAATGATGAATAAATAGAAAAAGTCAAAAGCATACTCAGTTTTCTGACTGAAACTAGACAACAGCTTTGAGTGCAGGACACTGATCTCCTTCAAAGCCTAGAAAGGCAAGAAAGAGCTCTAGCAAGAAAAGCTCTAAATAATAAAATCAATAGAGGATAGATCCTTCAAAATGTGAACAAATCAATTCCAAAGTAATCCATTCCTAGGATGTATCATTACTGTGTTATTACTTGAGATTTATAAAAGAACAGAGCTACTGGGGATTTTTTCTGACTAACAAGGACAGAACCAGAAGGCAATAACTTTTTTCCTGACAGATGTAAATTCAGCCTCAAGCTGTTCCAGCTTGGGACTCCTGACAACGTGGAAAACACACTGCTAGCCAGAGATTCAAGTCAGTGGACCACTGGTCCCAGTTAAACCATCTTAGAAAGGGAAATTACATGAGACCTTGGAGTTTCCATAGGCAGACAATGCAAGTACATAAGAGAAGTGAAATCTGCATGCAGTTTCTAAGTTATTTCTGCCTGGAATATTCCACAGAAATATGATGCATTTTCACAGAGCTGCCATGAAAATGAGAAGGAAGAATGTAAATACAAATTATTTGCAGCTGTGATGAATTTCTCCCAAGAATCATGAGTAAAAAAATGCAGATTATGCTTTAGTTCATGTATTACCTGGGATCAGAACATTGTCTCTTTAAGTAACTGTTTATCCTAAGTATAATACTGTAAACATCATGTATTCTGCAAGAGTTAACCAAATGTTCAACTATAATATTAGTAGCTTTATTAAATATGGTCTCATGGATAATTGCCATCCATATGAAATGAAAACTTCATCAATTGTGTTGTGCCTGGTTGCCTTCCTAGAAGCATTGAAAATAGTGCATTTCAGCAGTCTTAGTGACTGTAAATTAGTAAAAAGTAATTAGACACTTTAATAGCACTTTGGCTAGAACATCAACAAGCCCAGTAATTGGATCTTATTAGTTTGTGTTTTGCAGTATGGTACACACCCACACAAACATACACCCACACAAAACAAAACCTGGCCAAAACCTGAGAAGACACAGCCATAGATCGGGTTTTTTTTGACTGCAGAGCCTTTATTCAATTTTGTAGAATAAAGAAGTAATTATTAAGAAAGAGCTCTTGACAGGTTTAACCACTACCAGATCTTAGTTTACTTACAACTTTAAGAAACTTTTCTACTGTACAGTTTCTTATGAATATTTTCATACTTCAGATATCGCTTGAAAATACGTGTGAGCTATGGCGAGCTATGTCTCGGTGAGCTTAGTACTGCAATTTTTTAACAAGGATAGTGTTTTTTACAGGGGGATTTTCTCCTGTAGAGAAGTGTGCACACCGCATTTGCCTCATCTTGTGATTGAAATCATCATTGTTTTAGCTACCTGCACAGAGATCAATGCCGTCGTCAAATGAGCAGTTCCTTTGATTATTAAGTGTCTGGAGAATTGTGTCCCAGTCAATAACAGACAGAGGAGACACCTAAAACATTCATTTAGAAAAGTTGTGGGCTGTAGAAGTCAAATAAAGCAACAACTGAAAAAGTATGCTTGACAGGTCACCTGTAAATAAAGCCCTGCTAGAAAAAAGTTACAATTTCTTTTCTTATATAAATCTCATCTCAAGTACTCAGACCAAAAACTATTACTGAGCTACAAACATTATGGCCTTTTTTGTATAGTGTTTGCCAAAACCAAACTCTTTAATGATGCCCTTCTTTATAAGTAAATGTTACAGTAAAATCCAGAAATAAGGATGAACGTAGATTTGCTCTTAGGCAGTCCTGACTCTAGACAGGCCCAAAAGTTTGAGACGTATCTAGGTTTCCCTCTGTCAGAATGTGCTTATGATATTAATGTTATTAAATATTAAGATGATAATAAATATTAATATTAAATGTTTTTAATTACTAAGACATAAATATTAAGATTAAAAGATTAAATAAAAATTCTCCAAATATACTTAATGTATCAGCTAGTCATATGCATAGTCTACTATGTTTTAAACTCCATGATTGATACCATCAATCATAAAATGACATATAACATAAGACAATTTTCTAACATGTTAATTATATCTAATAAAGTTGTCATTCAAAATTATTTAAGAGACAGATGTGAAATTTCCTAGAAGAAGCTTCCCAGTAATTTTGGATCAGGCACCCTGCAAGTTCAGGTGGTACTGTTAATAACATGCCCATCAAAATAAGAATGAGAAATAAGAACTTCAGTAAGATTTTCAGAACCAAGCTTTCTGTCAAAGAAAATCTCTTCCTTCATCAATTCACAGGAAAGCTTCTGAATGAACTGATTTCCACTGCTTCCCCTTTTAAGGGTTTTACTCCACTTTCTTCTCACTTCTGATTTCTCTTGCCTACCATACATACAAGTTTAGCATCATGACTAAGAGATTTCTGGGTTCAACATGTATGTAAATTATTATATACAGAATATGACATTGCAACAGCACTAAAATTTAAAAGTCATGTCCTCAGAAGTTTTTTAATCTCAGAATTTTTCTGGAGTGTCTCATTACTTGAAAAGGTTGGTAAAGATACTGTCTAGATAAAGTCTAAAAAAGGGCCTCAAGGATTTAAATGATGACTGAAGACTCACATTTGGTTACTGTCTATCCCTATAAACACCTCAACTTTCCAGTATTCTGATTGCCAGAAATTCAGCCCATTAGTTCTAAAAATACCTGACACATAGCATCATCACAGTAAGTAATGCATCAGCTGAGCAGTCAAGAACAGCTATTGACCACCACAAAAGTATCTTCCTCTTCCTTTGATTCTTGCAAATCAACTAATGAAACTAATGCTTTTCAGGGTGGGTAGGAAGTGAACGGGGTCAAACTCACCTCTCCTCTTCTAGATTATTAAATTATTCCAGGAGAGGAATCCTTTTGACGCCCCTCCCACTCTCCAGATGTCAATTATAATTCATTGGGGCAGAAAGCAAGGGTGGCACCTGGAACAAAATTCCAAGTTTATCTAGTGGTAATAACAAAAGCAAGGTGTCCAATATGTTAACCTCTGCTCCAAAGATGAACTAATGTCACAGTCTTTTGGCTTAGGTCTGCATCTCAGATCTACCCAGCTCAGCTCTTCACGCCAGCCAATGGTCTGCTGATCATTGACCTTGAATTCTTCCTAGAGTTCACAGCACAGCTTTAAAGGGAGATGTGGAGAGCTTCCCCCACAGTGGCTCATTCCCCATGACCAAGATGTTCTCCAGAGAAGTGAGAAGTCAGTTGGGATTACTTCAGGAGAGAGGTGGATACTTAACTTGGTTTCCAATGTCCCAAGTAGTGGGATCCCATCAGTTATTGTATAAAAAGAGCATCATCTTTTCCTCTGTTTATTGTGCACGGGCATTCACATTCAGATGGAGGTTAAGGGACTCTGAACCCCAGGTATTCTCGTCTGGGGCCCCACCTTCAACAGGCTGTATCATATCATAACTTTCCAGACTGAACCTGTTGGACCAGGGCAACTGAGGACGTTGCCTAATACAGGCCTAATGCAGAAAACAAGATTAGCTGCCACTGTTTAACCTGCTAGCCTTTTTCCATAGGCCATTCTGATTTGCCTGATGCATCAGGTATTATTAATTGAGCAAGGGAAGTAGATAAGTTATTGTAGTATCACAGTCAGTCTTTGCAGCTGATGAGAATTGAGGTTGCTTAATTCCAAACATGATAAAGACTTTAAAAGTTAATGTGCAGCTTGTACTGAATAATAACAGGAAAATATTATAATGAATAGTTAATCATCACTTAATTAAATTTTCAGGATACAAGGGCTACTAAGCAATTAAGCAAATATTCTGTACTTAAGGGCATAATTAAAGGGCCTTCCTGCTTCCTGCATATAACATCATTTAAAAAACTTTACATTTCTCATGATCATTTCTGCCGGGAAATACCTGTGAGACAGAAGTCAGATTATGCAGCCACATTTCATTGTTTCCTCAAAGCTGTCACAATTGAAAATAATGTCTTAAAAAATTTACATAATAATCAGTCACAAAAGCAATTGTTCATTAAGTTTACTATATTAAGGGTCAATGCCATATAACTAGACCGCTGAAATAATAGAATGTGCTCTTTTCAACAGTTTGATACCTATGACTGATTCATTACACCATTCCATCTGTAGTTAATAAAGTCTGGCTGGCACTCTGCTTTTGAGCCTTAGTTAGCTGTAGAGTTTATATGATAGGGCATTATGAGACTGGATGCTGTCTAAGGACAACAAATATGTATGCAAACACTGTAATATTTTAGCAAAAAAAGTCAAGATTTATAAATCAAAGTTTATGAAAGCCAGCGGTCTTTATCAGAACGAGTTCTGATTTGGAAATACACACAAGCACTCTTGGGATTCAGGCCACTACAGTCAATTCTCAGTCTCATTGATTTTCAGAAAAAGACATTTCAAATTATTTCAGTACAAATATTTCAGTTGATTCAGACTCGCCCTTTCCTTCTTTCTCAATTCATCCTGCTATTTGAAACATTCCTGTCACCATGGTATCATAAACTGCTCAAAACAACTGGAGACTTTCACAAAAATTCCAATAAAATAAGCAGCCGTCTCCAGTTCTGTAGAATCTGCTGCATAGCTCTCTTTGTAGTAGCCTTATTAAACCAATTCAATAGGATGCTATGACAGTGGTATTGACTACTGTGGTTTACCTTATGGACTCCTTTTTATTCCATTGTTCTCTTTAATAATATAATTTATTCCATTTCTCATGACACAAATTATTAATAGAAGAAAGACCAGCCTAGTTATTTTGCCACCCAATCAACCTTGTACATTTCCTGAACTACGTACAAACAATTTTCCTAAGTTCTGCAGGGCTGTGAACAATAGGTAATGTAATGTGGTTATGCTCTTTTTTAATGAGCTGTCTTTAAAGGAATGGATAAACTGTACCATGTTCTGAAACAATGGCCAACCAATAAAATGCAGAAATAAAGGCACATTTGCAGATTTTGACAATTGCTTTGTTCTATTTGTGGCTGACATTTTGATGCATATTTCCTTGGGTTTCTTCCTGGAAGGCAGGTAGGCCACGATTATTCTAATTTTAACATGTGAAGTGCAAAATGAAAAGACACACAAAGAAAGAAGTTCTTCACTATTCCTCCTCAGAAAACTTATGAACTGCGTGAGTCATCAGATTTCTTTGCTATTTATCCTACCAGAACAGTATATTTGGATGTCAGGAAAATCATAACCCAATCCCAGTCTACACTTTCCTAAATATAGGTGGTTGCACAGTTCACCCCTCTTACTCATAGTCTATCGCAAGACAAAAAAAAACGCAACTAAACAAACAAAAAAACACCAAAAAACAACCACCATCACCGCCCAAAAATCATCCCCCAAAACTATCTAAAAAAAAAATTCCTTACTATGATAGCAACATTTTAAATTTGCGAGTGCTTTTCTCTGTCTCTCACTTTCTCTCTGGTTAAATACTCATGTCATCACTAGCGTACACCATCACATCTCTTCATGAAGACAGCTGCCAAGATCTAAGCTGCTGAGACAGCAATGACTTTTTAAAATAAACCAGTCAAAAGAAAATAAAAAGAAGTTACTTTTTTTTCGGTTACGACCTCCAGGTTCAAACAAGTGTAAAGTTCACATGCACTAGTATTCAGTCGCAAGAAGATAATTTAGCAGCCGACAGAAGCTGTAGATTATTGACATAAATTGATTTCATGTTGTATCTTTCTTAGGACCTTCTACAGTCCACATTAGCATTTAGCAGTCTACCACTGTTTTTATGAACAGAATGCTAATTTGACATCACACCTACTTTCACTCCTTCACATCTCTCTACATAAGAATCCTTAAAATGCAGAATAAATTTTATAGTAACACAGTATTTGAAAATTGCTGAGGAGTTCTACTTTGAAATTACAACTTATAAAACAAATACCTTGGCTACTGAAAACAAGCACAAGCATATTGATTTCATGGACATACTTTTCATTAGTCAGCTGTAAGTCTGTGTGTTAGGACACAAAAATACTTTCAACGGGACATTTTCTGAGGAATTTTTGTTTCTTTGGAAAATGTTCAGTTGGTGCTATCCAAGTGATCTATGGAAAGGAACTTACTGTATTCTAAAAACTTACCTAAAAATTTGAGAGATCAGTAGACTGAAGACAGTATAATTTGGAATGTCTTTTCATAAAATATTCCTTGAATCTCACCTTGTTAGCACCTCTGTCAAGCCATCCATTTCCCAGCAGCCCACTTAGCCTCGTAGATATGTTTTTCTTGAGCCTGTAAACTCTGAAACTGTCCAGCTTCCAGGGAACTGTGTGCTTTGGGAATCCTGTTTTCCACAAAAACTAGTTAAACTAAGAATTAAGAAGTAAATACACTGCAACCCTTGTCACATCTCCTTAAAGTCCACAGTAGAGGGTGCCATATTGTCAAAGCTTGCGGAAAGCCATATACATGATCTATTGAACTCCAGCATCAACTAGGACCTTCAGAAAATTGTTTTCTGCCTAGGAGAACTCCATTCCATAATTACTGAAATAAAAGCAGAAAGAAGGAAGAATATTTTTATCACTTATCTGTGGGGACCTAAAGTAGATTGTAAAACTTCCTCAGTCCCTTTTGCAATCCATTCGATGAAAAAAAGAAGGTGATACAAGTGGAGTACTACAAACTATCCTTTGGATATGCCTCTATCTCTGTCATTCATTTTTTTCCTGACAGCAGAGACTCTGTGGAAAATAGTAGGCCAAGTAAAACGGGTGATGTGAATATTCCTTCAAAGAGATTCAGTTTAGTGGATTTCTAATTTGTCAGAGCATTTTGAAATCCAAGTATCTCATTTTTATATTTGAATGAAAACAAATTCTGAAACCTTGACATTCTTTGTTAACCCTTCAGTTGTTTACTCAGGCTTAGTTATACACTTAGGCATCAAAATCATCCTGATGTTGTGCGATATCTGACATCACTGATGTACAGCATTAAAGGATTTTTAAATTAATTGCACACATGAATCTTAAAATCAATGAAGAGAAGGTAAATCAACACTGGAACAAGATTGCACACGGTACTTTAAATTCTCCATCACTTGAAGTCTATATACTAAAGAAGGAGTAATTTTGAAAGCCCCTTCTAACCACAACTACTACCAGAATTCATCACATTTGAAGCAAGCACATGAACAGAAATGGAATGAAGTGCAAGTTATTAACAGCAAGTGTGAAGGAGAAGACAGCTCTGTAGGAATGCCAAAACATTCCTTCCTTCTTCCAGAGAGTATCCCTGAAGGCTGACTGAAGTCACTGCCAATGATCCAACTAACAGAAGAAATATCTCAGTGTTAAATACCTGAATAATAAAAATGAGGAGGAAGAAAGAATGAACTTTGTTGTTTTTCTTTCTTCTCCCTTGCTTTTGCGTATCAGCTTGATGTTACATAAATGTCCTTTTTATGCAATCATCTTCTTGTCAGCAAAGTCTGATCTTGCAAGAGTTGCAACACTGCCATGAGATTCCTGTTCACAGAATTTCATTTGTCTTTGTAGTCTGCAGCCTTCAATCTCAGAAATACAATACAAAGAGTCCAAAATATGAACATGAGAAGCAGCAGCAACAGCATACTCAAAACACAAATTTCTTGGGGACCATCATGAAAAAATGTCAGTTAAACAAGATACTATTACTAGTCATATGACAATGAGTTCCCTTCTGGTTATCTGTTATGCTATAAGTAAAACTGACATATGTTCAGAGTATGTTTGGATTATTGCTCCAAATAATTTCTTCCCCAGTAATATGAACCTGTTATTGAATTTCTCTTTTCTTCATCCATTGTTTGCTCCTGAATTTCCTTCCAAGATCCTTGCTAAATACTGCTAATGCTCTTTTAGATTAAATTGGGAATGATATTTATAAAATTCTTGCTTGGTCTTGTCTTCTAGCTTCCTGGAGTAAATGTTGAAAGAATTTAATGTTTATTTAATGCCAGTTTTAATTCTGGCGTACAGAATTTTGGAAATATGTTGTTAACCTAACTATAATTTATCAAATTTAATTTAAAATGGAAGAAGTCTCTAGATCAAATCTACTGCTAAGTTTTGATAGCTTCTGACAGCACAAAATTGTGGAAACATTACTTTTAGTGAAAAGCCATGAACAGCTTGATATAAACAATAAAACAGAGGTAACACCTTCTAATCCAGGTTAATTAGGTCATTAGTTTATGATTCTGAAAAAGGTTAATACAATTTATGCCAGAGAACATAGGGTAATGGAAAATATAGCTTGCTCAGCTTCTTTGATATTTCTTTTTCTTTTTAATGAGATAACAAAACTGACTGATTAGGTTAGTAAAGTCAACACCATATTCATAGGTCTTTTCAAATTAGGGATATAGCTGCTTTGTAAACCAGAATATAAATTTGTACAGCTTTTGTTTCTAGCTCATATTTGTCTAACTTGGCTTTTCAGATACTCAATTTAATTACACGTAATATATAGTTATGAGGGTAATTAATGGAATATAGATTCTAGTGTGGTACTATAACCAAAAAGACTGTCACAGTCCTTGGATACCTGAACAAGGGAAATATTAATTAGGCATCGATCAGTTATTTTATCCATTTATTTTTAGTGGTACTAAGAACATTTTGCAAGCAGTTTAAAAAGACTAATGAAAAACAATTGGAGACAGTTCAGAAACAAGAATCCAGAATGATGGATGGACTGTAAAGCATGCCATTAATTTCCATTCAACAACATTCACCCCAAAATCTATGTAATTTATCACATTGAGATTAAATAGTTAATTAATCACACCTGATTTATAAGTTAATACAACCAGACCCAATGCTTGAAAGTGAAAGTTGGGTAGATTCTCACAGAGGATTGAAAAAGCACTTTTTTTGAATCATGATAAACTTCTGGTAAAATTTTTAGCGGTTCTTTAACTTTTCTGTTTAAAAGGGTCAATGAGATTTTTGAAATCTTGGGATCATTTTTACTGCAATTTGGTTCCCAAATGCACATTCACTAGCTCTGATAAGAATGGATTGAGTGAAGTCCTATGAGCTCTGTTTGCGTGCATGACCACACTAGTCCTCTGGACTTCTGATTTGTGACTCTACAGAAAGACTGTGAAATTAGTTAGTTCCCTGAAAGATGCAACTCTGCTAATGAGGGCTGTCCACAGAAAACTAAAGTTTTAGCTTTGTGCTTCCCTTCATATGCAAGAACCCTCTGCTTGAAAATATGCTTAGTTTGGATTCCTCGCTGTAGTTTTACCTGTGCCTACCACTTTTTTCTCTTGCCAGGAAGAGTGAATCTGGCCTCATATAATTGAATATGCTTGTTACACTACTTGTACTGTTAATCTAAACATCCTCAGGCACAATCTCGGTATCCTCTTGCACTCTTTTGCTTATAACCAATAAAAAGATATATAAAAATAATTTAAAAAATGATTGAATACCATTGCACTGAATGATAGCTGCTCTTTTATATTTACTGACTTGCAAGAATTTTGATAATATTTTAATAAAGGCAATTATAGTCCTTTTATATATGAAACTTGAAGTTAACATCCATGATTGACTATTATTGAAAGGAGAGAAGAACATAAAATATGCTTGCAGAGAGAATTAAGTGTTTGTCTTATGTGCAGGGCAAAGAGAAATATCCATATAGTTCGTACTTTTAATAATGCAAGAACGTCAACTCACAGATTTAGAAGTCCAGCTCTGAAGTACCAAAGTGTAAAGAGCTTTTTTCAGTAAAATGAAGCATTCCAGAATAAAGGTGATTTTCATCAAACATAGAGCTGCAGGGACAAGGAAGACTGGGAACCTTGCATCTGATTTAGTACTGAATGAAAGCAGTTCCCAGGAAGAGTTTTTGCAGATGAAAAGAACTGTCAAATGAAATCAGAAATTGGTGTGCAAATTGAGAACTTTAGAATGCTATAATTAACTGAAAGAACTAGCAAGCTTGGGCTTGATGACATTAGTGATCAAAAGTGACCTCAGAGGTTTTGGGACTTTGTTCTTATTCTGAAATCTTAGAGATAAATTATTTGTAACTACTATTTTTCTCTATCTGTCTCAGTTCTTGTTAGACTGTTGTGTTAAATGATTTCTACATTATTTTCAAATTCTTTTATTGCCACAAAAGGTAAAATTATGCTTTATGTAAAAAACCCCACCCTCACATTTATGTCTAAAAGATCTCCTTTTTATTTACTGTCATTTTTCTCTCTTGGTTTTTGGTCTCATAAATCAATACACGTATACCCCTAATGTGATCAAAATTAGCAATCATATTACGTACTGTATTATTTGGAGAAGTCCGTTTCTCTCTTTTGACCTCATTTGCCATCTATAAACAAGAAACTACATGAACATGCTAATTTTGTTTTGGAAGGAAGGGATTCTGCTGTTGTGTAAGTGTTTGTGTGTGTGCATTTGGTTTGGAGAAAAGACAGATAAAACGTACAACATTTGAATGGAAGGATTCCTCTGTCTAAGACACCAAAGCTCTGCGGAAATCAAGGACCATCATCTACTTCAGAGTTTGCTGAGTAGCAGAGGGCTGGACTCAATCCAAGCCACCCTTGGAGGCCACCATCTGGAGGCCCCCTGCTGTAAAACTTCAGAGCTCCAGAGCTCTGGAAAGCAGATCAGAGCTGGATTTCCCACTGCACAGCTTGCAGTCTTTTTTCTGTTTCCAGAAACTTCTCCTTCAGTCTTTTTTCTGTTTCCAGAAACTGCCCCAGCAGTCTGTCCTCAGCCTCTTCACACCTTATACCGTGGGTGAGTAAGCCATGTTCACAAGCACAGAAAACCTTTCTTCTGCATGCCAAGCAGAAAAGGACATCATATAAACAAGCACCCAGGCTCTACTAGGGCTACCTCAGTTTGCAATATTCCAATATTCAAAAGATAGCCACTTGATCTAATCAAAGCCTACTTCTTCCACAGGCAAGCCTTCATTAAAAAATGTTTGCTTTTTTCCCTGTCACAACTCACTTTATGAGAGAAAGAACTTTATTGCCAGACGACAGCTTCAAATTTCACTGTCTGCTTTTCCCCTTCCTCAACTAGGAGCATAGTAGACACTGAACCTAGGGTAAATATTTTTGAACACTGAGTGGCAGAAGCCAGCATGTGGAGTTACAGTTTGCATTTAACAGCAACATTTCCGGCTATGTTTGTATCGGTTGTTGAAAGTAAATAAAGAAACATTTCAAATAGCTGATAAGTAATATGATGTAAATAATTCACCAGTCTTGTCCACTGCAGAAATTAGGTGTTTCAGCACTAATTGGGAAGTTAAACTGGTTTGCAGCCTCTGCACAAAAACATTAGAGGGAGCAGGGAGCAAGAAACAGCACACCCATGGCTGATAGAGAGGAATCTGGCAGGCTGCTGGGTAGGAGGTGTAATGCAATACCACCCACAGGGTCCAACGACAAAAACAATTCCTCCTACTTTCTAGACTGTGCCTTAGGCTCTGCCAGCACAAGGTGAAGCTCAGTTGCAAGCATAATTTTGGCAAAATTAATATAACTTCATGCAGACAAACCCGAGGTGACACATCTATGCTTCATCTTACATACGCAAATTAACAGCCTATTTATCATCATTCCACAGTGCAGCCTGTTGCCTGCATCAGCAGTTGGCTGATTTCAGTTTCCAAACCTGGAAATCCTAGCAGAGCAGGTAATTTGATCAGATTTTCCTTGGACCTTGTGTATTTCTAAAACTATTGTTTATCACTTAAACTATTTGAGCAGCACCCTGTATAATCTATTAGACGCATAATTTGTTATCCTGGTGAAAAAAAAAAGGCAATTGAATTGAGCAAAATTATCAGAAGTTAACATTCCTTTTAACAGCAATAGTCTACCCAAGGCTTTGTTCTTCCAAGTCTTTTTCTCTATATATTCTTTTCTCCTGATCTAAGTTCCAAAACGCAACTGAAATTTTCCTTTTTTTTTTTTTTTTCTGTCATCCCTGCTAGTATTCATGAAACTTTGAAACTTTGGCATCCTAAAAAAGACAGATGGAATAAATATCACATCTACAAAATAGATGTGTACATCTGTGTTAGCTGCTGACACTTATTTGAAGAGATTAAGAGAAAAAAATTGCATCATATCTGATCCTGCAAGGCAGGTGAGTTGAACTTTATGAACTCAAGTAGTGCCTACTTCTCTGTGTTGACTATGAAGGGATTTTATAGAATTAGCTCAGATGCAGTCATGTATATTGTAGGCACCTAATCCTACCCAAGAATTCTCACAATATTCCAGTGGATGTGTCAGGACACATGCATAAGGTAGGATGTACCAAGTAGGGAACACAGAAAGACAAATATTTCTTAAATATCTAAAATAACTCCTCTGTGGAATGTCCCTGTGATTTGGGTGTAGGAGGCATTCAGCACTGAAATTGAGCTCTAAGTTAATTTTTGTGTTTCCTTTTCATTTTACCTCTAATTGTTTGACAGGTTCCACAGACAAAAGATGGGTGCTATTCCAGAAACCAAGAAGCGTGGTTTGCAGTATTTTACTGCTGAAGTAGGCTGAAACTTCTTGCATAGAAGCTGTCATATTTGGATTTTCGGAACACAGCTTTGAAGTAAATGATGGTACTCGGGCACAGATTACAGATAGCTTGCTGGATTAGATGCAGAAGTAATGGGCAGAAGAGGGTATGATTCTGAAAGAAGTCCAACAGTTCTGCTTGATTTATCTTCCTAGTCAGGCTGAGCTTACAATACTAGCTTTAAACAGCCTTTTGCTTTATTCTTCATCTTCCCTCCTGCCCATATTCCCCAATCTCGTTTGACATCAGTGATGTTCAAATCTGGAAAGGACAATCACTGGATGCAAATTCAACTCAATGTATAATAGCCACTTGTTTCACAGCAGAATAAGTGTTCTCTTCTCCCTTAGAAATATCTCACCCCAACTTACATGTGTATGTGTTTCTAAAAAAAAACCCCAAGCTCCAAAACAAAACAAAAAAACCAACCAAACAAAAAAGCGTTTTGTTTTGTTTTGTCTTTTTTTTTTACTGGCATTATTTTAAATGTCAAATATTTCTTAATATTTGTATTACTTCTCTTTATAACAGAAGAACTTAACAGCCTTACAAGCATTCCAGATATATAATCATCCTCAGAAAAGACACACTGTAAGTTTCTTGATGTATTCTACTCACAGGGTTATTTCATTCTCTTCTATATTTCTATTTTCAGATAAGCTCCAGAGGACTTCAACTTCTTAATTTGATAGTTATATGGCTAGATTTTTTATTTTTTTCATGCTAAACTATAATTTTAATAAGAAGTTTGTTTAAGGAATCCACACATGATGTTGCAAAGAAGTGACTATGCAAAAATGACAATTTTTAATCAAGTAAATCTAATATTTATTTATCCTCAGGGCTGTATCTTATAGCTATAAGAAGTGCTATTTTTATTGTTGTTGGCTTTTTAATACCCTCAGTAACAATGTAGTGTTTATTAAGAAATGAGACAAGAATTTTCCTTATCACACTCATTAGTAGAACTGTTAATTGATTTGATCCTTGTCTATATTATCTTTCCCCACTGAAATTTCTCAGTATTACACAGCTCATTCTAGCAATATTAGTCAGGAAACACCTGCAAATTAAGAATTATGTCTTTCTTTGAACTCAGTTTACAACACCATGATTAAATGTCAGCCTCATTAGTACAGGAGTATTTTCACCATTCCAGTTATTGCAGCAGAAGTGAAGAATGATAGAGGAAGCAGATTACTGTAGATAACAACTTCATTTTATCTGTACGATCCACATAAAAATCAGCTGCTCTGGTATAAATGAATAAAGCTAGAATAAAAATTATTGATGGATTTATATAGAAAAATAAAAGAACCAAATTGACGTTTTGATTCACAGGTTGAGTTTTTATGTATGCTAACTGAAAAAAAAAATATTTACATGTCCTGTTTCTCTTGAAAACACAACACTTTAATTGGGAAGCCATTGAGATATGAAGAATCACTGACACATCATGAAGATGAAATCACTTCTTCACAAGAACAGCAGAGTCACTCCCATACTGCCATGAGGGAGAGATGCTTGTAAAATATTTGCTAGTGAATGAGCAATTGCTATGCAATAACTGAAGCTTATAAACCAAATCACAATCACCTGTCATCTGTTTTTCATTGCATCCATAGACTGTAAGTACTTTGGGACAGGAACTGTCTCTCCTATACACAAAACAAACTCTCATCGTTGAAATGAGGCACAACTGAAACACCAGTAAATCTGTAACTAAATAATTTAATTAATGCACTTGTAACCATATTTAACATATTATTTCAAAAGTGGTTTAACTGAATGTGACCCCTGACTTTGAAAGACGTGTTTGTTTCTGTTTCTTTGTTATCTAAAAATATGCATCAGTGTTTTGACCTAGTTAACACTTCAGAAAAATGAAGAGATTATTTCTGTGATAGCATTAAAAGTTATTATGTATAGAGCTTCGAAAGTTTTCTTTTTAAATGCCGCTAAATAAACGCATAATGGTTCTTCATCCATTTGATTTGTAGATTCAATATTTTCATGGGATGCTCATCAAATGAATTTTAAATTTGCCTCCGAGGTGATGCATACTTATGTTTCCCTAATTTGAAGATATTGTTTGTTAGTCTAGCAGTTCCCTCAAGATACTATTGAAGATTTTCAAATTTAGTTAAGTTTATCAAATATATATGTCAGGAAATCTGGAATGAAAATCATACTGAAAATCATCCATTTTCTTGCAGTTATTTAAGAGCTAAATCTATTTAATAGTTATTAAAGGTCTTATTTTGAGAGATTGATCCTTTTTTCCCTTGACTCATTGGTATAGTGGCATTTCATTATTCCCTTCTAACTCACCAGCTGAACCATATTCAGAATCAAATTGGAAGTGCTTGAATCATGTATCTGAAATCTGAAAAAAATCTAATGAGGTATCTTTTTGTAGGACATTTTTAAGCTGATTAATTTACTTTGAACAGGATAGGTGCATTCAGAATTTGGGCATACAGCAAGACTGCAAGACAAAATGACCCTAAAGAGCTTTTGGGGTATATTTGGTAGAACATCTGCAAGTAACTCTAATTTATGGTCTTAGTGAGCAAATGAAACATTTATTCAAAGACTGAATAGGTCTTAAGGCTATAATGAAGGTAAGAAGCTGCCTTCATATTTACTTATTTTCCATTTCAATGAAGTAAGGGCTTTTCTTTTTTTCCCACAATGAAATGAGCAAAAAGATATCATGGGAAGGAGAAAAAGTTAGGACAGAGAAGGAGAACATATTTCTTAAGTGCTTTGTTTTGGCCTTTAGAAAAGGAATACCACAACTCAGTCAATGTTCTTTGTGGAACAGAGCAAAAAAAATCACACAAAACATCTCATGGCATTTCATAAAGCTGAAGACATCTTAATTGGCTGCTTTTGAATGAAAGGTTCTTTTATTCTTCGGTATCATAAACCTACATTTTAATAGGCATGCATTTTGCTAAGAGTTTTTGTCCAGACATTTCTCCTCCAATTTTTAGGAAAAAAGTACTTGGCATATAGAAGCCTCTAAATAGAATTTTTAAAATCCTATTTACTGTGCTTTTTCTCTAAGTTAACTGCTCTCTTCTTCCACAGAGGAAACAAACCATTTCAAATGAAACAAGAATGTCCTTATTCAAGGCTTCATCATGAGTTTTAGGTTATGTATCATCCTTGTAACAGAGGGTAAAAGTGCAGTGGCTCTGTTACAAAGAAGTAGTGGATCCCAGTTGCAGGGAATCAAATATGTATTAGTGTTCCCTGACTACATTCCACCTCTGTATGAGGGTTAAAAGGATCATCTGATTGCATTTTGGCTGAAAAAAAAATCCAGCCAAGTATAACCTTCCCAACCTGAAAAAAAAACAAAAAAACAACAACCAACTTTTTCCCCAGTGCTTTTCATTAATATTATCCTCTGAATTCAGAAAAAAAAAATCCAAAAAACCCCCCAAAAAAACAAAACCAAAAAACATCATGGAATGGAGAGACAGGTCGAGGCTGTTATCTTTAATTTCTTGAGAGCTGTGCTGGAAAATAAGCCTAGGGGTAAAAAAAATTATGAAGCATCACCGTGTTTACCACGTAAAAGGAGAAAGTTGGCATGTACAGATTGTTTGTGATAGTGAAATTAAACAGCAAACAATTCTGACAGTGAAATTAAACAGCAAACAATTACACATCCATAAAAGAGAATACCCATCTGAGCAGATGATGGCATACATTTATGTGTTGAAAGACTATATATACCCAAGTACTAAAAAATAAGAGATCTATAAAAATAGATTATAAAAATCTATATTTCTACAATCCTCTTGCATAACATTTGAAGGTTAATTCCAGTAGAGCTCAACTGCTGCAGAAACGTTCAATACACACCCAAAACAGGGAAACAGGCAAAGAAAATGCATACGCTGCTGTTCACAAATTGGCTGTATCCAAGTTCATTGTTAATGGTTGGAGTGGCCCACTGCACCATAGTATGTCAGACTCCCATGTCTTGATCTGAGTGATGTGGTTTAGATTAAACTAGAATTACCTACGGCTTTTCATTCATATTGTTCAATTGTACATTAACTCCTGGAAGACCATCACTATAATTAGACGGATTAACTGACCCTGAATCAGTACTACATGTGCCTGTATTGATACTTGAAGGAGAAATTGTTTATTTTGTTCTCATACTGGGTTCTCCTCTCCTACAATCCCCAACTAAAGCTATGATGCTGGGCTAATGAGGAGACCCAGAAGTGCCCGGAAGTGCCACATATTTTCCACATTTCATGTAGCTGAATATAATCTGCCATATAACTTTGCCAGCTCATATGCAGCGTTTGGAACAGCATGGATTCCTTTTGGCTTGTCTGATACATAATAGATAGAGGGACAGGAAATCACTGTGTAGTTCAGTTTAAGTTTGTGTCATGGAGGACACTGAAAATAGTTGCAGGATGCAGAGCACTAGCTGCTAAGGCTCTTGGTCAACAAAGACCAATATAACAAATGAGGACAATGTATTTTTCCTGAACAGTAGGTTTTTGAGATCTATTTCAGATGATTACAATACAGACTCCTTACAAAACATTCCTTCTCATAGTTTAAGACTACTACAGATCAACAGTCTTAACTTGGCATGCAGTGCCTTCCACCTGTAAAGGCTAATATCTGAGGCCTCAAGCAGGACTGAATAAGGTAAATCTATTTAATCATGTTTATTTATGTCATCAGATATATAAGCAGAATAATATAATACCTACCACTAGCTGACTTTTAGCTAATAATATCTCTTAATAAATGCAATTATATTCCCAAGGCATTTCATCTTCTAACATTAACTTCTATCAGCCTGTCCATTCTGTAGGCAACAAAAGCATTCATCCAACGTAATTTAAGCAAACTGGGGTCTGTTTCTAAGTATGATATATCACTGGAACTCATAGCAATTTATTACACTGGATATATAAAAAAGCAATTTGTTTTCCATGCACAGGAACTAATGAAGCCTGTTTTCTTTTGGATTTATATCCAATATCCTTTATGTCACATCACCATAATAGCTTCATGCTCTTTTCCATCCCACTAGATTTTGCACCACAAAGTTGGTAGTTCCTTCATGTATCCCTGCTCCAGTTTTCTCCATGTCCCCTAAAACATATCCCAGTGTATGCACCTCCCTCTTTTATCCCCTAACTAGAGCTAGACCAGTGGCAGCATGTGCAATGGCTCTGGGAGCACACCCCCCGACTGGTTTGAGGTCAGGGAACTGCTGACCTCACTTTCCATCTTTCCATCCATGGAGGTATTCAGTGGGAATGCTCCCCTCGCTCCACCAACTTGCACGATATTTGTGTAACGTACTACCTTTAAGGCACTTAATATTTTATCAGATTTAACTAAAATTGGCAGTCGGTTCTAAAATTGAGGGGGGAAGAAAGTCAGAGATAATGAAAGAAAATTGACACAGGCTTCATTTCCTCAAGAGCCACAGTAAGATTTGATTCACCTAAACTTGTGTGAATCTTCACAAAGTACTTTAAGAAATATAGGTATGTTAGAAATTTAGTACAGGATTATGAAAATGTCTAAGCTTATTGTATTAAAGTTCTTTAAAAGCCTCTGCAGATGAAAATACATGCAAAATACCTTCTAAGACCATTGCAGGCTCATAGTGCATACTGAATGACTTTGTTTTTCCACTGACTATGATTTAAGAGGTGCATTTAGAAGTGTGTCCCCAAGTCCTATGTTTGCATGTAATCAAAAATCTCTTAGCAAGGCAATTCTCTGCACAATTCTCTCTGCCCAGGTTGAAGCTGCATTTGATACAACCTCTTCTAGACAGAATGCAATAAAAATTGCTGTTAATAGTCAGAAATCAGGATTCCTTATTGTCAGAAATATTAACTTTGCTGTGTGAGATTGTTTCACATTAATCTTACAATTATTTTCCCAGACATTTTATGTGGGAATATATTCATCAGTTTCTTGATGATCAAAGTCCAAGATGAAATTTCTGGTTAAAACCAGACAGGAAACCATTCCAAACCATATCTGAATATCCAGCAATCCAGCACTTAGGGCACACGTTTAAGAGAGAGAAGAAATAAACTAACTGTCCTGCCTTCCTAATTCAGGTTCTTTAGTTTCACCACTAGAAACCCCAACTTGACATCTATGACATCTGTAAGAAGTGAGTAGCAGATGCTGCCTCGTCAGAAGGGTAGGGTTTTATATCCATTTTGACTCACTTTATCGTGGCACAAATGCCTGTGGAAGGTCTGGAGTGGTAGGGAGCCCACAGACTTTCAACTTTAGTGGACAGACCAGCTTTCTATTCATGGAAAGGCAGTCTATAAAGATATCTAATGAGATTGCTTGAAAATTTATTTCCTGGATTGCTGTGTAATGCCACTTGGCTTGTTAAGTATCTGTCACATCCCTGTGTGGGCTGAGAAGATTTGTACACTGGGCATGTTTACAATGTGCTTCAAAAGAAGACGAGCAGCAGTAGCAAGCAGCACAAACACAGAGAGCATCCTCGGAGCTGAAACCTAACTCGGTGTCAGGCAGGTGGCACACTATCCACTGAGCTGTCCTATTTGTTACAGCATGGAAACACATTCAATAGGTGTTGATAACTTGGACTTGTTCTGCTAGTTCATTAGTTCACATTCAGTAATAGAAAATCTATTGCCCATGGCAAAGAAAAAGAAATGTTACATTATAGAGGATCTATAGCTGTGTAACTGGCTTGATTTTACGAACTCTTACTACCCTGAAGCAAGTGACATGGACTCAGCATACTGCACTGCATTACTTGAAGTAAGATCCTCCTCTGTTTGCTGTCCAGGAACCTACACAGACTCCTTGTAATTTCTTTGAATCAGTTTGCACCTTCTGTACTCTACTGCTAATATGAATTTTATATAAGAAACTGAGGATGTGTTGGGGAAGGATATAGCAGGTAAAAACATTATAGAGTTGTTTTCAAGCAGCGGAAAAGTAAAGTTAGCCATTATTTACTGTTGAATCTTTATATCTAGCGCTTCTTCTTACCATGAGTAAGCTTTCACCTGTGTCTGCACCCGCTTGTCTCATTATTTGTTGAACTAATACTGACCTTTTTACCTCCTATCTATCTCCTCTGTAAAATTTAACTTCATGTATTCAATATGCCCTTTCTGCTAGAGTAACACCGACAATACTTACTGAAGGACATGAAGACATATTTTCACACCTAAACAAAATTTGTCTTTAATTTTGAAAGGGTAACAGCTGAAAGAAGAAGGAGCTGTATCTAAAACAGAGACGTTAGTTGTGTTCAGATCAGCTGGAGAAATTTAAACAGCGTGGTGGAGAGGGGAAGACTATGAATCTTATGATCATCTTTTTTTTTTCAGTCTCTCTTGTGTTCTTTTACCACTTATTTTTAATTTTTATTCTTTTGTTTGAAAATCAAGATCATTCTTCTGTATTCCTGAGAGCAAATGGTTTCTCCTGACTTTTCTAACCAATTTGTAGTGATATTAAGGGAAGACAAATAGAAAAAGTTTTAAGAGTAAGGTAACTTGTATAATTTTAAACTAGAAGTAAAATGCAACTGACTCTAATAGGAAGCCTCAGAAAACACCATGTGATCTGTACTATGGACGGCTTAACTCACTTTGTTTTTTCAGGGACACCCCCTATGGTTTTTTGCGATGCGGAAATGTAAATAAAGCCATATCCTTTTAGAAAATGAGAAAAATCTAACCTAATGTTTCCCTAGTGAAGAGATGATCAAACATCTAGTACTTTTCTTGGAACACATATATATTGACAGCCTGTGAAATTTTTTTCTTGCTCTACTTCTGTTTCTGTGCCTGTGTACATTTTAACTATTAAGGATGTATAAATATAATGTATCACAGGCTATATTACACAGTCCGTGGACAGAACTGATCAGCTGTAGTCTAGTAAACTCCCATGAAAAAGATACTGCTACTGTCTGAAACAATGTTTAACACTCTATTGAGCCAAGTAGGAAGAAAAAAAAAGTATATTGAAATAGGTGTGGCTCTGCTGCAGGTATGGTATCCAAAAAGCAATATTCACTTCCAAGAGAAATGTATGTAACAGAGATGCCCACAGGACACAGGTACACATGTTGTTCTTAAAGACTTTGGTTGCTTAAAACTGGAAGTGACCACCATAATTTTTGACATTCTCCACAAACTCTTCTACCTTACATATCTTCATTTTTAATTAACTATACAAATATTTTTCCACAAATTCTGAGACATCTTTCTCTTTTATGTGAGCTTTTTCAGGATGGTACACCAAATAACATGTCAAAGCAAAGCTCTTCAGAAGCTTTAACAAAAACTGCAAAAGAATATAAACAATAAAAATGCTGCTGTGGAGAGTACTAGGGATAGTTATCTGTACTTCGTCTTCATGATATATTATTACACATTTCAGCTATAACATTTTATTAATCCAGCCCTAGGGTACTCCAGATCTCTTATAAATGGGGAATATTTTTTCTGAAGTGAAGGCAGTCTTTTTCTTAATGATTAATCATTAAAATTGTCCATAGAGAATGAAATATCAGATTCATACCAAACTTGCATTTTTAAAAACAGAGATTAAGAAATCCTACCTAAAGAGGCTGGGAAAACACTTTTGTCTTGGACTTTATACATAAAACTTGTATGAGTCTAGAGTTTTATCTGTAACTTGTTTATAAGAAATATATAAACTTTCTTGAAAGAAAGAACTCACACTTCATGGACTAACCTTTGTTGGAATATTAATTATGAAAATATTTAAACGTTGCCAATGAATTGGAATTATAACCTGTTTGGAACTGTAACCTGTTTCGTCATCAGAACAACAATTTATTTTCTCTTTCCTTTTCCCATAGATGATTCAGCAAACCCCCTCACTAACCTAGCCCACTCATCAGCCTGAAACAGTGCTGCTAGTTTTTTAATGGGTTAGATGTTGACCCTGGGCAAAACTGATCAATTCACACACTTTAAATCAAATCAGGATCAAAGCAATTTATTGATTTACTAATGACATACAATTAACTAGCAAACACTATGCTCAGGATCAGTATCACAAACATAGCAAAACAAAGTAACAGACACTTGCAAAATCTTAATAAATACCTTCAGATTTCTAAATGCCATTTATATCTCATCCCAAGAAGTTCTACATCACCCCATCCTGGTGAGGGTCTCCCCAGCTGGGAGAGGGGGGTCAGTATCCCACCCCCCATCCCAGGAGTTGGTCCCCTTTGCGCACACTCCTCCTGTGGGATGAGTGAGTGCCCTGATCTTGTGTTGTCCCTGTGCTGTACCTTGCACCTGCTGACCCATGTGCTGGTGAGAAAGCCCTGTAACCCAGCGGGATGGCTGACCTGTTACCACTCTAGCAAGGTGACTGACTGCTGCTGTGTCAGAAATCTCTTTGTAATTCTCTGCTTGCTGTTTAATTTTGCTTATGGTTGTCTTCCTCTTTAGTGTGGGGAAAAGGCCCTTCTGGACAGTTTTGGGTGCCCCCCCACCTCTCCCAGACACACACAGGGCTTACTCCCACTTTCCCATTGTATCAGCTGTGGTTATAGAGGCCTCTTTGTCAAGGGCCAGAATGTGACCATTGTCACGATGTTCAAGTCAGACAGAGCATTTCAAGTGACAGAGCATTTCCAGCTACAGCTGGGAAAACAGAGGCAGACTGAATATGAAAGTCCCAACAGTCATTCAGTAAAAATATTAGTGGTTTAACTGCATGCAGTTTGTATCTTTATACTGATGCCTCACAGGGCATCTAAAAACAGGTTTTATGACAGAAGAGAAGGATCATAACACAAAAGCATACAACTTATTTGCAAGTCCTTGCTATGCTACAATGAGGCCAAGGAAAAAATTAGAGGACATAAAGGAAAGAAATGATAGAATAAAGTGCTATAATGATTATCTTTTGGCGGCCTAGCACCTAAAGTGATTCTCGAGTTCTTGGAGAGGTGCCCAGGAGCTCACTCCAAAGGCCCAGGGAGAGAATTGGGCTACTCCAACATGACACTGTTACTAATGCAGGCCATAGCACAACTCTGACATTACCACATTTCAGCATAGGAGCTGTAATTCCTGTACTGAGCCAGAGGATCCAGCTAACAAGAAAACACTCAGCTAAAAGGTGAATGGCAAGGCAGCAGAAGGAATAATCATGGCCAATGTGTGACAGAAGCAGCAAATCTTTACAAGGGTTGAAATTAGTGAAGGTTACAAAAATAAAGGAGGAGATTATTCTATGTTGAAGGGTGTGACCTAACCAAGGGTAGGTCAAGATGAGGATAGAGGAGTTCTTGCATAATACTTATGCATTAGATAAGTAATTCTTTCCAAGATAACTGTAGAACTAATGCAAGGTTTATTAGATCCTTCAAGGCCTCCCTTCCTCCCTTTCTCATTCCCTCCCTCTCTTCCTTCCTTCCTACCTTTCACCAGTATACTTACAGTATTACCTTAAAATCTAAAGAATTTTAGCTTTGGGCAATCAGACAATTGTCATTGGACAATTACAGTATCATAATGAACATAGAGCCTACCTCAAGGCAAACCTAGGCTAAAACATCTTATAATTGAAAAATGAGGTCAAAACTTATAAGCCAAATGTATTCTTTCATTCCTTGCATGTGAACCAAAGATGCCTGTTGGCTGGTTAAGTAAAAAACAGATAAAAGCAACACTGTTTGTGAACATCTTCTTTTAAATACAGTGATGTGAACTGTACTCATCTACAGCTTCACGCTAACTTATGCAGTGTCTTCAAGTTCATCTAAATTGAATTAAAGGATCTAGTTGCTTTACTGTTGTTAATAGTTGGAGCAAATTATCTTAGAAAATCAGATCCTCACAGTTTATACCAACCTTGCCACATAAATCTTCACTAGAATTTTAGTTTTCCAGTTTAGAAAATATGTTTATTTTTGAGATATAAGAATGCTATAAGTTCATAAAGAAAACTCTAGAAAATATTGGATAAATAAAGGCTTCTATATGTCAGAAAATACTTCTTAAGGAATTACTTCCAATAGATACATAGACCAACTTGGTAGATAGTTACTTCCTGGATAAAATGGGAATGAGTGTTGCCTAGCCTACTTTAAGACCAGAACTGATCTCAAGTTTCAGGTCCTCAGAGACAAACAGGAGTCCAGAAATAGGACAGAAACTTGCCTGATTTTTTCTCTGAAATTCTCCTGTTAATTCATATTACATAGCAACTTCGACTTTCTGTTATAAAAACAATAATAAAAATAATATATACATTAAGATTAAATTTTATTTTATTATAATTATAATTATTATAATATTTTTCCTTAAATAAGTGTTGTTGGAGAAGACTGAGAATCTTGAACTAGTGAAATGGGAAAAATCTGGAAAGAGAGATTTGGCATTTTAATGAAACTGCTCTACATATATAAATCTAATGCTCTTATACTTTATACAATAATTATAGGTATCCACTAGCACTGTGATACTTAAGGGACTGTCATAATTTCCATTATAAATCCAGTTTTTCAAAAATTAAAACTCAGCTGTGAAAATTTTCTTCTGCCTTAGATTTGGCATTGAAGACCCAGCTTGGAAATGCATTTCTTTAGTGTCAGATATCTTGTGTACCCTGATAGCCCCATACCAGCTTTGAACATCAGGTTTAAATGTTAATGAATAGGGAAAAAAATCTTGAAAAATCAAATTCCACTCTCTAAATGGTTTTGCAAGTATATTTGTGTTGAATGCAAACAGAAAGGTTGAGAACCAACCATACAGTGTGACTGTAGCAGCATCTAGTAGTTTGGGAAATAGATCAGTAGATGAAAACGTCATTTGGACTACTTGACTTTTAACCTAGATCTCAGTATTTTTCCTTTGAATTATGGGTTTTATCTTATATTTCTCTTGTGCTGTCTAACCCAGATCATCTGAATCATGAAGGATGCAGAACTAGAAACACTAGTAGGTTTCACACACCCTAAATTAGGCATCCAAGAGTCAGGCATCCAAGTCTGAGCTAAGTCTCTGTTTTAGTCAGTGGACAAACACATCCGTAAGAAAAATTTCTTTCAAAGATGAGTGTTTAAGACAGGTTACTGAAATTGACTTATTCAAACCTGCTGTTCTAAACAAGGTCAAAATAAAGCGAGGGTTGTATCCTGAGCAATTTAGCACTCCTTTTTAATGTTTTGAAATGACTAAATGATTAAACATCTCAGCTTGTAAGTTATCCTCAAATTTATATATCAGAATGTTAAGCTTTGCTACCTTTAAATACTTTCCATCACCTGGAAGCCTTCAACAATCACATTTTACTGGAAAAAAAATAAAGAATTTTTATAAAATTTTGACAATAAATTGAGTATGTATAGAACCAGCAGTTTTGTGATGCTGATATCTCTGCTGTATAAAGTGATCAGAATTATCTGGAAAATTCCTAATGGGATTGGTATTGTCAACAAATACTTAAAGATATATTTAACCTGCAATTTTCATAGAAATCTACATCAATATTTTCTCAAGAAATCAATCAATTCTTCAATATTTTGTCAAGAAAGGCTTGGCTGAGAGGCAGCTGATCTTGAACAGCCAGTATCCATTGGTACTCACCTAGCAGAACCAGGATAATTATAGTTCTCATGCAGTCTGTTTCAGGCTGAAATTTGAGCCTCAGCCTCCTGAATCTCAGGGACATCCCAAACCAAGGACTGCTGAACATATTGGATTTTTTTTTTTCATTAAAACAAAGAAACAAAAATCTTTGACAGGTCTCATGTCATCATGGGGATGAAGTAGGAACACTCTTAGATCTTGAAACTTTCCATTTAACCTGCATGGGATTTTGTTGTTTATTTTTTATACTCATCACTCAATTCACTTTGTGAAAGTATATCCAAGATAACATGTTGTAAAATAGCAATAATAATAATAATTTAAAAAGCTATGGCAGTGTTTGGGAGGGATTATTTCATGTGAACCTCTGAGAAAAGCAGGTGAAAAATATGTAGCTAAAAGATGTCCATGAAATGCTAAGCAGAAAATGTTAAATGAAACAGGATAGTAAAATTTTCATACCACTCCATGTCCTAATGCAGTCACATATAATATGTAGATATGTGTGTACATACATATGCACATACATTTAGATATAAACCCCTACATATATATATGTTTATACACACATATTTCACAAATTGTTTCACTTGTGTAGAATCTAGTACAGTAAGACAAATTCAATTAGGAAGCTTATTTTTGTGGTCTTTTAAATGATCTTTTCAGAGCTTTATGGCTATATCTATGTGTGAGTTGGGGAGAGAGAGAGGAAGAGGTGGGGAAGGATGAGATGGACTGCTTTTGAAGGGTTCACATTGGACTGCACTGTAAACCAGAAAGTAAATGGATCAACACCTTCATTCTTAATTGAGATAAATAGTCTTTTCTTATGTGGGCAGTCTATGGGATTTTCATGGAGTATTATTCAATAATTGGGAGTACTCCTGAAGTTAAATACTAAATGTGAGGAAGCTGGAGAAAATGTGAGGAATAAGATTGTATAATCCAGGTCTGGGGACTTGTCTACACTGATGCTTTATCACACCGAGCTGAGGCTTAAGAAAACAAATGACAGTATCAATAATAGAGAAGAAGCAGCTCTGGTAACTGGAGTCACAAGACCATGTCTGACTATCATCTGAATGGCCAATACTGAAATTTGTATTGAAAGTAGCTGAGCTATGTCTGCTTGCCTCACATTGGTAACTGTGGTTACGTTTTTCCTTCTAATTATTTGAAAAAGAACTGGGAATAATGACATTTAGAAAGCTATAAATGCATATGGTAGGTTTTGTTGCAAATCCAAGGCTCTTTCTGGGCATTGAAACTTTCACTTCTAATATGTAGTGATAAGAGTAAAGTCCAGATAAGCTACCAGTTATAGATAACAAAAATGGACATGCTGCAGCTGTTCTTGGCTGTGGTTTTCTTGTGTGCCCATGCTAGCCTGTGCGTGCCACACCTGTGATGTTCATAAGAACATTCTTCCCTTCTATATCTTAATTGCAATTAATGTAGGGCTTTTTCCACGTTTAAGGACACAGTTTCATCATGCAGTCTTTAAAGTAACGTAAAGTTTCACCACAAGGGTATTTCAAGTTATTTTGCGTAGCTAGAAATGTGAAGAAAACTTGGGTTTGTCTAGTATCAAACCACCTTGACTATGAGGTTCCTCAAATATAACTAAAATAGATACGTTTCTGTTCTTAGGAGAAACTATAAGTGAATTTGTGTCACACATCTGTGTGACTGGGAAAAAAAAAACCCAGGAAGGCATTGTATTTTGATGTGAGGACATAGTAAAGGGAAGACTGAAGAATCTGTTCCTGTAATTCTATGCAAGTAAATGCACAAATACATGCACAAAATAGGCATATTGATTGTTCCTCACATAAGAAATAAATTAAGACAGTTTAGTATTAAATGAATCCACTTTTTGACCATTTTGAATGAAAGCTTTAATCCCAGCTTCAGACAGATAAGTGTAATAATTTTGCCTTTAACACTGCAGATGTTGAGGAAGGTAGACAAAGCTTTTTTTCTCAATATCATGAGAAAACATGAAGTGGAAGTGGAAAATTCAATAACAGAGAAAACTAGCAATTGCAGGTTGAGCTGTTGCTGGAAGACACTAGACAGCAGTCTCTGCAGAAGACAACTAAGGTAAGCCAACATAAGAGGTGCCAGAGAAATAGCAAGATATGCATTTTTTCTTCTTTTTCTGAAGTAAAGAGCTACACCAGAAGTCCTAAATCCTAGCTATCTTGTTCATCACAAGAGGTAAGTACAGAAATTTTGGTGTTAACTGTCTTCATATTCTTAGCATAGTCACATGCCCTCAAGTTTCAGACATTCATGAACTGAAATACTAGGATATCATAAAGGTACTTTCAGTGTTGATTGATAATTTCTCACACTGTTTAAAAACAGAAAAAGAAAAAAAAAATGTTTTGAGAAGAGACCAGATCCTTAAAATTTTCATGTTGTCACGTACAGAAAGTCTTTAAAATCATGATTTAACAAAATTGGCTCAATCCTTTTCAGATGATATAAATAGGAAGAAAACATACTTCTACTACAAAAACAGGTTGTGACCTATTTTTGGATATTCAGAATTGGTTCAACCTACAAACTTGGTATAAACACAGTCTTCCATGAAGAAAACAGCTTGTCACATTAGTTTTCTTGCTTCATATATGAAATAAAAAGTGATTTAGTATGTTCACAAACTGTGCCAAAAACTCCAGTAAAAACTGTCCACTGTGCAGAACTGCAGTATATAATGTAGCTTTAGTGAGAGACGTAGAAAGAATTGATTGTGTAGGGACATGTGAACAAAAATCCTGTTGTTCCTCTCTTATTGCTTTCTCTCAACTCCCAAACAGAGGTGGAGAAATGAATCTTAATCTTTTCTGAATCAGGTTAGAATTACTGTCTCTGAGAACTGATGGGGAAAAGGTGAGGTGATGGAAAGCCTACTCCATTTACACAGAGTCAAAGGTATGACCACCTTGCAAAAGAAAGAGGACATCTCCAGTGAGGGAATGATAGGAAGTGCACCCTCTGTATTAAGACAGATTTTTTGCATCCCCATGGTGCAAAATGCCTTGCTGGGCTCCTGCCAGGGTGGTGTCCATGCCATGGTCCTGGTCCTTTTGCCAGATTTAGGTAACAAACCACCATCTGTTCTGGAGCTTATGTGTAATACCAGTTAGCCAGGATATGAGATTGCCATTCAGTTATTTGTTTCCAACTATAGGTTTAGACATTCTGTCTAAATATAGTTATTTTTTTCAATTTTCAGTAGAGGATAAAGGAACTCAAAATATCAGACTTGTAATGCTAATTAATTATGCATGTGCCTACAACAAAACCTTCATCCCAATGTGCTATAATAGCTGTTTCTTTAATACTTGTTTTATTTCAGAAGTATCACTCTGAATTTCTTGTTGTTCCAAGAATTTTTTGGGAAAACACCTCATACGAATTCTCTACTTTCAGAATTATTGTCCTGATTGAATAAATGGAGGATCTTGTGATGTTCTAAAAATGGCTGTCACAAACCATCATCTTGTTTTTAATTATAATAGGAAGATTAATAAAATGTATTGCTTTCCAGATTTAGCAGAATATAGATCAGCCAAGGAATTCGTACTTGGGACATAGAACTACTGTGAAAACATTAACTATTGTAGACATTGGAAATGTTTGATAAGGAAAGCCATAAAAATTTGTAGTATTCATTTTTACAAAACAATTCAAAGATTTACCCAGTTAAATTAGCATTATAGTCTTCTAAGGGATTTCTTAATTAGACATTGTTATTAACAAGAAAATTAAATTGATTACACACAGACTGGGCATTCCCTTTCAATAAAAAAAATGAAAAGTAGGATTTATGCCCCCTCCTTCAAAAGCTTTCTCAAATGTACTGCAATTAATAATTCACCCGTGAAAGATAAAATAGAGAGAGATCTGCATGCCCATGTAGGGAGTCTCCCATCTCTGACTTCAAAGAGAAAATTCTGTCTTCTTGTGTTGTTTCTATTATTCTCCGTTCTGCAGAGGCTACTGCAGTTCTGGTGCTGCATAATCATATTTCTCTCCTCTCCAGTGCTCTTTCACTTCTTCTCAGCATCCTAGTAAGACTGGCTCCTCACTCTTCCCTCTCTCCCCATGCTGTCTCTTTTCCTGAGGAGTTCCTTCATAGCTCCGAAAATATTCTTTTCATTAAGGATGCTTTCAGGGAGGAAAGGCACAGCTCTGATCAAATCAAAGGCTCTGGAGCAATCAGGCAGCCTGGGAATCCCTGGTGATTGTAGAAATGAAGTAAAGCACTTCCCCTGTGCTTGCGGAGGTAAAGCCACAAACCCCTTGCTATGGACTATATGGATAGGTACTATAGCAACTGTTCTTAAGTTATGTGATCCTTAGCTTCTTGAAAAAAACATTTATATATGCAGAAGAAGAAAACTATGCAGTACAATATGCAGACAACTACAGACTTGTGACAACCTCTGGCTAACAATGTAGTGTTTGACATGCCAAAACCACAGTAGGTATTCCCAAAGTGGCCAGGCACTGACAATGGGCTTTAGACACCTCAAGAAAATGAACAAATACACGCAGAAATAAAGAAAAAATCAGAGAAACATAGAACAAAATATCTTTAGACAAATATTTTGCTGTGCATGTAAGAAAAATAGGAGGAAAAAGATTCTGCCCCATAGAAGTGACAATCTAGAACCTTGCTTATGAAAATAAAGGGCTGAACTTGATTCAGGCAAGGTGAGTTTGGGATTACTCCCATGTAAATCTGTACTCAGAAACACAGAACACCAGAAGAACAGAGTCAGAAATATTTCCACCATTCTTAAGATATTCTTCTTCAAACTGCCCATCATGATGGTGGTGCCACAAAGTTCCTGGTCTCTGGCAGGACTTGCTGATATTTCAGAAGAGATGCAGTGCTAAGCCACCACTCCTTGCCCTATCCCCACTGGATACAAAGAACACTTCCCTCCCTCTGAAAATAATCTTGTTTTAACTTGGCATGCTTATGTTGAAGTGGATAGGCTAGATAGCTTAAAGCAACATATCTAACAGGAGTGGGGGAAGGACTATAATTGTATCCTTTCCATATGCCAGCTATGGTAAAGAAAGAATTTTACACATTATAGATCATAAAGTCATTGTACACAAAACTGTTATCAACAATCAGCATTCCTCTGCACCTCTCCTAGCCATCACTGTTCTTTGCTGTAGCAAAAGTAAAAGCAGAGATTTCAGTTGCTGCTGTGAGAAAATGCTATATATTCTGAGAGTGGCTGCTGTTGTTCCACTAATTCTTTGTAAACAGGTAGTCATGATCATTATGACACCAAGAAGTATATGAGAACATGTTTTGAAAAATGATACATAATCAGAAAAGAGGCCATTCAACAAATTTTAGAGCATTATGGAATACATAATTAAGGAGCTTTTCCATAGGATAAAGCCCCATCATTCTGGCATTCAACAGTTAGAATCATAGCTAGAATGTTACTTAAACAGTATTTTAGAACAGAATTTGATAGCAATAAGTACTTCCTTCTTCCTGAGTCCCCTTTTTTGATTTGAAAGAGGAATATTCATAGCACGAATAATAGAATATAATAGAAGTGATTCCCTAGTTTTTAGAGGTCAATTTGCTTTGCAATCTAGTGGAAATGATTAATAGAAAGAATAACACAATAACAACGTGGCATTAAATTAGGCCATTTGTCCAAACAAGGCCATTCCACTGATTATTAGATGCCTAACTACTTTGTACAAATTTCTCTAGCAGATGTTAAAAGCCAATATTAAAAAAATGGAAGAGAAAGAATGAAATGGGAACAATACTACAAAATTTTCCTCTGGCTTTAGATTCTGTCATTAACTGTGTTTTCATACAACAAAAAGAAGACACTTACAACCACTATTTGATGAATGATATTTTTGTCGCTCAGTACCTAATTCTTTGCGGGCTTTTATAGGAATGCTCATATGCTCGCTCCTGCTTCTGTGATCCTGTTCTGTGAAGCAATTACATTTTGCAAAGAGCCAGCTTTGCAACCTGGTCCTGTACAGCATTTGGACGTGTAGACGTGGTGCTTAGGGACATGGTTTAGTGGTGGACTTGGCAGTGCTAGGTTAACAGTTGGACTTGATGATCTTAAAGGTCTTTTCCAACCTTAACGATTCTATGATTCTATGATTATTCCCAGGGCTGCACACAAGGTTTACTTCTTGGCACACAAGATGCATACCCACACAGAAAAAGGCTCAGTAGAACAGCAGTATACTTACTGCTTGGACCGGTCATGGTGTTACATCATCTGGTTCTAGGTCACAACCTAGAAGTGTCCCATCTATCTATTGGTGATGCCACATGAACAAAGTTCGGTAGGAGGATGAGATAATTACAACCTTTCATGGCACAGCCAGGGTATTGCATGCCACAAGGCAGATTTTTTTTGTAAGAAACCCTATTTCAGTCTTCTGCAAGAGCTAAATGGATCTGTCCTGACATGTCTCAGAAATGCATTAGGCTCTCTACCATGCTCATGTCAAACTGAAGAAGGTACAGTGCTGACATATTTAAGGTGACTCTATAAGTTCCTTTGCAGCATGTCTTTTCTCTGATTGTCCACATGAGCTGACACAAAACCATAAGAAACTGAGTATTTATCCTCTCAGAAATCCACTGTTCATCCTGCCTTTAAAAATCTGACCCAGCCTCAATCCCAAACCAAACGTAAAACTGGAGAGATCACTAGATTACTCTCTGTGGCTGAAGGTATTCAGGAGAGGAATTTGATTTCCTGGCCAGCTACCCACTCACAATTAGGATGACTGACAGTAGCTTTTTGAGTCTGAAGCACAGTTCTAATTTATGTCTCTCAATCTGTAACAGCATGCTTTAAACATGCTATTTATTTATGCTTAATCAAAATGAAATCATTAAGCCCTCATGAAACTCTACACTAAGCAATACTTCACTTGCTGAACCACAACTCTACAGCTTTGAATACCTTAACAAAATGGATCTTGGATACATCACCCTGTTTTCATCCTCATGACATGTATGAAACCCATTTCCCAAAGCCTTAAGTTTTTCTCATACATTTGTCTTTGAACCTAATCTTTGGATGACAGGTGAAGTGACTCAAAGCAGGATTCTGTATCAACTTTACATTACCTTTGTCCTATCTGTGGTACAAATATTTTGAAACAAGCAATCTGAATCTTATTGTCTAATAATAATTCCATTTTCTGTGAGAAACTACTCATCATTCTGCACATCATGATTAAAGAAAAATGGGATATAAGGTCTGAATTTGCCAGGGGAGGAGAAAAGAATCTTGCAAGAAAAATAATTGTTTTAAGCTACAACGGCAGAACAGCTGTATTCCTGTGCTGAGAGAGCTGGTTCTAATAACCCCTGTCTCAGTCTTTTTACAATCATAGTTATCATCTCTCAATTTGAGTGCCAAGCAGACAGAAGAGGGATAATGAATTAGCTAAAGCATGGAGATCAGCAGCCAGTGAGAATATTCACCCTGGCACAGTGGTCTTCCCCTGTGCTTGGTGCAGAAGTCAAAATATATATGACCCACATTAATAACTTTACATTAATTTGACTGAACATGATCACAGGAAGCAGTGACACAGTCATTCACACACGATGCAAGTCATTGACTTTAAAAGGAAATACATTTCATTGTGCTATTCAATCATCTGCCCTGTGTCCTTGTAACGACCATGGCACAGTGTTGCCAACTGTTTTATCCGATAGCAGTCCAATACTGGTGCCTTTAAAATAGTTTTTAGAAATTAAAATAGAACTGGTATGATAACAGCATCACAACACAATGTCTACTTGGACAATGTGGGTGTAATTCCTTACAGTCATATTTGCATGTGGATTTATAACTGTAGTTAAGTTACTTGGTTTACCAAGTTTGCTCTCTAATCTAAGCAAGTACACACACATACTATTTCTTTGAAACATCCTTTCTTTGCCTATGTGCCTCACACTCATCAAGGTTTCTAATTTTAAGAACATGAAACCTTTATGAGAATTCACATTAACTGGTAAGACAGTCTTCACTAATGACTCAGGATACACATTTATAATTTCAGCATGTTCTGAGGACCAAATTTCACTACATCTCAATATTCAAGTCAAGAGGAACATATGGATATTACATGAAAATTTTCTGTTGCTTTCAAGGGGTATGCATTTAGCAGAGATTTAAAGCACATGCTTAAATGGTTTGCTGAAAAGGGATCATCTGGAGAATCAGAGCTGAAGACAAGAGGAAACATTAAGTTAGCATTAATAGCTATCTGAAATCGCTTTTAATCATCATCAAAATCTGTGAACATCCACATATTATAGTTCAAAGGCTCATACATTCTTTTAATAGACAAGTCCATCAGGTCAGGAGTATTTTAGATTCAAAATCAAGCTGTGTAAGATTCGTGTGTAACTAATACTGCATCTCACTGTTAGTAAAGCCCACAATTATTGTTGTTATTTTGTCCATTTTAGGGTGATTATTTCTTAGTCTAGCTGCCAGCTGGCTTTGCTGTGGTTCTCTCTGAACAATGGAACTTCTCCCAAGGAGGGAAGAGTTGAAAGGCAATTCATCATCTTACCGTTACAGTACAACTGATGTATTGAAATAAGCCCATACAAACTATAGTCAATTAAAATAATTTGAGTACCCAAGTATTCTTATATTAGCTAATTCACAGTATTAAACTGTGTACTTTTATTTATCAAACCATTAAGTAAGATACTAGTCAGTTTGGCTTTGCAGTTGCCATTATCTAGGTCTAATTATGAATTCCTTGAACCTTTCTGATGAGAATTCATTGATATTGGATATTTAGGCAATTGTAAATGGAAAATTTGAAATTAATTCACATTATGTGAGTCAGGAGTTTGAAAAATGAGAGTAGTTTTATATTTTGAGAAGTCTCCCTGCTTCTTGTTTTGAAGCATCATCTTTCAAAATTTTCTCACTCTGCTCTAGGAATTCCATATTCATTTTATTTGCTCATTTATTTCTGACAAATTATTCTTTCCAGATTAAATTTTCCATTCCTTATTCTCATCTCAAAAATGAGCTTGGTTTGTTAAATTTGAGAAAACTCTTCAAATGTAACACTTTGGGAATTAAGTTCAAGGAGGATTTTTTTTCCTGTAAAAATAAACTGCAAAACTCGATTATTTTTTAAGGTTACTTCTTCAGTTACTTAAATAAAATTAACTGCTCTGGTGGTCTGCTAGGCAACACAAAATTTTGGAAATTAAGTGAAATAGTAATAGGCAGTGAAATAAATCATTTTGCAACAATTAAAGTACATCATGCTCACTAAGTTTTAGAGTAATGGCAATCTTTAATTAAGCCTCTTCCCTTCCCCAGGTTTCCTAGGGAATAAAGAACGCTGTCAGAAGAGGATGGACAAACATGGGGCAGAAGCCCAGAGAAGATAAGTCATTCCTGTGCTAAAGGAAGCTTTCTTTCCCTATGCATGGCTCAGATCCATACAGTTAACAGGCTGAGAGGCTGAGTCCTTTTGCTAAGAGCTGCTTTCTTCATTGGTAAAGCTGTTCTTTTTTTTTTTTTTTTTTAGTGCTAGAGTTAATTAGCTTCAGTTAATTTACTCCCGATTACAGGAGCTTCATGTTCAGGACATTACTCAAATGTTTGCATTTTCATCAGTGTCTCCCTCCTTTTATAATCTAAATGAGAGTTGTCCAAGTGCAGAGGAAAATATATAACCTCAGTTTCTCAACTGATTGATACATAATTCCAAAGTTTCATTCACTTCAATGAATATAAGCTGATCTGGCACTGAATGCATCAGCACAAGAAGCTCCTTAGCTTTGGAGTGCTAACACTGTCATTTGGCATTTGACATGTGTTTTAGCTTCAATAAAGTGAACATAAAATTCCTTGGACATATAATTTATTTTAACGTGAATTTCATTATTGCTGTAAATATGTATATATCAGATGTAAGCAGAATTTGGTTTCCCAAACAGAAACTTGGTGACATAAAAGATCTATTAGGGTAAACAATGCATTTTCTTTGTAGAGATTAAAATATGTTTTGAAAATGATCCTATAAAAACAATTATTCAATATTTGTTGCTAGAGATCCTCTGTATAAGTCCTGTTTGCTCTGTTCTCCTTCTAGCTGCTGCTGTTGGGGGCACTACCAGATTCCCAGGGAGGCAAAATAAATTTGACCTTAGGACCCCTTGCTTCCCAAGGCTGTTGTCAAATTAATGACACTTGGCAAAGGAATTTACAGCGGTATTAACTGAAACATTGGCCAGCCTTTCACAAGATAAAATACAGCGGAGGACACATTTTAATTAAACTTCTTCTGCAGGAAGATGTCCTCAGGCAGCAAAAGCTGGGCTCCCCCTTGCCTCTCTGGTTCTGATGATAAAATGCTGAATCCTGTGCATACGAAAGGCTACCAACTCCCATGTGTGCAACCTGTGAAGAAATAACACTTATGCTATTTTTCCAGTCACTGTCACTCCGCCACAGCTTATATTTTCTCCAAGTTTGTTCTCAGTCTTAAAGCCATGCTCCTAAAATTTGCCCAGCATACATAAAACCAATAAAGATTAGAGCTTCTACTTGAATTTGCTGCTGGAGTGGGATGGGCAGGAGTGGAGGAAAAACATATGCTTTTGCCACAATCTAAAGAGCAAATTTTTCTCCTCAGTGACAGTATTGGCCTCAGAGAAAAGACATATCTCCCCTTAACCCTCCCCTCACCAAATCCTTCTGATATATTGCTTGGTGATGCACATTGGCATGTATCCTTTAACACAGCCAATGTGTAATATCAGACCTCATTTCGTAAATACACACAGATTTCATCTTCGAGCAAGAAAATTATATTGATTGTATTGCAACCTATAATATAACAGAAAAGAAGATTAAAAATACACTTAAATATTAGTAGTGCAGCAATTGCTGTCATATGGCAATTACAGGAAAATCAGCTAACACAGAATATCATACATTCTTGTTTTCATGTATCCTATTTCTCATAAAATTTAACAGCTAAACCCAGGAAATTCTAGTCCAGTATACAGCCAGCTATATGATGGCATCTGAAAATATGAACTACCTTTTAAATTATCTACTAAACAGTACTGTTGGCCAGATACTGTATCAAGCTTTCCTTCTGAGGCATATATTAAGCTAAATCCTGTAAATCCTCATACACATATTGGGAGTATGGATAAAGCAAAAAGTCATTTCAGTGAGAACTCCCCTGCTTAAAACCAAATGGAGTTAGATATTTCAGAATCAAAAACCTATTCTCTAAATAGTCTTTCTCTTTTCATTAAGATGATTTGAAAAGTAAGATACTACTCAGGCTAGGAATGCAGAATCTATCCCACCATTCATGCTATGTAGACAGCTTAAAACTCAGGAGACTCTTGGAACAGACAAGCTGAAGTTTAATATCCACAAAATGAGTAAACATGCTTTATTTGACATTAAACTTGAAGAATGTTTTAAATAATATATTAGAATTCTAGGCATAGTAACCACCTTACGACATCAAAATTAAATCTCGGTTTGGGACACTACTGAGGACAAGCAAGAAATATTTGCAAAAACTGACTGCACTGAAGTGTGAAAAATCAATTAAAACTTCCAGCCACCCTGGATATAAATGTTTTCCATAAAATAAAATGTTGCTAAAAAACTCATGTTATGATTACACACCTAAAAAAGAATCCATTTTATTTAAAAAAAAATGCCAGGAGGTAAATTTAAATTGAATAGACATAAAAGATTTTAATTATAGTTTTAAATGGGATTAATTTGGTCTTTAAATATCAAAACCACAAATATTATTTTTAGCACACATTTTCTGCTTTATATTTATACATATCCTTCCTTACATAGCCAATGTACTTGGACCTGCCCAGGCAACCTTAGATAAATGAATAGTTCATTTGATCTGCGGAGCCAAAAGCCTGCAATTGCTGCTCTGTAACTGAAGCCTCTGTAATGCTGAACATCACCAGATCTGCTGTATTGCTCTGCAGCTTTGTACATAAAGCTTCAATATGCCTACACCAGTCTTACTCTTCAGCCTTCCCTGTGTTTTGTGCTCTTACGACATCCTCCTTACAGCGGTATCTCAACTCTGCCACTTCATTGCTTAGTCTCATTCTGCTGCATTTGGAGCCTCCTATACTGAGGAGTAAGGAGTCCGAGTGGATCGCTCACTAATTCTTCAGTTTAGTGAAGCATCTTTTGGCAAAGGGCAGTGGTCTCAAGCATGTAGTAACAAGGGACAAGGGACTATCCACTGATCCAGTAATTGAACTGGGAAGACTTCAGTAAGGATATCAGTCAAGATGAAGGGACTTTGGTTGCAACTTCTACTTTTAACAGCTAAGTAATTGCCAATTTGTAATTACCAAAACTCTGGGAGACTTTTAGCTTTATTTTTACAGGGGAAAACTTTCTAAAACAAACAAACAAACCAAATCAACTTTCCTTTACTACAGTAATGTCTACATTTCTCAGAGTAGTATTTTTATACTGACAGACCTGCTGAGAGACCTAGCACTCATTCCTCAAAGCAGATTACAACAGAAAAATTAACACCTCACTGGATCAGACCAGCAGGTTCAGAGAGTTTAGTGTCTTTTCACTGACCATATGTGTAGACTGCAGTTGGGAGAACATTTGCTGCACTTATGGAGGTATTAAAAGTAAATTTAATCTGTCTAGTTTAAGAAATAAATGCTGTGAGAATGTGTCAAGATGGGTTTATACAAACCTGTCAGAGACTGGGAATACTAGTCTACAGTGAATACCATACTGCTAAGGATTTTTTGCATCTGTTTTCTGGGATTTTTTTCACAGAATCATAGAATTATTTGGGTTGGAAAAGACCTTTAAGATCATCAAGTCCAACTGTTAACCTAGCACTGCCAAGTCCACCACTAAGCCATGCCCCTAAGTGCCACATCTACATGTCTTTTAAATACCCCCAGGGGGTACCTCAACCACTTCCCTAGGCAGCCTGTTCCAATGCCTGACTACCCTTTTGGTGAAGAAAGTTTTCCTAATATCCAGTCTAAACCTCCCCTGGCACAACTTGAGGTCATTTCCTCTTGTCCTATCACTTGTTACTTGGAAGAAGAGACCAACCCCACCTCACTACAACCTCTTTTCAGGTAGTTGTAGAGAGCGATAAGGTCTCCCCTCAGCCTCCTTTTCTCCAGGCTGAACAATCCCAGTTCCCTCAGCTGCTCCTCCTCCAAAGACTTGTGCTCTAGACCCTTCACCAGCTTTGGTGCCCTTCTTTGGACATGGTCCAGCACCTCAATGTTCTTCTTGTAGCGAGGGGCCCACAACTGAACACAGTGACGAGTACAGGGGGACTTCCTTAGTCCTGCTGGCCACACTATTTCTGATACAAGCCAGGATGCTATTGGCCTTCTTGGCCACCTGAGCGCACTGCTGGCTCGTGTTCAGCCAGGTGTCAACCAACACCCCCAGGTCCTTTTCTACCGGGCAGCTCTCCAGCCACTCTTCCCCAAGCCTGTAGCATTGCATGGGGTTGTTGTGACCCAAGTGCAAGACCCGACACTTAGCCTTGTTGAACCTCATACAATTGACCTCGGCCCATTGATCCAGCCTGTCCAGATTCCTCTGTAGAGCCTTTATTTGTTTTGGTGGGGTTTTTTTTAAGCTAGATGGATTTAAAAGAGTGCTAGTATGCTTACTGATGCTGTCATTACACTCCCAGTTATGGTAGAAACCATAGGAAATAACGGTCCACAGAAAATGTTTGAAAGGGAAGTACAAGAAACTCATCAGCACAGAAGTACTTGAATCACACTCATGGTAAAAATTTCTTTAAAACCTAAATGGTTAAAAAATTTCTTAAGACAGTTTAATACAGTTTCAAATATTTTTTTTCCCATCTTTAGTATAAGAATTGTGGACAATACAATATAGTTAATTGACTGAGTTAAGGCTAGAAAATTGGACATAATGTCCATTGGGAAAATTACTTATTTTGTATGGATTTTTTTAAATCATTAATAAAGTGAAGAAAATAAACAACACGTTTGGGAACATGTAGGCATGTGGATTAATAGGGATGTCTTATGTTCAGTTCTGTAAATTATTGATCTACTCTAATCAGTTTGTTATTTGGTAACCCAAACTCAGAATGGTTTAACCTGATGTCCCGGTAAAAGTGAAATATTTATTTTCTACAAGCAGAGAAGACTATGTGATTTTCAGGATTATTTCAAGAAAGCAACAGAAAGGAGAAAGTTAGCTGATGACTAATAGCCTGCAGCTGAGGCTATCCTGTCACTGCTAGAAAGCTCATACCAATTTAGCTCTGGCATTTCTGTATAGGTGATTCCCATACTTTAAATTGATCAACCTTTTCTTGAAATCCATGTCCCAACAAATCAGCTACTACTATATACAAGGAGTACATACCAGCCTGTGCTGTAAACAACTGTCCCTGCTCATCTCTTGTCAGCCTGTGCCTGTTAACTTTGCTGCCACAGAGACAAACATTTTCATCGAGGAAGAGAGACATGAAGGAATGGAAGAGAAAATCAAAAGCTGCAGAAGTTCTGCTGGGGCTTCATTCTCCATCCCTGCTTGGGATATCTTCCTGCTTCTATCTTCCCTAACCCCAACATGGTCCAGCTTGAAAACAGGTCGTCTAATTTATACAACAGACCCCAAACACAAAAGCTGAGAGCCAGAATAAAAAACAGGCCATGAAGGTAAGTATGCATGAAACAGCTGTGGGGTGTCGATGTTCTCCTTTACCATAAGCAGCACAGGCAGGTGCAGTCATGAGGAGGGATTTTCATGGGTCATTTTCTTTTCCAGCACTCACTTTTCAGGAGTAACAGCAGTCAAAGCAGTTGGGTATGTGTGACAGGTTTATATGAGACAAAGCCTCGCCCTAACAGCATCTAACAGGCTCTAACAGAGTCCTACAGGAAAAGAGTTTAGGAACTTCTTGCCTTTAAAGCTGAGGGAAACAGAAAAAAATCATAACAGCACTCTTACCATATGTACTTAGACATAGAAATGCTTATTGACCTTATATAACTCATGCTTTCACTTGCTGTAGGATTTCATGTTCTTGTAGTGGCAATAGTTGACCCAATGAGTCTATTTGGTGAGGTTGCTATGCAAGTCTAGGAAATGTAATGGTTTCTGGTGCTAACATTGTGTCTTCTCTATCTTAAACAAGCACATGCCAATGTTTCTTATTTTGAATTAGTAACCACATCCTACACATTACAAACCAGATCTCAGCTGCTAGCAAGCTGTTCCATGTTGCCAGCTATCCTTGATATTAGATCGTCTGATAGTTGCTTGGTGGTTGCTAAGGTAGAGTCTTGATAAGTCTCATTCATGCAGAATAGGATTTATTCATTGCTTCAGTTTCCAAGCTACCTGTCTTCCAAAATGAGATTCACAATGGATCTGAAGGCGTCTAAAAATGTACATCCTTGCTCAGAGTTTTTCAAGAAATCCCCCTTATTTTAGTATTCACTTGTTTGTGACAAGCTTCAGATAGAAATCCGCCACATAAACCTGAATTTGAACTTTGCATACCGTCTGCTTTTCTGCTCTTCGACCTTATCACACAAACTACCCTCCTACTTCTAAAAGCATTTATAATTAGATTATAGCAAACCATACATTAATTAGCAGAATCCATATTTCCCCAGTACAGGGTGTAGTTTCTAATTCAGATGGAGATTTGGCTAAGGAAAATCTAAACTGTTATTTAGCTCTCTGCAAATAGAAACACAGCATTGCAGTCCTTTCATTCAAGCTCTGCTGAGCATAGGAATCAAGTGCTATCAGGAGCACAGGAAAGCCACTTTGTGTGCCAAAGCTCATCTGTTTTTAAAACATCATTTAATCTCATGATCACTTTCATACTGTCTGTTCTGTTTTAGCAAAACAATAACATGTCTATGCTTTCATACCAACAAATTCTAGTATTAAAACCAACTAAGCAGAGTTAGATTTAACACTCTTCCAAATTACTCAATTGCTAAGGGAAAACAAATGCACATGTATAACCTTTAACACATTGATACAATTTTAAAATATTCCTTTACAGTTGACATACACATGTGTCTGGTACTGAGAGCTGGGCAGATTTTTGGCTGTTAGTTTGTTTATCTGGTGTGCAGATGTGCTAAAGTTGGAAGAAGGTTATATTTACTAACACTAAATTAACTAAAGTATGCCTTTTCCAAAACATGCCATCAGCATCACAAAATCCTGTATGCATTTGACTGAAATTATCATACTGTTTCATCTGGGGAAAAACAAATGCTCAGACGCAGCTAGGTTCAGAAATGAGGAGGAGTGACCCCTTTACGTGGCACATCAGGGACTAGCACCATTCACCATGGCTGTGAATGGCGATTTTTATTTCTTCTCTCTTGAGTGACAGCATTTCAATCCAAACCTTCTAAGAAATACTCCGAAGAGCAGATTTTTGAGTCTCTTTTCGTACCAATGTATTCTACTATTAAAATGAGAACTAGTACAATTAGATTCAGTGTGTTCTTTTTTCTTTCAAATGAAGTCATTGGTAGAATAAAAAGCCTGTTTTTTTTAATATTATTTGCTCATACAGTAGAGTAGGCAAAAATCTACTTATCTGGTTGCTAATATTTTATTTAACAAAATTAAAAGCTCATGTGGTGGGAACTGGTTACAGGGTAGGAAATCACATACTTTGTCTCAGAAATTATTGTTTTATTAAAAACCTGTTTTATATGAAATACAGCAATTCCAACTAGACGGATCATTAACTCTATGGAGTGCTGGATTCATGTCTGCAAAGAACAGAGGAGAAAAATGAAATTACCTTTCCTGTGTTTTTGATAAACTTTGTAATTATCAGTTATCCAAATTAATGGGAACTACATTTTTCTCCAGAAGTTCAATAAAAATGGTTGAAATTACTGTGCCTTATTGTAAACTAAAATATGGATTTTTCCCACAGTTTTTCAAGAATAAGAAACTTTCCCACATAGTAAAACTACAACAACTAAGTTAACCTTAGTGTATGGGTATCAAATTAAGATATGTATTTGTGGTTTTCTCTAAAACTAGACAGCACATTACTATGATATTTCAGTGTTCGGTTTATGCTCCTTGAATTTTATAATAAGCTGCTTGTTTCCTCCACATGAAATAGCAAGTATGCGAACTTGTGATCTGATCAAAAAATAAAGGGTCAAACTGCAAAGGACAGTATCTGATCTCTATTACAAAATGCGGTCAAAATATAAAGAAATCTGTCAGAGAAGTGTATTGTAAGTAAATCTGGTGTAATTTATATGTTTGTTATTCTTTACAAGCAGAAGTTACACAACAAGGCATGCTGCAGAGTATGATTCTGTCGTATAAAATGTCTTGTGGTACAATTTTCTGTAATTTTCTTCATGCTTACGCATTCCAGTGCAAGAAGATTTTATGCTCACTAACTGAGAGAAAAGTATTGTCAGCTGCAGCTGTTCCCTGCTTGACCTACCTAAGCCTTTTTGTTCTTGCTGGAGATTTTTTTAATATAGGAAAAGAAACTCTGTTGTGCTTAGGTGGGGCTACACAGATAAAAAATCTGCCCCAAAGTCACCAAAAAAAAAAGAAAGAAAAAAGAAGAAAAAGAAATGTGACGTCACTTAGGAACAAATGCCCATTTACAGTATTACCATGTTTACAACTGCTGTGCCATCCCACCCATCCATTGATGCACTGACTTGCTCTTGATCCCCCTTCACTAAGCCACCTTCTCTCAATCAACAGAACAAAAGCCAATAACTGTAATGAGTGCAATTAGAATGACATTACCTATTTATTAATACAGCAGGTTGAAAGCGCTGAATTTAGGTTTTGATGTCTGTCTGTCTTTTGTACCAATACGTGTCAGAATATGAAAGCGTGTATCTGTATCAACAGGCACAGGAGGCACTCTGATAAAATTTGTAGTACAGAGAGCAGACAGGAAAAGCTAGCACTGCAACTGGAAGAAGGCATTTTTTTCCTTTGGGGTTTTTTGTTTGGCTGTTTGTTTATGAGTGAATTGAAGTTAGAGTGCACCATGGTACAGCATAACAGAGCAGAAAGTCTACAGCCAGATAAGAAAAGGAAACAAGCGTTATTGTGAAATGCAAGTGCTGAAGAATAAAACAAATATCGAGTTATACTAGATAGTAAGCAGTGGCAGTTGTAGTACGTTATAAAATCTTAAAAGAGCAATAAGAGGTTTTACTTGAGTAAGAAAAAAGAAGATGCCAGGGAAAGAATTCTTGCACAAACAGGCATGAAAAATATAATTTTTTAAATCATCAGCAGTCTTTTTTTTTGTTGTTGTTGCCCCACAAGGACTTCTCTACTTCTGAATGGTTTCCTCCTTCTCTCTACTTCTCCATTTTTGATATACCAATAGAAGGCTTTTTCAGGTTTGGTGGAAATAGTATCTCAAAACCACCTGGACGTTGACTCAATGAGGCTTTTTGCATGTCTAGCTGTGATCCAAAAACCTTGCTTCCAGCAGAAGATGTACAAGCCTATGACATCACTCCAACCATAAGTGTGTATGTGTCTTGACCTTTCAATTTCCTTGAGAGCGAACTAACAAGAGAGCCATACCCACTGGATATGATTATTGAAACAAAGGGGGGAAAAAAGCTTTGCCACACTCTGGCATTTTCAGAAAAAAAATCCAGCTAATTGAAAGTGCTTGACAATGCTTGCTTTTGTCTTTCCCCTTGCATGTTCAGCTGTACCTAATCTTTTGTTTGCAGTTAGACAAAAGCCAGGACAAATTACATGTTTGTCTGTGCCTATTCAAAGAATAGGAACAAAGGTTTCAGAATCAGCTATAGAAAATAGAGTTATTTTTCTCATTCTTTACAAATATTTAAATTGTAAGAATTTGAGCTGCTGAAACAGCAGGTCTAACTGAAACTGTGATTTCCCTAGAAACCTGGAAAGACCTTTTCAAAAATAAAAAGACATTTCATTTGTCATGCAAATACTTTCAGGAGTAGTTAAAAGGAAGAATTTTTAGTTTTGATTTTACATGACAAGATTCATTTTAAGTATTACAGTTTTGGTTTTAGATTTTTCTGATGAAAGAATGCAGAGGGTGGACAAATCCACAAAAATATTTCTTTTATTTGGAAAGCATTTTTTTAATAACAATTCTGAGGTACTCCTGGTCCTAGGAAATGTCATACTCCACAAATTTATATAATTCTAAATTAAACACATGCTGTAATTTTACAAGAGATTTTTTGCCACTAGTTTGGCAGTATATTGTTGTATTTATCCCTGACTTTTTCCTGTACAACCATATTGCTTCTTGCAGCATCTCTTATGTGGTCTGTAATGTACTCAACCCAAAAGACACACACTTTACTGTACAACATGGAGCAGTGGGAGAGAATAAATGTCTTCCAGGAAAGGTTAGTCATTAAAAAATGGTTAAATGTATTTCCTATTACACAACTTTCACTGTTTTGAAAAACTCAGATTTTGACAGTGGGGTGGGTGGTAGCCTACTGTATCATGATATTCATATATTCATATACCCTGCTACCTCTACACATTATTGACTTAAGTTTTGAAATGGGGTTATGATGTAGCATTGTTTTTGGTAGTTACACTTCATTCATACTGGTTGTCCACCACTGTGGTTCTCTTCTTGTGACTGTATGCAATGTTAAGGGATAATGAAAAATATTGCCATTTGTGGAGTGAAGTAAAGGTCCTCATTCTTTTGTAATGCAAAATCTGGCAGCTGCAGTCCAGAATTTCAATTTACCCATACAGCTTTGTGTGGAATACCTGAGCAAGAATGCAGCTACAGTATTAAGACAGAAGGAATGGCAACTATCTGCCTTTGAGCACTGGAGGCACTGAATTATTATACATAGATACGGATATTCAAAAAAAAAACCCTGAACTGCCACTATCATAGGATACACGTAATTAACAGAGCTTTTTTTTTTTTTTTTTTTTTAATAATACAGGTACACAGAGTTTGGGAATGGGCTGAAAAATATCACTTTATTTTAAAAGATGGTTGCTACGCTATAATTATCTCATTTGACAGCAACTAGACAAATCAATTGATCATTTTGCTGATTGCATAATTATTTAATGATTCACCCTTCTAAGTACCCCCATACAGTGCTACAGCAGCAGAACAATACCAGTTCTGTAAAGAGTGAGTGTTCAATTTTGTGTAGCCAAAGAGATAATGTCAATCCATTTAACACAACCTAGTACAGGAAAATGGATTTTCTTTTGTAAAAATGTCTCAAGATAAGCAAATGAGATCTTGGTCTAAAGAATGTCATGAATATCTGAAAGTACATATGTAATTGCATATGCATACATGTCTGAGATGAGTCAAGTCATCCTTGTATTTCTGTAGATATTTCCACTGTGTATGGATATGTATGTATATAGACAAGACTGTTTAGCATTAGAATTCCTTAGATTTTTCTACCTCTATTCTACTAGTTGATCCCAAAAGTTACTCCATGCAGTTTATGATATGAAATATGAAAGTAAACAATAAAATTCCTTGATTTTAAAAAAATGTATTTCTGATCTGGGACTAGGGCTTCTCTGCAAGAGTGCAATAAAAAAGTGCTCTTTGGTGACTGACCAGAATAGCAGAAGAGCAAATGGGTCTTTAACCTTTGTTCTAATGTGCTTGCATGTTCAGTATTCAATAAAAATAATCTTTGCACATAGCTTGAAATTATCAAGTCACTTTTTCAAACTAATTGGGAACTGAAATGGCTTCTTTAAATCTTAGTTTTGTAACACAAGCTGGATTTGTCATAGCAGTAGTGTGCAAATTTTATGGTTTTGTGTATGTCTTATTAGCTGCTCATCCACTGCATTTTTAGGTGAAAAATCTAAATTATTAGAAGAGGCTTATTCAGCCTAAAGAATACTTGGTTTTCTGTGAGGCATAGGCTCCAAAAGTTCATGATTACTTGCTGTGCATTCTTCACAAAGGTTGACACGAGGTTAAACTGTCATAAAAATCTCTGCTCTGTACTGTTAGGTAGAAAAGATGTTTAGGCTCAGAGGGACTGAGTTACCTTTTCCTAGCAGCTGTCTGTAGCCCTGATCTGTTCTTCTGCCCTCTGCTAGAATAAAGCACCAATACTTTCTGTAATTCTCTTCGTCAATTATAGCTAAATCTGTCCAAAATTTTGAAGTCAAAAAAGTTTCATCTGGGAAGATGCTATTTCATTTACACCCCGCTTCTTGTATTTTGGCAAAATCTATTTAAGATCTTTGCAAATTTCTTTTGATATCATGACATGTCCAGTTCCCAGAATTTTTGTTTACCTTGAGCATTTCAGTTAAAGTGAGCTTAATCAAAGCCATTTTCCAAACTTCCCTATATGCAACAAGCTAGTTTTTGTCATATTCTTTTCCTTTTTTATATAACTTCAGCCAAAAAGACATTGCAGGGTAGCTAAATATTTTATCTCTATGTAAAGGAGACAAAAAATAAGGAGTTAAAGTAACAGACCACAGGAGCAACAATCAGGGATTATTTGGTCAATCTTGTAGGTTATATTCTAAAATGTACTGAATTCTTCCTTAAACTAGAAGGTGAGTGCTTTTACCTGATGGAGAAAAAACGTTTGGCTGATAACCTGCAGCTTGTTGGAGAAAAGAACAATACTGTGCTCAATGCAATCTGTAAGCAATGAGCTGGGCGCTCGTTCTGTACCTGCCTTTCCTCATTATGTGTGGCCATGATAAACCATGCTGTTCTTGACATGAAAACAATATACTAACCCAGCCTACCTATAAAAGGTGTTTATATATGTGTTGAGAAACAATCCATTTAGAATGAAGGAGAGGAAAAATATAACCTTTCTCCATACCTATAATACTATTTTACTAGAGGAGTTTCTGCGATGCTGATCATTTTAACTACCTTTAGCTTTAATTGGAATTCTGGGAACACTTTGAAGGTTTGGACCACTGTTTTTCATAACATAAACCTAACAACTTCCTCTAAGCACCTTCTAGCTATTATATACTGGCTTGCTTTTCACAGACAGCATAACGAAAGAGATTCCTGAAGATATGGATGAGGCAAGAGTCAATTTTGGGAATGCTAATAGCATCGCACATAAATTTACCTTCAAACGATTGTTCCAGTAATTATTTCTCTCATTTATTATATTATAATGAGTCTATTTTAAAACAAATTCAAATAAAATAAAAACAAAATCAATAAAATAATTTCTAATAAATTTCATTTAGAATATGTGTATCGGAAACTCCTTTTATAAACTCATACACCCTAAGTTCATCAAATGTAACCTCTGATTGCTAAAAAAAAAGATTTGCCAGTGCATTTTTTTTAGTTTTAAAGTGCAGCATATTTCATTTTCCTCACTATAGATGTCTGTAGGCACTGGATTACATTGTCTCAAGTATCTTCCAGAAACCTATTGCTTTCTTCTAGATTAAAGCTAGGAAAGTCAACAGCTTCAGCAACTGTCAGGATACAGTCCCACCTGATGTTTGCTAACTATTATTTAATAAACCTCTCTAAGGGCAAGAGTGGACTTGTGCTTCTAAAATTTGTATTCTTCTCTGTTTTTTTAATGAAGTCCTGATGTACAACTGGCTTGAGCTCCCACATCAGTGCTCCCCATGGATCTCCCTGTGTCTCAGAGAGTTAAGTACACAAATGAGAAGGGCAAAACACAGCATGAATATTAATGTCCTGGCAGTGCGTCTTTGAGCTGGCAGGGCTTTCTTACCTAGGCAGCTGCCAGATGTGATTATTTGGAATATGAAACTACTTTAGGAGAAAGGTATGAAATAAATCAAGAATCCACTGGAAAGCACAAAGCTATCATTTGTTTTTTACAAAGCTATGCATTTATTTTTGGCTACAGTCTACTAGAATATCTGTTAGAAACTTAAAAGAAAAGTAGGTATTGCCCAAAGTTGAATAAAATGCTGCAAGCCAAAATTACAGACCTAATGACAGGTGAAGATGTGCAGAACCAGAGCTAGTGTCTTTGTTTCCTCACTCTGAGACATTGAATAGATATTAGAAACCTATTTAATGGACACTTGGGTATTAATATGTTGCTGGTTTTTTCCTTCTTTCCCTCCCTTTCTAGGACGTTTTTTGTAGGTAAAGAGAAAACAAAGCTCTCTGCAGAAAGGCAGTGGCTAAGCCCAGCTGTTTCCTTTATATTTCCTAAGCCAAGCACCTCACATTACCAGTTGCTGTGACACATGTAATGTCATTAGACAGGGAATAAACAACCTCAAAACCATCTACAGAGCCCAACATCTAATTAGTCAAACAAACAGGCTGGGAAATCAGAAACACCAGAGCCAACTCTAACTTGCAATGTGCTGTGAGAAAAACTTATGCCAACTGCATATATGTTCCAGGCCAGTACTGAAATGACTTCAGGTACAAATAATCATGATCAGATGAGACTCAAAAAATATCAGTTTTGTAATTCTTGAGAAAAAAAGATGGATTTTTATATGCTATGGCTGTGTAGTAGAAGGGAAGGGGAGAAAAAATAATAACTTCTTCAGTGGTGAGTGAAATAATATCACCTGGAAAGGGTAGGCGGAGGATGCCAAAGCATTTTGGGATGGTACTCAAAGATTTTCTTATTGGCAAATTAATATAAGATGCCTGTAAAATACCCAGCAGAAACCCAATTCTGACTGTGGTGGGGCTGGGAAAGAACTGTAACTTTCACACTGGCAGGGAGACCTTCAGCTAGATTGATACTGTCCCTTACCCTGAAGGGCTATAAAACTTGCCTACATGCATGCACAACCTGTGACTTCATAAAGCATTGTCATCCACTACAGAAAGTGGGGTAATAGAAAAGACAGAACCAGCCTCTTCTCTGAGGTGCACAAGAAAACAAAAAGAGGCAACAGGCTGTAGCAAGGCAAATTCTGACTGGAGAAAAGGGAAAAAGAAATAATCCAGGTGCAAGTGTTTAAACACTAGGCTGTATTATCCAGAGAGACTCCTGGAGTTTTTCAAAATTTAACTAGAAGTCCTGAGCAACCTGATCTACTTTGAAGTTAGCTCTGCTTTGAGCAGGTGACCGGACTCGATGAACACCAGAGGTCTCTGACAACCTGAATTATCTTGCAATTCTGTGATAATCTACCATGTTGCAGGGATGGGGTCCTTGAACTTTTAGCCAGGACTGTGTGTCAGGACTGGAATTTATATTGTGAGGGAGATTGTTTTGACACAAGGAATGAGACTGTTAGTCTTTAAAGATGAAGCAGTTCTCGGTGTGTTTGTAGATTTGGTTTCATTTCCAAATCTATTATTTTCTGTCCTCTCTCATTGTAACTAGAACTCTCTGCAACATTTCAGGCTGCTTTCTCCACCTGGACACCTTTTCTTAGACTATTTTTTAATTACGTGAGTCAGAAACAATGTCGTCTTCTGCCTCTGTTCCTTAGGGGACAGTAGGACTGTTTGGGCTTGTTATTTACATAACCTCTTTGTTATATGCTTTCTCCTTATAGCTATAGATGCCATCTCTAACTCTTCCTTATATTTCAATAGCCACTCAAAAAAAAAAAAAAAAAAAAAAAAAAAAAGAAAGGGAAGGGGAGGGGAGAGAGGAGGGTGAGAGAAAAGTCCCTAAACAACAAAAAAATACGCAATAGCAATTACTGATGTATGGCTGAATTACAAAGAATTAAAAGTTCTTTTTTGTAATGAACATGGAATATTTTGTCGTACTAGCTGTGCTGCAATGTTATTAGGGTGGTTTTTTTTTTTAATGCGAGATTCCAGGGCAAAAAGGATCTGGCAGAGGAGAATTTATTCTTTGCCTTGATCTCTAACTTAAGTCAACCCTTGAACTCTTGAGCAAAGTTACCCTAGCAGTCCAGGTCTTGCTAATGTAGATAAAATAAGATATAAATTCCTTCCTTTCTGTTCAATGCTGTTAATTGTAGACTGAAAATATACATAAAGGGAAACAAGTTACTCAGAATGCATACAGACTCTATCTCTGTTTCCTCCTCCACTGAGAAATCAGACTGTAAGTGTTCACATATATTACTGCTCAGAAGTAAGGTAACATATTACTCAGGAATTTTGTGAGAAATGCTAAGTTAATCCCAAACAAAACATTGAAAATTATGGTAGATTTCTGACTTTTCACTAGAAGTTGACATGTAGATTTGATTGACTTTTAATTTCTTTTTCAAGGAAAAACGTGAACATAATTGTTTTTGCAAAAATATTACTGCACATTTCTCCCAGCTCTAATGGGAGGGCGTCTAGAAATAGAAAATTCCTCTTGTAGCTACAGCTAGAATGGATTCAAGGTAACTGAGCTAAGCTCTTAAAAGGTTGCCTGAGGTATGTCTTTCCTGAAAATCAACAAGATCCCTGTATGTATTATTAACAGCAACATGTTTAAAGCATGAATACAGGAATTATAACATAAAGACTTTCTCCAAAAAAAGTCAGACCTGTCCATGGACTGAGAAACCACTACCTGGGCAAAGAGTAATAAATACTTCGTTATACCTGGTAAATATCAAGTCTCGGGATCAAATTAACTCTTTCTCTAAAATGAATTCCACTGATCCTGAGCTTACAAATGTTTTGTACAGTACTTCCTTTAGCAATTTCATTTATAGGATTTATTATATATAAAAGTTTGTGGGTAAATTCTTTTTTTTTCCCTCTGTATTCCATCAGTGTTTGCTAGCACATAGGTCTCTAAATATTTGCATTAATACCCTCCTCCCTGTATCACATTATTGTTGCAGTGTTGCTCAGTACTCATGACGTTCTTTGTTTCTTTGGAAAATATCTTTTTTTTTTTTTTTCTTGGCTATGACTCATTTCCAGTTTTGTTCATAACTTAACCGACCCAAAGAAACCAACTTGCCTTCACTTTCCAGCATTTGTAATTGCATAACTGTGCTGGTTGTAACTACATAGTTACGTTACAATCCATACATAAAATGTAACTCTGACAAAATCATCTTATTTCTGGTTTGCAGACAGAATTTTCAGTCTTTCACAAGTATTGATGCTATATAAACCAAGTGTTTATTTCATTAGGACCTGAACAATCACTTGGTATTCTAGTGATCAAAAATAAAAAAAACCCTAGGCAATAACACTGACTGACTGTACAAAGAAGACATTTTCAGGTCAAATGAAAGAACATAGACTGTCTTACAACTTCCATATTTACATGTGTCCCCTGTATCTGCTTTTTTTCCCCCTCACTACACAACCTGTTGAAGACAATACTGTTAAATAACTCCTATTGCTACATGAGAGAGAGAAAACATTATCACGCTGATCACTAGTGATAGCAGTTGTTACGTAATTTTGTTATGAAGCTATTTCCTGTTGCTAGAGGGCTTGAAATAACATTTACTCGTATAATTGTAATTCCATTTATTTTATTCATCCTGTCCTAAATAAAAAGCATAAATTAATCCATATTGAATATTTCATGGAGATAACCTCTTTAGAAAAAAATGAATTAAATGTTTTTACTATTTGAGATGTTATTACAAAATAACTGGTAGTATAAGTCATATCTTAAACAACCAAAGCTATACTAACTTCAAATATCAGTTTGTCCTCCTCATAGGACTAGACTCCCATCCAATTACCTTTCATTAATCAGTAAATAATTTACTTATTATTTATTTACTATTATTTATACATATATATATTAAGGCATATATGGGTCATAGTACCTTCTTTAGCATCTGAAAGTTTGACATCTGCATAAAACCAGTCATCCGTGGTGCTCGAGGACATGTTTTAGTGGTGGACTTGGCAGTGATAGGTTAACGGTTGGACTCAATGATCTTAAGGGTTTTTCCAACCTTTATGATTCTATGATTCTACATTTTCTCTATGGTGAATGAAGAGATATAGTCTCTGGAAGCCAAAAAGCAAATCCTATAAGAAATGTCTCAAGACAGGTATGCTTTTATAATTATTTGTCACCTCAGATACGACTAGCTTAAACTATCTGTACGGCTTACCTATGTCTATTATTAACTATGATGAATCCTACCTGAAATGTGGGAGTCATTTTTGTTAAATTATCCAATTAAAGACTAATCCTAACAAAAATGAAGACGTGGGGAGAATCAGAGGAACAGCAAAAGACAGAGGACCCTCATAACCTAGTAATCACTGCAAAGAGAGCACACAGAAATGGTTAATCTCTAAGACTACCCAATGAGAATGGTTAGACCATTGTCCCTGGTGTGAAGTTCACCAAAAGGAGTCACAAAAAGGAGCTTTCTCCCTGTAGTGACATGCAACTAAAGGGGTTTCCTATCTCAATGAGCATGGGACTTACTGGCAGCAGAGGTTTGGGAGAGTGCATAAAACTTATCGAAAGATGTTTTCAGGGTATTGTGGGATGTGCGAAACTTATTAGGTGATGTTAAGAAGAGTCAAAGGTGGGGAAAGGAAAGGATCAAGGTGGATCCAAGAGAACAAGTGTGAGAGAAAAGGTGACAACATGGACTGGTCAAGTGCAACAAGAATGAGAGACCACAAGCTGGAGGGTCCTGAGAGCCCAGGTGCTAGCAACTCAAGGAAGCTGCAGTCTAGGGGCCTGCTATGAAGTGGATTGAGCATGTAAAGCTAGCTACACAAGAGACTTGTGTATTGCATGTGTGTATATATACTCCACTAATGGACTTCAAACCCAATAATCTGGAACAGAGGAACATTCTGTGCTGCTTGTGCTGGGATGAGAGCTGTGCTGAGAAAGACATGCTTTCCTGTCCTTGTTGGTCTGTGCACCCAGCCATGTTAGTGCTGTCCATATGTCTCTGCTGGGAGTATGTGTTCAGCCTTGCAGTGGGCTGGACCTGGGATAGAAGGAGCTCCCAGATTCTGTACACCCCCAGAGTCAGCTGCCCCTGGTGAGGTGCAATCTCACTCTGCCACGTGAACTACAGAACCACAGAATGGAACCAGGGCAGGCTTGTTCTCCAGCTGCTTACAAGGGCAGGACAGCATTGCTTAACAGGTCATTCCTCCCTGCTTTCTGTTTATCTGGGCAACAACTGGAAGGAAAGACCTGCCAGATCTTCAACCGTACTCATAGATGTCTTCATTATTACCTGTCTGTAATTCCCCTGTAGGACAACCTTTTAAATTTTAAAGTGATCAATCTATATGTCCTTTTAAAGAGTTCCCTAAACCCCATGTGACCTGTGGAATGGGGTTCATTATATGTATTCAATTAATTTTTAAAAACAGTTAATAAACCACCACCACCAAAAACCAGCAACCAATCTTCAGGAAAACAAAATTTAAAAAATCAGTATTAAGTAATCTGAATCTTAACTTATATGAGCAAATCGATAATGTGTTCATTTTAGGTGGAGACTGCTTATCTACTTTCAAATAGTTGACTCTGCAAAGAAAATTAGTGAATGAGAGCTCTCTTTAATTCTCTGCTGGTTTTCAGGTCCTTCTTCTGCTTTCCACACAGCACTAGATTCACATTCTTCATTTGGTTATCTGTACTATTAGTAAATCAGAGGAATAAAAAGAAAAAAAAAAAAAAAAAGCTGCTATTCAGACACAATTATACACAAATTAAGACTCAAAAAGCTCATATCCCTGCTGTTGACTACAGAGCTTCATCTTGATCTCAACGCATTGCTCACATTAAGTACTATCTTGAGTGACAACAATAGAAACTTGAAACTTGAATCACACTTTAATCTGTGATTGCATCTGAATATATTTCATCCATCTCCCTGAAATTTTATTTTTAATCATTCTGTAGCATGATCCACCAGAGCACAGTGAAACAAGAGATGAGAGGACAGAAAAAAAAAAGAAAGGGTTCCTGAAGAAAAATCATGCTATTGCCTCTTATTTCTTATTTTTTTCTCATTCTGTACTTATACCATACCGAGTAGTCCAAGTACTTGTCCTAGGCTTCTTATCTTAGAAAGAGGTGCTTGTGCTCCACAACAATATAAATATTAGATAATAAAAGTATTCTGGAGTGTTGGGTTATAGCCTACAACCAACATGGATATAACATAAAACCAACGCAGTTATAATTTTCAACCAATATTTTGCTATTGATCTAGATTTAGAACACTCTTCTAAAATCCATGTTTTAGAAGCTGAATTGTTAGTATCAGACAATTAATCAATTAACGATGGGAAACAGAAGAAAAGTACAGGCAAAGATAATAGATTAAGGGAGGATGAGAAGTAGGAAAAGACAACAGAAAAACAGAAAAAAAGAAAAAAAAAGAAGGAAAGAGGGAATCTGAGAGAAAGGTGGCAGAGAATATTTTTTACATGAGACAGATGAGAAAAATGAAAGAAGAAAGAGAAAACTGTGAAATAATAATTAATAAAGAGGTTAAAAAAAGCTAAGGAGAAGAAAAAAGAAAACAATCAAGAAATCAAGGGAAAAGAATTAATGAGGAAGAAAAGGATTTTTTAATACTTTTTTCTGTGTGTCTGTAACTAAAGACAATGAGGGTAGATGGAATAGGACGAGAAGAAAACTAAAGAAATGAAGGGAAATCTGTAGAGATACTACCAAAGAAACAAAAGCAAGGTGAAGAGCAAAGGAGAAGAATGTGATATAGCTTATGTTGCAAATATCAACATTTTAAATACGTCAACATTTGACAACATATTTTACTTTCTCTTCATTCCCATTCATTATATTCTATACCCTTTTTTATAAATCTAGTCTTGAGCTATATCCTGCAAATTGTTAGATATGAAATTGCATCTGCAATCTTAAATACACTTCTAAAAGTAGAACATTAGTGTTAAATATTTCCCATAATAGAGCAGATGTTTTATTTTAGTTTCAAGTCAATAGGTGGCATTAGTTTATTATAATAATGATATTTTATATTTTGTATTGTGAACATTGGTATTTGTGGTAGATTTGAAATATGATGCAGAATACCTCAATACAGCATGAAAATCTTAAGTATATATTTTCAATGTGCATCAGTAAGATTACATTTCACTACTGTTTAAAATAGCTGGAAATGATAAATGCTTGAAATACACATATTTTACCACTCAGGTTTGATTTTCATGAAGATTTTCACTCGTACAAACTACAAAGATAATTTGTTAGGTGATGATTTCTTTATGCACTTTAAAATTTGAGAGATCCTTTGCATCAATAAAAGTATCTTCACGCCATATGTAAGGCTATATAAAGAAATGAAGACATCTCAGCAGGTCATGTAAGAAACACGAATCATTCATAGATTAAATCAGACTGAATTTGCTCATTTCCACTAAAGTAAGAAACAAAAAGAGTAAACTTAATTGGTTGCCAAACTTTTCTCCTGTTGTATGTATTTGGCCAGCATGACTGGAAAGATGAAGGTCTCTAGCACAGAGGCACAGACTCAGGCAAGCCTCTTGTAGACCAGTTTTGCCCCAGGTAAGATCAACCCAGTCCTGCACCCTGTTTACAGTACCAGTGGATTTTCATCAGTATAGCTGAAAGGGAGGCAGATAATAATAGCAGAACATTTTAAATTATATCTGCCACTTTAGTAAGATCCAGGTTTTTACAGGGAGATTCTCTGCAGTAGAGTATTAGGTGTCTCATGTATATGTCTAAATCATACTCTATGAACCTAAAAAAAAAATTTACTTTGCCTCCTTGAGTAGAATTCTGCTGGAATTCTGCCACTTTAGACTTGGTCTAGAAAAGCTTTTAATTTCAAATGAAAAGAATTATTCCTTTACTGTATTTCTTTTAAGAAATGTTGAAAAATTGTACTCAAGTCTTGAATGAAGCAGCTCAGGTTTCGGTTGCCAAAACAGACAGCTGATCACATTTTTTTCTCCCTCCTTTTCTTCCAACAAATCACGATTACTTTTAGTCCTGCAGGCAGTTTCTGCAAAACTGCCAAAGTCCATATTCTTTTGTTTTATTTTTTGTGAACAAACCTCATTATTAAAAGGAAAAAGCAAAAGCTCATTTGGATGCAATATTGTCTTTGTTGAAAAACATTTCAGATGTTTCACTCCAAGTGTTAAATACTTACATTCATAATTATATATCATCAGAGTGTTTATACACTCTCAAACACTATCAAACAATCCCTGTAAGGGTTATTGCACAGTGTCTTTCCTGGAATGTCATGCTGAGAAGTACAGGTACAGAATTCTGACGTCTTCTGCTTTCTAACATCTCCTGCTCTCTAAATATTACTATTCAGTGCCCTAAATCTCACTTTTTACCTTAGCTCTTAGTGATTTTGTTGTATATAAAAAATGTCCGGAACAATCATAGACATACCTTATATCTTGCCATCTATGTTTAAAATGCTTAGATTTCTGGAGGCTAAAAAAGCTCATTGTTATTGTGTTCCACCGGCTAAAATGTTAGCAGGAAAACCAACACTTGCAAAATTAAGTTGTTTTCCTTTGAAAAATATTTTGAAATCTCAACATGAAAAGGTAGTAACACTGTGTTCAAGGTATGCGGGATCAAAACCTTGCAGTTTTAAATGTTATTAGAGTTCACTTTCAGTGAGATATAAAGGTCCATTAAAATCACATATTTGTAATCTTGCATCTTACATAGGCAGAAGCTGTACCCAGGTATTCTTATTTTCTATGTTCATATTCCTTAATGCCTCAAGACATTAAACTCAGGGCTTTATGGGATTGCATCAGCCACCAAATCCAGTCTCCTGCAACTACGGGAAACAGTGCAGTAGGGATTGAACTCAAAAACATTCTCCAGAACATCTACCCTATTATCTTCTGTACAGTCAAGGCATGAGACACCTCTAAAATATGACACATTTAAGACTACTATACAAAGGACCACATGCCTCCAGGTATCAGAAAAAGAGCAGGAGATAAGAAGGTTGCCAGTAATGTATTGAGTTGCTGAAGTGCAGAGAATTTGTTATCCAGAAGTGAATGCAATCACTTCCCTAATGATCTCCACCCATCTGCCTGGAGGAAAATTGTTTCCCATTTCCTGACATGAAATATCTGGTAATTACATTAAATTTGCTTGTAAATATGGGAGCAAATAACACTAACCAACAACTTAGAAATCTGGAAAACAGCTCCTTGTATGGAGAAGCTGAACAATCGTATTCATCTTTAATTCTGAGCACCAAGAGCTTGGGTTTGATGTAGTCACTGCTAGAGTAAGTCAATTTCTTTCTGGGAGTAGGATTTATTGTCATATATGTCATATATATTAAACAGATATTTAGATTCAAACAATTGACTGTGATATAAAGACCAATAAGCTCAGGTCAAAGGTTGGGGGAGGAGAGGAAATCACAAATGGTATTGAAATCCTTTACTGTTGAATTATTGACACAACACTCTAGTGACAACTATTAGAATAGCCCCTTCAAAAATTCAAGCATGGATATTTGTAGTCAGCTATGAACTGGTTTCTGGGATATTTTTTAAATGCTGGCTTGTAAAATCACACTTTTAAATTCAAAGACATATATTTAGATTATTATACTTTAGCAACCATAATGTCATCAAAGGAAACACTGGAACAAAATGGTGACAGAACTTGATGACCAAGTCAGAAAGAAGACTTCTTTCCCCAGGACATGTTTTTCTGTGATCAAAAGAAAATTTCCACTCTAAGAATCCCTGTCTTAATTATGCAGTCAAAGAATACATCATCAACTAAATAGACAGAGGTACCCAATCTATTGCTGAACAAGTGGTAATTTGGACGGAGAGGAGTGAAAGAGAAAGAGGGAACATTTTTGGGATACATATGCGTATATGGCAACAAAAGTTGGTAGCATTAATTAGAATTTGCAATATTTGAGATATTCTAGAAATAAAGAAGGGACTAAACCAAACCTCCTACAAAATAATGTACCGTTAAATTAAATCAAAAAAATTCTGACCTTTTACTATATCTCATAAGTGTTTTCCTTCTTTTCTTTTTAATCCTTATTAACTTACAAAATGTTCCTTCAGGACACACAACAGATCATAACCTTCCCAATAAAGGAACTGTTGAGTATAGGGAGGTTTCCAATATGGCTGAGATCTGGTCTCAACTAAACCAGTAAAAATAACATAGGAATGAAAAAACTGAAAATAGTGATTTAAAATCATATTATTATTTTTAAAATTATACTTTGTTTCCCAGGCCTGTTTCTTGAAAGACTCAGACTGACAGGATTATAATTTTTTACCCTAAATGCTAGACTTCTGGACATGTTTAATAAAAGTCCTTGGGGAAGGGATGTAGCAAGAACCCTTCCTTCCCTAGACCATTCATGTTCTTCAGAAGGTCCATTTCTGTTGTACCTAAAGGATGATACCAGTGACAACAGATAAACAAAAGACATCTGCAAGAAGTACATTAGAACTTATGTTGAGATCAGTGTTAAATCTAAGTATGTAAAAGCACACTTCTACAACTTTCCTTTAAAAAATCACAAACAAGTATAACTCACTTTAGTGGCTGTGATTGGTACTTCACTGAATACATAAGAAACAAATAAGTTATCTTCAAAGTCCTCGTGGATGTGGCACAAATCACCTAAGGGACCATTCCACTTTAACGATCATGACCTTCTTTGACATCTACAGAGGAATAACATCCAGAGCCATGTACGCATCTGCACAACTTCCTTTTTTACCCATTGACAAATCTCTTATAAATCCACATAGCTTTCCGGGTGAACTGTGCTATCAGGATTTTTAAAGCAAAACCACAAGATTATGCTTCCTTTAACCAGCATTTATGTCTTAAATATATAATTTGAGTTAAATAATGACTCTGCTGATTGGAAAAGAGAGACTTTTTTTCCTGTCTCATAATCATAATATTGTTTAACAGTACACATGAATGGTTAGGTCTATTCATAGTAATGTTTCATCCACAATCAGTTTTATGGTGCAATCATCTATCTGTGAGCAGAAATGGCTGCAGTCAGGTGTCAAGCTGAAATGTTTTCCAAGAGCAAAAGCCTGCCAAACAATATATTTGCCACTACAGATTAGGTCTAGTCAGAAATTGTGTGAAATGGTGTTGGGAAAATTCAGTTTGACAAAATCCAAACAGTATTTCAAGCAATATTCTGCCATGCATTTTGGAGAACTGTCTAAGCCTGGGGAATTAATGCTTTTGGCTTCCCTTACTCCAAGGTGTTCATTCATCTGCTTGCAGTACTCAAGTCCTGGAATTCCTCATCTGGGAGTCTCCTTTGGATCCAGCTTGAGCCATAGGTACTAGAGTCCTTGGCTGTAGGGTGACCTTGTCTTCAAGCCATGAATGAGAGTCCTGGATCTGCAGCCCTCTACTTGATAGACCTTTAGACCAAAATACAATTTAAAATTTCCTAACATTTCCTAACTCCATTCTGGACAGTTCTACTTCTGATTTAGTGCCAGAGCAAATGAAAGTTATTTCTTTTGAAATAAAAATTTCATATATAAATAAAAAAATTAACAACTGTAGGCAGGGCAAACTATAATAATAAGTTTCATCACAGTCTGCTTGCAACAGGGGAGATAAAGATGAAGAGCTTTGTCTTGAGTGATGAGAAAGAAGGGAAAATGTCTGGTTCATCTTTAAAGTTCAAAGAGAGGTGAGCACATCTGCAACATACTCCCAGAGTCTTCTTGAGAGATTTGGTACTTCGCATACATGGGCAACAGTAAATCTATATCTGCAATTCAGTGCATCACAATTTCATTTGGTTTGCTAGGAAACATCCAATACTTACACTTTCCAAGCTTGCAGATTGTACTAGGTAAACCAGTGAACCTTGTGGCATGATATTTCTTAATAAACGATCATGGTCGTTCTCATTATTAATGATTGTGAAGTGCTCACCTAATAGAGGTATTTGTGAATGCCTTTCTAACACAAACATGCATTAACTAATACAGGAATAGTCACTGTTAGTTAAAAACATAAAAGCAGCATAATTAATGTAACTAGCAAGAAAAACTAAAGCCTCATTTATTTCAGGATAAAGTTGGTGCATAACTGTACATAAACAAGGAAGCAGAAGTGACTAGAATGTAATTATTCAAATTCATGTTCCCTTGATAAAACTAATACAAACAAAAATCAGTTACTCCATTCATTTTATTCTTCGTTTCTTCATATATTTTGTGTAGGGATGACAGCCCCAGCCGGCCCTCAACTTGTTCAAGGAATAGATATCGAATTACTGCACTGATTGCCTCAGTTCTAAGTTATTCTGTGCATGGTGACTACTAACTTGTTTTAAGTGCAAACTAGATGTGAAAAAATACAGAAAAATTGAAACAGAAAAGTGTCAATCATTTTCTCTTTAAAATGCTAGATTGAAACAGTAAGAAGAGCTTTATGGCAGCTTTCTTTTTTTTAATGTCAGATAAGAATCAAACTGTCTAAAGTATCAAGGGACCTTAACTACCCTGTCTGTCCTTATCTAAGTGATAAAAGGCTTATGCTGGCCTTATTGCTTAAATATGATATATATACAGTAGCATTTTTCTTTCCCTGTGCTGCAGGAAGAAGAGAAATGGCAAAGCAAGCATCTACTCATAACCGAAAGTTACTCAGGCAGCAGGATCCTTTTGTGAAGCTATATAATAACGAACGGTGTTGACCAGCCTAGAGCAGCTTAAGGTAACTCTTTAAAATGACATGGCAAAACCCCATACCTTACAGGGTAAAAAATATTGCCTTGCTCTAAATATGCAAACTTGCTCTGACAAACTCTTATAGACACTGCTATCTCTGATACTAAGAAATCATCTTTATAAACCAGGTAACAATTACAATTAGAACAGCTGGATTTCTTCAAAGGTGAAACAACAAAAAAGATCCTACCAGGTGCCACAGAGTAACGGTGTCACTGTAGTAGTGATATAAATCTGAATAGCCAATGTTGCCTGAATTCTCTTGTTACAACAGCAACATTCATCTTTTGAGATCCAAGTTTTAAGTTTAATCTTTTGTGCAACATAATATTTGCTGGCTAACAAGGACAACCCTTAAATTTAAGCTTTTGAAAGTTTTCACCATATATATAAAGGCATATTATTCTGAATTTTTTGGAGACAACTAGTGGAATGAACAGGTGGAAAAGAAAAGGCAGAGCTCTATACTGAAAAAATACTATTAGTCAAAGTCTAAAAAAACCCCACAAATAATAAATCTTAATTGCATTTCATTTTAATTGTGATACTTCTATATTATTTTTAATGACATAAAAGATTCTATTTTTACTTTTTTAGCTTGATATAAAATTATGTGAAATTAGAACAATTGAGAACTACATTTAATTTCCTATGTAGATATAGCCATCCGGGACTAGGAAAAAATTTCAAAACCCTTATGTTACTTTTTTTTTTTACTTAATCTTCCCCAGTTTGTTTAGGGTTTTCCTGACTGCTCAACAGGCTTATACATGTTAGTTTGTTTTTCTAGGTATGCCTGCTCTGGAAGTCCTCAGGTATGATTTGTATTTCTAGACCTTGGCATTAAATAAACTTCGTTTAATAAATTAGACTATACAGTTCATACCTATATTCCAGCTCTGCAATTTAAAATGGTAAAGAGCTCTGATTTAACAAATTAAACTAAACTAAGTCAACATTAGGCCCACAAATTTTCAGTCTCAACATTTCAGTATCAACAGTACAGATATGTGGAACACACTAAAAATGGTAACTGTGAAACATAATTTCCATTAATTCTTATCAGAAAAGTTAGAGAAATGAAATGAAATTAAATATATAAGTATCTAAGCACTTCCTAGTTCTTGAACTAGTATACATTTATGTCTAGATTGCATGACTTTTTGCTTGATTTTTAATTCAAACTGAAGTTTCTCCTTCCTTCTTTTTAAATCAAAAAAAAATGAAATTATTTGAAACATAAAGGTATTTTATTTTTTTAACTAAACCTTTAACTACTCTTGTATAGGTATGTCAATTAAGAGGAACAAAGATTATTTGTCTGATCAAGATATGACTGGAAGAAAAAAATCCTAATAACATTCCATACTTTGGAGAAAAATAACATAAAACATAACAAACCTTCCCCGAAAGCCAGAAGATTGTTCAAATGATATTTTATCTCAGTCTCTGTTCTCTTTCCCAAAGCCTTCTGGACTGCCCTTCCACTGTGGGAAAGGAACCACCATTTATCATACCCTGCTCCTTGCTTGCAGGGCCCTATTAACCTCATTGTCAGGCCCTGCCATTTCTTCTCGGGTAACCATGAAGGACAACTTTCCTGTCATTAAAAGATGACAAAAGAACATCACCTTTATTAGCCTCCTTTTTCCTAGTTTTTCCTCACCAAAAATAGGCAAAGCTGCACAACTGTTTTATGATGTCCATAGTTAATTCAATCATGTTCTTTCAAAAGTTGTCAGGTATTTGGAAACTGCCAACATGAATTTGTTTCTTATCTCTTCAATATATTTTATGTGTTATTAAAAATCTGAGGCAAGTTATTTGAAGGGAAAAAAGGAAAATTCAAAGCTTAAATTTACACTGTAGGGACCTATTCTGTTCAGAAAAGCATAAAGGTCTCTGCTGGGTGATGTTCTGCCCAGTTCAATGTATACCCAAATACATCCTATTCACTTAAACCTTCTCACCCAAAGCACAGCAACAAGCACCTTTTTGGATTACAGAATAACTGAAGTTTCAGAAGTTCCTGTGGACTCTTCACTCCCAGAATAGCTCCTCAGTATTTTCCAACACCATCCTATTCTTTATATCCATCTGCTAATCTGATCTGTGCTTCCTGATAATCTCAAATGGTCAGCGCGGCAGTGCATGTGGCTGGCTCCTCCTCCCATTTCCCTTGTGCTGCAGCTGGCTGTGGGTCCCCAGGAAGAAGGGCAACCTGCATCCAAAGAAGCCACAGGGCCTATTTTCTAAGCATGATCCCAGCACAACCTTGATGCCCACGATCAGATACCTTAAAAAGAAGAAAACCAGAGAGTATAAACACTCATCATGTGATCTTATTATGTGGTTCACTTAAGTATATGCTTACCTTCCTATTCGGTTTACGATACATGCGGCCATACGAGCATAATACAACCAAAAACACCACAAGTCAAATGGATGGAGGGATTTTTGATTAAGTGAAACAACATTTGATTATCAGAAGAACATATAAAAATCTTTCCCACCGAAGACTATTTCCTGGCCCAATTTCTACTTTCTACCCCCAGCTGATCTGTTGTTTCACTTACTAACAGAACACATCAGAAATAGGTATGTAGCACAAAATAGTCTTCACATTTTTAATAACAGAACTATACTTTTACTTATAGTTTCCAGGGAGGACAAATGAACCAGAAAGCGGCTGTGGAAACTTTTAGCTCAAATATTACTTGTTTAAGTAAAACTGAGTTAATGAGAATAGAACTAGAATAGAAATACTGTTAAAATTTAAATGTAATAGTCATTTTGATGCAAACACAATATGGGTAAAGGCATCTAACAGCTTCACACTGGGATGAGCTGCAATGGTGAGGGAAGCGCAGGGAAAGATAGGAAGACAGTTTTCAAAAGAATCCCTTGTTTCTTAAGCGGAAATTGTGTATAATACATGTGAGAAGGTTCTATTAATATCCTTGGACAAGACTGAAAGGACTGGAACAGAGAAGTGCATGTCTTATTGTTGTTTCATACTTAACAAGCTGTTGGCTGCTTTCTCTAATATGTATTCCTTGTCAAGCTGTGGAGGTGTTGATAAAAGTATTCTCCATGTCCTTTTCCCATCCTCTCTCATAAAACATTGATGAAAACAGAAAAGGAACTGTACTGGGGAAAAAAGTGCATACAAAACATCAACTTAAGCTGAAGTATTTTTAAAGCAAAAGCCTCACTTTTCCATTAAAAAGTGTTGAAAGGGATTTTTTTTAAAGTATCCCTATCCAAAAGGAGTTCTAGCTGACAGAATATTTGGAGCAACAGTCTTTAAGTGATCATTGGCCACCTGAAATTTTAAAAAATATATGTATTTTTAAGACACAACAAAAAAAGGGAAATTAAAAAAATCCATCTGGGACCACGAATGTCTCTCTCCTCACTAGATATATATTCTAGTAACTGAAATTTGGTAACAGCTTTGTACAACAAGGTGGCAACGGTTTTAGTTAGAGATCATCTGGGCATATACGTAAAAAAATACAAGCTATGCCGTTGAAGACTTATCTAAAAAGGACCCAAATCCACCTTCCCAATGGTAAAATTGAAAGCATGATACTACAATGAATTGGATGTGTTTGCCTTTGATTTATTGTGTCTTCCACAAATAGTCATTGCAAAGTCTGCAACAAAAAACACATGGTGTTTGATAAAATCTTCATGTTTCTGCTGGGTAGAGACACAACACACAGCAAAAGTACAATCTACACAGCAGAAGTACAAGCTTCTATACTGCTTTCTTTTTTTATCCATGGTTAAATGTCTTAGGAGGGTCTTTTCTTATAAAGTCCACCAACAGAACCTTATGAAAGGTCTAGTTTATACTCAAAGCACGCTCACAGTTTAATGAAGTAACTTTCCCCAGTACATTTTCAGTGAATGCTGAAGTTCCTTGATGCCCCTAGTAAATACACATCAAATCCAGCATCAAGTGTGAAAGCAGCAGTGCAAGGACACCTGAACTGGAGAAGTGAGAAGAGGAAGAGGCACAGGAATCTGCTTCCAATCTACCTGCTGAGAAGCAAGCTGCAAGGAAGCTGAAATATCAGCAAAGGAAAGAGCTACAGGTATAGTCGCAGGAATATAAAAGTGATACTTTTGACTTTTTATGTTTTGTAACTCTTTGATGATTTTTCCAATTTCTTCACTCTTTGCTTTGGCTGAGTAAAGGTGATTTAATCCTTCTTTCAAAGCCTGCCTAGTATGAAGTATGATCCCTCTCAGCCTTTTCACTCCTGCCCCAAGATTATCTCTTATATTATACACATTTTGGAATTCTTGAGAGTTGAGAAATGTGCTTTCCAGTTTTTTTGGCTTTGCTCTCCAAGAGGTGGTTTCAGGTCAGGTATTACTGAATACTAGGCAACAGCCAAAAGAAATCTCTTCTCTAGCCAGTTATTCTCTGTTAAAAAAAACTTACAGCTCTGTGAGTACTCTTTTTTTTTTAAAGAAAACTAGCACATGTTCCTCTATGACTGTACTTCACAAACAAAAATATTGAAACAAATAGAAAATGCAACTTATTAATATTTTTCTGTGTATTCATAGGATGCAATATTCTCTCCTAAAGTAATCTGGTTTCTTGTATTACCTCTTTTGTGATTGTCTGAGCTGTCTGATCCAAATAAAAATAACTCACTGGATTCCTTACTTTATAGAACCGGGATCACTCTGAACAAATTTTTTAACAAATTCAATAAAAATCTCTCTTGATTTTCACATGAAGTTTAAAAGAAAAAAAAATCCTTTTTTAATACATACTACAATTTCTAAAGACACAGATGAAACTATAACATGTCACAGAAAGTAGGAGAGATTGCTGTGGAAAAGTCTTATGAGGATTTTTTTTTCTGGCTTTCAGCCGTTATTCTGTGAATCAGTGTGGCCATCAGGTATTGACAAATGTGTCACCAGTGACAACGCTGAGCTAAAGGAATTAGCACAAGCAGGCATTTCTTGCACTATTTGGAAGGGAGGTTTTGGAATTGAATTAAATATGACTTCACAGACTGTAGACTCATAGAGCTTGACTGTAGTGGTGAAGATCTTTTCCCTGTCAATGTCTGTTTCTCTTGAATGGTGCACATTTGGCACTACTGAAATGGCATTCTGTTTGGATAATAATGTAATAAATCACATCTCTCAGGAGGAGAAAAAATGTTTTGCGTCTCTATACTAGGCAACTGACAGCACCAAGTGGCTCATAAAGAGATCATAGAATTAATATTCTGTAACTGTGCAAGAAAATGATGCTGGGTAGAGTCCTATTCACCAGTCACGCAAATGTGCCAAGGATTGATAGTGTGATGTGGTTTTGATATAGATTAAACATTTTAACAAGCTGAAAACTATCAGCTTAACCAAAGGTTAGAGCAGGGTACTGATAGAACTGATTTGATTCTAGTCCAGTTTAATTTAAATGCTGGCAAGGAAACCTAAAGCAGTAAATGACAAACTGGTCACTGCCAAGATATTTTGGACCTCCTTTTTACAATATGAAATTGTTTGTTTCTGTGTTTTTTCCTGCCCCCATGCAATGTTTATACTATTACCAATGTAAGCAAGTGAGATCTCTGTCTAAAACGCAGACATTTGGTGGAAAGTATCTGTTTTCACAACATTTTATGAAAGAAGTCCTACTGTGAATTATGAATGAATGATAACCACAGAGGTGCCCACCCAAAAGAATATCCCTGATTTCCATCCCCTCAGTGGTCAGTCAGCCCTCTCTGTCTTTTACGATTCCTCTTGGACTGACCATTAAGAATGGCTGAGTTCATCCCTCTGTCCTGTATTACTCAAAGGACTTCTTGATAAGAAACTTAGCTTCTGCTATTTCACTACACATGTTATGATCTTGTAATAGGCTGACATAGGGATTCATACCCAAGGTCAGTTATTCTGGCAAGCCACAAGGCTGCCACTATACAGGCAATCCAGTTTCTAGTAGCAGAGAACGCAATGTTGCTATGGTCAAAATCCATTTATAATGTGCAAAACAGCCTTTCAAATCAATCAGAGGCACTGAGCTGTAAAGGAATTGCATCCCAAGGAATCTCCTTGCACTTCCATTTTAATGTGCAGCATCATTACAGATCTCACATCACATAAAATCTGACTTCTGTGAGAACAAATGAGGGCATTAAATTCTTTTAACTTCCACTGACATGGCTGCAACTATAAATCATGCTCAGAATTGCCTGGAAGTCACAAACCCAAAGCAGAAAAAAAAAAACAAAAAAACCCCAAAAACATCAAAATTACTTCATTTTTGTACTGGCTCTATATTATGCACAAATGAAACCCTGTATGCAGGACTGATGCTCAAACTCTGGAAGCAGTTACCTGTATGAGAACATTTATGCTCACAAGTAGCCTGAATTCAACCAGCAAGGAAATCCAATGGCACAACACCCATACATACGTGTTTGCAGATTCAAAGTATTAAATTACCTTCATGTGCCAGGTATAAGTACTGTCTTTTCCTTCCAAATTCAATTTAGACATTATAAACTGTAAAGACCATGTAGAATTTTAAAATTTTCATCCATGAGATAGTGCAGTATTTCATCCTCTAGAACTTCTCCATGCATCAATGAAGGTGAAACCTTCAAGACACCAATGAAAAGTTTATCAGCTGTGCAAGGATCTGACAAGCTTCTCAGCAGTCTGTGAAAGCTTCTACCTCTGCTCTAGGAAACTGAGCGGATGGAAGGAATTTAAAATTTCAGCAACAAACACAAAAACAGCCGTTGGCAAAAGAAGTGCTAGTTACAAACTCAGTACAGCAAAAATACTGATGCTCTAGTTCAAGTATCAACAGCACATTCCCTGATGGCACAGCTAGATGACTTCTACAAATTCCCATATCTCCTACCGAGTACAGGAAGACTGTTGTTCCATCTGTTGGCAGCAGAGGGGAGGTGGATAGGGGGGAAGTCACTTATGCCAGTTCGGTAAGAAGAAATAATATCCATCTTACAGCAGCAACAGCAGCATAGCAACAATATGCCAATATGCGAATAGCAGAGCTAAAGCCCTATGTTTCAGAGGTTTCTTGATTGTGCTAAAGACGTATGATGAACCTTGTCTCTGCAAAAGTCAGTCCCGCTGTTACACTTATTGCTGGCATTGTTGAAATTACAAATGCTAAATTTGCAAATGTGTGAGTTACCACAGAACTTTGTGGATATAGCTTGAACATCATCAGGGAATAGTAAAGTTCCTTCCATATATTAGATATTACTGAGAAAAAATAAATAAATGTGTCTTTCAACTTAATAGAAAATCACTTCACACTAACCTTTTCTCCTGTGTCCACCAGCTCCAGGTATTTTCTATTCCATTCCCTTCTATACTCTTTGCCTTACCATACTTCGCACTTGGAGTAATTGAACCCCACAGATGTTAGGACTTAAGAATGTAAATATATGAGATTGTAAGGAGTGGAAGCACATATCATGTCCTTAAAACCAGCTTCTATCACACTGCATGCCACATTAACTTAATTAAACCTCCTATATGGTGTTTCACTAGTTTTTGCTCAGGCTAATTAAGACAGTTCAGAGCAGGTAAACCAGCGCCAGTGGAACAAGTTGCGGTCATGATCCTGTATGCAATAAAAGTCATTAAACTAGTTTAGAGAACATGACTTCAGTGAGGAAGACACACAGGATACACGTTAAAGTCACTATATTAATTTGCAGAAGTGTGACATAAGGAAAACCATCAAACAAAGGAAATTCCTTAAGGAGAAACATCTACTCAACTACAGGAACAAGAATTTCTTCCCCAAATGTCAAAAATTATGGGAGATTTTTTAAAGGTGCAATAAATTGGGAGTAGCTTGACTGATTCTTGATCAAATAAAGTAGTACCAGGAAACATGACGATTTGAACAATTTTCCTTGGGGAAAAAAATATAATTAAAACCAAAATTGTTTTAATTTGGATCAAAAACGTGACTGGATTTCAAATGACCATCACAAATCCCATCAACTCTAAATGCTACTGAGTTTTGCTGATTGAATTTCATAGTGAAGCTAGTACTTGAACAAAACAAAAAATATTTAGCTTTTTAGGAAAAAGGGTCAGAAGACTAAAGACAAATTTATTTGATCAAATTTTTGTACATGTGTGCAGTACAGTCTGTAACAGTTAAGTTAAAATCCAGTGTGTCATTAATATAGATTTATGAACCATATTCCAGCCAAAATGTGTTCCTTAACTGAAATAATAATTGAGCTTGGAGGGTATGTGAATGGCTAGAGACATGCTCTGCTGTCAAATTAAAATGTCATTCTTTTTTAAGTGCAAACCTAAATATTCCTCAAAATTCCTCAGTTTAGCATGGAAGAAAAGGAGCATGATGGGTCAACTTTTTGCTGATTTTGAAGGGAGGTGAAATGAAAACTGTGACTTGTTTTCACTGCAGCACATGCCAGTGTCTATCCCAGCACAGTGTGTTTGAGTAATATCTCGTGGGCTGCTGTGGAATTTGAATATTCAAACATTTACCAAGTTTAAGGAAGCACAGCGACCCACTTAACAGTTATCCACATATAAGCATCCAGCACATGCACTGTAGCTTTTTTTGAGTTTTGTGAGGCACTTAAAGCCAGTCACAGCCATGCCGGTACCAAAATAGGCCCCAATGACATGCTCCTGTATTCCTTCTAATCAATCATGTCTCTCACGGGGAGTGCCTCATGCAACTAAGCAATAATAACTTTATTTTGTAAATGTTTATGCTCAGTCCAGCTCACCACATGTCTAAATGTTCAACTGTACTTAAACAAAAAAGGTGGCAGAAATGCGTGGTGATGTGGAGTAGTATCATCCTTCTGAGCACAGTACATCTTAGAGCAGCTGTACCTTTCATATACCAGAGCCTAAATAATGATACTGGAGGGTTCATTTCTACTGAAGTTAATAGAAATTTTGTTACTAGTGTCCATGAGGCCAAGATTCCATCAGTAATTGATGAATTGGACATATTTTTCCTTGACTCAAGGTTTTCTAAGCCCACGTATAGATCAGCATGTGTGAACACCTTCAGCCATTTTGACTGCCTTGTGGTATCTTTGCATGACATAGTGGATACTCGTATTTGATTTATTATGTGCGATTGTCCTTCCTGAAGCAAATAACAGCTAGAAGGAAGAAGCTGGATCTAGCTTACAAGAATCTAAATGTTATTTTTAAGTTGTCTTTAACTCTAAATAAATTCCAGATTTATGTTTACTGGAAAACAATAATAGCAGCAGGTTTTCTGAAACAATGTGAATAAAATCTAAATGTGTTATAAGAGGAATGCATATTAACTTACTGATGGATAATCTGAAGAACTGGTTCTCGAAAAAAGAAAGCTGTCTCTGTGAAATAATTGCAGTATTTCTACAAAGTACCTAACTCTTTTTCAGAAGTAGAGAACAATTGGAATAAGCTACCCAAATATTTAATAACTTCCACTAAAAATGGAGAAATGTAATTTTGCCACAAAATGTGAAACAGAAGAAAGCTTCCCAGGTTAAAATTTGATCTTTTCTGTTTTTCAACAACATATTCACTTTGAAATTGTACAGTGAAGAAGAAACAATACATATCTCCTTCCCATTCTAGCCTGCTTTGTTCAAAGAAAGGTTTTAAAGGCAATGATCAAGCAAATATACTTGATCACTCATAAAAGAAGCATGATGCATAATACCTCAAAATTACCATTACTGCTTTTCCCATGACTGAGATTAGGCTATCCACAGGTTCTAATTGTCTGCATTCACTTGTTAAAAATCAGCCTTTTATATGCATTCATTCTACGGTAAATCCAAATTTCCTTACCCACCTTTTAAGTCAGGCAAAGCTCGTACAAAATACAAAAGTCAGGATAAATGCTGCACTAATCAAAGTTAGTCATTTTTATTGTATGATGTTTTACTAAAATTCCTGTTCTGTTCTGGCTCTTTTTTTAAATTATTTTGTAAAATGAATTACATTTTATTCTACCTTATGGAAAGGGTCAAAGTTAAAGGCAGATTTTTTGAAAAGTTGTGGTGAGAAGGCAGATAATACACTCTAGTTCTGAAAGACTTTTCATCATCTGTCTTCATTGGTTGTGTACCATTTGTTGTATAAGCAAGTATAAATTGATTTCAGTGAAGAACAGTCTTGTGCATGGTTATGGTTTCCAGGAAAGGCCTGGCTTTAGCATTTTGCAGCAAGCATGAAAATGTTTTCTTTAGGTTAGCCTTTCTTCCTTTGCTTTTTATTTCTCTCTTTCTCTTTTTTTTTTTTTTTTTTTTTTTTTGCCATTTTTCAGCTGGTGCTTACAAATGCAATTCATTACTGTCCAGTTTCCCTGGGAAGGTAACATTAAGCAAGACTGTTCTTTGAGAAACAATCCAAATCTATCTATTTTCGTAAAGGTTTTGTGTATTTATGTTTGATAGAAAAGTAAGTCTGCCTCCCTTAATTTTAAAGCTATCTTTTTTCTTCTTTCAGGAAGAAAGAGTCAAGATTCTTGGGTCCTTGAATAAAGTGAAACATATACACAGCAATATTTTTATTCACTGGAACTATTACTGTAAGTCCAGTAACATCACAGTATTTATCTTTTTACTGATGTTGTAATGAAAAGATTAAGCATTGACAAACTACCATTTTCTCTTAATACTTCTGTGCTTTCCCTTATTCTGGGAATCCATAATGTTAGGCCATCTTTGGTTTTAAGTTAAATCCCTGCTCTGGCAGTGTTTTCTGTTATCCATGGCTTAATACAATACAAATCAATACAGATGAGGGTTCAAAAATAACTAATTTTAGCTATTAATGCAAAATCTGTTAGAACATGTGAAGTATATATATGAGGGCAAAATTGTAGCTTAGAACTTTTCTCTACAGTAGGTTTAGAAAACATCTGTACATTTAATAGCTAGTGAGCAAAGGTCAATTCCATCAGCAGCACTGCTGTAATGCTACATAGAACTCTGCAGCATAAGACTTTAGTCTTTCTGGTGTTGAAAGTGGTCTGCCCACTGTTGAGGCCAAAGGCATAACTAAGCCAAGTAGAATTCTTGTAGCCCTCTAAAGAAATTAAATTGGCTGCTACTGTCTAAATCACAACATATTGATATGCACGTCTCAAAAGCAAAAAGATGATCAAGAATGTAAAGTACATGAAATTACCATAAACCCATAGGAAATTAGCCACCAATCAAGAAAGGAGACAGAAAAATGTAGCAAAATTAAAAAAATGTAAGCTCTAGAAAGGAATTTAAATGAGTAGCCTTTTAGCAGGAACCCAGTGAGTTTTTGCAGCAAAAAAAAAGTTGCCTTTGAAATGCATGACTCTTGTGCAGCTATATCTTTACTCAGGTAGCCTTTTGCTTGGTAAAAGAATAATTTCTTTCCACATTTCTTGGAGATACTTAATACTGGCATTGTAGAGAGCGGGATCTTCAGGGAGATGACTGTTGTTAATCAACTTTTGTACCACTACGGTTTTTTATTTTTAATAAACTATTCAAATTTTTCCCTGAAGGCTCCATTTGATTATAAGGCTATTTCAGATTTACTTCACAAGATGGGAAACCTAATGGTTATTTTTCTAATTGGACATAGAACCATACATAAAAAGACATGCAACTGAACACAAAGAGTGGGTATTTAACATTCATAGGTGCTTAAATGTGACTTAAATTACTGACATATGCAGTGAAGATGGCTCTATGCATGAGAAAGCACCATGAATTCATACAAACTAAACTCTGTCTTTTTAGTATAAATATCCTGGATTTGGACTGAAAAATAAATATTCCAAAGACTGGGACTCACGAGTTGAAAAACAAAAAACAAAAATCAGATGCAGAAATCTCAGTAATTGGGGGGGTGACGTCATAAAAAATGTTTCCTGAAAATGATTCTCACATGAACAAAGATTTCACTAGAAATCTTCCAGAGGATTCAGCCACTGGAAAAATAATTTGTTTCCTTTTCACTGACTTGCAGCTAGTCTGAGGTCACTTTTCTTTGTATTTTTAAAGAAGCTACTTCATCATATTCTTCTCCCATTTTGCCAAAAGGCAAAAGGATTTATTGCAGAGTCCTCAGCAGAAAAGTGAGAGAGAATAATGACTGGGTATTTCTAAGAGCAACCACAATAAAGTTACTCCATTGGACTTTGTGAATAGTACCTGCATATTAAATTAGATTCCCATCATGCATTCTGACAGCCAAATTTAAACATGCTTTTATATATATAGAGAGAGAGAGACAGGCACACCTTCATGATCAGGTGGACAAGCGTGCACTCCATATTACTTTTATTTCTCTTCTTTCCAGCTCTGTGGAAATGCAAGAACACAAAGAGGTGGGGAAGGAGGAAAGGAAGTTTGATCAGCGTGTCAGAAAACATTCAACAAACTTGTAAAACACAACTGAAAAGTCAGATTATAGCCACAGACCTCTTATGGAGCTAGAAGAGTCAACTTAGTGAGTTCCCAGCTTCCACAGCTATTTGCTCCCTACAGTAGAGATGCCAGCAGCCGCCTCTAGGTGATGGATTTCCACCATGATCACCACACTGTATCACATTCCAGATGATGAAGCATCTTAGCATTGAATGACTGGTAGTAAATCAGCTTTATTAATAGTGCCCACAGAAGTCACCAGTTCCTTTTCAGTCCTTCTTCCTCCTTTTCAGAAGGGCAATTAATGAACTGGGGTTGAGTAATGGTGTAGCTGCTAGCACAATTTATGAAATGAAGATCATATCTCACAGTGTGAGCAGTTTGTATAATAACAGGTTCAGCTGAACTATTTGGGAAGAAATCTTCACAACCAAAAAGGCTTTCTTACTACTCAGTTACCTTTTATTGCAGATAAATCATCCAAACATACTAGGGATTTAAAATGTTGGACTGAGGTGGGCTTATCAGGGAAGTGTTATTTCAGCAGAACACCGTAGCATGTACATCACTCTTAAGCATGTGGTTACCCTGACTGAAGTCAGAGACAGCTTAGGCACAGAGCTGGGAGACAAATTATATTCCCAGCTCCAGAGGGTTTATGACTATAAAAATGTTCTCCTCCCACAACTCTAAGTGCTTTCAACACATAAAAACATAACCCACAATGATATTATATTCCATGAAATACAGTATTATTACAGAAGGAGAGTCATCTATTTATGATGTGTGGGAAGGGAAGGGAAGGGAAGGGAAGGGAAGGGAAGGGAAGGGAAGGGAAGGGAAGGGAAGGGAAGGGAAGGGAAGGGAAGAGGGAAGGGAAGGGAAGAGGAAAGGGAAAGGGAAAGGGAAAGGGGAAAGGGAATGGAAAAGAAAAGGGAAAAGGAAAGGGACAAGGAAAAAGAAAGGGACAAGGAAAGGGAAAAGGGAGAAGGGTGGGGAAGGGAGAAAAAGGGGGAAAGAAAAAAAAGAAGAAAAAAAATTCAGATTCATGCCAGGGAAAATAATATAAAAAATGGAGAAGAAAGCCACAAAGCAGTCTCAAGAAAGCATGAATAGCAGAAAATTGTAGACACAGAAAGGCATTATAGAGAAGAAAAGGAAAAGCATAGTAACACCAAGAAACAGGATGAATCAAGACAGGATAAGGATAAAATAGAATAAATGGAAGGGTTACATAGAGATGATGAGGCTAGGCAATAGGAATGAATAAGATGCTGGGAAGCCCAGAGAGAGTGGAGAGAGGAATGAGTTGCACTTACTGCTGGTTATGAAAATTTCATGAAAGAGGGTAGTATAGGGACCATCACCTATTATAAGTACTTCATTTGGCAGACTTGCATTTCAGAGTGATTTATATAAGATATTTCTCTTTTTTCCGCACTTAATATATCCATAATATTACTTTGGTCTTTGCCTGTTAAAAAGATACTGTGACTGTCTTCAAGATAAAACTACGCATCTCTAGGAAGTAAGTTTTCATGTGTTAGAGTTCTCATGAAAGCTCATTCTTTTCCTTTTAATACATTCTTTTTCCTACAACACAGAAGTGCTACCCTGGGACATATGTTCAGAGAACTCTTGCTCTTCTTAGGTATGTAAGGTCATTATAAAGTGGCTTTAGCCTCAAGCCTTATGAATGATACTGCTGGAAATGTGTACTAACACAGATGTTCACTGCCAATTGTTTAATTATATCTAAATCTGAAAGCCTGATTATAGACACATTCATATCTGGTGGGACGCTACCTCTTATCCAAAGGCCATCTTTCTATGTACTTTTAACTTTTCCCTGTAATTGAAGATCCAGAGTCCAGGACACCTATGTGGCAAAATGGTTTTCACAGTTGCTTTGGGAATTAAAACCCACTACAGCAGTATTTTGTTAATGTTTACGAGATGAAAATGGCACTCTTGGGTGGCAAACCTCTTTAGCTACACAATGCACACCTTTATTTCTTCTACCGTTTCTTTTATGAGAGGCATTTCTAATCCTTTGGCTAGGATGCAGTATATAAAACTGAACTGTTGGGCTGGATTGTTCATGTATGGGTTTCCTGACAGTGCAAATGACAAACAGCTAATAATAATCAAATTAATTAGCACATGTATAGCACTTTGTATCTTGGAAGTGCCATACAAACGTTAACTAATTAATTCTCACAACACCCCTGTGAGGAAAGGAAGTAATTATCCTGAGCCCCATTTAACACACGGAGAGAGGTTAAAGTGTTATTCTGGTCAGAAAATGTAAACCACAGGTTGGTGCTATGGTGCTTTATGATTGCTATTTCTCAGTGATATTGCTCTTCAAGAGCCAGGCCTTTTACTGGTCTTTTACTCTGGCAGAGGAGAGAGGACAGCCTGACCTGGGCGAGCTGTGCCATCGCGCCCTCGCTCCGCTGCCAGCTCAGCCAGGGCATGGCCCACAAAGGCTGATGCACAGCTCTCCATAAGGGTGGACAGGAGACACCCTGCCTCTTGTTACCTCCTCAAAATTTTTCTTTCATAAAACTCATCCTTTCAGTTCCACTATGTCCTATGCATTTTGTGGTTCCAGTGAGGCCTTCATGCCTGTGGTGGCCTCCCTGCATTTCAGTTATGGTCTGAGTGACACTTGCAAACCACTTTGGACGGGTCTCCATTGTACTGTGGGCTCTAACACGCAGCCTATGCATCAAGGAGGAACAACAGGTAAATCTTCCTTGCTTGGCTGTGAGGACTGAGGGAGAGAAAGAAGTAAAATTATTTCTGACATTAATATAAATAGATTTGCCTTTTCTATTCTACACATAAGAAACAAGCCTGCTACGTGACAAGAGGCCATTTTCCTGAGATTCATTTTGGGAACAAAAACAATTTTAGAATACTTCCTTTCAGTGAAAACAGGTTACTGTGAGACTGTAGAACTAAACTCTGCCTTGCATTGCGAGCAAAATAAGCACAAGTATTCACATAACACACTATCTCCTGGATTAATTTTGTGAACACATCATAGAGAGGCAAAATGTGCAATGCAAATTGAGCAGCCCAGGTATTGAGACAACAGGTTAATCCAACCTGTTATATTTATGGAGTGCCACTCATGTAAAGTTTATGTGTTTCCATTACCCATTTTGGAGGACAGACCATTGGGCTGGACACTGCCTTCAAGAACTTACAAGTCAAAAAAATTTTCCTGTCTGTGAAGCACAGAAGGTCCAACAGTTGATACTTTTTTTTGTCATTCTAATAAATTGGAAAATTGAGTGTGCTACAATTTTATACTCTTAGGAAAAAATGAGAATAGATAAAGTAATCACAAGGGATAAAAGAGTAAGATTTTTCTGAACTTTGCTTTGTTTATGGGTTTTTCTGAAGAAGCAACAATTCGTGCAGTGCTTTATCTCAGACTTCCAATACTACTTCTTGTTCAGCTTAACTTTTAAATGTTATCTCTTAGAGAGAAGCACCCTGTCTGACATGTAGTATCTACATGTAGACCTTTCTAAGAGGTCAAACAAGTTCAGCAATCAAGACAGATTTTACTCTGGATGAGAATGAAACAATTTGGTAATTCACCTAATTAAGTATTACATATTTGTGAAACAAAATTAATTTTGTAGTGTAGGTATATCAAGAGAGGTACTTAGTGGTAATTAATCATCTATCATCATTGCCAGGACTTCAATTGTCAACCACAATTATGCAGAAATTCCTCTCCTTAACACAGACTTAATCACGTAAATCCAACTTAACTTGTAACTACAGCAGGGCCACCAGATGGTATAATCCAATAGAAGTGTCTCACACATAAACAAATGGACCAAAATTATCTCCCGTAATATAAAACCAACAGGGGGAGGGGAAAACCCAACCAACCCTTAACTGTTCATTCCCATGATGTTTTCAATATCTATGTTTATGAAAGATTTGTGCTTTATATTCAGCTTCATTAAGTGAGTCTTGAATCCCTCTGATAACTGATGAAAACTTTGGGCAGGGATTTGTCTGGAAACAACATTGTGCCATTCCTAAATCCCTCTTGCCATGAGGTGCTGCTTGGGGAAATAAGGTTTCTTTGGGATACATGAATTTTCCAGGCATCTTTATGTTTCCAGAACCACCTACGAGATCTGCTCCATAGCCACTTCAGACTGACTCATTGTCTCTTTGTGTCGGGCTGGGATCTAGTGTCAGTGAATGGGCCAAATCCATTTCTGACTCTGTATTTGCAGCTCTGTAAATTAATCATTTCTGTACTGTCTGCAAAGCAAAACCATCTGTGCTCAGAAATGTGCTACACTGGACTCCCTTGTTGCTATCTACTTTGACCTGATTGGTAAAATACATGAAGTTGCACTCCCTATGTAAATCAGTAATTTAATAGCTTTCTGGACAAAATTTTATCTATCCAGTAAGACTGCATATTAAAGGGAAAAAAGTCCATATGTATTTTTATAACCATATAAAAAAAGTCTGTTTCAAATCACTGATTAAGATGGGGTTTATGTTTCATAATGAAATGAGTCTACACAACTGCTGTTACGGGAAATGTGTTTAAAATTCATACACACTCCTTAAAAAAATGCCAAATTAACAGAGAAGAAATTAACAGAAAGAATCAGGAGCTGCCATATTCAGCTTTCACAATGTTTAATCGGTGAAGCTTGCAATTGAGAAGGAGCATTGATGTTTATTTGAATCTTTTAAATACAGAAAATACTTTAAAATTTTATAAAGTTACTAGAACTTAGTAGCATGTGTTCTCTTTAGTAATTTACATATTATCGATACATATTTCACGTTAGTATATGTCTCTAAATAATGAGTCTGACATAGACGCGTATACACATAAGAATTTTAGTAATTAACTAATTAATACACGGCTTCAATAGTTATTTCCACGATGGCTTTGCTTTTATGCTAGAGTTGCAGCTGCATTTCTGCATTTTAACCAATAGGTGGCACCAGGAATTTCTAGAAAATATCTATAAATTTAACATATTTTTTTTATTGCAAATTAGATTCCAGGTGATCAGCAGCCAAACTAACATCTAGATATAATTAATAATTATATAGCAGTAATTGGAGTATGAGGGAGAAATACAAGGAAAAAAAAAGAAAAAAAAACAACTAACAAGAGCTATGAAACTCAAAAACAGATGAAATAAGAAATGATAACCTGATCAGAGACTGTCAGAATAGATTCACAAGAACTGAATCCTGGCAGCAAGAATACAATAACGTACAAGTTGATACAAATTAGAGGTGCAAATTAGTGAGGCACACATTTCTGTTATATAATTGCTCTTGAGTTCAGAAAACAAGATCCTTGTAATATGGGTCAAGATAGACATCAAAACTTAAAGCACCTTAAATTAAGTTTTGGAAAAATACGTGAATATATGAACATTTGATATGTATGCAAAATTTTAGACCATGCCAAATCTAAAGGAAAATGAGTATCTGAAAGGAGAGCTCGGAAAATGTGAAATTCACCAAAAAGCTGGCAAACTCTCCCTGTGGCCCAGGGAATGACACACAAACACCAGTCATATGACATCCTGACCCACAAAGGCTTGCAACAGTTTGTGCAAAATATGTAAAACAAGAGACAAGGTGCTGTCATGCCAGAACACATTAAAAGGAAAAAAGGATAATGGGTATTTCTAACAAAAAATGAAAGAGTACTCAAAAGAACTTACTGATGGATCTTAACTAGGATGCTACCACCAAGTACTACACCACATGATAATAAACATATATCCAGACACACACATGCAAGTGCATGCACAAACCCAGATTTTTAACATATTCTTCCTTCCTCTCCTCACTATCGAGACAAATTTTCATATGGAGACTATCACTCACTGGAGATACTTTCCCCAGACAGGTAGCCAAAATTATTGTTTCCAATATTTTGCTTAAAAGATTAAAAACAAATAAGAAATGTTGCAAGAAATTGAATGCAGTATGTTATGTGAATCTAAAGAAAGAATTAATTAAAAATGCTTTAAAAAACAGCAGATGACATATCAAAGACAGTTTACTAGAAAGCAAAACCTTTCAAGCAAATGTAGGAATATTTTCCTCTTTAGGAATGGTTTTGTTTTGAAATAAAAGGGTGATGGAAGCTACAGAAAATTGTTTAGACATTTTTTGAAACTCAAATACTTGCACTTAATCCACAAATTTGTATTTATTCAAAGCTGAAGTAAAAATGGTTTACATCTAAATTTTGTTTAAATATTAACATACATGCCTATGCACTTTTTGGAGGGAACACAGTGCCATCCATTAACAGAATGAAAAGCTTTTTGTAAGTATTAAGGGACAATGTAAGGAATAGGATAATGTGAAAAACATTTTTTTTAATTTGCCTCCTAAGACTCAAAAAGTCTAGAAGTATAAGCTTGGCATTGTCTCAAAATGCTTTAAAAAATAAAAATTAAAAATCCTTCCAAAATGAAATAACCAAAACAGATACTAAAAGCCAAGAATTTGCAAATATCCAAACCTTCATGGTTTTGATAAATGTAAATATCTAACTGAAAGATTCTTCCACTACTTATGGGGGTTCAGTAGACAAAACAGTGAATGGTGGGGAGAAAAAATAAATTACTTCAGCTTTTTAAAACCATCTTATTAAGAAGAAAGTTAGAGACAGATGTTACTAACACCTATCACAGACATCATGTACAGGTTTCCAGGAAATAAAATTATAAGACATATTTATGCCAACACATGAATATTTTTTTAAAATTAAAGAAATCTGAAAGGAATTTCAGGAAAAAGAACTTTATCAACATTTCTACTGTAAATGTGGAAAATGCAAAGGATATTTTTTACTCAAAAGGTTGAAAAATCAATGGCAACAATGTAAATTCTGGAACTGAGGAAATATCCATCATAACTAAATGGAATTAAACAACTTGCAGTAGGAAAACAATGTTGAGATATATTACATTAAGAAACTAACATTTTCTTTTTTAAAACCAATGTAAAAAAGGGAGGGAACATCTAATTGTAACTTAAGAGAAGAAAACTATTTAATAAAGTTTTAAACAACCCACCTTTGGCATTCAAAGAAGGCAATTCACTAAACCCACTAAAGAGTTTGCAAACTCTTTGGCCTGCCATGCTTGACTAAATTTGTTAAGGGAGTACATTAAATGAATGAAATTAAAAAAAAAAAAAAAAAACAAAACCAAAAAATGCTTCTCACTCTTCTTTTACAGACTCCAGAGGAAGAAGAACCCAGACCTCTGCTGTTCACTCACCCCTATCGCTGTGCAAATAATTAATTTTTCAGTTCACTAGCCACCTACTAGAGGAGGGGTAACAGAAGAAAAAAAATAAAAAGAAGCAGGAAGCTAAAAGAAATATTTCAAGTCAGATGGAAAAAATTCTTTATGAGGCATTTCTTTGCAAAAGAGAAAAATAATCTTTTGAAATATTTTTAATCTGAATTTTGGCATCTTTATAGACAAAAGTCTTGCTTGAAAGCAAAAAAAAATATTTATTTTGCATCAAAATGCCAGAACAAGATACTTCAAAGTTTCTCCTTTTCTTCCTATGGAGGAAAACGAAGGTCCTAAATTAGTCAATGAACAAAACTCTCTTTAGTCTATCATAGAATGAAGTTGTGTTACTGAAAAATTTTATGCAAAATCACACCAGGAACACATACATTTGGCACAAACATCCATACAGCAGCCTATAGGCAGTCCAAAAAATGTGCTTATCTTAAATTTCTTTTTTTTTTTTTTTTTTTTTTTTGCCTAACAAGCTGCTACAAACCAGTTTCTGCTGGTGACAGACTGCCACTTACATCTAACCAGGAAAACCTTTCTACTCTATGCAAGGAAAAACATTGCAGAAATCCCCTTTTTCTCTAACTGAAACACCATGTCTACACCACACAGGAGAAATTTGGGGTTTAAAAAATATTAGAGCCACATCTTCATGGTACAACACCTGAGCATTTAAGCCCTGCTCCTCCACAGAGCTAAGGACCATTCCATGCTGATTATGCACATGCTCTGAGATACTTTTTGAACCTTATTGTTTATGATAAACTGTCATTTAAGATGACTAGTCTAAATTTCTTTCCCAGTTAATTGTATCCATGCCCACTGGTACCTGGCTATTTATTTGATTTACATTGATTTACCCAGCTATACAGCCTGAGATAGACTGGTGGGTTCTAATAGTCCTAGCAGATAGACATTGAGGAGGAAATCCACATCAGTATGGATATCATTGTTTAAGCTCAAGTGTAGTTTCAGCTCTCTACAGTAAAAGTCAGCACAGTTCCACTGCTCTCTTTTCTGGACATCAGAAATATTTTTCCCCGTCCCAAAGAAACTGTGCAAACAGAATTGATTATTTGAGACTGAACTGATCTGAACTAGAATTCTTCAACTTCTCCTACCTCTACTTTTGTTTTGAGAGGTGGCTGGCTTACTTTTTTGCTGTTGTTTAATTTTGTTTACAGGGTTCAATACCCAGAAATGAAGGAAGTTGCCTGGGTTGAACCTGATAGACACAAAAAGTCTTTGGTTACCATCTGTAAGCAACATTATAGCAGGCCTGATGTGGGTATGGAAGTAGCTCAAGCATGTATATAAAATCAGGTATAATGGCATGACGGACCACTCATACCCTATCTAAAGAAATCCTTGCACAGCCTTTTTCACTTATAGGAAGGAGACTTATCTGAACAACACAAGCATGAGTTCAATTTGCCTTGTATTTGCCTTGTAGCAAGTACTGCCACTAGTAACAAGTCACTCATTCAGAACTGCAGTGTCCCAAAAATACGACCACGTTAATTTAGGAAAAGAATTACAAAAGAGGACTTAATTGCTTGAGAAACACCATGATAATGAAGTACTAGATCATTGAAAGTTCACCCAGAATAACCGGAGCAGATCTCAGCAGATGGTAAGGAAGGAAAGAAAAAATGTATGGCCATAAAAAGGTAAACTGGAAAATCCAACTTACTACAGGTTGGAAAAGATATCCATGATGGCAAAAGCCAAGCAACAGTCGAATATACAAGATATGTATATAAGATAGGCACTTCAGGGATCAGAGCAACACGGAAGTAGAATTGGCTCTATCCCAGGTACCTCCCATGTCATGTTACACCAATACACGAAGGAATTTATCAGCTTGGGACCCAAGAGTGCGCACCCATGCTGCTGCCCTACAGCAGGACTAATTTGGTTGGCCTCACTGCTATGTGACATGGCTAGACAGTTTCCATTGCAAAACAAGGAAAAACATGCCCTATTCCAAAAGACTTCTGTGATGGAAGTATAGACTTTTTCTCTCTAAAAGCAGAGCTTTTCTAGCATAAATAACCTAAGCTTAAAATATGCTAATGACTCGTTGTTGACATCCACATAAGGTTTTTCTTGTCAGTTAGGGGCAGAGTGCTTTTTGCTTGTGCCATTATAATAGCTTGAAGATTAGAAAGTTTTCATCAGGTCCCTGGCCTAGAGTTCGGATTCTGCTACAGCCTCAGACAAATAAAAGATTCATCCTTATCCTCAAGTCATTCCAGCTCCTCTTGCTGAAACCTTTCTTCCGGATGTTGACTTTGCAGACTGTATCTTTGTTAGCAACCAATGGGGTGCAACAGCAATGGATCCATAGTGCAGAATAGTTGGTACAGAGGACCTGATCACCACACTGCTCATGATTCAGGGGAAGTTTACTCTCGAATAGCGCTGGTATTGTCCTGTAAATGGAGCATCCATTAGCAGTCGGCATGCACAAAGAGAGCTTCTGGAGTGTATCTTGCTGTTTAGTTTTACTTGAAAGGAGTCCACTGTGAGACCACAAAACCAGCCAGCAAGTACTGGGACATTTCTTCAAAAGTGCATGTCTGACCTGAACCAAAATGCTAATGTCAGCAGACCACAGAGTATCACCACAAGAACAGGCTGTGACCTATGTAGCATTGCACAGGCTGAGAGGACAAACTTGAATGCTAAGGGCCCTCTCAGGAGAACAGGGAATGAACAAGAACATCATCTTGTTCAGTTGAAGGACTACAATAGAAGCAGCAGTATCAGTGATGTTGAAACATCAATGAATAGCACATTAGTCTATAGACTGTAAAATATAGCTCTAATTGCTGCACTCTATAAAAAAAAATAAATCAGGCTACTAATATGCCCAAATACTGCTTAACTAGCCACCAGCAATTCTAGCAGAAGGATAGATAGCTTTGTCCTACTACAGTCTGCTGTTGCTTTTGAGTCCATCCCTCAGTTATTGAAAGATATGGAGATAGCATTGAAGCGCAATAGGGGAAAAAAGAAAACAGCCCTCAGCTCATTTTTTCTGTAATTCCTACTGCTTTTGTGGTTAAGGTCTGACAAAAAAATTATTGCTTTGCTTTTCTTCCTAGGGCTTTTTGCTTGCCTGGTTATGTCAGGCAGGAGTATGTTATTTTTTCATGCTTCTAGATTAAGACTCCTTCATTTATGATCTTAAATAAAAGCTACAAATTTTTTAGAAAGATGCTTTTTTATGGTTTAATTTTATACTTTCTAGTTATACTTGGTGCATATTGATTGTAATTACAGTTTACAGTTCATCAAAATAGCAATGTTCTTATACATAATAGAAGACAACATCTTTTCAATCACGGATAGCTTCTAATTCACAAACACTCACTTGACATAGTTTTTACTGAACTTTATTTTTGAAGTGTGCTCTGTGCTTTAAAAGTTTTGTCCACCTTACCTCAAACAGGGAATTCGCAATTCTGGGTTTATCACCATAGCATGCAATATTTAGGTCTGCTTACTTATATTTACATTAAGACAAGTGATTCCTCCAATTTGCTTGCATTTTCTGGAGAAATTCCTAACATTTGATTATGTTAAAAAATGACATAAAGATTCAAAGCTCCTGAGCTTTCCACAGTTTTAGAAAAAAGACAGTTCTTAAAAGAGTGGGAAAACAAAAACAAGGTGAGAAAACAGCACTGCTTTAAATCACAATTATCCAGAGGCTCAGCGTGCTTAGAGCAGGTAGAGCTCCACTGAGTTCAGCAGAACTACATGCTCTTGCGCTGCTTTAGGATGCACTCAGGATTATGCAACATGCCTTTCCCTCCTCCTCCCAATTCTGTTATGTATGCCCTTGCAACTCGAAAACAGGCTGTTAGAAATGCTTTGCATTCCAATGTCTATTTAATGACAATTGATCTATTTTAACAAACCTTTCAAACACTGTTTCCAAATCTCTCTATTTTTATTTTTAATAAGTCTATGTAAAAAGCAAGTATAAATAAAGTCCTAATACAATAGTACCACATAAACACGTGTTTTGCTCAGAACAAGAACTCTGGAGAGATAATTAACTCAAATTGCAGGGGTTTTGTCCAAATGCTCTGCAGTTACTGACAATTTCCCCACTTTTAACTACCTTATAATTATAAATGGTCTATATGCCAGACCACTTTGTCATTTTTCTATTGGCTAGTAAGAAATAAAAGCTCTAGCTGTAGTCTGCCTTCTTTCTTTATTCCATATTGTACTATCTCCATGGTTGCTATTGGAAATGAGAGAAAAGGATAACTCTAACCTTCAAGTCCCTTCAGTCAAACTGTCGCTAATTTGTAAACCCCATTGACAGTCACTAATAGCAATGAAGGTTTACCTGCACTCACATGCCTTAATATAATATACAAATTCCTTTTACACAACAGCCATTATATTCACATCTGAATATCCATTCATAATGACAGTGAGCCTTTTTTATGTTATTTATTTATTTATTTTAAAAGAATGTCATTATAATTATATAACAGTTTAACTCATGTTCAGAACATGATAATATTTTCTTTCCCATGTGCCTAACAACCATTGTTATGGCAATGCTATCCCTAGAACATGGTCTGAAGTGTCTGCTCAAAGAGGTTGATGAACTGGTGAAATAAGCAGTGTTTTTTTGGTTTTTTTTTTAGTAAGAAAATGTTTTTGGTCAAGTTAAGTTCGTGTCTCAAAGACAAGAGTACTATTCATCTTGTTGGCAAGCTGGGCTTCTTTTTTTAAGGTTTTGGTTTTGTTGCAGACGTTTCTGTTGGATTGAATGTTGCTTCCTGGTAGTAGTCTAATTCATCTGAGCAGATATTAGAGATTCAAACTACTTTTACATGTGTATTAGATCAGCAACTCAATACCAGATCCATGTGAATGGCCAGAAAAATATTTTTATTTTTGAGGAAGTCATCAGGTTTCCGTGATGGCAACATGAGCATTACACAGCTATCACTGAACATCAAAAGAAAGAAAAAGCAAAAACATCTGATATGAACCTCAGTGTCCCTTCTTTCCTATACTTTTTTAATGACAGTTACTATGTAAAACCTCTAGTGGTGACAACTCTTTATCGTTCCTTGTCTCTGTTTCTAAAAGAGCAAAGACAATCATTCTAGAGAACAGATTGGTCTATGAATATAGGTTGAATTTAATAATGATGAACTGATGGTGTTCTGTGAGACTACATAAGTCACATATTCCAGTACATAACAGTCCTTTGCGGACCAATTTTTCCTTGCCCTTGCTGGGTTCTCTCTTTTTAATGAGTCTGGAGGGCCAAGGGAATCACTTTTTCAACACTGTTCACACTCCAAGTGTCATGATCAGATCCCAACCAGCCAGACTAATACCAAAATTGTTTCATAAAAAGTCTTAAAGTGAAACTTCTTAAAAGTAATAGTACATCAGTATCAAATTGCTTTCTTCTGTCAAAGAATTACCCAAATGCAATGTCTTACATTAAGATAAAGAAACAGGACACATAAACGCACATTTGAAGGACTGATTTTTATTTGTTTTTCTATTGGCACAATGAATATCCATAAAATTATTTTTTCTTATAGCTAATGGACCTGATTACATTGCAGCAAACCTCCAAATTTATGCATCAGTACATATTCCTAAACAAGAGTTATGTATTTGTGCACTACAATTAGAGCATATACCAATGCCACATAGTTATATTGGTAAACAAAAAAACCCACCCCATTTCTATTTTGAATCCATGCAGACCTAAAGCCTGAATAACTAACCTGGCATCTGAAAATGTTCCTTTGATATAAGTGACAAAACTCCTGCTGACATTAGTGGATCTAACGGCCCACTCTAAGCAACCTCATTTCCTTTAAATAGATTTTGGGTTTATTTTCCTGGATTTTAAAAGTATTTTGGCCATTTAAAATTATATTATATGTATTTAATCACCTGTCAGTTGAGTAGTCACCACTCAGGCAAAGATCCCATCAATATGAATAAAGGTTATTAGATCAGACTGTAACTAATGGCCATAGAAATGTATCCAAGCCATAAATTTATAAACTACGGGCAGATAAACTTTGGGAAATATTTCAAACTCAGTTCAAACCTATTTCAATACCAGAAATAAAAAAGGTTTAATCTTATCATAAGGTGTGTGACATTAGTGAAGTATTCTTTATTTATCCAAATGATGTACTCAACCCACATTTATTTAAGCTAATATTTGTCTTTTATGTTATGCCACTTTCTGGGCTTGCTATTAAGAAAATCAACAACAGAAAAAAAACACACCTCAAAGTCATCTTGGATAAGAAAAATATATACATATTAGACATATATAAGATACGCAGAAAATTTCCTTATTAGGGATGATTAGGATCCAATGAAAAAAACCCACATTATGCTATTTGCTTTCTCATCATAGCCAGAAATTCCAGTTTGCCCAAGACTGAGACTGCAATGAGCTGACATTGCTACTTGCAGGTAAAGAATATAAGAGACTTAACAGTGATTATAGAATCTTCTGGTGCCAGTTGGATGTAAGGAAAGTACTTAACTCTTAGTCTTGCTCCCATTTTCCTTCCCAGTGAAAGCTACAGCATTATCAACCTCTAGAAGAACAGTGGAAAGCTAGAGAACCTCCTCACACACTTCTGAACATGAGAGAAGAAAGACAAAGTTTAATGAGAGAAAATACTGACCCCAGTCAGTAAAGCCACTTTAATAGAATTAGTATAAGGGTCCCATTAACTGCAGAGAGGTCATTCCCTCCCTAGATTTTAAAGATAGCCAGTATAACAACCCGTTATTAAAAGCAAAAACTCTGCCAAAAAGCAAAAATGTGAAGGAAGGATAAAAGGTAGGGAAGGAGAAACAAGGCAAACTTCAAAAATATCAGCAGGAGGGATAACAGGGAGAGAACAAGGGAGCTCCGTCTCTGGAATACTTTTAGTCACTAGTGTCTTATACCTGATTAAGATGAAATGATTGTTATGTTTGACTTTGTGTCAGAAGAGATGGGAGAAGTGTTGTATGATCTTTTCTATTAGGACTGGAGGGAGAAAACCCAGTCATGAACATAAATGAACAGCAGGAAGAGAAGAGAAATCTCCAGGATGCAAGCTCACAAAAAGTGCCAGGGGAGGGTAGTTTCCTTCCTGAAATATGGGCATGAAGATGTCTGAATCTTTTTTTATATATATATAAATATAAATAAATATATATATATTAAAAAAAAATGAGGAAGTATACCCTGCCTCCTTGGGGAAGTAGCTTAGGATAGTAAACATGGGTAAATTAGAGCTTGTTGTAGTAGATAGAATAGTGTAAGTCTCAAAGACATTGTCAGTGGTTTTGAACTTGGAGTATGACAAGAAGATTTGAAATAGCCATCTATTTCTTCAGAATATGCATACATCAGTATTGTTGCCTCAAAGCTCCACTTCTGTGGAGAATATTTCCACAATATGGTACAAACATTGGCCAACATGCTATTTCGCAGAACTGCTTCCTTGGTCCCCATCCCCTTTTTTAACCTTAATTGTGCTTTTAGGTTTCTTTACTTCCTCCTCTTGGGAATGGAAACAAAAAACCAGTGTGGCAGCTGAATCTAACTGTAGTGAAACCTACTGAGAAAAGAACTGACCTGCTGCTGAACTCAGATAACAAGCAGCTGATGCCTACAGCAGACAGCTCATGCCCTTTAGAGAAAGGAGACAGACAGACAGACAAAGTTGCACTGGCAATTGCACTGGCTATTCTTCTATCTTCCCTTCATGAAATGAACACATAACCCAGTTCAAAATCCAGTCAGACGCATCAGGAATACGCAGCATGGTAGTTAGGTCACAAAAAGCAATGAGGAAGACAAGAAAATAAGTTTTTGATTCAGCCAGTTGTATTGGTGTGGACTACGCTGTCCTTTTTCCTTCCGCATTTTTTCCATTTCATACATTGTCAAAATCATCTCAAGTAAATGCAGTCAACTGACTTGGATATATCTTAGCCTGCTCTCATTTCCCACGGTGGAAAGAATAAAGATGTGTCTGTTAGGGGCTGAGAAGGCAGTACAGTCAATGTGTCTTAAGTATAATAAGCAAATAATCCTACCTTCCCAATATATTCTCAGAAACATCTAAGTCTGAAATAACACTTTCACACACAGATCCAGGAGCTGTCAGATTTTTATAAAAAATACACGGCACTATTAAATGTCAGGTTAAATCTCATTTCCTGGTACAAGAAGTATCTATGAGGTAGTTCATCTAACAGCAGAGATGAACCCAAATAACTTTCTTCCCTATACAATTTTTTTTCCCAAGATTTTAGAAAAACAAGTCAATGAAAACGGGATGTTTGTTGTATAGCAAAAACACAGCAAATGACTGGAGCATAAGAAGACTTCTCTGGACCTGAAGGGGCTGTGCAGAAAGAGTGGCTTTTGGATGGGCTAAATACAAAAGAACAGAACAGGTGTCTTCAGTAAAAGCTCTGTGCTTTAGACACAAGTTATCTAATGCAGGATGATTTAAAACATTTTTAGTACTAATTCACAATAGCAACAGCAAAAGATTCAGCCATAAAAAGGAGGAATTAGAAGAATTTCTGAAAATGTTAAAACCATTTCATATTAGCTTTGTTCAAAATGAAATGTTTCATTTCATTACCATAAAATGTTTCCTTTCCAAATTATCAAAACAACAAAACTCTTGCTTAATTTTGAAACAGATTTTTTGACCTTGCAAAAATATTTTAAGAGATCATAAAATGAAATGAAGCATCCTCTCTGCATTTACCCAAAGTAGTTTTGTTGACAATGTAGTAGATTTTTTATAACAAAATATTAAAAAACAAATCTTCCAGTTCAAGAGATTGCCTATTTTTCTTAATTTTGTTTTAGCTACTGAATTAAAAATTTATTTTCTGCTTAGCATTAACCCTGAATTTATTTTAAAACACAGGTAGAAACACATATACTTTTTTTAACAAGAACATCTTTTTAACATTTCTGAGCTTGATAATGCAAAGTGTATAAAACAATTAAAATTTAAGGCATTCTTTAATAACTGAGAGAAATTTTCTTATTACAAATTGGGTAATCTTTGCTGCAGCTTAAGGAAAATGGGACCTCATCTTTATTTATGATAGGTCAAATCCCAGGTGTATTATATTTGGGGAGTGCAGAGATTCTTTGGATGTTGAAGACCAGGTAAAAATTAGTATGTTAATGTCAATAATGTATTACCACAGTTGGGAGTTTTGATGGCATGGAATTAATGATTTAAGACTGGTATTGTGATGAATATTGATGTTTCTGTTAATAAACATAACTTCAATAGTTCAGTTTATATATTTTGGAGGACAGCTGCCTACAAAACTACTTTTAAATCAGAGGGTTCTAGTTACTCATTTTACCTTTAGTCATGCCACCTCCTTGTCTTCCAGAACCTTGTAATTTAGAATACGAATAAATTTGTGTTTAACTGATTAAAACTAAGGGTAAGAACCTTTACTGTAATATCATGCTGAAGCTCCCGAGCACAAGGTCCAGTTGTGTCTAGCTTTAGCACCTGTATTAGAAGACAACTCTTCAGCAGGAGATGTTGGAGCATGCTGGTGGAACTAGCAAACAATCATGATCCAGTATTACAACAATAAGAATCAGGAAGGAAACTGGAAAACTTTCAGCTTTTAAAAAAATCAAACTAACAAGGATACACATTCCAATCCACATGAACCTTCTCTTTCCAACAAACTAAACTCTTTCCAACAGAACTAAAACAAGGAAGTTTGGGATTGTCTAAGCACAACACTATGGTGGACAAAAATCATACAATGGAACTTATGAGCTGATTTATTAAGCTGTAATCTGCTGTTCAGTCTCTCTGTGTCACAGTGACCTATGATGGAGTCAGTGGCTCAGATCTCATACTTCACTCTTTATTCAATATGAAATTTCCCCAAAACCCATTGAGACAGGAAGGCTCTGCATTCACTCCAAATACAGACTTGCAGACTGGGAGCACAGCTGAAGCCAAGTAGTATTTTAGCAAGTTGAGACACTACTGAGGCAGAGGTTTTTTCTTTGGTTGCAAAAGGAGTGTGAATAGAGAGAAGCAGGTTAATGGGGGACCATGAACATTTGTCTGTTCTGCTGAACAGAGCTATACTTGCTACTCTTTTTATCCACTCTGACCAAGGAAGGAACAGGAATCATGCCATGAGGAAAAACACACATTTCTTTTTAATGAATGAATCTTCTCATCATTAAAATGTGTTAATCACCCAATAACCAAGGATGTTATTTAGATAATTATTATAGACTTATGAAACAGAGGTTATTGAAAATGAACACTTAGCCGCTAAAATTAATTCCACGGCATTTATGCTTCCTGCATTAACGAAATGTATGTCTTGTATTTGGGTTTCAGTATGCATTTACAGATACAAAGTGAGGCTGTTCATGGTTTATTTATATTCAATTAAGTATGTGCTAAGAAAGAAGAGATCTCACTCTGCCTATAAAAATATTAGCAAAAAAGAGGAGTTTATAGGAATAAAAAAAGTTTTATTCACAATTTTCTGCGTATCCAGTACATAGCATAGAACTGAAACATTTTGCCTACAAAACTAGAGGCATGAATCAAGGTGATCTGCCCAGAGTTACCATTCCAGAGGCTTTCTCATGGGATGGGAGCTGATTTGTATTCAGTACATGTGTATCAACCTAGATATTTGTTCCAATCTTACCACCAAGACATCTAAGGATGTTTTAGGCTGGATGAGGAATTAAGTTCTCAAACAAAAGATGGCAATGCATCCACCTTATTCTGAATCAAAGAAGCCCAGACACTTTAAATATCACCAAAACAAGGAAAATGGAAAGCTTGTGATGGAGTGCCACTAAACTTTAAAACAATAATAATACATCCGGTAGCAGAAGCAGCAATGCAGATGTATTAAGTATGAGACTACTTTTCAGACTAAAGGAAAAAGACTTCTGACCATAAGGAATTTACAATCTATACAAGAGTGGTTGGACAGAGATTTATCAAGGGATACAAAACCTTTTAAAAAAATTGCTGCTCACATTTTAAATAGACATCAAAATAGTCTATGTAAGAAATTGACAGTGATGGGAAGAATGAAAAAAATCAATTAAAACTTTATGCTTTGGGTATTTTTCCAACTTACTGAACACCTTGTGCCTCAGCACAGCTTCAAAATACTTTCCAAAGAAAAACACATTATCAGTCTCACAAAAATCTAGGTCTGCCAAGCCACAGCAACAACAGTGAGCTACATTTTATGCCTTAACAGAGTTCAGCTTTGCCTGGGTCACTGGAAAGAATTATTGAATATAAACATACCTTTCTTCATTACATAAATTATATCTTTTTTCCTTTTTTTTTTTAAACCACTGGTTGCAAGCTTGAAAGCATATGTTATCTATCTGTGTAGGAAAGTTAGCTAGCTTCAACTGAGAAAAAGAAAGGAAACTGTAGAGTTAGATTTGAGCTAACTTTAAGCTACAATTGTCACTATTTATGTCCTACATAAATACCATCTATTTCATTCCCTTCCCATAGCTCTTAACAGGTAGTATTCTATCTGTCATTTATAGAAACACCTGCTGTTTGTTTGTTTGTTTGTTTGTTTGTTTTCTCCTTTGTGGACATTATTCTCAACCAGAGAAAACTCAGTCTCAATATGTGAATGCTAAATACTCTGTTTTACTATCTGACACTAATAGAATCATTTATCTAGATACGAAGGAGCTGGTTAAGACAGATACTGAAAACACTGGATTATGAGTCACACACCAGACATACATTAGGAGTTACTTATTCTTGTTTCTTTTAAAGTCAATGATTTTTAGTGATTCTGCTTGTAGCTTACCAGCAATATAACTCAAAAACAGGTGTCAACTAAAAATTGCCTATTTTTATCTATACCATATATGCAAATACAGACAAGAAGTGCAAACGAAAAACTCATAGATTCTTCAGCAATGTGCACATGTGCTAAAACATATATTATGACTCTAAAATGTGATATGTCATCTCCAAAGGAAAACAAAAATCCCTGATCTTTGCAATGCCCAGCATCCCCTGGATATTTAGTGCCACCAACTGCCACTAAGGTCATCTGCTTTTTCTGTGGAGGAGTCACTTTTCAATGGTACTGAACTCATTCATTCGCAACATGACGAAGGCTGGCTACAGAAAGTTTTCTCAACTTGTTTGTATGACTTCCTATCAAAGGGCTTCCAAAGAAATGACCATGAAATAATTTGCAAAAGGAGTTTTAGTTTTAGTAGTTAGATAACCATAGAGAGGTGAACACTCCACATATTGTCACATTTTCTTTTCTTTTCTTTTCTTTTCTTTTCTTTTCTTTTCTTTTCTTTTCTTTTTTCTTTTCTTTTCTTTTCTTTTCTTTTCTTTTCTTTTCTTTTCTTTTCTTTTCTTATTTCTTTTCTTTTCTTATTTCTTTTCTTTTCTTTTCTTATTACATTGCTATCAAAAAGATAGGTGATCTATAAAGAAAATAACAGGAATATAATAATACAGAATAAGTTCAAAAATATTAATAAAATATTCTAGGAATCCTTCAAAGCTTCACAGTGGTTCTTCCCTTTGGACACACGTGCACACGTGTCTTCTTCCTCATTTCTGAGTAGACATTTTCTGCAATCAAAGGGTCTGCAATTTTTCAAAGCATATTGGGTTGTTTCAGTAAAACTCAGGCAGCACATAAAGAAAATAACAAAAACAGCAGAAAAGAAATATCCTTTACTAAGCTAATTACTATGCTTTATACAACCAAATGAGGTCTGAAATTTTCTAATTACATAGAGAATATATGAATATTTCCTCTGGCATATGGGATTTAAAGAGTGGGTTTGAAAAGATATGAAAGGAAATGAGCACCTTGAGAGATTAAGTATGATACCAGCTTGATTCCATTACAAAAATTTGTCAGCTGCTGTCTGATTAAAATGAAACAGAACACTTTTAGCTCGGTTTTTTTATTATGATACTTATTATGACACTTATTAGAAAAACTTATAATGAGGGTCAAGACTTTGTGTGATGACTTACTAATTTTTAAGTTTTTTCAGAGTTTAGCACAAGTCCAGTCAAAATTTATTAGCCAGTAGGAAAGGCATTTTTGTTACAAGAAGCCAAAAGCAATTTTGTGTAAAAAGCAAAGCTATGTCTTGAAGCTTTATGTGAGAGCTTAAAACCACAAAAATCTTGAGAAAAAGAAAAAACTTGTTCAGACAGAATAAGCGAAGAAAGGGATACAAGGTGTGTACGCTTATTTCTATAGAGTGTAGAGTTGCATGATAACTTTTAGTTATTAACGGTGCTCACCTACCAAATCTCAAGCATCCCATGGGATAGGAGAATATTCGTGCCGGTTTACATAGACAAGGGAAAGCAAGCCAAGCAATGGTCCTGGTTGTGTGGTAGAACCAGTTTCATTCCTTGCCAGTCACAGTCAGTGCTAACTATGTTGTTTCCTGAGAATTGCTGTTCCTGAGAGTTCCTAATGTTTCCATTGACTCCACAGAGCAAACCAAAACATCTTTCACATTTCCCTTTTTCCCTTGTCCTTCTCTCTCCCACCAATACACATAATACGCTGCCAGCAAGTTATATCAAATATTTTAAAGTGTTTATACATACTGTAGTAAACTGTATACATTCGCACACACACACGTAAAAAGAAAATTGGGGCAGTAATGTCTTGTGAGGACTGATGAAAGTAATCAAGATGCTTTTGCTCTTCCTACATGAAAAGATCAATTATACCTCCAATATGTTAAGATATAATGAGCAGGACAATAGCTAAATATTATCTTCATGGTCTCCTGTACAGTAGTACCTCATGTGTCTACATAGACTAGATTTTCCAAAGCTACCAGAGGTGTGAAAGAACAGGGAAAGAAAAAGACAGAATTGGCCATGCACCTATATAAACTGAAGCATGGCTCACCTATTCTTACCTTATAGTAATGTTTACCTTTTTTTTTTGGTTTTTTTGGGTTTTTTTTAGGAAATGGGGGAAACATCCTGTGCCAACTGCTTTGCTGGCACACACTGGCTATTTTTCATATCAAATTGATGCAAGCCTATTAAGAGTCTAATGGAAACCTTGTGCTTTTATCTCACACAAGTTCTCATTTTAAAAAAGAGTAGGAAAGATAAAAGACCAGGCTCCATGTACAGGTCAATTTCTTAATAAATCATTTGATGTTTTAAATCACTTAATTTTCACTTCTATTGCTTGATTTGCAGGCAACCTGATCTCTAAACTGTATTTTGCAGAGCATCTTCTACTATTCTCATTAAGGTGTGCATGTGCATGTGTAGAGTCAGGCAGGCAGGTGGGTCTGAATGATTTTCTCCTTTTCCACCAGAATGGTGTCAAGTGGACACAGTAACTGATTTGTGGCAACTCAGTTAGAAACTTAGGCCACTAATGATTTGTTAAGCGTTTTTATTCTAGGCAGGACGACCCTATATCTAACTTATTTTGCATTTGAAAAGACTGTGAAATGTTTTATCCTTTTAATGTTCCATAAAATATGTTTCATAATATTAAATACGTATTAATAAAAATGTGCTTGCATGAATATGACAAATTAAAGAGATAATGAGCTAAAATAAATTTGCAGAAGTATTTTACATATCAAAAAAGTAATAGGACCCTGCATTTGCTTCAGGTAATTTTGTTTGTTCTTTTCAAATGTGAGATTTTTATGCAGCATTTTAAAACCTTCATGCAAGGGCATCCCAAAAATGATTTTTAAACAACTTTATTTAATATACTCATTATCCTGTCAAGGTAATGTATCTAGGGAATGACCATTATCCAAAATTTTATTGTCAGTTTGCAAGATTTTCTAAAACATGCAGTACAAGCAGTGACTAAGGCACCCAAAGCTTTTGTGTGCATCTACACAGGTGTGCATATTATTTTTCATATAAAAACCTTAAAAATATTTCCTTTTTTTTTTCATTTAAAAAACCCACAAATGAAAATCATAGACCCTTTTCCATGAAATATGCAGTAGGTCTTCAAAGAGCTTGACTGATCCACACAATTTAAATGTCAACAAACCTTGTATTTCTTTCATGATGGTAATTTGTGTTGACAATCATTGCTTTTTTCCTGAGTCAACCACCACCACACAATTATTCTTTTCTAAATCTCCCTATTTAACCCAGGCAGCCAAAGCCACTTTATAATTTCCTCAGCTATCTCATGCAGGACTCTAGTTTGGTTTTTTGGGGGAGGGGTGTTTGTTTTTTAAAATGAAATCACTCTTTAATGACTACTCTCTTGAAAATATATATTGGACAAGACCTTACCCTTTCACATCTCTTTCCCTTCCTTCCCATTGCTGCAGCCTCAGTATAGGTTTGTCAAGTACCTTTCTGCTCCTCTTAAGTTTGGAGAAATTTGCAGGTTAAACAACCAGCAAAAGTATATAAATCCCCCATTAAGTGTGCTGTCCCTCAAACTCAAGCAGACATTAAAGATTCTGTAACCTCTTCAGTGGAAACCTGTTTGAAGCACGTGTCCACCTACTTCCAATAACTGATGCTGTTGCAGGCTTCTTTTAAGTCAATGCTACTTTATGTGACTGTCGCCTTGTGTCATAGGTTTCTCTACTAGATACCATGATATCAAATCCATTTAGCATTCACAAGAGCTGAATCAAGGGCAGAAATTGTTTTCCTGGGAAACTTCTGAGGTTTTCGGAACTGTCTTTGCTTCTTAGTGAAAAAGATGCATTTTGAGCATTTTAGTTAAAACAGCATTTTGCAGGGTACAGTTTTCCACAAAACAGAGCACTGTGGGAAAAAAATGTCCCCTTCAACATTTAGGGTGGCTTTATAAAAGTTGCCACTTCAACTCCATGGGCTGCCTGATTCACAGCAGAATTTTTCATTTCAGATCAATAGAACAAAGCTTTCAACTACTTCTCACTTCTCTAAGTCAGAATTTAACCATCTAATTAAAGCTAGAATTTCCTTTCTCTGCTCTCATACCTTCTTCAGGTTTGACAGAGCTACTCATTGAACACATGAAGGAGAAAATAACTGGGAATGGTCTGGATGGATTTGCCAAGGATAAATCATGCCTAACCTACCTGATTGCCTTATGCACTAAAATGACTATGCTTGTGGACAAAGAGAGAGCAGTGGATGCCATTTACCTGTACTTCAGCCAGGCTTTTGACACTGGGGGCCCTGGGAGCTGGGCAGGAGCCAGCAGCAAGCCCTGGCAGCAGAGGTGGCCAGCAGCATCCAGGGCTGCATCACCAGGAACACCACCAGGAGCTTAGGGCAGGGGTTGTCCCCTCTGCCCAGCACTTGTTGTCAGACCACGTCTGGATAACGTGGCCAGTTGGTACCCCCCAGTGCAGGAAAGAGGCTGATAACCTGGAGTGAGTTCACCCCTGCAATGCTCAGGGCTGGAAGGTGTCCCCATGAGGAGAAGTTGGAGCAGTGAGGCTTGTCCAGCCTGGGGCAGAGACGGCTTTGGGGATACCTTACAGCCACCCCAGGACCTATGGGGAGGGGATAGAGAGGGGGCAGCTGGGCCCTTCACAGCTATGTGTGGCAGGGCAACAAGGTACGGCAGGCATGAACTGAAACGAGAGGGGTTCAGGCTGGGTACCGAAACCTCTGCCCCATGAGGACAGGCAGGCCAGGGGCAGGCAGAGGGACAGGCTGCCCAGGGAGCCCGGGCAGGCTCCGTCCCTGGGGGTTTTCAGGACCCATCTGAGAATGCCCTGAGCAACCTGGTCTGATCTCACAGCTGACCCTGCTTGGAGAAGTGACGCATGAGGGACCTCCTGAGGTCCCTTCCAGCCTGAATGATCCTACAAAACCATGATTTTTCAGTAAAATATAATTTTCCAGAGAAAGTATTCTGATCAGCTTTAGTACTTATCTTTCCAGGTTTTCTTAAAAGAAAGCTCATTTGATATCCATGCTCCCACAAACTGACAGGGACTTTTTAAGGTTCTAGAGGACTGCTAGTAACCTCTTGGCTATTTTGCTAATTAATTATGATAATTTCTTGATTAAAATGTCACCAGGACAGACTCAGAGGATACTCTGACATATGAAATGTTCAATATATTATAATTTGATCACTTAATATTATTTATTGAGTCAAAATCATAAGCATAAGAAACTAAAATTAACAAGGTTGATTCCATGCTGAAGTTAATTTTACGTAACATAAGTAATTGATTCGATATTTATATAAATAAGAGAATGGAAAGATTTATGGGAAATATGAGGTTAGAAATGAAATAATTTTTAGGAACTGCAGTATGGCTGGGAGGCAACAATTCGCCTCCCAATTCAGTTTAGCCGAACAACATTGTTTGCATTGTTCAGAAATTGCACTGTTCCTCCTGAAGACCATTTGCTTTCCTTCTGTCAAGCACACACTGTGCAAAGCCTGCTTTCCCCTTTGCCACCTGTCCTCCCAGCATTGTGTAAACCATTGCTGAAAAAACTCAAGGTATTCACAGCTTTCTCAGATTGTTACTTTCCCCTAGGTTGTTAATCTTGCTTCATTCCCCTTCATTTTGACACTACAGAAATTAACAGAGCCTTTCATTAGTTGCAGTTTGTGGGACTTCGATGACCACTAAGAAAATACAACCTTCTTTATTTGCTGCAACATTTTGCCACAAGTTGCTAAACAGTAGCACAGAGGTATGGCACTCTTTCCCTGAACATGTCCGATCATACAATGATATCCAGAGGCTTCTGCATGTCCTGTGCAACATGCCCTGCCTTCATCAGTGCACCTGAGTAGTACACTTCCCTTAAACAAGCCTGAAGGACTGTCAGCTTTTTCAACAGAAAGAGATAAAGCATTTCAGGCTAGAACAACTCAAAGGAGATTCTCTAATGTGAATAGAGTCTATTTTCAAATTATTAGAGAATCATTTTAGGTATGCTTTGTCTGAGATGTCAGAAGCAAATAAGAGCAGAGGCTGTTGTGTGGGAAAGTCATGGAAACAATCCAACAGCTCCCATCAAACCTGTAGTCTTACAGCGAGATTTTCTACACTTGATCTCATAGGATGGAGATGCCCTCAATTTCTTTATTAACTTTGAAAATACTAGAGCACCCAGAAACGTTCCCAGTATCTCAGGGTGAAACCACGTGATCATGAACTTGACCTAACCAAAGTCTAGCTTACCTGGATCCAAACAGATACATCAGATGCCCTGTCTTGTAATCACATTAAAACTCAGACTGCATAGAACCAAAGGAAGATTAAACCTCTTTTTAATCAGGTGTCAGGAGACAGAAGAGAAGTTTGTTTTCTAATAGGCAGAATTTATCTCTAAGAAAATCAGTTACAGCTTGACAAATGATCACTGGATGCAGGTTACTTCATTTCTGTTTCAAAAGGCCAAACCCTGGATGAAGGAGTCAGAAAAGAAGGCAAGGAGCAGGTTTCTCAAGACCAAAGAAGTTCCGAGCAGAGTGGAGATGAGCACTGGCACTGCAAACAGAAATGCCGCAGCTGTCCTGGGAAATAGTTTTACTTGAAGCTGGTCATTTCAGACCTTGGAAGCAGGCATAGGATAAAGACCTTTCAGAGGTTTAAACTCCAGAATGGAGCCAAGAAAAAGGAAATAAATATATATATCGCAGCTGCTTGGAAAAACTTGGGTATTTTTGACTAGTTTACGTATTGCATAATCTTGCCAAGCTATTAAGCAGCAAGATAACTTCCACTTCATATGCTATTTCCCTCCGCTGCTTCAATGACAAATAAAGGAAGGTAGATCACCTTGCTTACCACATGTCTGAGGCAAAGCTTAATCTAAAATATTTCAAAGCTAATGAAACCTGAGTTAACAGGGAAAAATGTAGAATTTAACCTCAATGGGAAAAAAAGGTGTAATTCCTTCACACATATATGACTGTGATTAGCTTTCTACACTTAAACAGGATTTGCAGTGTAACACAGCTCCTCACTCATATGCAGAGAATTAAATGCAAACATACACACTTGCTGGCTCAAGGCCTGTGACACCGTCTTTTTCTCAATTCCTGAATTATGGTTTTGCCTAACTCTGCTACTCAGAAATCACCAAGAAAATATTGAAAAGATGTAAAACAAAACAAAACAAAACAAAACAAAACCCTCAAAAAACAACTTCAGCTACTATTTAAACAGCTGATGTATATATAAGAAGATGACTACAGGAAAATTAATTGGAGTTTTACAATTCCTTACATGCAAAAGAGTTTTTCTGCAGTGACAATGCAATAAAATGAGTTCTTTCTGGTAGATTTAGTCTCAGAATTTCATTTTATACCTTTAAGTAATGTCACATTTTCTTCTTGTCTAGGCTATATTTGAATTGTGTTATTGTTAAAATTGGACTTGTCTATTGAAAAAGCTAAAAGATTTGACTAAAAGTCTCACCTTTTATTTGTTGCATTTTACTGAAAATTTCCAGAAAAAGACTAAGAACCAAAATGAAGCTGTGTGATAATTAATGTTCTTTTTTATTATTTCAGAAATCAAACACTAAATCTGCGTATAATCACATTAGTGGGGCATGGTATAACAAAGGTAATAGCCAAATAGTAGAGAGAAGCATAATCAAGTTTGCTTGAGAGTAAGCCATAAAGATTGTGAAAGTATATAAATAAAGATCAAGGTCAGGGTTTTTTGAAGTCACAGTAGAAATTCTTTGGAGATCAGTCATTAGTCTGGGTACTTAAAGGCTGCTATTTTTCTCATCATTAAAGAAAAATAGTTGGATTGATAATAATATATTTTACTTGAGACTTTATTCATAGCCATTTATTATACAAAATCCATGCATACACGTATTTGGAGGACTCAACATTCACCAAAGACCTATAACTGAATGGAGAGAGAAGAAAAAACTCACAAGGCAACTGAGGAGAGCTCTGTCCAAGTACATGTCAAGAATGTATTTCATTATCATTTCTGACACTATAAATATACTTTAGGTTCAGACTCAAGGATTTTGTAGAATGAGGATGTGACTATTCAAGATGATTCTAAGTTTCTCCATGAACTTTATATTATTTTTTTTCTCTTTGTGATTTTAATCAGGTCCCCATTCATAAACACAGAAATATTCTTGCTGAAAGAAAAACACCGAGAAAGTAAATTCTATACAGGCATGAGTGTTAATCATCTGTTTAACTCACCCAAGTTTCTACTGAATCTTCCTTAGACTAAGAAGGAATTTCCTTTTCTATAACATATTAATCAATGGTAAAGAAAATACCCCCTTAAAAAAGCCAATATTTTTTCTATAATTCAGCAAAAATATTTTCAAATATACTAGGTGATTAAGACAAATTCCATTTCACAAGTATCTGAATCATATCAGGTTCAAGTTGTTTCATTTTTTCCACCTCCAAGTTATCATCACAAATAAGCAAATGTGTCTAATTTGACAGCTTAACTTTTAATGCTTAAAAGAGCCAAAATATTTCTTTACAGAAAATAAGGGAAGACCAAAAGGAAGATTAGTGACAAAAAAAACAGTTTTGAAGCAAACACTGGTTTTATCTTTAGCATTTCTTTCAAGACTGATGATCCTATAAGAGCCATTGGTACATAACAAGTATCGATGTCTTCACATGATCTTGCCCAAGCATGCACATTTTTGGGGCAATTCCTCTTAATCTTTTAAAGAACAGTTCCATCAACTTAAAATGGGTTAGTTGTTTTAACAAAATCACGTGTGCTTAGCCATAAATTCAGTATTTCTTTCTGTTCTGAAACATGAATAATTGTAAGTCTGTAGAACTTGGGGAAAAACAGAGGTAGAGTGAACAAACATGTACTTTCCTGCAGTTCAAATATTATTACACATTCCCACTCTAGCATCCTATTTCCCTTAAGAATTTGTCAATATTTAGATTTATTATTCTTATTATCACCTAACAACTCTATTTATAGAACATTTTCCATTAATTTAACATTCTTGACACATGCAGAAGCTATATAAAAACATATGGGATATTGAAAAGATGGGGATTTCATGCATATATTAGGTCACATGAATCTATTTTCCCAAATAAACAAAGAAAAACCCCACAACTCCCCTCAGTGTAACACTCACTGCAATGTTTCCTTGCAATACCCTTTTTTTCTTTCTAGTTTAGTGTGCTACATCCTGTGATAATGTTCACAGCTGTAGGACTATTGTGCAAACAAAAATGAACCCACACTGGAATATGAAAAATTCACAAGGAAATCCAGTAAGATTTATTGTACCGACCTGCTACTTTGAAAGAGGCTGAGAAACTCTGCCTCTCCATCACCCCATTGTGCATTCCTCTGTGTAAAGTTTTGGATCTTTTCTTTTTTTCTTTTCCATGGAATGCAAGAAACAGATCTGCAGCACCAACTCCCAGCTTTTCTGTGGATCTACTGACTTCAAAGTAATTTAGTGTCACTGTTTATGAAAATGCTGCAAGAATTTTTAGGCAGCTAAGAGATTGTTCTCATACTTAGGGTCTTTGTTTATTAGCAATGTCATTTTTATCAGTTTCTGCATACCAAGATAAATGAATGCTGTAGGTGGTAAAAGTCCACAGAAAAACAATAAGGCAGTGTACAAACAAAAATAAACATTTTTCTTGTTCTTTTTCTTGTTGTTCTGGCTAAGAGATGAAGCAGCCAGTTTGTTTATCAGATATTTTCTGGAAATTTTTTGCAAGCAAAAATTGTCCATGGGAGGAGAATAGGGCTTTTCTTGTGTTCCCTAAACAAGCTGGTTTTAATTAAGACCTCAGGTGCACCAAATATCTGTCTTCATTCAAGACAAATTTCTGATATGGATTGTAAATAACTCCTTGCCTATGGAATGCAGTTAATTTATGAAAGGGAATAGTAAGTCTTTAGCCTTTGTCAACAGGACATATTACTAAATTTACTGATAACAGACATGCGAAGTCTTTCCAGATGTCTTAAGATTCACAAGCACAATAATTTAAAAAAGAAGCAAAATGTGGAAGTAGAAACTGAGGAGTGAATCCTGCACATTTTGCTAGGTGAAGAAAGGCAAAGCTAGAAAAAAATAATCTGCCTTAAAACCTGGCTGTACAGTGTGTATATATGGTGGTCATTGTTAAAATATATAGAATTATAGAATCATAGAATGCTTTGGGTTGGAAAGGACCTTTAAAGATCTTCTGGAGTAACCTCCCTGCCATTGGCAGAGACATCTTTCACTAGGTCAGGTTGCTCAAAGTCATGTCCAACCTGACCTTGAACACTTCCAGGGATGGGGCATCCACAACTTCTCTGGGCAACCTGTTCCAGTGTCTCACCACCCTCATCGTAAAAAATTTCCTCCTTATATCTAATCTGAATCTACCCTCTTTCAGTTTAAAACTGTTACCTCTTGTCCTATCACTACAGGCCTTCGTAAAAAGTCTCTCTTCATCTTGCTTATAAGCCGCCTTTATATATTGAAAGGCCGCAATAAGGTATCAGCAGAGCCTTTTCTTCTCCAGGCTGAACAATCCCAGCTCTCTCAGCCTTTCTTCATAGGAGAGGTGTTCCATCCTCTGATCATTTTCAGGGTCCTCCTCTGGACCTGCTCTAACAGGTCCATGTCTGTCTTGTACTGGGGACCCCAGAGCTGGATGCAGGACTCCAGGTAGAGTCTCATGAGAGCCAAGCTGAGGGGGAGAATCACCTCCCTCAATCTGTTGGCCACACTTCTTTTTATGCAGCCCACAATACAATTGGCTTTCTGGGCTGCAAGCACACATTGCTGGCTCAACCGAATTTTTCATCCACCAGTATCCCCAAGTCCTTCTCTGCAGGGCTGCTCTCAATCCATTTATTCCCCAGTCTGTACTGATATTGGGAATTGCCCCAACCCAAGTGCAGGATCTTGCACTTGGCCTTGTTGAACTTTATGAGGTTCACATGGGCTCACATCTCAAGCCTGTCAAGGTCCCCCTGGATGGCATCCCCTCCCTCAAGCATATCAACTGCACCACTCAGCTTGATGTGATCCACAAACTTGCTGAGAGTGCACTCAATCCCACTGTCTATGTCACTAATAAAGATACTGAACAGTTCTGGTCCCAATAAAGATCCCTGACACTGCTTGTTACTGATCTCCATTTGGACATTGAGCCATTGACAGCAATTTGTTGGATGCGGCCATCCGGACAATACCTTATCCATCAAATAGCTCATCCATCAAATCCATGTCTCTCCAATTTAGTGACAAGCATGTTGTGTGGGACCATGTCAAAGGCCTTACACAAGTCAAGGTACACTTGACTTGAACTTGCAGTTAAGAATAAGTTTACCACCTCTAAAATAAAGAACCAACCCTTTCCTCAAAACTCAGGAGACAAAATCACTTTCCACATATGGTATGTCAATGCTTTCATTCCATTAAATAATGCAGTAATAAGTTATGGAGCACAAATAAAACATGAAGAAAACATTTATTCTGAATGAAGGCCTATAGCTGACAGTATGCTCAGTCAGCTGTAATTCCCAAATCATAGAATCATAGAATGCTTTGGGATGGTAGGGACCTTTAAAGGTCATCTAGTCCATCCCCCTTGGAATTGGCAGGGACATCTACAACTAGATCAGGTTGCTCAGAGCCCCATCCAGCCTGTCCTTGAATGTTTCCAAGGATAGGGCATCTACCACCTCTCTGGGTAACCTGTTCCAGTGTTTTACCAACCTCATCGTGAATTTTTTTTTTCTGTGTTTAGTCTAAATCTACCTTCCTTTAGTTTAATGCACTAGGAACAAACAAAGCATGTTTATGAGACCGCACAGCTGAAGTAAAGGAAGTGCTGGCTCTAAGCTGGGCTAACAAGACCCCCATAAAGAAATGTGGAGACACCTTTCTAGGACACTTCAGCTGGCTTGGTCTCCTTTAAAATTTATTCACATCAAATTTTCTACCCTTTGGAGACTGCAATCAGGTCCTACATATGGGAGGGAGATAAAAAAAGCAGCTAGGTTAAAACTTTCACCCAAACTTTTAGACATCAATCAAACATAAGCTCAATCCAAAAGTTTGGTTGTTTTTTCTTTAATTCTAAACACTGTTTGATTAAATACAGATGCAATGTAACTGTTTAACAACAGATATAAAAGAACATTGACCCTGGGCTTTCCTGATATTTCATTTTTCTGACACATCTGAGACCATCTGTTGTTATTGATTAATTTTTCTCTAAGTATTTCAAAAGCTCACGTCTTTCCTCTGGTTGTTTTGTTACACATTCTTCCCTTTTTTTCATCTCTGCTTTATTTCTTCCACAGCACCAGTGTGATATACTTCGCTATCCTATTGCGTTTTTGCATTTCTCATCAGTGGAAAAACAAACTACTGTTGTACACTGCTGGCTCCTTCATCCTTGGAGCCTTAGCAGCACAGAAGCTGTACTCTGCCCCCTTGCAGAACTGCATCTCTGCAACCTGTCAGCTTGGGAATCCCTTTATTGATTCATGAATTTTGAAGTACAGTTGCTGTCTTCCCAGTTGCAATAATTATAACTGTGACTCTCAGTAAGTAAGCATTATTTCTAAAGTAAGCTCTGCTAAGACAACATTCCTCCCGTTCTAACCACTTTAAATATTCTCCTAGCATTTTTGTTCCTAAAAGATTAGTTTGGTTTTTATCCTGAACTTTCAACATAAAGTGCTTTCTCCTCCCCAAATAAAATAATGAACTTAAAACCATGAGGGCTTACATCTCTTTTTTTCTTTTTTTTTTTTTTTTCCTCCCCCCTTCTTTTTTGGTAGCATAATGGTTTGTGTGCAACGACAATATTTCCCCAGATTTATATTCCCTTAGAATAGCAATCAGTAGCCCACTGACTGTTAAATTTCAGAAAGCTCAGCCAAAACCAACAGATAATGAAAGTTACTTGTAGAAAAAAAAAACAGTTTGTAGAAACATCTCCCCAACGGGAGACCTTGCAAAGCAGAAGATTACAGCTTTTTTTTTTTTTTTTAATTAGAGGGACAGCATTCCATTAATCATCTTGAATTGTATGGATACTAGTGTAACTGACATATTGCCAATGTATGAGGTTTTTCTCATCACTGGTATTTTACATTAGCATGTGAGATGGACTGCAAAATAAGGGATTTGTTACTTCTAAAAGGAGTAAGGCTATGTTGTTTACCTGTTCCTTTTTATTGTCACGAAAGGTAGATTTCCTAGATTCTCTAACACTAGTACAAACAGAACAAACTAAAATGAAAATCCCCCTCAGTGCACAAACATGTTATCTGTTTTTTTAACCATCCTGTCATACAATGTAAATGAGATTGAGTAAATCAAACAGCAAAATTATGATTGTTCAGATTCTAGTAAGCAGCTTGCAAGTAAACTTCTGCCATGTAACATTTTTGTGTATGAGACCTTATCACTAGGCTGGAGTTATGCACATAACAGTCTAACTATAATACTGAAAGATCCTTCCGAATCTTCCTTCCTGCTTATCTCTTCCTTCCAACAGGTCAACATGCAAAATTTCTCTCTCTCTCTTTCTGCATATGTGCATATTTACACACATATTGCCTATACAGTTATTTACCTTTACAACATATATGCCTTCCCTATAGTTTCATTATGGTTTAGCCTGTGATCGTTAACTTTCATGTGCTATTTGACTTTTATCGTGGTTTAAACACAGATGTTTTCCTACCAGGATAGCTTAGGAGAGGTGGAAAGAGGAACATGAAGCAAGAGCAGCTAAGTGAAAACTTTGAGTTATTGAAAGAATGGGAGATGATTTTTTATCTAAATATGTTTTGTCCATAGAAAAAAAAAAACCTCATAGAAGTCATAATTAAAAGAAAACTTTTATTTTGCTTTTTGAAATAACATTACAAAAGGAGTATCAGAATAAAATGTGCAAAATTACATGGATCATGATCATGAATTCCTTGCTACTTCCTTTTTTTGTAAAGGAGTCAGCTATGAACCATACTTGCAGCAGTCCTCATAGGATTTGCCAACAGAGAAGATAACTCCTCTTTGAATATGCAGGATGCTCTGATATAAAAAATGCCTTTGTTTTCAACTTTTTCCAAACTAGCTAAAACCACTGACCCCCAAATTTCATAAGTAAAAACATGAAGTTAACTTGAAAGATAATTCATTGCGTTTGACTGTTTCTTCACTGACCTGAGATTTTCATCCAAGAGCCTCATCTTGTGCCATTCTCATAGATATTCTTTCAGCATTTCCTTGCAGAGATAAATTTTGATAAGAAGATGTGAGTATAATATGGAAGAAAGTCACATACTTGCTCCAGGGTCCATAACTGGCTTTTCTTCTGCTCTGCAAGTTGAACTTTCATGTCCTTTTCTTATCAGTTCAAGTCCATTATGGCAGACAGGGCATGTTCTTCTTTGTGTACATCCTCTAAGCATCTACGCATAATACCTGCTTGTCTCAAACAATTGGAAGTAACATACACCTCTGCTTGAGATAAACTGGGTGGATGCTGAAGAGGGAAAATAACTTGAGATCAAACAGAGGTTTCTGCTTCAAGGCTGTCTCTGCTTTACTGAACTTTACAAAGAACAGCTGTTGCCTCATGCTTTTTCTTTCAAACTGCTCAGTCTTAATGTCCAGCGACTCTCTAGTGACAGCATGCGACTCTGTGGCTTACAGGAGAATGACTGCTGACAGATACAGAATCGGCAGATGAAGAGTCCTGTAAATTAAAACAAATAACAAATTTTTTAGACAATAAAATCCAATAGCTTTACTTTTTATTTTATTTATTTAGTATTTACAAAGTTATATAAAAGATGCTGCTTGCTGGATACAGACTGAACTTACTTCTGAAGCCAGGAGAAGTCTTCACCAGTAAGGAGCAGGATCGTGCGCTCTGCCTGGCTACTTCAGAGAACACAGAAGGGGAAAGAGCATCTCCAAGGTAGATGCTGAAGATGGCTTTAGAGATAAAGCTGATGACTAATAACTACCCTTTTAAGAACTTTCAAGGAACACCAGAGATTTGTGGTAAATTATCATTGTGTGTTTGCTAACAATACCCTGTTCTTCCAGAAGACAGAAAAAAAAAAATACTGATTGACTTACAGCCTGCCTCTTGGGATAGGCTTTTGTTAGATACTCTGAGTTTGTATACTTTTATTAATATTTACCATTTGTAATGTATTTAGCAGATGGTCACTGAAACTATTTCTTCTTAATGCTTTCTTGCATATAATACAATGTTCTTCTCTCCCTCTGTATCTTGTAGGGAGAGAGAATAAGAGGCTTTGGCCTAACACCTGAATAATTCCAGTAGCATTTTTAAGATAGTATTCCTGCAAAGTAACATAAAAACCTATAAAAATAGGTGATACCACCACTACCAACAGCAAAATTATACTGTTGGATGGATTGTCACAAAAGTAGTACTTGCTTCCTCCGCTCCAGGCCTGCTTAGGCTCAGTTTTCAGGAGATAACAATTATTTTCTTGTTCAAAAGGCCCTCAGGTCTTCCAGGAAAAATTTTATATACTAATTGTTTCAATGAAAGAATCTATTACAAGTTCTCCTCAATATCTCTTTAGACAGCAGGTCCTCTTGTATTAAAGTCAATCGATGCCAATCAAACAATATCATTGAAGGCCCCACCCAAGTGCTTCAAATCAACAGAGGTTAGCTGGACAAAATTCAGGCTGTCTACTGTAGCCTCTAAGGCAAACTCAGGACCTACAAGACCAGTTAAGTTTGAGGCAGCAATGACTAACTGCTTAAGACTCAGCACGCAGATTCTGGTTCAGTAACATGGATAAAAGTGGGCATGATGCCTAATTTACAACCATATCACTGATGTATGGTATCTCTTGCATCAGTAAAATGTAGTTGGGGCAAATAGGAGTGTGAACATATTCTCTTGTGCACACTCATTACACCACTGCTTCATGTTCTCAATTAACTGATTCAGTTCAGTAAAAACACCACTCTTTAACCCTCTGTAGCATGTGTTGGATTCTTACTTTCTACTGAGTAGAGAAATGTCAAAGAAGAATATTGCTAGAGCAGCAAGGATTTAATGCATGGATCTTGGGGAAAAAAAATCACAAGAGTGTGTTCTGGTCTCTTTATCTCTGTGTCAACTTTTAATATAAATAATGATGGCATGCATTCATGATAAGGCAATGTTATCTCAGCAGTCTATGAGTAAACTTAGAACAGAACAATGGATTCTAGCAACATGGCTTGAAATCAGTCTCATGAGAAATCAAAGCAAGCACTCTCTCTCATGGTAACACAAGCAATACACTAGCTAAAAATAAGGACGAAAAGAAGGCTAACGTTTACCTAGAATATAAAAGCAGGTGGTTAAGATGAGAAAAGCTGTGAAATAGTTCTAAAAAGGCTAAAAATAACACCTTTCTTTTAAGATTATGACATGCAATGTTTAATTATCCTGTATGAAAATTCAAATGTACTTTAGCTAAAATGTGTATGAAAATACACTTCTAAATTGAGTCACTTATTGGTACTTAGGTACAGCACATCACAAGCCTCATAATTTTTTAATTTATCTACCTGAATCATTCACATTTAAAGGTATCTGGCTTCTTTTAAATATTACTGTACAAAGCAGTTGTAAAATGTTCATTTCACCAAGGACTTTTACATCTATTATACACTTTGTTAAAACTGCATTACATGCCTGTAAACAAAATATGCTCACTCAGGTCAGCCCAAATTTTAAAAGTCAAGATTACAGCTTAGTTGAGCAACACATACTATGTTGAGTTCTGGGCCATCCAAGGTCAAGAAGGCTGTCCAGAAACTGGAGTCCATGGAAAGGTTAGCAAGATAGTAAGGGGACCTAAGAGGAGAAACTGAGAGCTCATTTATTCTGACGAAGAACTCAGGAGATAGTCACAGCAGCCTACTCGAACCACAGTTACATAAATGAGAGACTTGCCCCGAGTAACAGCAAGTGCTATAAGGAAGCACAACAGTCACCTGCAGTTTCAAACTGCACTTTAGGGAGAACTTTCTCACTAGGAGGGTAGTGTATAACTGGAACAAGCCAGCAAGAGATGTTGTGAAATCTCCATCCTTCCAAGACTCAGATGAAGAAAAACACAAGGAGCTGGTGCAGTGTCTGAATGTTTTGCTTTGACAGGGCAGTGAAACTAGAGGACTCCTAGACGTTTCCCCCAGCCAACATTTGTATGGTTATAGGAGGTAAGCTCATTTGTTTATTACTAAAGCTCCATTACATATGCGTAAAGGAATAGAAAGTGGGAAATAAATGTCTTTTTTATTTTTTTTAACTGTCCGATCTCAGACAGCAGCAAAACCAATACAAGCTGAGGAAAGATGTGAAAACACTTAGAAATCCACAAGCTTGAGACAATAGGAATATGGACATCTCTTCCTAACATATTATTTATTAAAGTGTCGACTCTTAAAATCTGCATTAACTATTCTTTCTATAGTAGTCAGCCAAAGAAACTGCAGATGCTTACTGTAGAGGGTTGATGGCAGACTACATTCAGAAGGAGATAAAGTCCCATATATTCGCAGAATAAATTGATATAAATATTCTGATTTCATTATGATAAATATAATTCCATCAAGATTTAGCAGAGTTTTTATTATCTATTTCCTAAGAAAGTAATTGTATTATTGACAGTTTCGCACTGTATATGGTTAAATAACTTTGAAATATTAAGACAAGAAGTCTATGTCCCTTGCTGGATAAACTTCCTCTTAAGATACACAGTTGTTTGAAGAAGCTATTCTTGTAATACATATGTTTCCTCTGTTTTCAAATTGCAACAATTTTGCTTCTGTTCCCTCTTTGTCTCCTCAAATTAAACAGCGCCTTAGCTATATGTTATGAATTATTAACTTGATTAAGTATCTTTTTCTTTCAATGATAAACTGATTAATTTCATAATCTGAAAAGCCTGTCCTTTACTTTTCAAGAGGAAAACCAGGGACTTTATCTTTAGCTTGAATTTTTCAGCAGATAAAAAAAAAAAAAAGGTAAATTCTGTATTTCTGCAAAACTTGTAAGAAAATTAATTAAGGAAAAATGTTCTTGTAATTTTGGCACAACATGCATACTATTTCCAGTCATGTATATTTAATCTACATGTGTTTCTGTTGGTTTGAATTTCTGTAATATTTCACTGCATTCACTTTTCAGTTAAAGGGTTATGAGGGCGCTAACGTACCATTGATTCATTCTTCCACAGGGCACAAACTTGATTTGAGCTACAAATTCTTGATTTGAAATATGCTGATGAATATGAAACATTTTGTCTTCTTTATTAATCAAGAAGTTTTGTAATTTTGCCTGTTGTAGCAATTAAACATTTTTTTTTAATTTAGAAATTGATTTTGAATTCATAAGCATAGCAGTTCATTGTCGTTATCCTGTCCATGCAATATAATGAATACCAGGGAGAATACAAATGGAGTTGTGACAATTAAAAGGAAAAAAGGTATTATTCTGAGACTCAAGGAAAGAAGGAAGGGGTTCCTTGAAAAGGATGAGGAAAAAAAGTTATTTTATCAAGCACCTTGAAAAGAAACTTGCTGCTGAACCAAAATGTTAAAGACAGCCATATCTTACCAACCAACTGAAGAATGACAGAATCACAAAATGGTTGAGGTTGGAAGGGACCTCTGGAAGTCATCTGGTCCAACCCCCTTGCTCAAGGAGGGCCACCTAGAACCAGTTGCCCAGGAATCTGTCCAGGCAGCTTTTGAATAACTCCAAGGATGGAGACTCCACAACCTCCCTTGGCAACCTGTGCCAGCGCTCAGTCACCCTCACAATGAAAAAGTGTTTCCTGATATTCAGAGGCAACCTCCTATGTTTCAGTTTGTGTCCATTGCCTCTGGTCCTGTCACTGGGCACCACTGAAAAGAGCCTGGCTCCATCTTTTTTGCACCCTCCCTTCAAGTATTTATATAAACAAATTAATCCCCCTGAGCCTTCTCTTCTCCAGGCTGAATAGTCCCAGCTCTTCCAGCCTTTCCTCATAGAAGAGATGCTCCAGTCCCTTCAGCATGTTTCTGGCCTGTCACTGGACTCTCTCCACTGTGTCCATGTCTCTTTTGTCCTAAGGAGCCCAGAACTGGACACAACACTGCAGGTGTGGCCTCACCAGTGCTGAGAAGAGAGGAAAAGATCACCTCCCTCTACCTACTGGCAATACTTTGTCAAATGCAGCCCAGGATACCATTAGCCTCCTTTGCAGCAAGGGCACTTTGCTGGCTCATGTCCAACTTGGTGTTCACCAGGACCCCCAGGTCCTTTCCTGCCAAGCTGAAGATTTTAAGTCAAAGGACAATAAAAATTTGGTTTCTGTTTCATAGTCATTTTTTCAGCAGATTGTGAAGGACTTGACTAGAGAATTTAAAATCAGGAATTCCTGAATCTTTATTCTCCATTTTACCATTATGACCCACAGTAATGTTACCCAGCTTGTCATGTTTCTTCATGCAGATGGGCCAAGATTTTAGGTGACTATGTGTGACACTGTGAAGCTGTGCACTTGGCAGCTTTTACAACATTATTATTCTTTAAAGCTTTAACATAATTTTTCAGTTAAGGTTGCTCTCTCCCCTAAAATGAGAGCCAATATTAATCTCATTTTTTCCTATCAGTTAACAGAGAGATGATAATTAATTTTCTGTCTCATCAGTTGCTTTCAAAATTCCTTTCTTTCAGCAGCTTCAGTCTAACAAATGAGTCTATTGACACTTCATGTTTCCTGTGCGGTGCCAAATATAGACACCCTAAAAATGGAGCACACACTTTACTTCCGACAATTTTTACCAAAAGAGAAGAAAAAGAAACATCCTTAGTAATGTGAAGAATCAAAATGTGGGAAAAGAGGTGGATTTGAATAATCATCCCAATCTGTCACTGTTTCTTGTTCTTTTCTTGTGAAAGAAGCTTAACTGTTTTTGCATCATCTTTGGTTTTCCCATTGTGCATCTTGCTCTTTTCTTCACATTTCTTTTTTTAGGTTTGCTCATTTTTTATTTTCCTTAGCAGGTTGGAAACTCATCTCTCAACCACTCCTTCCTGCAGATCTCCCCAATGTACTTCGCTTCAGCTCCCTGGAGCCCACAATACACTTTATCCCACAACAAAACAAGAACAAAATGTTACTGGTCTGTGTTTTTACAGCCAATTTGCTATAATCACTTTCCTTTGTATTATATAACAGAAAGTACAGTACATTATCTTCAAGAACAGGGAGGCTTCGTCTCAACTATTTTTAACAGATTTCTGTTTGTGCTCTCTTTCCAACTTCTTTTCTGCAACACCCTGCTATCTTTCTCGCACTTCACAGTGCCTGGTTTGACAATAAACACTGAATTTTTGACCCATGTGGTCAAGATCAGTTGAGGCAATGAATTGTTGAGTCTGGATCAGGTAAAGTTTTTTTACATTTGTTAAAGATTAAAAAAACCTCACACACAGTGTGTAATATATAAAATATTGAAGTTATTTAAGTATACATATTTTATTTTTCACTGAATGATACGCTGAAGTTTTATTCTTTTTAGCTGTCTCAATTATGCCACACTTTTACATTTACAAAAAATTGACTGAATACTGAATAAATGGAAAAAATATAGATATATTTCCCCACCATTTGAGTAACATTGTTAAATGTAAACAATAATACAGAGTTATCAAGTGGAAAAAAAACTTTCATAACTTAGAAAAATATATGTGAAAAGTTTTTGAGAGAAAGCAGCTTCTAACATGGCCTGCTTCCTTGGAGAAATAATTCTCTTCTTCCTTTGAGGAATCTTTATCTCTTTCCTTTATGCTTTCATTTTAATGGGATTATTAAGTACTTTCTCCCCTCCTCTCATCTTTGTTTCTTGTATTGTTTTAGTGATTTATTGTCACTCGACACAGAGCTAATTTTTTTTCTGATTTTAGACCTCGACCATTTTATTCTTTGCAATGTCTTCATCAATGTCAACTCATGTTATCAACTGGTAAGACCACAGGGAAGATAACAGGCTCACAGAAAACCCACCCTGGAAGTTTATCTTAGGAGGCAAACTTATGGGAATCTCTAAGGGTGAGTTTTTTCCTAGGAAGAGGACTCATGCAGCTTCTCTCCTTTACAGCTTTCTAATAAACTAAAGTGTTGACTCCTGTAATACAGGATTTAAGAAAGGGCAGGGAGTTTTTCTTTACGAGGTTGCTAGGACCACATTTTGTTGCTGGATGAAAAAACACTGAATAATGCTTGAATTGCAGTGAGCACATGCAGTTAGGAAATTAGTAACTGTCTCTGTAAGGCTAAAAAAACTAACTTCCAGGCACCAATTAGGCTGTGCCTGTTTTTAATTTTTATCTCAAACCTGATGATATTTGAAAAACTGAAGAATTTCCTTTCTGCTCTGGTATTTTTACTGCTTCTATTTCCAGTTCTTCCAGCTCTCCTCACGTCTACAATGTCAACCAACAATGGGCAAAGCTAGAGATTGGGGAGCCTAAACATGGGTTTTCTTTGTCAAGCAGAGTTGTTAGATGACTTACTGACCTCATTCACAAGAAGCCTGAACAACATGCAAGGAACCACTGAAGATGAACTACTGCTTTGATTAGCAACAGTGAGTTTATCAGACATACGTTACCGAAAACACCCTTCCATGATTGAGAGACCACAAATGAAAAGCATGCAGAATTTTATATGCCACAGCAACTAGTGCTTACTATTTTAAAAGCAAAAGAAAATAAGCAAGTACAGTAATTTAAAACTATGGATGTAACACAGGGTTAAGAAAATTAAAAAATAAATAATTTAACAAATACAGTCAGGTCTTCTACCTGACAGCCACATATTACTTCAGCCACAGGTGCCATGAAGCATGACTATTTCCTTTAATTCTACGCATTTAGGACTGCCAGATGTCTTATATTGCATTTTGTAAGATCCTTCCTTCTAACACATTCAGATAACTATATTAAACTTCCACTGGTAGTGTGTATTTGGGGCATGGGAGGAAAGATGGTTGAAACAGATTGGTTTTATAAGTTTGGTATACAAAGTGCTGAAAAGCTGAATTTCTATAAGGAGAAAATTATAGTTGGATTACCAGAAGATGTTAGCAATGGGTGGAAAATAGATGTGGTCATTTGGGGTGGTATACATTTCACTGAATTTGAGTTACCTGTAAAGTAGGCATGTACATTGGGAAGTGATTAATTACCCCTTCTAAGTGTCTGCTCCTCTGAAATGGCCATTTCAGGAGAGTCTAGCCCACTATGCTGTACTTTTCTAAAGGCAGGCAACATAGGTCCTATCTTAGCTTACTGTTCACTGGCTTTCTTAGCTTTCTAGAAAACGCATTTTATATGCATCAACAGTAGCTTTTCTGTGTCAAGCACTGTTGGGTATTAGTCTATTCTAGAATTTTTTATTTGGAAAAATCATGTCAACTTGCACTTGAGACTGTTTACATGCAGCTCCAGTAAAGCCATATTTTCCCCTTCTGAAGGCAAATAATATACTTTCAAAATGTGCTAATTACTGTAAGAGTGTTGTTGAAAATATGACAGTCTATATTTGTACTGAAATGCCATGTTTATAGTTTGACTTTTTTTATTTTATATTCTTAGAACTAAGTGCATCCTCCCCTTTCCCTCCTCCCCCATACACACTGGCCCAGAACTAATAAGAAATGAATCAGCTTACTGATGTGCAATATAAACTTCTGCACACTTTATATCCTATTCTTTCAGTTGTTGTCAAGACAAGGCTAAATCTCTTTGGAGCATGTAGCTTTAATATATAATCAACTAGAAGAGGTTTACTGCAAATGCTACACAAAGTGACTATTAAATTTACTAGATACTAAACTTCTCATAGTTTTCACCTATACACCTCACTTGTGCATTGCTGTGGTCTAGAAATTTATGAGCAAGAGCTATTGTGGTTCCAGAATGGGAATGTTGTAATGCTGGTATATATACACACTTCATTGAGCTGAGTCCTGCTTTTAGAGATTAAATGGAGCATGTAGGAAAAACAAAGGGTTTATGTTATTACTTTTGGCACATGATATAATAAGATGCAATATGGCAAGAATGCAGCATTGCAATGGGTTCATGAGTCAGAACAGACGTAGAAATAGCAAAAACTGAGCAATATTTTGAGATGGTTGTTCTTACAATATATATGTTAAATGCCATTCTTACAATTATCTCAAAACAACGGTACGTAACTAACTAGTATGTTTCTAGGGTTAACCAGTACCTGTGCTTACGCAAGTTTGTTGCTGGTCTGCATTGGCGTTACCATAACTTAAATCTGCACCCCCGTAAACTGACTAAATTCTGACACAATGCCTCTCAGGTGGAACATTTTCTAGTAATGTACTCATCACATATAATGGACTAAATTCTGACACAGTGTCCTTTCAGGTGGAACATTCTCTAGTAATGTACTCATCACATATAATGCATATTCAGCCTATTACAGGTATATAGGCTCTAGCTATAAAGAACAGATTGGTTGTTTATTTATTTATATAGGTATTTATTTATTTATCCTAGAAACTGGTGAAAGCATGATGAAATGGGAAATGACATTGCCTTCCTACTACGTGGCCTCCTTGCCCCAGAGTATCATGAACAAACTTGGTCTAAGTGGCCTTCCATAAAAATACTATGGCCCAAAGTGAGAGTTTGGAGAAACACCTGATAGCCATTTTGAGTTGTGGTCATAACAACTAAGCTTGGAGAGTCAGCCTTCCATGCGAAACATATAGGCTGTGTAATGGACAGTTGTGGACTGTGCCTCACCTCATTAGGACAGCAGCAGTTCAACAAGAAATCATCCATACATTGAAAGTTAGTTTCAGTTGGGATGCAAGTCAAATTTCAGCAAAAGTTACCAGTCAGAAAAGCAGTCACATGGTGTGAAAGACCAGTCCAGCTTGGATACCAACACTGTGTGAATGCTGACTCAGGTCTAGCCTATGCATAACAACATGGGCAACAGAGTGAGAGGAGCTGACTACAGGCATAGACATCCATAACTCTACTGCTGGCCTTGCCAGACCCCTGGAAAGCTAAGACGATTGCTTCTACTGCTGCCAAAATGCTGAACAGTGTGTGTTAGAGGTTATACTTATCCAGAAAGACCATGGTTCTCACCTCCCCATTACCCACAGTAATTTGCAAGACTGTTTCTCCCACTCAGCTGCACCTTTCAGCTGATTGTCTTTCCCTCTCACAGGAATATCTGTGATATTCTCACAGCAATATCACAGACAGAAATAGACTCTTGTATATTATAATAGCATATTTAAAAGCTGTTTATGCAGTGCATATATAAATGGAGCAAAGATTACCGTACTCGTATCAAAGTGTTATTTTTGCTTCATTTACACACATTCTGTTTTAAAGTTTATGGCCAACGTGTAAAGGAAATGAAAGCAATTCAACACGCTGCTCCCATCTTGTTCATGCCAAACTCCAAATTAGTTCAAAGGAACTTTGTGCAGTAGCAAGATGACCCAATTCGTCACTTCTGCACTCACTGCATCCATGCACAGTTGCATAGTAAAAAGTTTCTGTAACATCACATTCACTGTGAACAAAGCAAAATACCACAAAATTTACAAAGCTACCACTGGTATGATGATCTTTCTTTAATTATTCTACAACCTCATAGTTGTGCTGTAAGGAAATAAAGGATACCATGGTTTGCTAACATACATAGATTTTTTTCCCCCTTTGGCTTGTAAGTTTTGTTTATTAACTTTTTTTCTCATCACAACTGGTGTGAAAATTAGGGTGCACAGGGAATGGATACATGAATGCTATAATTTTCTGGAGGAGGGAATGGAAAGGGGAATAAAATATACTAATGGATCATAACCAGTCACAAGAAATTTTGAAAAGCATCATTTTCTGCTCAAGGAGAGAGATGTGAGAGAAAGAGTGGAAATAAATGACTGAAATGATGGCAGCAATCAGGAAAGAAAAAAGTATATTCAAAAAGAGATTCCTATCAAAAAAAAAAAAAAAAAAAAAAAGCACTGGAAGACACGGGTTTTAAGCCATTATGTCAAGAAAGGTTAAGTCCTGGGAGAATTTCCACTGACTCCTATAGAAAATACTTCCTCTGTCCTCTATACAAACCGACAGCCTACAAGGATGATGGTGAGTTTACATTCACATTATGGATGGAAGTCAGTGAAGTGAGAAAAAGCATTACAGTTCTCCTACCTTAAACTGATTTGACCAAATCCACTTAGTCCACTCCCTCACTATTAAAAGTCAGATTCTGTATACAGTGAACACATCAACAATTCATACAGTTATATTTTTTGACTTTTGGGTTGTTTTTTTTTTTTCCCCTGGCCTACTGCCATTCACTGTTTCCAGTCACCAGTGTTCAAACTATAACAAAGGAGCAGCTCTAATTAAGACAGCATGATCTAAAGCCTTGTCTTGAGGAGTGGAATTGAGGTGAAAACGTGGCAGTCAGTAATTTTAACTTTCCCACAACCTCTCTTTTTTATCACTGAATGGATATGAAAACAACAAATCATTTAATGTGATTGTAAGATTTCACTTTTACATTAGTTTATGTAAGCTAAGACCATTAGTTTTTTCCTGACAAAGATGTGCCTTTTGGGTTGCTGACCATGAATAGGAAGGAAAAATGTGTGAGGAATATGCAAGGACAATGATGCAATTAATCGCAGCATTTTTTTTAAATACTCAAAGAAACAGCTGAAAGACCTCCACAACTCATCCAGGCATGGCTCTCACCTGAAAACAGGAGATACTTAGTCTCTAGAAAGTCTACAAATGTGTTTTCAAGAAGGGTCTGCAAATAGTAGGTTGACGCATAACCATAAAAAATCACAATATAAAATGCTTCTCAGCCAGCGTAGCAAAAGAAAGTTCTGTGTAGTGTACAAATTTCATCATTAATTGTCTCTCAAAAGGGGATTGAATTGATTTCACACTCCGCCTCTAAAATTTTTACATTTGTGCATTTTTCTGTCAATATCCCCCAAACTGACTTCATTAAGAAACCCACTTTGGAAACATTTGTAGAACATCTCATGAAAAAAAAAAGTGGTGAAGTCCATTCCTCATGCAGCAGAGGGAAGAAAGTGAAATTTCTCTGAAAGTTAATACTGTGCAGAAAAAGCTTTTTTATACAGGGCATTCTCAAACTACAGATCTGTTTAAACAGAAACTCTCCGTGACGTTACTTGCTTTTCTCAGCTCTTAAATGTGTTGTTAGTTAAAAGCTTGATCCCAGCCCAACAAGGTGCAGTTCATGACCTGGTAAACAGGATGTTAGACACATTCTCAACTAATTGCTGTAAAATTATTGATGTTGCAGCAACATGCCATGTGAAAAAGGAAAGAATGAGAAAAAATCATAGTCTGGCCATATGAATGGGCAAGTTCATTTCCTCTTACATTGTTGCTACTGCAAAATCACTATCACCTATAAAGTACAGAAAGATTTTAAATTGATGTTCTGGTTGACACAGAAGAAACAAAGAAACTAAACACCGGACTTGACACTGGACGACCTCTTCTAAAGCATTTAAAAAATGAAAAAGATAACATGAAAAAGAAATAATTTCCAATTTCATATTAGAAATATTTTTTCTCATTCCATTGTACTGGTCAATTTAGAAAATTAAGTACTTCTTCTTATCAGATGTTGTCTGGTATTATTATACATAATAGTTTTCTCCCCTTGTGTATTCTAACGTAAGATGTTATTGAATACGAGATTAAGCAAATACCAATCTGACATCAAAACCAGAGAGCAATTCAATATTTTATATCTGGTATAACTCAAGTCTTCTGAACTCATTCTGTCCCTCCAAGAATCAGCTGCTCTCTTGGTGTTTGTTTTTTTTTTTTTTTAATTTCCATTTGTTTCATATTAGACTCCTTGGGGTCTTTCATTGAGACTCTTGAGACAGCCCTGATCTCACAGATCCAGTTTCTGGGTAGGGGCTATTCTTGTCCATATTAATAATGTATGAAATGACATCAATGTTGACTTCTTCTATTTATAATAGCTTTACAGTTCTGTAAGAATTTCACAGTGATATTATCTTTATTACCCACGCCCAAACAAACCCTAGCAGTATGTATTACAGTGAACACGCTCACTAAGCATGCACTGCTAAACTATCATGTTATAGCTGTGCTTGGAATTGCTTGAGATAAAGCTGCTCAGACTTCCCGGCAGGGCTTAGACAATTAAATACACAAAAATTACAGTTACTTTTACTGTATATATAGTATCAGAGACTGTACTCAATGTACTTTATCTTCTGTTTTTTATTCCTCCAAAGAAAGAAAGGAGAAAGGGGAAGACAGCTGAAGCGGGTGGAGAGGAAAGCAGTGTTCATGGTTTATGAGGGTGACAGGAAAGAAAGCAATACATTTAAGACACATAAAATAGTATGAAAGCAATGTGCAAGAAGGCTTTAATGTCTGAACGACCTATGTCCCTTGACACTCAGCTGGTTTCACTGCAGTGCCAGGGATCTGTGACACCCATCGGCTCCAGATCTGCCAACTCTTCCAGCCGTCCTGTCATGTTTAGTGAGACCACTCATGTGTGCAAGGTCTTGCAGAACCATATCCAGGCAGTAAAGGATGATCCAGAATAAATGTGTCATGAAGGAGCACAACCTAGCAGGCCAGTCTTGACTTAAGTCATATTTTCACTTCCTTCAGTATATGAGTTAAAACAATATCTCTTAGCTGCACCTGATGCATTTTCCCTAGCCTTCCACTCAGCACTTGGATTCAGAAAAAGATGCAGCTCTAAGCCTGTATTATGATGCTACATGTAATATCTGTATATAAAAGAATAAACTAGTTTTCTGGTTTTCAGACTCATTTTTATTCACTTTCTAAAATTCAGAAATGAAAATAATTATTTATCTGAAAACAGATGGATGTAAAGGTGTGTTGGATAGGAACTGTCAGGCCGGCTCAGCATTTCCCCGGTGAGCCATGTGTTACTGTAATACTTGTAAGGAATAGCAGTAGAACCATAAAACATTCAGTCATAGTTTTCAAATGTTTTATTTTGAAAAATCAGTGTTACATATGTCAGTTTTCATTCAGCAAAACCACGCTTGTTTAAACATTGTAACATTCCATAAATATTGATATTTAATTATTTTACAGGATCATAGAAAAGAAAGAGGTATTTTTAGGTAAAGCCTTTGTTATGAGAGATATAACAGAGCTAACAGTATGTTTATAGCTTTGGGGCTTTTTCTTTCAAGAGAAAGAAAACATAACCCTAAATTTATATCAGCATTATAGGTTTGGGAGTCTGCAATCTGGGAAATCAATAGAAGTTTTATTTCCCTAAGCAGGCACTGAAAAAAAGGGGAAAAAATCAGGTGAAATCCCAGTATCACTCTCATTTCACTTACAGAACATTTCACTCAGTTTATCCTTTTTTGGTTGCAAGAATATTTCACAGAACCTCTATGGCATTTATGAAAGACAGAAGATGTTCATAAAAACTGTCTAGTTTGTACTAAAATACATATCTTTGGTTTTAGCAACTGAAGCTGTGCATTTTTTAAACAAAATCTACTGATGTAGGCATATTAAGAAGAAACCTTTATAGTTCAGCATTTATCATTTACAAGACTCATGTTTGCGCATTTCACACAATAATGTATTTCTTGCTTGCAATTTAAATTTGACCTCTTTAAGAAACCTGTATGTTTTTTTTTCCATAAATGAGTTCAAACAATATCACCGTGCAACTTTTCTCTGCTTAGCAGTCTCTGAATAGAGCTGAATCCTCAATTAATTGTATGAAGTTTATGTGCCTAATGGTTTCACAACGTTGTGTTCTCTTTGAAGAAAATAAAGTTGACTAGGCAGCATTTCAGTGCATCACAAGACCGAAATCATTGTAATCAGGAAGAAACATGACTGCGGCACAGCAGGCACAGAGAAATTATATTTCACTCCATTTACTGTGTCAGACATGGCTACAAAATGGAAAAATTATTCTTCCTTAAAAAAAAAAACAAAAAACCAAGAAAAAGGAAGATGTTTATATCAAAAGGTTTCAGTTTTGCATAGAAAACACTTTTTGTTGTAGAAAAAGTAGTCTAAAACTGAGCATTCCTTATCAGCTGTAGTCAGTACTTCAAAATTTTTAAGGCTTGCATCAAGAAGCTGCTCATGTTTCCCCATTAACTTCTAATGCAGCCTGAGAAAAAAGAACTCTGAAAGACCATGTCCCAAACCTATATTCAATATGCAGGAGTACATAAAAAGTTATTTTAAAGCTAGCAAAATAGAATGATTCTCAAAGTTGATGCAATACATACCCTGAAAGCATCTGTAAAATGAGCTTAGAAATCCATTGCTATGATTGACTAGAGAGATTACTTTGAGTGTACAAATCAAATCTTTTCCCATTTAATGCCAACAAAACAGAGCTCCTTATTTTATTCTGAAACTCAGTTTCCACTAAATAATAAGAATTTTGACAAACAAAATGGGGACAGAAATTTTACTTTGTGTGTGGTGCATGTGTGAAAAATCACGTGCTGCTGTTTGATTAATCTTAGTACTTCATTGTGCACTTTTTTCAGAGAAATAAATTATAATAAATATACTACTGTTAACATTTTATCTTTCTAAAAGAAATAATATTCTTCTGAGTTTCTGTGCTTTGACACTCAGAGGTTCAAAAAAACTTCTTTATCTGAACTTTTTTTTTCATTTATGTTTACTCCACTTTCCAAACAAATTTCTACTGCACGTTTAACAGTAGCATCATAAATGTTGGGAACATGAGCAGGAAAGGGGCTTTTAATTCTGCTCACGTAGATCACTTTCTCACAAACACACACATGGAAACATACACACAGACCACTAGTGATCAGGACACTATTATTTATAAATAAAGATGTACACACACACGTATAACTGCATATTCCCAGTGAGGAGATATTTAGCCTATCCTTACCAGAGGATCTCAGCTGGTTTGGGGCATAGAAAGAGAGCATTAAATACCCACTCAGGGTAGGAAATATGCATTATGCAGATATATGTTACTTCCTACATATATACATAATCTTGTCTGTGTAAAAGCGCATGCATGTACACATACGTAAGCACATATGCACATATTCATATAGAAACATCTGTGGGTGTATGATGAGCCCCATTGCCACAGTTAAGTATCTATCCTGTCTTCAGTGACCAAGTACGAATATTTTTTTCACCATAAAATATCCAAGGGATAATGGTTTTAAACTAAAAGAGAGTAGATTCAGACTAGATACAAGGAAGAAATTTTTTACAATGAGAGGGGTGAAACAGTGGAACAAGTTGCCCTGAGAGGTGGTAGATGCCTCATCCCTGGAAACATTCAAGGTCAGGTTGGAAGGGGCTCTGAGCAACCTGATCTAGTTGAAGATGTCCCTGCTCATTGCTGGGGAATTGGACTAGGTGACCTTTAAAGGCCCCTTCCAACCCAAACCATTCCATGATTCTATGATCACCTCATGAGTATAGGCTAAACAGTTCACTGCTGGTATTTAAGACCCATCAGGTCCACTCATTGCAATCCAGGACGGTAGGAAAGAGATAATCCAGTCTGCAGCTGAAGGAAGGCCCCTCAGAAGTTCCTCCCTGCCATGTCTACCCAAGTTGCATGTTGAAATTAAACACAATTGTATTGAGCAACAAATGTTCTAACCAGTATGTTAATCAAACAGGCAAAGGTTAATCAAATGCCGAATAAATAGTAAGCATTCTAGAAAAAGCAGTCACTCCAGAATTAAAAAAAGGTAAAATAATTAAAGCAAGCAGTATTTTATATATCTCCATTAGAGATGTCAAATGAAACACAAAATCAAATCTAATTTAAGTATACCTTTAGTGTGTAACAATTCACTCACAAAAGTCAGTCTTCATGCGTTATTGTACACTTGCTATAAAGTTAGAACCAAAACATTGTCCAAAACTGAATCATATTAAGATTTCACAGCTATGCTTTCTACTTTGATATCATGGCTTAAAAATTCCTTGAAACCTTGTTTCTAAACAAAAGTAAGTGCGAAAAGAACCAGCTGGAGAGATGTGATTTAGTGACATCATTCATTATTGAAGACATAAATGAAATGTTGTTTTTTTTTTTTTTCTTTTCTTTATCATAGGGATTAATGTTTGAGGCTTCTTTCTTTCTTGCATAGCATTTTGTTTTATGGTTTAAAACCAGCACCTCATTGGCTGGAACAATCTCAATGCTTATATAAAAGGGATCAAGGAACTATTTTCTTTTGCATATGAGACAAGCACCACTGTCAAAAAATCCCTGCTTTCTTTTCCTGAGTGTTCTCCAGATGACTTTGCAATCCTGAATTATTTACATCTTGACAAAGGCTGTGATATAATTCCAGAAATTTTACAAGAGGATCTCTCAAAAATTTTCCACCTCAGTCAACAAGACATATGATATTCCCTGAGAATAACAGCTTTCCTGCCAAAAAATAAAATATGTTTCTACTTACTGCCAACCCACCTGACTCTACCTAAGTAAATTCCTTGCCAAGTCTATCAGCCTTTCCACCCTAAACCCTAAATCCTTTCACTCTTTCTCAATTTCGTATGCATTCTCTTACCCACCAAATCAGGAAACACCATTTGGTGGACCTAAAATACACTAAGGTGGTATCTCTTAAAAGTGAGGCAGGGGGCATTAATTATATGAATGTTGATCTCGTCATATGAAGTATGGACTATAAATTCAGAGAATGCAATCTCATTTGGTCTGAATGGATTTCCCCTGACTGCCAGTGATACATGCAGAAGAAAGGCATTGTTGTAAAAGTGCCAATACATTGGAAGTAGGAATGGTCCTCCACAGAAGGCAGAGAAACACAGCCAGCAGCTGCCAAAAAGCCACTTTGAACTACAGCCTTTACTAAATTCAAAGACCAGGTCTCCTCAAAAGGCACACTGGGAAAATTTCAAGCTAAATATCACCTTTATACTTGTTTAGTATATTCTAAGAACCTAGAATGAAAGGAGCTTTGGTTTGATTAAGATTCGTGAAGTTAAAGCAAGCAGTAAGTTTTTCCCTCCAGTTCCTTCCCATCCACTGAGATTATAATCTCTAAACAGGCAGGAAAGATTCAAAGAAAGATTCAAAACCCCTTTTTGCTTTTCTTTTTCATGGCTGTTTAGCTCAGAATCATGGGAACACTCAGGAGGCTGATAATACTGCATAAGAAGCCAGAGCAGCTAAAGACAAATGGTGGAAAAATAAACTTAGGAGAGGAAGATCCTGGTACAGCCAGCTCTTGCTATTTAAAAACCTGGTTACAGACAGAGAAAAAGTTGCTGAATCAACCGGGTTACTTAGTCTGGCTTGTAACCTTACCTGCTGCTTGTAAGTCTTGGCACAGGAGGAAATGCCTGTGCTAGCAGGACAGGAAAGGAGCAAAAGCAAAATGATACCACAAGCAAAAAAAAGGACAAAAAGAGCTTTGAAAGGCAAAAGGTATGGAAAAGAGAGAGGATTTTATAAAGGCAGAAAGGAAAAGGGCCTAACCTAGATACAGCCCACCCCACCTAAAGGTAAGCATGTAGTTAAGTAGCCTTAGTTGAGTAGTAAGCTTCCTGTACAGCCAATCAAAGGCAGCAGATGCCTTCAAAACAGCAGTATAATTGCAGCTTAAGTCTGATGCTGTGAATCCCCCCCTGAAGAGAGTCACCTCTCTTCAGTGACTGCACCTAGAACTTCAGGGCACCTTGCACTGCCTGACGAGGATGACATAAATAACTTCTCTGTGTAAATAACTCTGTGTGGTGGGATGGTTCCTCCTGTTCAAACAATTTGACAAGAAACAAAGAACAAACCCAAAAAGCAAAGCTGAGATTTTACTTCAGGAAGTTTCAAAACAGTTTGAATTTATTGATGACTTAACATTATAGCTCTCCATTTGGCTAGCATGCAAAATACATAATAACTGTTTAAAGTTTACTCTTAGTAGAGTGAAGCCATTCTGCCCTATCTTCAAGTCATTGAAGCAATCGCTAGGATTTTTGCCAAATTCAGGCATCATTTTGTTTCTAGGAGGTAGCACTGCAGTACAATTAAGTCTTTATGATGGCAATTTTTCAGAGAGAATGTTTTAGATCTCTTTCCAACTATGGTAATCCAGCCAGACGGATACTTGCTGCAAAACAGTTTATGAGCTGAAATTTATCTGGATATATATGTACATACATAGTCCATATATATTTTGCATGATATATTATTCGTAGTACTCCTACTTACGTTATAGGTAATTATAACTTTATTTTCCTTTCATGTCCTCTGTAGATATGAACACTTTGACTGATGTTCTGAACACTGAATTAATCTCTTTCTCATAGTAATGACAGATGAAAAGAAATGACCTATTTTTACAATATGATTATGATTTTTTTTTTTTTGCCAGAATTCATTTTTATTGCTTTCTAAGCTCCCCTGGTATCATGTTTTTTCCTCATTTCTTAAATCTTAATGTTCCAGTCTTCCATTTCCTGTATAAAATAGCTATAAGAGGAATAAAAGGCAAGCATTAAGGATACAGTACATACTGCATAATCAGATGATGAAATGTTAGCAAAATACAGGGCCGATGCTCCTGGGTGCATTTTAACTCTTTGTAATCATGTTTGATCCTTTCCAGAGGTACCTGAACAAAACATTTAAAGGAAACTGTGGAAGTCCTTGAGAAATTTTGTTGCTTGGAAAAAGCTGCATTTTTCACAAGACTTTTCTTCATTAAGTCTGCAGGAAAATAATAGGCAAACAGATCTTTTTCCAGGAAAGACAATTTTCAGCTCTCCTCGATATACATTTTGTTGTAATTCAGAAATTACCAGAATGAATCAGTATCTTTGATCCTGTCTTTCAGTGTTGGCCAAAATCAAATGTGAGTCATTCAAATAATATGTGAATATTCAGATATCCACATTTTAAAAACACAGCATAGGTAAATAAGGAATAATCTATTCTTCTACATTAACTTCTCTTGGATAACTAATAAAAGGAGGATTGAAGCAGAAACTAGACAATGCTTTTAAAATATATAACAAAATAACTTAGAATATCTAGATATTTCCAAATATATTTTAAAACTCTTATTGTGTATGTTCACACACTTTTATCTATAGAAGTACACATTTGCAGTCCATTTTTAATGTAATGCCATACATTGTATTAAATTTGAGGAAATACAATAAAATCTTAAAGGCCATACTTCACACAATATTACAGACCTGAAAAATATGTTAAGTTTTATTAAAGTTAAAAGTCATGCCCCATCGAGCTGGGAGAGGGTAACATTAAATATGCTCTCCTGTACATGTGTATTATGACTGTGTATAAATTTTTATCCCATATAGACTCTGCTACATTCAATGCATACTTTGCTCATTAAATAACTATCCAGTACTTTCTTTTTCTTAAATTGCTTAATATAAGGCCTTATTTATTGCATATTTTTCAGACCTACTTTGAAGGCACAATTAGTCATTCCTTGCAGGATTTTAGAGCGATTATCTGTACAGCACAGGAGTGTTTGAAAAGCCTTTTTTTTCCTCTGCACCTATTCAATGAGGTTAGGATTTAGTGAATTTGCATCTAGGCAAAAAAGAGGTATCGACGTAAAAGACCTTCCAACACTGGGTAACCAACTCAAGGTGCCTAACATCTAATTTTTCAAAGTACTTTAGGCTTCAGAGATATGTTCAACAGTGCTTTGTCTGAGCAGAGCATTCCTGAGATCACAGGACAGACTAAGCACTCTTATTTTAGATGATTAGGCCAGGCTCCTGGGAGATATCAGCTAGCTGGAGTCCAGAAATTGCCACTGAACATATGCAAACTAGGATTTTTGCCACTTGGCCAGATCTGCGTGGAATTTTACAAAGGCAGCAAAAGATTCCTTTCTAACACAGACGTCTCTCAACATCCCACAATGTCTATTATCCTGTTCTAAATCTGTGAGGTTTTAGAGTTTTAGAAAGATTTATGATCCTACCCTTTTTCTTGAAGTTAAATGAACTGAACCGATATAATTTCAGTCAATCTAAATAAATTACCAGTCTCTAATATTTCAGATCGCACAGTCAACAACTGACATGTGGCTCAGAAAGTCACCTGCTGCCAGCGCCACTGGTAACATTCCATTTTTCTAAGGTAATTCTATACTAACACAAGAATAGTAACACTATTTATATGCAAACCATATTTACCCACCTCATTCCCACTCATCTTCTTGTCTGTTTTCTTAGAAGTGATTGCCTGTTTTACATACTCAGAGTACTTGTTGATTTGGTTGTTTCCATAGGTAGAGCACAGTAAGTCACGCTAACTTATTTGCTGTTAGTCTATACGTTGCATTCACTGTAGCTGGCATCCAAACCATTGAATACCAAATTGTAGCAGAATCTGCAGTAATTAGTTATTAATTAAGCACACAGGGACAAGGGAAAAAAGAAAAGGTGAAAAGTGACGTCAAAAGCACTGATACTCTGAAGTCTTATTAAAAGCTGCAATGAACATGCAGCAGTTCACCTTATGCATACAGACCCACGTAAGTTACCTATTTATAGATCTTAATTTCCAACTAAAATGAAGGATCTGAAATTAAATCTAAACCCATAAATACATAAGTTCTCAGCTTTATAAACTAATCTGGGAAACTACAGGATTTCCCTCAAAACTATTCAGGACAATGAACTCTGAACTTCTAAAACTACTTAATCACTTCAAGCATAATTAAAAATACAGTGAGAAATTAGGGCATACATTTCTTTTACTTATATAATGAGTGAAATGAAGCAATAGAATTGCTTCATGGGAAGCTTTTCGTAGGTAGTGTCTGTATTTAGGTTCTGTTCGGTTACATCTAGTATGTGTCTGGTATTCTTAACCCTGAAAACTCAAAAAACTATCCTCCATATACAGAATGGTAGACAGGGTACTGAAAGACTGCTTTTTGTGGTACGTTTTATGTTGCCTTTTCAAGGAACACATCTTTCTGAAAGAATATCACACACATAAAATAAATGTATAGCTATTCCTGGTAAATGATCTTCTTCTCCAGTACACCAATTATATACATGTGGATTATGAATGAAGTAGTTTGAAAGTCAAATTATTTGCCAACAAATAGAACCTTAGTCTCTGTGAGATTAAATGCAGCCCCATACTGATCACACTGAACTAGGACTCACTTTAAAACAATAAAAAAGAAGAATACCAAGAAAAAAGCATGTGATTTCTTGAAACTAATTAGCCATCAACATGCAGATTAGTCAGTAACATGAAGACTTCTGTGGTCAAAATCAACTGCAGTAGCAATGTGAGTGAAAAGAAATCATTTCAAGTGGAGTTCTATCAAAGAATACAGCCAAGCGGTGGGACCCCGATTCCTACACTTTACTTACATTTCTAAATCACAAGTCTGAATCAACAGTGTTGCAGTAGCTTTCATTCCAATGAAGAGCTGAATATCATTTCTACAAGCCAGCTAAGAAATTGTTCTTTGGGCTGTTCCTCTTTTATTATTAAACATTTATGGAGATTACCATGCCTATTCTTTTAGTTAATGGCAGCTGACTTCCATTAACTAAAATTTGATGGGCTCGGCTAATTACATCTAGTCAGACCCCTCACATAAGAAACCCTATAGAGGGGCTACACAGAGCAAATGTCACCCTGTAAAAGACCAGAAACACTTCTGATTTAATTCTGCATAGCTACTTCACTGGCACATGGCTTCATTTGACAACTCAATATATGGAACAACCACATTAGTTTTACTTTAATCAAGTATTGCATTCATATAGAGGCTATATGTCACCTTCTTGTGATGTCTCATGGCAAACTGCACACACTTCAAACAATGTATATCAACAAATAGATGGTTTAGTTTCACAGTGTACGTTACAGGAAAAATCTTCCCTGACAGCCTATTTGTCAGTGCGTCAGATGCAGCACTGTAACACCAGACCATCTGGAGGTTCCAGTGAAAAAACCACTTAGGGTGAAATTCCTCCTTCGGCTACTGCTCACTGAAAGGAGACAGACTAATGGGCCTTCTCTGCGGTTTGTCATAACATCAGAAACCAGGGATAGACTCTGCTGCTTTTATTTGTGTTGGTTTGAAAAAAGATAGGATATGCTGTAGCGATAAAAGCAGAGGATCAGAAATTAAGATTGAGTCATGACAAAACACTGCTAAGATTTACTCCATTTTTGCAAAGGGAGGAATGTGTATTCTATATACATGCATTTTCAGTCTTCAAATGTCATAGCATAAAACTCAGCAGGCTACTCAGATTCGAACAGCAATTTTCATCAGATTTCTTGATGAAGCCATGCACACTACTGAATTATTTTGACTCATTTGCATCTAATGACCCACGGTCACTAATGAGTTATGAACTCCCAAAGCTCAGAAGATAAAACTCAGTAATGTGCTTATTGCTCTAATTGGCCAGGTGGAGTTTTAACAGCAATGTTGTCTTACAACAAAACATAATTTTTATAATTAGACAGTGTGAAATCTGTTGCATATTACTTTAGACCAGTCTGTCCAATAGACACAAAGAGAAAGAAAAGAATCTTTGTAGCTTTTACAGTGATTTTTACTTGCTGCAAAATAACCTTTAATACTACTGTTGGGGGAAGAAGTTATTGGGACTATAGATAGTTATACAAATCATACTTAGGTAAATACTCTGAATGAAATACCAGAAAGAAAGAAAAATATTCAGATATAGTTGGATTACAGTTAACAATGTCCTTAGGGAAAAAAAACTGTATTCGACAATATATTCATGAAGTAAATAAACAACAATTCCACAGTAGTCATGCTATACTTAGTTTAGTAACAAAACACTGATCCGGTTAGTTTTGCTCACATTTGCTGTTAGATACATTATAATTGAGGAATACCAAATGCTGTGCTTTAGTGTGATTTGCTGCTGATTAACAGCAGAAGCCAAACTTAGAGCTTTTTAAGAACAGATGGTGCTTCTTTCCTCTTCTTACTGGTCAAAAATTCAGAGAAAATAAGGATGAAGACGGATGTAGATAGAGAAGAGAAGTAACCGAAAGAGAAAAAAAAAGTTTGGCAGATCCCATAAGCAGCTATAGAAACAAATTATACCCATTTTCCACTGTGGGTGTGCAAGTTTGAGGATTCACAGATGGCTTGGAATTCAGCTCCTCATCAGAGCTGAATCTGTTTCCAAGACAGTCTGAAAAAGGGGTGCCGAGTGATTGCAAAATGTTTCTTTTCCCACTTTTACTACTTGATAGTTTCCCATCTTCCCCTTCTTTTTCTCCAAATTAACAAAACATGAAGTAAGAATGGAAGCTTATTGAGGTACCAGGAAAAAATGGACGGTACCGGTATTTGCCCAGATCAGACAACTAAAAGTTGTTTTCACTGTGGGTTTCCCAAAGCCTAAGGGGACTTGAGGAGTTCTCATATCCTCCCACCTACTCCTTATAAATAAAACCGTGACTCACTTTTAAAAATTTGGTATCAAGTGAGTCATTCTTTTGCACGATCAGCTTGAGACACCTTAAAATGGTGGTCTCCTTTCCTCTATCAAGAGGACAGGAACATTTCAAAATTCTAGGAAATACAACCAAATGTAAAGGGAGGTGCTCTACTCTCTGAGAATCAGTCATAAAGATAAAGAAAACCATCTCAACTGTGCTGAATAAGTGTTCAGTCAGTAACTAGGTGCTAGAATACAGTGCCAGAAACAGACTTGCTGCTGTCGAGAAGGTATTGTCCATCTTTGTTCCAAAGCACAAAAAAGCCAGTTTGGATCCTGGTATTTCCAGTTGTATACTGACTGTATACAACAGTATACTGAAAGTATACTGACTTTCTTCAAAGTCCACCAACCTATCAATGCATCTTTTATATCTGAAGATGCTCTGTTTGCCATCCAATTGCACCAGGCTCTGTCTGCTAGGACTTGCATTAGTTTGTTCTCTAAGTTGAAAAAAATCAAGCAGTTCACCCTCCTGGCACATGTTCCTATTGATTAATGTTATGAAAGAAGCAAGAAACTTGTTTTGATCTCTGCCAGACTCACCAGTGGACCAAAATCCCCTTGTGCACTGACTTACTGCACGGTTTTCATTATCTGTGGTAACCCTCTTGAAATTTCATCAATACAGCTCATCTATTTGATCTATCAGTGAAAACCAATTGCAACAGCCTTGCTGAGCCCTTATTTGCGTTTGTCACAGAGTTCATGGGGGCTCTCAAGAATGAGAAAGGCGAAGGTGTGCACATGCCCTGCTTACGACAGAAAAATTCCCCACATCCTATCAGATGGAAGCATTTAGCCTTTCTGTAAAGAATTAAAAAAATGTAGTTTAACTCTGTTTCTCACCACATAATATAGGTGAATACTTTTTGACTTACTCTGTTTAGAAAACTGATGGGGATTTCATAACAATAGAAAAACAAGACTGCTATGAAGAATATCTTGAAAGACTCAAAATGCTTCCAAAGCTAAGACAGCTGCAAGGAAGATTTCTCTGTGGTCTGCTAAGTTTCCAGTGGAACTCTCCTGGGGTACATACTAAAATACCTCCTGTTTTATAGGTCTGACCCAGTCATGTTAACAGCATGTAAATGTTTTGATGTGCAAGACACTGAAAAAAGGACTGTTAATTGGAATCTTAATAATATCGTTAGGTTAAACTGCCAATTAATAAATAATGCCTGATAGTTTCATAAATAAACATCTGAAAACAAGACAAATATAAACCAGCATGAAATTAAAGTTTAGAATCTGAAATAGTAGGCAGATTCTGTCTACACATGTTGGTGTTTGAATTACAGAGAATTGCTATTTCCACAAACCTTTACTTCACTGAAATCACCCTGGACATGAAACAAGACAGAAGCATTTATTCTCCTTCATTGTTCTTAATGAACAGCTGAGAGATAAATTTAGCAGAGGGGAGAGTTAAACTGAGGTTTTCGTTTTCTGAAATGATGTTAACAAGCATTCCCTCCCTATACCTGCTATCACGTACTTCAGAACTACTAATATTTTAATGCAGCAATGAAGCTGTTATTTACCTACTGCATCTGTCAGCAAAATGCTGGGTTTGAATCTTCATTCCCCTCATTTCATCTTCATTCCCCAAATACTGTCTCATAAAGTCCATCTTTCCTCACATATGTCCAAACGGACCTACATAGAACCTCAGGTTTTTTATGATTGCAAAACAATTTTATCATTTATGTTTATGGTTTAAAGACAGCGTTCTCCACAAAACAGTAAAGAAAATGCAGAAGATAGATAATACCAAAATCTCAAAACTGTAGGGTGTATTTTCTACTATTCATTGCAAATATCTCTCTGGACGTATCACGCCTGTGAATACCTAGAAGGTAGTAAAACATCTCAGTCATAAATAAAAGCAGTGAGCATATAATGCCCTACAGAAGACATGACACATATCTTAAATACTAATTCAATCAACATCACATAAAAGTTCTGTAAAAACTGAATTACCTTCCATCTCACAGTTGGAGATAACATCCTGTCATGTCTAATCACTGGGAAAAAAACCATAGATGCCACAGGCCAGTTCACATTTAGTTAATTATGCTTAACTATATAATAAGAACTGTCAAGTAGTAAATTTTTTGTACACCACCAATTTCTTCTTGTATTTTAAGAACAATCCTTGAACTTCATGAATCTTCAGAAGGGTTGAGCATGTTATCTAGTAGGTCAGGAGATAGCCCATATTTTTTAATGTATTTACTGTTATTTTTTTTCCCATTCTTTGAAACTACATCTCAAATGACAGAATACATCTGTAGAGAGCCTGTTTAAAAACCTGAATGTTTGAAAATCCCCAGAAGGTGCATGAAACAAAAGAGCTATAAAGGTAACGGCTCAAATTATTGCTGCTACTGCTTCTTATTTGCTTACATTCATTGCAATACAAAATGCTAGAACAGCAAACTGCAATTTTCCTACTCGCAGTAAAGTTACTGTCGCAAGCAGAAAGGCTGTGGGTGGCACTTTCTTCAGGGTTTAAACACCTACAATAGATATCTATAAGAGAGCTTGGAGGCTAACCTATTGCAGTTAATGAAATGTAGAAAACAATTCAATAGCTAACCACTGGGTGTCTTCTTCAGATAGATAGGCTGAATTACTTTCTAGACTCCATTGACCACATGCGGTACTTAAACTACCTACAGATAGTGTATTCTGGCCCTGAATCTCACACTTGGTCTGCTTGACCAAAAAACAAACCAAACCAAACCAAAATGATATTAAACCTCAGTCAATGCTAGAAATATAACCATTATGGTCTGTATTTAGCCACGTATAACTCCAGTGATTATGACGGAAATCATGCTCCATTATAGGAGGAGTACAATACCTTGCAATTATACAATCAGTATGTCCAAGAGTACAAAGTAGTTTAAAGCATTAAACATGTATTAGAAATAGGATGACAAATACTTCTGAGGTTTCATCTGACTTGGAAAGAATGTCCTTCACACTGAAAGATCTGATTCTCAGGAAACGCTTTTTATCCATGGCTAAAGTTTTCCCTTTTATAGGGCAATTTGGTTGTTAATCTAGCAGATTTTGAGATATCCAGCTGCTCAGGGCACATATTGTCTAGAAATCCTTACCAAACAACCTCTCTGCATATACCAATCGACTTCATAAAATTCATAGCAAGTCCCATGTGGTCAGCAAGAGTGAAACAGGAGATGTCAGGGCAACTGCTGGACACCCTCACATTGGCATGTCTGCTTATGACCTGCTGTGACCAGACCTGCAGATCCTTCTCGTGCATTGTATGGAGGTACCAAGTAGCAGCTTGAGAACAGAGAGAATTAATGCAAGGGATGCAGAGAGACAAATAAAAACACACTTTGTTGGAGTGTCTATGTTGAGAGAGTGTGCACAAAGACACCCCAGAATGTTAAACCAGGGGAAACTAATGCATACTGGTTTTCCAGTCAAGATTTTTTTCAAGCACAAATTGGATATCAGTTTTGATGATATGCAGATGAGAAAGGAGATTCTCCTAAAAACATTACTTTTACTGGTGTAAATAACTAAGAAGTCAAGTTAGTATAACAGTGTCATTTTCACCAATATTAGATAGGAGTTACTTCTTCACCACAGAGCACTGGATTCTGTATTAATTCCTAAACTGTGAGTTCCAAAGTGTTATGCTAAGTCTACTCCTGCCAACAAAGAAAAGTTGCTAATAAGAAAATTCAGGCCCTTTTATGAATTTAGTAGAACCTTAAGAAAACTGCAACTGTGTTTTTTATACACAGACCCATAAGATGCTAAAACAAGTTCAATGTATTTTTATTATCTATGAACAAACATAGAGCTTCCTATTCTAAAGAAATTCAGGCATGCTAAAATGCTAATACAAGAAGTGGCAATAGGCTTTATTTTCTCCTAAGCCACAGGTACTTGTTTTTCAGCCCTCAAAATCCTTTCTCCAAGACCTTTAATGTTAATCTCAGTAATTAATTCAGATGTTTCTGTCATATGTGTTACAGAAAATTCTCTTGACCACACACATTTTTCCCAATTTAGAGCTGTTCTGTGAGGAACATGGCTGGGGGGAAATGTAATGTCAATTTACGTTGGCTTTAAAATCAGTAGGAAAAATTTCAGCTGCTCCCCAAACTATTTACATTCCCTTTTTATTTCTCATGGTTTTTGTGCTGCTTGTATATATAGTTCTTTTGTAATCTTTTGCTTCCCAGCTTCTGCAGGTTGTGAGGGCTAGTTTCGTTTTTTTTTATTCTGTCCAACATTTTGGTTTCTTGCACTAAAGCCAAGTATAAGAGATGCATCTTGGAGTTGCCTATCTCATTTTTCACTGATTAGAGAGGGAACCATGTATCTAGCTCAGACTAGCTGCCTAATTTTTAAAAACCTGAAACTAAATTAATTCAGAAGATTATTCCACCCTTGGATAAGGCTCTAGCTGGAGGGCAGAGGAGAAGAGCAAGGGAGTGATGCTCTTAACTTCCCACACTACACAAACGCAACCCTCAGCTGCGTCCGCATCCTGAATGCTTTTCACTGTATTGCTGAGGCCACCCCCTTATTTCACCGTTCAGTACGACTGCACTACACTTTGCCTGCGTGCTGTGGCACTCTGCCAAGTTTACAAGGAAAGAAACAGGCTGCAGCAGGATTGCACTGTCGGACTGATATCAGTTTGACTTTGTCCCCTCTTTTGTAATACCTCCTTCAGGAGACAACTGTCATCTGCTTATGCATAAATCCAAGGCTCAAGGTTTGTTTGTCTCTGACCTTCTCCAGCTGAAAACTGGGGTGCATCTATATGTGGCCGTGGCAGCCTTCCAGTCTTTCAGCAAAACTGCCTGTGTGGTTCGCACTATTTAAGTCACCTGTATATTTTCAGGCTTGCTCAGCTGCACTGTCCATTATAACAGCTGCTTTTTATGTGTTGCCTCAGGTTTCATGCTAGTAAATTATTATCCTTTTACTTGCCTTAACATAATTTTAAAAGGTATCTTATCGTGACGAAACCGTGCCTAAACACATTTCAAAGAATTACTACTCAGAAAAAAACCCACAAAACAAATACAGAACTGCATTTATATTAAAAATGCAGTGAGAGGAAAATAATGATAAGATATAACTTCTGAAGGAGTGGAAATAACATAGAATAATGCACACTAATCAATGACATTAATGAGGCATGTAAAATCACAATTACACAATTGTGCCTGTGGGTACAGTCTCTGTTTATGACTTATAACATTGAGCAGGTAGTAACACAGATGTTCAGATAGCTGAATCCCAGGGGAAACATTTTGTCAAAATACCATAATGACCACTATTTATTCCCAGTGTACTTTCCATTTAAAAATCTTATCAAAACATTTTACTATTGAACAATATTCTACAGAGGTGAGATGCACAACAATTGTTTGCAACATAATAATTATGGCTAAATTAGATATTTAGCTGTGATTATAGACTTCTCTTATTATTTCTGACAATGCAATAGGACCCAGAAGGCTTCAGACAGTATCAGGCCCTTATTGTGACAGACAAAGCAGGCATGCAATGAAGACAAATACTGAGCATGAATGGACTTGACAGAAAAGCACCATAAATCTTAAATCTGCAAATCAAATATCAGAACTATCAGTGACAGTTCTGGAGACTGTAATACTATGTTATATACCTTGAAAGAATTAAACTTTAGTAAATGTAATAAGCACTCACAAGTGCACTGCCCTTTGGGATGTTCTATTTTTTTTCTACTGCTCATGAATTATATAATAGATTGATAAATAAATAGATTAACTACTAATAGATTAACAACTAAAAAAAAAAAAAACCAAACAAACAAAAAAACAAATAGAAAGGAAACATTTCCAGAACAAGTTTCTAAATCAGATTAGCTTTTAAAAAGGTTTTTGTAAATGCAATTTATTTGCCTAGGAACAATCAGCTTGGTAATCACATCTGGTTTTTTATCAAAATGGTTAACATAAGTGTGAAAGGATCAAATATGTCTTTGATTTTCAGACATTTCAATTAAATCTGTCAAAATTTCAATTAAAAAAGATCAATTCTTCAGGGGGCTGAAAAACAAGAAAATAAAAAAGCAGTAAAAATAAAGCTTCTGAAATATTTCAGTGATGAACTCTACTTTGTAGTAGCAACCACACTGTATTTAACTTACTGCTGGGCTGACTGAATCAAAAAAAGAAAAATACTTTCCCTAATTTCACACAGTGAAAGATAATTTTGCAAATTATCAAAAGTATTTGGATACCTATAAAAATATTACACAGTATGATTGCAGCCAAGGGTCAATTGACTTCTCAGGGTGCAAATTTAGGCTATTTCACTGTAAAGGAGCCATTTGCACAGACTTCTCTGGACCAAAACTCACTTTGCAAGTTTCCTGAGGATAAATCATGAGGCCCTTGTAACTCCTTTTGGTCTCCTGAGATCTCCCAAGTGCCACCTCAAGCTAGGAAGAGTCATTTCTTTGCTTTAATTTGTCACAGCTGCATAGACTTCCTTTAAATGAAATAACATATTTGTATAATCAAATGAAAACATCTGGGAAAATAAAGCTCAGATTTAAAATCCAGAAGCTGCAACAGTTGCTAATGTTATCACCAGCTTCTCAGAGGTATTAAACACCTTCAGGTCTTTCACTGACACGAGTTTATATGCTAGGTTGAAAATAACTGGCTGAAGGCCTCCTATTAACAGACAGGAGATGACTCTATTAGGTTACCAAGAGCAGCATAATAAACCTTTGGACCAAATTCTGCTGTCCTCTGTTAGCGTCCTGATTCTCCCAAGTACTTAAGATGCTTATTCATCTTTGAAATCAATGACATGTTGGTAGCTGAAATACTGTTTTGAATTTGAGCAAGTGGCTCAAGTTTCTGCCACCTGAATTTATTGGTAAATGAAGTGAAGCAGGCTGAATCTAACTCTTTGGGAGTGTCTTCATCTGCTTTAGGGTAAAGAAAATGACAGAGCACCACCTGGCTTTGCTGCGTGCATGAAGTGGTCTTCTCTCTGTAAAAGCAACAATGGTTGCTGGCTTTTAAATTAGTACGTTATAAATATGAGGGTTTCAATGACATTCAGAACTTGGGAGTTAACGTTTTAATGTGACTTAATCCAAGTTGTAAAGCAAGGAATCAGAGGCAAAATCTGTATGCTTTGCCTTTAAAGGTACCGTCTCAGTTCCACTAGCACACATAATTTCAATAGCTTTCAGTATCTGTACAAATGACAGCAAGGGGACTAGGACTAAATTCTAAAGATGTCGTGACCATATATTCTCAGTTAAAGTCACTAAAAGGCTACCAGGTTTTCCATGTGCAGAACCAGATCTTGAGGCCCACATTCTCAGGACAAAACATCTGATGACATGGAATACTTTGCAGAATGTGTTAAGCCCTTCTATCGGAAAGAAGAACACTAATAAGAACAGAATGAGATGAGGAAAGTATTTATTTTAAAGAAAGATTCATGTTATGATAGCTAATACAAAAATATAGAAAAGAATTGGAAACCATCACCTGGCATGATTGGCACTAATGGACATCTATGGCACTAAACAATTCTACCAAAATAATATCAAAGGAGTGAAATGTAAAAAGCCAAGCAATTTCAATTTGTAGCACAACAATAAATACTCTTCAGAAGTAAACTATTATATTAACAGAAAGAAATAGTAAGAGAAAAGCAAGTCACTGCATCTGCACCCTCTTTTTCCCAACACTTACTCATTTCTTTAACTGTGAAGAATAGAATGCGGTACTTCCAGAAACTTGACCTATGGATCCAGAGCAAAGACACAAATAAAACTGCTGACAAGATCAGGACCACAGCAGGTATAGACACATAGTTACAATAATATTTTACTAAAAAAAAAAAAATATTCATCGCTTGTATGTATAACATTTTTATTTGTTTTGGTTTAGGATCAGAAGATTGCCAGACCTCTTAATCTTTAATGATAAAACTGTAATACAGAAAAAAAAAAGAAACATTGTTGCTCTAACGAAGTTTAACCTTTATTCAAGTCTGGCTTCTGAAATACAGAACAAAAAAAGAGGTTCCTAGCCTAAAACCAGCCTAAAAAACTTGGGCTAGAATACAAAGGAATGAAATCAGTGTTTCCTCTGTAAGTGAATTATGTCCAGCAATAAAAAATAATAAAGGCATACTACATGATTTATAAATTTTGTTTTATTTTAATATTGAGAAACAAAGTATCTTTATTCTCTATAAATCCTTTATAGTTTATCTTGTTTATGAACTTAACAACCTGGGTACAATTCTCTATAAATCCTCTATAGTTTATCTTGTTTATGAACTTAACAACCTGGGTACAAGTTTGTCTGGGTACAAGTTAATGGTTCCGAGAGTTGGCACTTGTTCCATAATCCTACTTAAGGAAAAGGGTGGAGGTAGCAGGGAGAAGAGGAAAAAGAGAATTGAAACAAAGATCACAGACATCACAATATTTAATAATTTATAAGTACTGTATGAATTTGTCTTCTGTCCTGAAACGTCTTGGGGATTTGAGCCCAGAATGCTATTTACCCTGCCAAAATAAGGCCATCTCCTTCAGTGGGCATGTGGAACAGCTTTACACTCAGAGCTTAGGCAAAAAAACGTCACATGTCTTTCTGCCAACATAATTCTCCAGCAAAAATCTTCCCTGGGTAACAAGATTTATATGCAGTAAGGCTGGATGGCAAAAGAAGACAGGCTACATTGAGAACAGCTCAGAAGCATAAGAAACTCAGCAGCAAGCTGAGGTATGAAGACAGCATTTACATCAGGCTTCAAGAAGCTCAGCCGTCTATATACCCCTCTGGATTATTCCTAGCTAAAAGTGCCAACTAGATTTTAATCTTCCCCTCCCCATCATTCTTTTTCCGTGTTCAGCAAGTACTCACCTTCCACTGTTTGACATTGCAATCCACTGCTCTCTACTTTCACAAGCTCTTTACAGCCTTTGCTGATATTCATACTTGAAGTGAAATGCAAAGGGTAGGAAAAGTCAGGCAATTATATTTTGAAAGTGCAATGTTCTGAACAGTAACCCCACATAAACTTGGGCACTTCCAAACCACATATTCTGTCTTGGTGATGAAGAATCAAAAAGAAAAGTATTCAGCATTTGTACAGGCCTTTCCATTTTGAGCTTTATAAATATTAACATTCCTGCAGGGAATCATTTGGACCTGACAACTAAAAATAACAGAACAGAAATCGACAGTTCCTTGGAAATAGGTCAATATTATCACCCATGTTCTGCAAATGAAGAAACTGATGTACTCAGAAGACTAAGAAAAAAGTTTAACCTAAAATACCTGGAGTTTTTCTCTCTTAAAATCCATCCTTAGATGCTAGACACATGGCTTGATTACCAGGCATGTCAAATACCAACTAATATCTCATTGATTTCATATTAACCAACAGCGTCAAACAGCTGTGCGTGGATCTGTCAGCACTGTCAACAGACAGGCAGAAGCTTATTAGGATGTAAGCATGACCCTCAGGAGACGTCACTTTTTCATTCTTTGTGTTGGGAACCTGACAATTAGATGAGCTGGTACAATAGCAAAAGTCATCTTTTCAATTGGCTCGGTCCACTGTTCAGAGTTAAGAAAGCAAACACTTTGGAAACAGTGACCCATTTTTTGGAATAATTAAATATATTCATTTTCAGAATCACCGCCTCCATCATTTCTCCATAAGTCCCTAAATCTTGCCTCATTTGTTTCTAGGACCTTGCCAGCTCCTTTCTTGTTTACCAAAACCCTCTTTTTTCTTGCTTCAGCAATTCGTACATAGCACTCATCAAAGACACCCAAAATACTTTTATCTCTTTATTTTTATTGCAACCGTGTTTCTTGTCTGTCTACATCCCTGTTCCAGCTTCTGATCTCTTTCCACATCAAGTACCAGATGTTCATCATGGCCTCAACACCGGCAGGAAACCTGGCAAAGACGCAGTGGGGCTGACAGATAAGCAAGGTGTAAAAAGTGTACTCACTGATAATAAGGTCAGAGGAAAAAACAAATTACTTCTTTGCATCAGCATCGACTGCAAAACAGCTCAGGAAGCTTCCAAAAGTGGAATTTTATTTTAAAGGGGAAGGTATCAGAAGAACTTGCTCAACTGAAATATCTATAGAGGAGATTTTGGAAGGACACGGAAAAAGAACAGTAAAAAATCACCACAAATTGAAAAAATCACTCAGTTTCTCTAGGAATTAAAGTAGGAAAGCACTGAGCTATCATTCAAACCAGCCTCAGTATCAGAGGACAGCAGGTAATAATAATAATAATAATAATAATAATAATAATAAATAATAATAATAATAATAATAATAATAATAATAATAATAATAATAATAATAATAATGTCAATTTCTGAAGCGCGCCAGTATACCTGATTTCTAGCCAACACACTGCTAGTATAACACAGAATAAAATTAGTAGTCCCATAGTAACTATGGTGAAGATTCAAGCCTATTTTTTTAATCAGACTTCACAAAATTATTACAGGGCATTTTGATAAACTCAGTGAGCAGGGGAGATGAGTGAAATGGATGAAACAGGGAACTGGAACTCCAAAGAGCTCTTGGAAATTTCTTTCAACTAAAGCCAGAAGAAGCTTCAGAGGCCAAGAATAAATTATTGGTATTCACAATTTCAAAATTATTCATTGCAATCAAAAATAAAGCTGACAGTAAAGAGTTAATGAAGAAAGGCTTGTTATTAAGGTACTGAATTTCACCTTTCACTTTAGTGACCAATAAAGAAGCATGTGAAGTAACATACATAGAGAAAAACAATTCTAACCATACGTACATGATGCATTAAATTATCTGTTGCCATACAAGAAAGAGATGTTGTAAATATTGTTGATGGTCCTCTGAAGATATAGTGGTTCTCATTAGTGATCAGAGAGACAAACAGAATGCTAGGAACTGTTAAGAGAGAAACGCAGAAAGAAAAGAAATGCTTCTATATCAGTTAGTAGTTTGCAATTCTGGCCACCCCATCTCAAAAAGAATAAAGTAAATTTAGAAAAGGTTGACTAGAATGATCAGAGGCAAGGAACAGCATCCATCAAAATTGAGGAGAAACAGACCACCAGGATGGCTTTGCTTTGAAATCAGGTGATGTAGGAATCTATAAAGTAAAAAACTATATGGAAAAGAGGAATAGGGAACATTTTTTTGTCTTTTTCATAATGCAAGGACTAGTGGACACGTAAAAATTTGCAAAACATAAGACTTAAAAGATTAGAGAGTACTTTTTCTTTTGACAAGTAATCAAATTACAAAACTCATTGCCACAGGATGTGAGAGAAGTCAAGCTGTAAACACTACCAAGAACTGTTCATTCATGAAACAATAATTATTTCCAGAATTTCAGAACTTCAGGAAGATTTACTTCATGGAAAAGTCATGGGAGATTTAGCCCTGGATTGCTGATTCAATTCAGTCTGAACTCTGGTGGTTCCTAAACCACTGATTTCTAGACTTTCAACGGGAAGGACTTTTCTGTACTTTCCTATTTCTTATCCTCTTTCCTTAAAATCTTCTATTGGCCAGTAGAAGTTAGGCTATTAGGTAACACAGACCATTATAGTTACTTCTACATTTTCATCTTTTCTTATGTTCTAACAATTTTTTAAGCTCTTTCAGTGCTTACATATGCAACATCTGCTCTTCTGCATTATTATGCCCTAAACTCCTAGCTGTACAGTGAGATTTGTCTCTTTCTCCCACACATGATTTGATGTTGTAAAGCTTCTGTTTGGTTACTGATCCTCTGTGTATCACACAGCCCACTATAATTCTCATCCTTCAGCTCCTATCCTTACAAACCCCTTCCTTCTGTCAGCCTGCTAACATTAATTTATGCTTATAGTTTCTGCTGCAATTTCAGTTCCTCAAATTATATTCCCTTGTCTTTTAGTCCTTTAATATTCTACCTGTCCTTCCAGTGACCCTTGTCACTCTTCACTACCTGATGTATTATATCTATTTAAATTACTGGCTTTCTGGGTTTCCTTTTCACTTACTTGCCTGGAAAACTAACTGCACACTGATTGTGCTGCCTCTATGATGCATACTGTTGGAAGTGCCAATAACTACTGTGCATGTTATTGAATAGGTCACATTTCCAGTCCCCAGCCAAACTGCAGAACTCACGCAGGCACTACATCTTTGATCTCTGTTTTACAACCCATGCTGTAGCCTGTACTTTAGAAAGAATATCATATACAGCCTTATAAAAGATTCCACAAATAAATATGAAATTCATATTCTTATTCTGTTAGATTTCAGGGCATAAGAAGTGGTACTACAGTTCCTGTTCGCAGGACTCAGGGCATTTTATTCAATTATTCAGTGATCCTATTGCAGCAGAGCCTGTAGGTCTGTGACACACATTAAATCCTAGGAAGCAGAGTAGTAGCAGGTTTATCAGGCAGTGTTCACTTACTGATACAAACTGCTTCAATCTACCTGTAAGAGACACATCACCCAGCTAAGAGGCCAGAAGACAGCCAGCAGGCAAACAGAGCAGAGAGAGTGAAGACCAGGGTGAGAAAAGAGGCAGCAGGCAGAGGAATACAGCCTGTCAACTGACTGTTGAAAGCTACCAAAAGAGAAATCATAACTTGATTTTCCAATTTCCAGAGGCATAAATGTGCAGGTTACGGTAAATGGAAAAATAAAACAGAAAGTGCTTAAGCAGCTGAGTGTCATACTACATCAGAACCCCTACAAAGAAGAAAAAGATGAGCTTTGCCTGAATATCTATGTTTTTAGACCTCACAATGTAATCTTTCTTGGTTTAATGGCAAACTTAATAAAATCTATGTGAATTTTGTGCTTATGTCCCACATTTTGAAATCTTTAATAAACAGTTTGGAACATTTTTGAAATGAATGAGTTCACTTTTGGAAGTAATGTTCCTTGAAATTAGATGAATGATTCTACAAACAATAACACAGTTATCAGAAAGAGCCATCAAAATATTATCATCACTAGTTCAGTGATGGAGGCAGAGCAGTGTTATAAATGGGATTCTTTTGATATGCACTGCTATATGCACCAAAACATCTCACTGTGATATTAAGCAATAGCAAAAATCTATAGAACTGGCAGTAACAAAATAAGATAATAAGCTGTATATGCCACAAAAAACCTATGGCTTTATTTATTCCTGCCATTGCTAAAACATAGGAATGTGAAAACACTGCAAGCGGGTTCATCTATTCCTGGGCCAAGAAACTACAACTGTTCTGCTAAGTAAAAAGGGCAAGGTCTCTAGCCCTGGGAGTAAGTGGTGAGCAGAGCTTGTGTCCCTATGGCTAAACACTTTCACACCCCAAAACGGGTGATCTCATCTATGCCACTTATTGGGAACAGGTCCTGACATGATACCTTTGAAGCAAGCACGGGCACTATCTGGAAATGTGTTAGTACAGCCAAAAGCTCTATCAGGGTGTGTGTTATCAAACTCTGAGGATGATTGTTGAGGTTGGTTGTGTGACAGCGCTCAAGCCAGAGTCCTGGCTCTGCTCAATTTACTGGTGCTGCCATAACTAGAGGAACCACCTCCTCTTCATTTCTGTGCTTGACTTTTCTCAAATTTTCATTCTGGAAGCATTAAGGAGAGCAAGCTACTTGATTAATATTTCTTGTTTTATGCCAGTGCAGATACTCCTTTCCAAAACAAGAGGAGCCTAGACTTTACTCATCACACTCCTTTCCCCAGTTCTTCAGCCAGAGTACTTGGATAGCACCACTACACCCTTCTGACACACTACTCCTAGGACACACACTACCAGCTGATGCAGTGGGAGCTCTTGCTTCATCTCTCCCCTCCTCTTCCCCCCTCCTACTAAACCTGTTTCTGTGCTATCTGTGCTAGGAACGTTAACACTTTGTTCCCTGCAGCTGGCTTTGCCTAGGTAAGAGTCAATAGTCAGGAAATGGCTCTGCAAAGTGCTGCTCCTTCAAAGCTTTTAAAGTGAATTGGCTGAACTTAGTGTTCGTTCAAATTCTGGCAATTACTCAATGATTTAATTATGTCTGTTAATGGGATTTCTAGGAAAAGTATTATTATGCAGAGACCAAAAGCCATTGTGGGCTGAAACTATACTGAAATTATATTGGACTCAGCACTAAAAATTCAAATTCTTTCTTAGTAAAATAGGTATTATTTTCACTAGCAGCTAATTTTGCCTTGACTGTAAATTAAAGCTGTTTGGAATCAACAATTTACACAACTTGCTCCTTCATATAACTCCAAGGAAGTGGTTGAATTACAGCAGGCATGTAGCTTCCTACTATATTTACATATAGGCGTTAATGAACACTGGGAGAATTCTTCCTCTTTTATTAATTTCTGTTTAATTGCAAACACTTCCTGTTCAGTCTTAATCCTAGCTGAAAGAACTGTGTCTGAATTGTCTATTAAACTTAAACTATTTTAGCCAAATTTAGGTTAGATTTCATTAGTAATTGCATAGCCTGAATTAAGAACTACTCTTTTAACAAACTTCTAAGTATCTTTTAATGGGATAAAACTCAAGTGATAGCATTTGTCTAAATAAGTAGTCCTTGAATGTATTTCACACTGCTTTTGCTTTTTAATAGCACTGAGTATAACATTTCCTTTTTATTTGTTCTTCACTCACTCTGTAAACAGTCATTGACAAAAAAAATAAAAAATGTGGAAACCAGCAGCCAAGTCTCCGTAATCCCAGAAGAGTGCTCTAACCAGAAATGTGCTTCCTTTTCCTTCCTCTTTCCTGGAGAATCCTGAATTATTTTCTGGGGAAAAAAAAGAAAAAACTTGACATGCCAAATCCTGCCTCTTCTCTCCAGGATTGCTGGGTGATTAAGAGACTCTTGAAGATGTGTCTGAGTATCCTAATCAGAGAACTTGGGTCTCCAAAACCATCAGTGAGTATCTTAATCACAAAAACCTTGAAAAGAAAGGGAAGACACCAGCTGCATTTCTACTTCTTGAAAGGCTGATCTCTGCCTGGGTTCAGGAAGAAAGGAGAAGAAACTTAGCATAGGATCCAGTTGTCAAGCCAAAGGGGATGATCCCCCTGTGGACACCCCAGTGCATTCAGCATGTCACCAGCTGCTGCTACAGGGAGGGGCAGCTCTCCTGCAAATCCTGGACCATACCTGCAAGCTCTGTTGCAGGTACATCAAGCACTCTGGAGAAATTAAAAGAGCACTAGACATGAAGCACTAATGTTTAGGCCACAGAGTTGTTTTTCTAGAGGTGAGTAGTGGAAATTTTTTCCCTGTTGGTTAAGCCTAGGTAGCCAAGTCTTTAAAAAAATCTCACAAAGAGCTTCAGCACCTATATATAAGTATCCTGGATCTCATTTTTGTAGCCTCAAAACTGAGCCCTGCTTGGCTGAGAAAGCCCAAGTCCCTTCTGGAGCAACACCTTGGTGTTTTAATTAGATACTTTTAGCTAAAAGCTTTAGTGGATTGTCATGTTATTTTTATTTTAATTTGAAAGTTACAGTTGAGATGTTAAAATGTTTCCTGTTGAACAAAAATAATTACTCGAATGCACTAACTTCAATAAATAACATTTTGTTCTTCTTAGCATGCATCCCTAAAAGTGTTTCCTCATAGTCCTGTCCTCACATAATTTTTTTGAACTAAACAAACTTTTGCCTAGAGGTAACAAGGACTTTTAATCAACCAAACCTTAAATGTGCCCAGATGTTAATCTGTAAATACTACACGCTGTCTGTATGTGTTAATAGTAATTAGAAAAATTAATAATTTTAACATTTAAAACATGATTATTTAAAAACTAACTACCTGTTGCTGTCATGATCTATGGTCCTGCACATAGCATATAATATGTAGCAATATTCTATCACTGACTTCAGAACAAAAATAACTTTTAGCAAAAAAATTTGGGAAATTCTGGGGGAAGAAAGTTTGTCTGGAAGTAGAGGCAGAGAGACAGTATCAAAAAATCTTGTGCCTCTTGTTGTCTCCACTGGCATACCTTGTTTCACTGGACAGGTCATGTGGTTGTTCTCTTTAAAAATGAGAACTGCAACTGCTTGTGGACATTGGCAGATAGGGGCAGGAACCAAAAAAGTGGATCCAGGCAGAAGTTGGGGGGCACAGAATCTGAGAATTTGTCATAACTGTTTCTGATAGCATTTATATTGAACTAAAATCAGTTCAAAAGTAAGACTAGAGAGTTAAAATATTGGTAACTATGCAATTTTTCCACTGTTCTACACAGGCAAATATGAGTTTACATATACATATTTCACAGATACAGATTAAGGAAGCCTTCATTCTAGAATTCCCAAAAGCTCAGCAGAAACCTGTTCAAAGCCAAATTCAGAGCTCATACAAATAAGAAATGGAATTACATCCGCTACATCTTAAACCTGTCTTCTGTGTTTAACCTGTCCTGACTTGCCCAGCAGTTGCAGTTCAAAGAAAATCAACAAGCTTTGTCTTGAGATTCTGCAAATCTCACTGTACAGCTACTTCTCCCAGCTCTTCTTCCAGGGCATCCAGCTGTATCCATAGATCTCCCACAGAGACCGAGCATAACTACACCTGTTACAGTCCACTGGGCTATCCATATCCCTGACACCATTGCTTCTTTTACAGATTGCTATTTGCCTCCTATCATTCTCGACCTCTCCTTCCTCCTCTGCTCGATTCACTTGGGTTCGTCGGAAACTTCATTATAACAATAATCTTGTATACAACTGTATCTTTAATAGTGTGATTCTGAACTAGCACTGTACAGAACAGAATTCCCAAAGTCGTTTATCATGAGCACTGCCAAGGTGTATGAAACTAAATCAAAAATGGAAAAACAAAATCAAGTTTTGCCTTTTTGACTATAGAATAAGATCTGGCAGACAAGCACAAGTTACTCTAAGGAAAAAAAGCTGACTTTGGCTATGTTTTCAAATTCTATATTATTTAATAAGCCCGGTGACACAATGGTAATGGAAGTACTGATGCTTTGAGGAAAACTTGGATTTACCAGAACGTACAAGCAAAAACACACAGAAGGAGAGGTCCAAGTAGTGATAAAAAATGGTTCCGCAAAATTATGAACACTATCTATATAAACATTCAGATTAATATTGATTTGATAACATTAGCACTCCTTTGAATACTTGTAATGCCTTGTAGTTCATGTATTATATGTGACATAGATATGGCAATACGTGTGGCTGTTAGATGAGTACTAAATGGGTACCAGATCCTGGTTTACTCTCTGTACTGGGTTTGTATCTTAACGGTCATTTTTACTGCAGCAGTGTATTCCCTGTTTTCAGAATATGCTGAAATTAAGGTTTGTTAATCAGTTTGACAAACCTAGAAAAATTGTACATCTGTATGCTGGCATTTTTGTCTGGTTATGCGCAAAGGCTGTATGACACCCTCCTGACACGAGACAGAAGGTGCAGTCAGAAGTGGAAGGGCTATGGCACCTTTAAGACATGGATTCACTAGTGGATATTTGGCTGATTCTATGCCAGTTTAGATAGTCCTCTACAAGACTAACTGATTTGAATGTGTTGCTGCAGCTGTCTATGGAGCACATGTGGGAAGTGCACTTTGCAGTGAAATCACATCAATACACTGAGGGCGAAATAGGAAACGCAGGAGGGAGATAAGATAAATTTGGGCATTCAGCGTAGGTGGGAGGTAGGGGAGAGGCACTGAACTGGGCTCTCCCCTTTCTTGGCAAGTGCTCAAGCTGCTTTGGGCAGCCGGCGGGTGCAGAAGTTCAAGTCAGTGGTATCGGACATTGTATCAGCACAGATGATAGCTAAAAAAAACCTGACTTGTCCTCTTCCTGGGACAAATTCATTCACAAATAAATAACTCTGTTGATTCAGTTGAACTGCAGAGAGGATACAAAAAGCCTGAAATTCCTGCCTAATCCTGTATGATTTATCACCTCTGGGAGTTCTTCTGGTGAAGGAACACAAGTCCCTCTTGTTTTCTTCTGTTATTCATTAGAAATAATACATATGAATAACAGTGTTATTTTCTTGAATGTTTTTTTTATTCCCTTAAATGTGCATGGTGTTTTCTCACGTCTTAGTTGGGAGCAGGTCTTTTGCTGTCTCATTTTTCCCGTTTATAATAATAATAATAATATCCCACTAAATTATTTGGATATTTTCACCTTTAGAATCTCAAGAGTTGGACTCTGTCACTTTATGCCATAAGTGGTTTGTTATCAATAAATGAGACATTAATTAAACGGGTGATCCACAAGTTGGTTGTAGAGTAGCTCTTTAGGTGGACTGCCCTGAGATATGTTAGAAGTCCCTGAGGAAACAGCACTGGCAAAATTCTGAGTAATGCACCACTGAAAATGCTGACTTCTCTGGACATATGAGGAAGGGAGGGAAAAGTAGACAGAATTTCATATTTATTTGTTCTTAAAGAGAAAAAGGAGTGTAGCTTTCTTTCATTACTTAAATAAAAAAAAAAAAAACAAAAAACAACAAAACAACAACTATGTCTTCCTTCCCTCTGAAGCCAGTGTAATTCCTCATATTTCAAATTCAACATAAACCAGACTGTTCTACGGTGCTGCCTTCCTAGACAGCTAAAAGCTTCCAGTAGCTGTTACCCTGTGCTCTACACCAACATATACATGGGGGCACCAGAGCAAGGTAAAGACCCCACAGAGTGCCATCTGACAGAACCTTCTATCTTAATTCATTTTTAGTGTTTTTCATTAAATAATGAATGTCAAGTTTGGAAGTAACCAATCAGATAGCAGGCAACTTCGAAGAGGAAAGTATTCAAAGCAGCATTAAATTTGCACAGCTTGGTCAAAATTTTTTACTAAAGAGATGATTCTAAAACTTTCTTCCCTTCTTCTTTTTTACAAACAAATAAGCTGTATCTCAGAGAACACCCCACCATATTGTTCATGTGTTTTCAGGGTCTGCATGCATACTTCTGTGTGCAATGGAAGAAAAGGCATTCTGTAGAAGAAAAGAGAATCTCTTTTCTCAGTGTCTGATTAATCAAGTGCCATAAATTGATGGAATAGAAGTATTACTGTTTTTTTAATACTGGGATTGCAAACTTAATCCAAAGTGAGCAGACCTGGTTTTAATATCCATACACCTAGTTAATAATGATAATTAATAATCAAATTTGGAACATTTACTGGTAATTTTCATTTTATTTTACCAAGAATTACATGATGGATGATGCAATGGGAAGGAACTCTTAACTTGAAAGCAAAAAGTGTTTAAAAAAAAATTAAAAGAAAGATTTCTTTTTTTCTGTTTTCAGTGCTGGTAACCTCAGACTCTGAATTTGTATTCATGCTATCCTTTGGTGTTTTCCTTCTTGCTCTGTCCTTCTTTCCTCCCCCTTGGCAAAATGTCTAAAATGTTCTGTTTCATACTCGTCATTAATAAATTTGAAATAAAAGTTTACATAAATGCAGTTTGAAGGAAAATCCTTTTTTCACTGCAAAGATTTTCTAGTAAAGTTCAGTGAATGAATAAACAATGGGCATTATCTAAATATCGTGTTTCCCAGAAATGATGCAAGGATTTTAAAGATGCAAAGTGCATCTACACCGTGTTTTTATATTCGGCCTTCTATGTTATCAAGTTTCTCAGATGAAAAACAACTGCTCTCAAGCCAGTAAAAGCCCTACAACTTATTCAGTTGGAAAATTTGTCTCCCTATGAATTCACATAGACATAGCACCAAAGAGTAGTCTTTTAGGCTGATTCCAGGAAAATGATCTGTCTGCTGGACTGACAGGGCTAAAAGACATTGTTTCACCACTCTTCTCCAATATATCCTGCAGCTACTCTCGATTTTGTGGGGGGGTTCAGAGACTGGATGTGGTAAGAAAAGTATTCCACAATTGTTTTCATACTAGTCAAAATTTTAAATAGTGAACAAGCACTAATGCATATTTTCCAGAAAGCCTTCAAAACTATTGTTGATTTGTAAGTGGATGTAAAAGGGTTTTTTAAACATTATTAAAGGAAAAAAAAAAAGTCATAATTTTCATATAGCTATTACTAAATAAAAGCACAAGAAGCATCAATAAAAAGTACAACTACAAAATAATGCAGCAGAGAAATATAATAACCAGCTTAATATGTAAAAAACCCAGGCATTTCGATGTTGTATTTTAAGTCACAGGCAAAGATGCTGCCGTTTGGACTTTGCATGCCTAATAATAGTGAAATTAGATAATTATCTAGCTGAGAAATAGGCAAGTTTTCAAATGTCCAGATGGTTCCACCACCCACCTCATTTAGCAAAACTTCCTTTATTCACACTGCTCTAACATGCTGCCCATTTCCTCAATTTGTACCCATTAGCTGACAAGAAAAGGGCTGAGCTCAGAAATCAACAGGCTCTGACAGGAAACCAGTTCCCAGGGGCCCTCTTAGAAGAAGCAGGATTTTAACTGATGTTGCCCAGGAGACAGCTGTAGCGACTAAGTCCCCATCTGAAGCAATATTAGTGAAGCAGGTGAAAGGATTTACAGTACAAAGACCTCTTAATATTCTTGGTAAGCTGCAAAGAATGATCTTTAGCCCACGGGAAGGCGAGCACGTGGGCTCAGGATAAGAACGCTAAAGTAACTCATTTCCCGTTCACTAGTGAATAACACTTCCACATGTCGCTCAGTGATCCAACTGCAAAATGCAGTTTACGTGGTCTGGCAGGTAGAGGGGGCAAGGTCAGATTTACGGTGGAAGGCATCTTCGTGTCTGTGCAAACATCTGAGATCTCCCCAGGTTCTGGGGAGGGGTTGCCACCTCGCTGCATTGGCAGCCGTGTCGCAGGCAGGGGCCTGATTTGCTATGGGTTACGTTTGTAATATATGCAGCCTTCTGACAGCAGAGGCGTGCATGGCCTTAAAAAGGAGGATAGGTAGGAATGTGCAAACAAGGTCATTTGACCGATGTCATCTTCCAAAATACCAAAAAGATGCTAATATCTAATTAATTTTATGAATATCAACATCAAGGTGCACCAGATGCGGTCTGTGTTTTCACTAACACTTCTCTGATTAACCTGGTGATCCTAAAAGATATTCTAAAGCGTCATTGCTTTAACTGACTTTAAAACATGAGTGTTCGTTATGCCAGAATGGCAAAGAGATCACTTTATTTAATTTGTAGTATGTGGACAGCAAAGAATAAATAAAATGTTTGTAGTTTTGTTTTGTTACAGTGAAAGCAATCAGCAAATAATGAAAGCTTCATTTCAAGGTCTTTAACGGTAACTGCCTCAGAGGGAAATGTAATTCACCTGACACTGAACAACAAAGCTGAGATGCTGTGATGACTGTATCGGTTACACAGCCTGGGAAACATATTAGATAATTATCTGTAGGCATAATGATTCCCTGACAAAACCTAAATTAAAATGGAGTTGCTACTGAGAGCACATATTAGTAGCTTAAGGTAAATTACAAAGGAGGCATTTTATAATTATCCTTAAATCTTGCATTTTAATCTAAGACATTGAGTGAAGGTTAAGAGAAGGCCATGCATGTTGCATGGCAGCAATCCAGTGAGGGGACCAAAACCACCTTACTTCAGCACTGTCAAGGATGCCACAGATTGCCAATGAAATAGATTTTGCATTGAAATCTAGTGCCTACACAGCATCAGATAGCAAAAAATTCATTTTGCTTATAAGTGGATGTGTCAAACTATCAAATTTTTCTAATACAACATAAATAGGGGATGCTTCGGAACTGACAGTTTATCAGTCAGTACTAGGTGGCAAATGATCAAATCTTTAATAACTACAAAACTAAAATCTTAATCTAAAATCTTTAATAACAAATAATCTAAAATCTCCTAAGAACAAAATTTGCATTGTGCACCCTTTAGAGAAGAAAGATACATCTCTGAAGAAGAAAAAGGGGAAAGACACACAGAAAGATTAATATTTACAAGCCTTAAGAGTATCGGAGGAGGTTGATCTGACCTGTAAAATATAGTCAATGTAGAGTACTGCGCTGATAGATGCTTTCAGTTACTTCTACCTTCTGATATAAAATTAGTCAGTAGGAGATTACCAATACATACACAATACGCTTAAGGAGAAAAGGAAAACAAATGAGCCAAATCAATAGACTAAACCTCAAAAGGGAAAAAGAAAAGCATCTGAGGCACTCTAATTTACCTGTTTGTATTATCAGTTATCTGTTTAGAAATAGCAGTATATAAATACTATCATCCTTTTTGTCCTTCAGCTATGTCTATTATCACAGGTAAGGGAAATATGAGGACTCATAAATTCAGTTCAAAGACAACAACATTTTTCTTTGGTTGGCTTAATAAACGACTGCTTTTAAAATATTAGTCTTTAAAAAGACTCCTTTGAAATAGATATTTATATATACTTTTTAAAGAATTACACTCTTATTCCTTCATTACAATATATACATTAAGATGACTTGTTGTCACTTCTGAATATGAAGAAACTTGAAAGAAGTTTTACAGTGATCTCTCACACATTTCAGAGTAAATATCTCCCAGAAAGTCAAAAGAATCAAGAGGCAAACAAAACCAGCCCACTATTTGTACTTTGTTGGTTTGATTGAACAGAATGGGAGAGGGGTCACAATCAAGGTTTTGGATTATTACAATTTGCAATGATTTAATTTCCAAAGAGATTACGACAGCTTCAGATTTCATTATATTCCTTTAATTCTTTCCTTCATTTGTTGGAAATTTAATCAGGGAAGTGAAGCTTAATTTACTTTCCTGACAAATAATGGACAAGGCAACAATACAATTGCACTCCCTGACTCCTCAGAGTTACCAAATCCACGCCACTTGTCCTCCCCAGCTATGATGGCAACTGAATTTTTCCTCTGTAATTGGTGAAACATCAGGATGGAAGAAGCACAGATCAAATTATGATATGTTTGCCTTGGTAACTATTGTCTAACACTGAAGTGTACCTATCAGAAGCCTTTGTGCATTTCTGGTTAAAAAACTATAATCAGCTTTAATCTGTATGGTTTCCTTCATCTCTCTGACTCAGTAATATTAATACTAAAGTAGCCAGGGCTCAGCAACAAGCTGCTTTGCCACAGCTAACAGAAATTGCTTGCTGTTGTTTAGCGGCACTGTTTCACTCAACCATGCTGAGGAAATATCCTCCTTTCTCCTTTTCTTTAGATTTCAAAATTTACCATCTAAAGCAAAGGAAAATGCCCAGCTGTTAAAATAGCTATTAATTCCATTTTAGCTGTTAGGTTCTTTGGAAAAGAAACTTGTAGTAGGCTGTGTAATGACATTTCTCCCTCTTCACGTAATTCCTGACTTTCAGCTACTGGGCATTTGGTTTGGTTAATACACAGCTAATATCAGAAAATCATGCCTGTACAAAGATGTAATTCATTTTTTTCCTCTTGAGGCTGGTCTACACGTGACTTTTGTACCAGTTTAATTTTTCTATCAGGAGGCTGCTTTTAGCAAATTAATTAAGCAAATAAACCTCCAATTTTGGTTTTAACAAGCTGGTGTTAGATTGTCTCTTACCAGACAAAATGTATTTTCATTTAGTATCAAAATAAGCTGTCTTGATATAAGCATGTTTTCCTTTGTGTTGCACTGATAATATAACGGTATGGTTTTTTACACTATAAAGCACATTAACTACGTTACTAGTAGGATAACTAGAAGTACTGTGTAAAGAAGCCTCTAGAAAGCACAGGTTTCAGTGAAATGAAGATGTGCTAAGACAAGTAAAAGCAACCAGGCATAGGTAAATATGACTTTGTTATGTAAAAGCATGACTATAAATCATGAATTTCACCTACAAACTGAAATAGATGACTTCTTCAAAAAAATGTGGTGTTTATGATCTTACTATAGAAGGAGTCTCTGAGTCCGTATCTACCTCCCACAGCCCACGGCTTTCCCGGGATACGCTCTGAGGGTGCATTCTGATTTTCTCAGGGTGAAACATCCTCACAAGTGTCTCTTCCCAGTGTCTGGTTTCCACTCCCGTGTGTTCCTCCAGAAAGGACTGCAGTGTGGTCTGAGAGGTATCTGGCTCTAAAATGTGCTGTAGCATACTCCAGCACATAAATACAGATAGTCTTAAAAGGTTATAAAGACTCAAAAGTAATATATGTGTGTGTGTGACTCTTGGCATTCTTGTTCTTATTTCCTTAAAATTAAGAAGGTTGTCTACAATATACAATACTAATAACATCCATCCATTTAGTAGTTCATACATTCAGGCAGACATTCATTTATTCATGACTAAATCAATAACCACATTTTCCACTTCCACCCTAGCTGAAGAGCTCTTTGTTCACAACTTGAAGGAGAAATTCAAGGACAACGGGTTAATGCAGTTAGAAGGGAGGACAGAGAAGGGCTGCTCTAGCTAATGCTGTGCTACACTGAAAAGTATTGGAGTGATTTCTGAGTAAATCACTGACAATAAAAAGCTATATGGCTACATACCCACAACAAGGTAAGAAAAGGCTGTTCCATTATTCTCTTCCTCGCCCCACGTTCTCTTGAAGGACAAATGTGGCTAAAACACAACTTTTTGCCTTAACATATAAAGGATTTGTTGCCTTTGACATTCATGAGAACACTGTTATTCTCAAGCTTTCCAGACTTGAGAAGTTTCACTGCATAGGAACTGAACAAGCGCAGAGATGCAATACATTAAAATGCTGGTAATTATGATGGGGAGTTGCAGAGAATTGTGGATTGGGATATAGAGAACAATAAAGTATGGTCTTCGCTTTTCAGATACCTTATTTTTACAATTCTAAACACTTTCCCAAAATGACAGAAATATCTAATATACTATTTATACATACACAATCTAAAGAATACTTCTCAATATAATGTGCAAATTTCTTATGGACCAGTTCATGTCACCTTTAATGGATGTCAGGCTAACACACCCTATCAAACAACTGCACCATCTCTTTAAATCAAAACCCACATGAACACATTCCATATAAAGAACACCACACAGCCTTCATGGACTTTGCTATGCTTGCTTTCTTAGGTGCTTTCTCAGCTTGAAACAAAGTTGGACAATATTTAAAGATCTATACTCCCATAAAAGGACATTCTTTATTTTCTTGTAAAATTTGAAGCCTTCACAAATAAGCAGAAAAACATAGTTGTGAGCAAACATCACAATACTGCACAATAAGGAAGATTAGGAGGATGGAAGGAGGTATAAGCAGTTGCAGTCCTCAGGACCATGTATTTAGGAATGCATCCTGTGCTGAGGCAAAGTGAAAGAACTAGCTGTTGACTTCATTTAGCAGCAGGAAACCAACAGCACAATCCTGAATATGAAATAAACAGATGCCTCAAATTCAGAAGCTGTTGCTGAAAACTTGACAAGAATTTTCTTTTCCGCCAGCAAATGGTTATATTTGAGTAGAGGATTTGCACTGGTAGGAGAAGAATTGGCTAGCTACTGTTCCAGTCAATACATACTGTGGCTGTTTGCAACAGCAGCAATAAAAGAAGCTCTAAATAGTAGTACAGTGGCTTAATATGCTGAAGAAGCTCTCAGAGCTTAACAGTGCAATTTAACCTATGAGAAACCATACCCACAGAGAATGCCTGGCAAACCTGGTAATGCCCTGATTACAAGGACTGCACTCCTGCTCAGGAAACTGTGAATGGAAATTGCTTGGCACTTTTAAGGAGCAGTCTTCCACAGCAATGAAAATGCACACTTCTGGTTCCCTGCCTGGGAAAGGAACTCCTTCTCCAACAGGTAAAAGAAACCCAGACAACTCAGAAAACGTCTAACAATTTTGCATTTTTTTTTTTTTTCTAAAGTAGACAGACTACAAAATACATGACCCTGGAGTGTAGCAAGACTGGCAGGCTGGGCTGGGCTCTTTTTCCATCGGTTCACTAAGTCTGATCTGATCTGAGCACACAGAGCTCCTGGGCTGTTCAGCTTTGTCTAGCCTGTCTTTGTTAGCCATCTCTTGACAAGCACTCTGTTAGAGGCTTGTGGCATCTAGTTGGTTAGGAACAATTCACGTTAAATCAGAACATCACATTAAATGCTAACCTCCCACACAAAAGATTTGACAGCAAAAGCTGGCCTCAAGGAAACCACAGCAGGTTCTTGCAGATATGCAATTTCTGTGTTAACATTTCATTAGAATGTAGGCTGATACAATGACATGAATGAGAGAAACTGAGGAGCAAAACCTAGCCTTCAAATCAGAGCATTCCCATTTTTATTGTTATTTCACACCCTCAGCTCAGCTCTGATGACTAGAAACATGGTTTGGCCTTGGTTCTTTTCCTGCTCTTAAACATTTGCCACAGTCCTAGGAAAATTATGTGAAAAGTTGAACATAGTCTCTAAATGTACAAAATAAATATTCAAGAATTTCTGATTTAATTAAGATGTACTTGGAATCTCTGCCTCTTAACAAAAGGGAGAAAACATCTGTTTTCATTTCAGCTTCTATTAGCAAACATATCTGATTTCATTTGGTTCATACCACATTTCATTATTTATGTATTTACAGAGTGGATCCTCAAGTAGTGGACATGCAGGGATGCAAAGTCGCATATTGGATGTTATCAAAATGAAGGTCTGAAATATTAAAAAGGAATTAAAATTTTCTTTTATTTTTTCATGGTGTTTGTGATCTATATATATACGAACACTATACTAAATATTTCATTTCAAGCGATTTTTTAAAAACTGAAAACTTTTGTCAAAATTTCCTTCACTGCTCTATTTATTACAGAAAGATGGAAGTTTGGAAAGAAAATTGCTGAGTCTTTTGGATCTCCAACCTGTCTTTACAAGACAGGACAAGCCTTTTCCATAAAAACATCATTGCTGACTGTGTTTCATCATTAGAGTCATGGTGGGATCTAAATTCTGTCTACGTGGAGAAAACTAGAGCATCTGGGAAAGAAACAGAAGAGGAATGACTACACTAGACAAAAAAAAATAGTATGATTTCTCAAGAAAAAGGACACAACCAATTCCTTCCAGAGGCCATTATTAGGGAGGCTAATCTGAAGAATCAGATCTGCAATTTGTAAACTGTTTATTCTGGGACCTTAGAAATTTTTGAGTTTGTGCGGATCTAAGCACAATGAGTCCATGTTATCTCTGGTCTTTAGTCAGTATAGTAATGTAGGCATTAACTCCTCATTTTATAAAAAGGCTGTGGAATTACTTTTCCTGACTGTGTCTCTCAGTTTGACCTCATTCTTCACTGAGTCTTCTAGCAATATTTGTATTATTTGATCTTGCATGAGGATTTACAATGAGGTTTTAATTGTGCTAGTGTCCTATACTCACTCTTGTAGCATCTGAATGACTTGCACTTCTTATTAATAACACAAAAAAAATTTGCATTCCATAGATTTTCACTTACAACACTGACCTAACTACCTCTCTTTTGGTAGATTGACCTATGCCACCTTGAAGTGAGAAAAGTCTAGGGTGTAGCTGATACACTCTTGGAAACCAGATCCTCAATACTCAAATCCTTGGTAACCTTATCCTCAAAACTCAAAATCTTAGTGTTTTTTTTATTGCTAGAAGAGAACAGTGGGTGATAATTTTATATGCCTGATAAATCAATCCTTACATTTCTAACTGGACAAACATTTTAGAAGGACAAAGATACTGAAAATTACTTCAGTGTCTGATTACTCCTCTGCACCAATGCAAGTGTCTGTGGGATCAGGGACTATGCGTCTGATTCCACAAAATATTTATATTAGTAACTTTTAAAACATTCTTTTTCTTTTCGCGAAGGAAGTCATCTCATGCAAGATTAATGAGATTTCTGCGAGCAGTTTCTCCCACTTATTAGCCCTGGTTATTTATAAGCAGTGGAAATTAGACACATGTTGCTTCTTTTTCATTGGAATCTTATCTAAGGTCAGAAAAATTTCTCCCAGCATCCAAAAAATATTACTTTTTTTCTGCTTTATCAGTCAGTTCATCCCACCAGTCAGCTTTAGGCTGGAAGGATGATGCAATGGTGAAAGACCTAATCTAAAACCTGGTGGAAAATGGATGAAATTCTTGTCCGCAAGACTAACTTGTTGAAAAAACTAATTTCAGTAAGGGAATCAGGTGCCACAACACAAAAATTATGATTATGCTACTATGCTACTATCGTTTAATAGGTTTTTAATCCTTTACTAGTGTTTCTTTTTTTTTTTTTTTTTTTTTTACTTTTATACTATATTAAATCCTGTCTGGGAACTTCTTATTCTTTCTTTGTTTCTTATGCCACTCCAAATGTCTTTCCAAATCTTTAGATAAATAAGTTTCAAGGTTTCTTGAACTTTGATATCTCCACTGCTTCTCCAGAATTTCATTACAAACAGTGCACAGGAACATTCAGTACAAAACCTGCTTCAAACAACGAAAGGTACAGGAAACATGTAGATGTACGAAGGTGCCTTCCTTGTGGTGCTGACAATGGACTAAATTATCTGCATTGTTAAATGACCACCATTGTCTTGCAACCTGAACTGAAAATTACATCTGAATTGGTTTACGAGGGGTATTCTTGAAAGAACATTTTTAAGTATATTAATTTATTTTAAACATGACCAGTCAGTTTTTTATTTAAAGAGCAAGTTACTAACTTATTCTAGGCTCATTTGGCTGTTCCATTCACTCACACCATTAATAATATGGCAATAAGCAATACCTTCATGTGAGGTATCACCTCCGAAGGTGAAAAGGTAAAAGACTATGCAGTGCAATGGGTAAACAAATGCAGCTTTTCTCACCAAACTTAAAGGCTGCAGGTGAGTCAACAGAATGACTGTGTAAGTGTAGCAAAGCTGGCCCCCTGAAAATTCATTGAGGTTAAGTCTCATGTCCCTCAGCTATATATATATATATATATATATATATATATATATATTCTGAAATATACTTTGATGTTGGCAGATTGGAAGACTTTTAATTTTTTTTTCTCCTTCTGGTGCATGTCTTGAACACAGGTCCTCTGTCCATTTCTTCTTTACAAAATAAATTAGCAAGCTCTCTGAAGCAGTGCTGATACTTGGCACCCTGCAATGAATAGCGTAATCACATTCTCTTGTCCATGGCTTTAACCTTGAGAGGTATTCTGGATTTACAGCTCACCTCTTCAGTAACATGTGGCAACAGAAACAAATAGACAGGAAAGTGTCACAAGGGCGCTGAGGCCCACTCCTACCTCACTTAGTTACTGTGAGGAAATAGGAGTAATAAATGTCTGTTTGCCCTCAGAAATCTTTAATATTTCATGGTCCTAGAACACAGTCCTCTATAGAGCTGAAGGCATATCTCCAAAAGTGTGTGACTTCTCAAAATCTTTATGCTTCTCCTACTTTTTTACTCAGATTTAGACTTTTGATTTTTTTTTCCCCCAGTTCTATCTAATGTAAGAATGAAGACACCCTGTGCGTCTAAGACCCACATTCTTTTAAAAGGACACTCTTGTCAGGTTTATATAATTCCTCATTAATAACAACAGTGTCATTTAAATGTAAAAGTCTGGTTTGCTCTGTATGATAGCCATCCATTTATTCACAAAATCTCTGTTTGACTGAATGAAAAATTGTATTTAATGACGTTCCATTATGATCTCTGTGACAGGTGCAATATTTTTTCATGTCACTTTCTATTGACTTTGCAGCAAAATAAAGATACAAAATACAGAAGTGAAGGCAACCAAACCTTAAATTCAGAACAGAATTTTCTGTCTGATGGATACATGTAGCAATTCCCCAATACCAAACAGAATGAATAACCCATATGCAGACTCATCACATCATTGCAACTGATTAAATGTATTGTCAGCCTGATTCTGGCAAGTCCTTCCTGTGTAGACTTCCTAAGTCAAATGCTCCTTGTGTATCCTATGTCAGCCTTTATATTTTGAACACAGAGAAAATATTTTAGAGTATACATTTGGTTTAGGAATCTGGATAACAGCCACAGACACTGTAATGAGCTGTGAAGACTGTTTTTAGTCGACAAGGCACTGGTTTTTGCATAGGGCTTTTACATGCTTTTCATCTCTACAGGGAAATTCAGGTACTAACTCTCTTTGACAGAATTTCCATTTTCCTGGGTTCCTACTTTTCTTTTCTGCTTTTATTTCCAGACACGTCAAAGGCATGAATTATGCTTCACGTTTCTGAAATGTGCTTTGTTGTAGCATTTAAATTCTGATTAAAGTTACCGATTAGCTACACTTAACAGAAATGCAAAACACCTCAATGCCAGTATGTGGAGGAGAGAGGATGCTCCCATCGTAGGATGCTGCAGTATAGTGATTTTATATTTTCTAGGAATATTCTTACACAAGTCACATAAAATATGATTCTTACTCATATGTGCTCTTTTAGAGAGTTATAGGTATCAAACACACAGCAAAGTGAAATTCTGAAAACAGCAGCTGATGGATAAGTGAAAAACTAATGTTAAAGAAATAATATCAGCATTCTTATTTAAAGAAAGCTCAATACATCACGTAAAAAATCCACAAGCTTGAAGGCAAGGGTAGTCCATCCTTACTCAGGGAATCTATTCATCATAGTTCACATTAGCCTTGGTGGCAACTGATAAGAGAAAGGACAAAAAAAAGTTTCACAGTTCTAAGCAAAATATGTAATTTAATACACATATATATGTCATCATATGCAGAACTCTAGTCAGATTTTTATTTATATGAAAAAAAATCTATAAGACTCTGAGATCCATTAATTCATACATACTCTAATTAAATATTATTACTTTTCTAGTCACAGCACAAGAGAAAACTTGATTATTTATCCCAAATCCCAACTAAGCCCAAGGTGAAATGAAGAACTGCATGAAGTCTTGTTTAATAGTCTGTACACTAATTTCAGAGAAGATATTACTATTTGAAAGTTCCCTTATTTTTTAATATTAAGAATTAGCCAAACTCTCAGCTTATTCTTTCACTCCAGGCATGAAAAGTATAGCTGTAAGGTAGTTACTAGAGTGTCTTGGCATTATCTTGAAGCTCAAGTGTTTGTCTTCACTTTTTCTCTCCCTTCTTGCCTCATTCTCCTTACACTTTATGGGCCAATAGCAAAGGCAAATAAGTCTTTCATCCTCCACAAGTTCAGAGCCAGCAGTTTAATCAAGAGCTACCTTTCGGTCAGTATTCAAAGCATAGTTTCACAAGGAATAGCAACATTTTTGTATGAATGGCTCCCCAGTTCAGTAGTAAGCAATCAGTGAGCACCACAACAATGCTCAAACATTGCAATACTGTTATTGTGCTATAAACACTTACTTGTGAGTTGTCTAAATGATCCATTTTGTACTTCTAAATATTAAATAACGATATCCAGAAAGTACATATTTTCTGCTCCTTTCTGTGCTTTTGTAGTTTTCCTAAATACACTGTACTATGAAGTTGTATTACCTACCACAGCTCTTTATTCATTATACAAATACCTCTCTCCTAGATTCTTGAAACTGTCATATGAATAAGGAAGAACCTCAGTCTTAACAGTCACAAAACATTATTTGGAAATCTTAGACTTTAGGGGCAATTTTGTCAAACTGTAAGTTCAGTTACTCTGGTTTCATTTGGCAAAGAAAAAAATATGTGAGAAAATGTATAGTATATTGTATATTGCCTATTATCTGCCTATGCATGATGATTGAGCTAGCCATGTTTAACCCAGTTTCTTAGGCACAGAGTATTTAAAAATACTAATAAAGCAACATTCTGTCTCCTGGTGCGTGCGTTATGCTGTTCAAACTAATTGAGTGACAGCTGATATTATTATCAACAGTAAATTATCAAGTCTTTTTCACATAGCAAAAGACTTTCCAAGATACATGGTAAGCAACTAAGGTTAATTTTCACTCCATCAGCAGTTGTTACAAAAATATTTAAAACACAATAATTGTCTATTATGTCTTTCTTACATGGTAATGGAAGGAGAGCTTGAATTTAAGTTTTCCATGTCTTTATTCCTAATACAGAGAAAAGTAAAAAATAGTAGCAGCACAGAGAATTTCTCCCTCCCATCTGCCAAAGTAGGTAAAAGCCACTATTCAGATCATTTCATTTAGGTCTTAATCTTTTCCCATTTTCTACATTTTCTATTCCTGTGACACAGCTAATGTTTTTCAACTCCATCATTTTATACCAACAAAACACTACAATTTCCCATGCTTCCCTCTCTTTCCCCCCACACCCATCCATATTAATTTTGAATAGACTGTGTGAAATTCACCCATCTGCTACTTCTGTTTAACTTGTATGCTGCTGATTTTACATAGTGGTTGCTGATATTCATTTGAAAAACAAAGACAAGGGCTGGAAGCCTGAATTTATCTATCTACTAACAAGCTGTCTGTAAAGTCATTAGTTTATACAGATTTTAACAGAGAGAGAAAGAAAAAAATAGAGTATTCCTGACAGGACCCTCTAGCTCTGTTAAACGGGATTTTTTTTTAGTATTTCTTACACAGAAGGAATTAAAAGATTATTTAGTCTTAAATGTTTTACTTCATGAAACCATTATGAATTGGCAACAAAAATCTGATGCTATTAATTGTTGTTTTACTGCTTTGTGCATATTGAGTAAAAAAGCCACTCAAAATTATTTAACATTATTTTTGTTTAGTATATCAGAAGTTTCTTGTAACATGGCAGCCAGATGTTGTTTACATGTATAAAATAACTGATTAGATAGATAGATTGATTTTTTTTTTAATCCAGTGGTTGCAGTGACTCTGCAGATTATATAGTAAAAAACCTGTAAAAAATCCAATTGCAAATGTCATTTGGGACTTAAAAATCAGTATAAGCATATACACACACACATATAGTATGTATGTATGCAGTAGACAGCTACTAGTTTTCTCTTTTTTTCAGATGTATTTTGATCTGGCTACCAGTTTCACACTGTGGTGAAATTGTACTTGTTCCCCAATGGTTCTCCAACTGGTCCAACTCACATGCACCTAATTGCATATTTTTGCTCCCTATAGCCAGATAAATCACTACATCAAAATTCTGTTACATTAAAACCAGATTAGATTAGACCAAACAACAACAACAAAGAACCCATTATAGTTAATTAGGAGATTCCAGCTCATTTATTTCTGCTATCAGTAACAGTGATTCATATCCAAATAAAAAGTTATTTGTCAATAAAATAAAAATGAATAGAGAATGTAATAGAATTGTGTAGCTTCCTTGGTTCTGAAAGACTTTATGGTGCCTGATTTTAAAACCATCACATTTTTTACCTAACTAAATGTTTTTATGTTCTGTGAGGCTGAACCTTGCCCCGGCTGGGGCAAGAATGCATCGCTGCATATAGAAAGTAATGCAGTGATTAAAAAAAATTATGCATGTGAGGACTATGAATACTTTGGTGAAGTCAAAGTTTAAGTTTCTCCATTTGGAACCAAAGTACCTTCCGTTAAAGCATTCTGTGTGACAGATGTGCTAGTTAACAAGTATTTCCTACTAAGAAACAAGTTTGCATCGTGCAGACCTACTCACCAGTATAAAAGGACTTGGAAAGATCATTTAATATTTTTCTTCTCCTAGATTAGCTACCTAACAACTACACCATGTTTTGTGAAACTTCTTAGTCAGTTTAATTTTGCTTCTCCCTTATATTCACATTGATTGCAATCACATTATTTCTCCACACCCTGAATATACCTGATTTTGAAGGGAGATTTTGTTTTTATCCAATCCATATTTGAGAATAATTTGGTTTCTCTCTGGTTTCTGTGTTGAAGATTATTATCTTCAAATATAGAATTGAATTAAAGAATCTGATTTCTAAAGGGTAAGATTAATTCCACAGCAAACCAGTTTACTGGTGCAGATATATTCACCTGCTCCTTTGCTTGGAAATCTCTCACAGACTGTATTCACTATCTGGGTTTTTGCAGGTTTGGAAGTACTTTTCTGTCAACATGAAAAATGAGATAATGGTGTTTCAGCATAACTGCATTAAACAACTTTGTTCACTCTTTTTTGATGACAGTAGAGATGAGAACAAAAAGGGCAATCTGAAGTTCCTTCTTTTTGTTTTATTGGATGCTCTAATTAATGTGTGACTTAATGTAGTACTCAAAAATACTGCTATTTTGCAATTTTTATGTTCTTCACAATCATTTGTTCATCAGTTAGAAAATATATTTCCTTTGCATGTATTTGTGAATTGTTTCTTCCGCTATGTGCCATTACACACAGTAAGAGATTGACTTACCTGTGTATTGTAGCTGCTGTTTGGAACTCTTTTGAAGCTAGGAAAGAGGTTTACACCTGATCAACCATCCAGGACACTAATCAAATATTACATTTAAATCAATTGGGGATTTAGGAATGGTGACAGATTTATTGTGCCAAAATGTCAGCCAGGCAGAAATGAGGAGTAAGAAAGAAGAAACAATCCAGGGTGCCAAGGCTCCCCTGAAAAATAGCCTTCCCTACAATACAGCTTTCCTCCAGTAGGCTCCCCACTGCCTTCCGATAGCAGAGGGCCTGTTGAGGGGGTTTTAGTCACTAATGGCACAGCACTGATCCTGATCTGCTCAACTAACATGACACCCAGCTGGCAGCCATCCTAACAGTGACCTCGCAGGAGCAGCAACACGGAGCTGACGTAACCCTGCGACCCTGGGCAGCGCCTCCCAAATCAGAATGACATTAACCATCCATGCTCGGTGTCCTTCCCTGCTACCACTGTGCCTGTGGCTACCACTGGAGTGGGACAGGAGAAACATCAGGCTACACGCTGAATTGTTTTTAAACAACTATGTTTTCTCCAAAGCATTTTTGAGACTTCCCCTCTCAGGTTTGCAAAAGTGAGTTCATTAGAAGCTGAAGCGTCCCTGATGAAAACGTGGCTCCTTCATTTCTCCATATTTCAATTTATACGTGAAAATAGCAGGGATATAAAAATATTCCCAGATTGCTTCATTGGTGTTAGAGTAGGGAACTATCTGAAGTAAAAATAATATATATTTTAAAATATTTTCTTCTCTTTCAACTAGCTTTGCAACTGCTCTTCTGTTGAACGGAAGTGAATTTACCAAATACACGTCACTGATACAAATTTAATTGCACAAGTGGAATTTTTTGCCCAGGATCCCTCAGGAAGTGGAAACACATCAGGCTGCCCCATCACTCTGGGAGAACACAATTAATTAAGCAGTAGTCTGGGGTAAAAAAAAAAAGTGAAATCTCTACATCTACACAACCTGTCACAATTATTTGTATAATTTATTTCTGATACCTAAAGATGAAAACGGATCCAAGAATTAAGCCTGTCAGCAAAAATGTTTTGCATAATTTAAGTTTTTCTTCCACTTGAAGAAATACTTTTGAAATTAAGAAATATTAAAGATTTCCAAGTATAATGCATTAAGTACAATTCGACATTCCCACCTAATTTAGCATATTACTAGAGGAAGCGTTTTCTTAAATTATTATAAAATCTATCAAATTATCATCTTTTATTTCCAGAAATACACCATCAGTTGTAAATGCATGTTGTGAATTTACTTACTGTGAAAAGTTAACCAAAAATGAAAACTACATTATGAATTAAAAAATTATCTATACTTTCAGAACTGGAATTTATTATTTTTATATAGACTATGCAGTCCTACTCAGAATTCATCCCATCTGTCTCATTTTTTTTTCACCCCCCCAGCTACTCTTTTGAACTATAGAGTAATTTATTTGATCAGTTGCGATTAAATACCTAGCTTTCAGAAAACCAATGCTAATTCTCCCATTTGCAACCCATCCTCAGATTACTTTAACAAAGACAAGTGTAAGGTCTTGCACCTGGGAAAACATAATCCAGGAGTGCAGCTCAGCCTGGGATCCACCTGGCTGGAGAGCAGCTCCGTGGAAAGGGACCTGGGGGTCCTGGTGGACAGGAAGCTCAACACGAGTGAGCAGTGTGCTGCTGCGGCCAAGAAGGCCAATAGGATGCTGGGTTGCATCAAAAAGGGCATCACCAGCAGAGATAAAGAAGTCATTATCCCACTCTACTCAGCGCTTGTCAGGCCACACCTGGAATACTGTGTACAGTTCTGGTCCCCGTTATACAAAAAAGATGTGGACAGGCTGGAGGGGGTCCAGAGAAGGGCCACCAAGATGACCAAGGGTCTGGGAAGCCTGCTGTATGAGGACAGGCTGAGAGAGCTGGGTTTGTTCAGCCTTGAGAAAAGGAGGCTTAGAGGTGATCTCATCACCACGTACCAGTACTTAAAGGGGAGCTACAAAGAAGATGGAGACTCCCTTTTTACAAGGAGTCACATGGTGAGGACAAGGGGTAACGGGTACAAGTTACTGCCAGGGAGATTCTGATTGGACATAAGAGGTAAATTTTTCACAACGAGAACAGTCAATCATTGGAATAATCTCCCCAGGGAAGTGGTTGACTCTGCTACGCTGAACATGTTTAAGACTCAGCTGGACATGGTGCTGGGCCATCTCATCTAGATTGTGCTAGAAAGGTTGGACCAGATGATCCTTGAGGTCCCTTCCAACCTGGTATTCTATGATTTTATGATTCTATGATACTTTTTGCTGCATTAATGACATATAAACACTGGTTGTAAGACTAATCTCAATTACAGCCTGAAATGTGGCTGTATCTGACTCTCAGCCTTAAATCGGTTTGGGAGTTGCTTGCTGCACAGCTGCTATACCATCAGTTATGCCGCAGGCCGCCACATACCCTGAAGCAGCTCAGTATTTCGGCAACTGCAGCCTGCGCTGAGCTGTTTCCCCAGTCACACCTCCAGCCACAAGTGAAGAAGAACTGAACTACAAGTGAAATCAAAAGTTTAGCTGAAGGGATGATCTTGATTCAGCCATGTGTTGAAATATCGTGATTTCAGAACCTGGTTTGGGGGAGATGGAGGATTTTCTGAAGAATATGCACCACATAGACACGGCCCTGGTGAAAGATGGCAACCTTGAATCTGTCAGTGCTAGACCTACTACACAGGATTTCATTTCTTTGGATAGCCAAGCACTTAAGCTTGTGCGTACCAGTCCTAGCCAAGACAATTAAATCACTGGCAGCTCAGCAGACTTTGCCTGATGGGCCTTATTGCTCTATGGAGCAGAGCAATGCAAAATTAAACATATGTGACTGAAATATTTCACTAAAGGAAAGTTGTCTCTTAAGTAGTGTATAGTGTTGATGGGCATGTTGATAGGAAGAGAGAGAGAGAAGAAACACCTGTCACACCAAATATGTTGTTAATAACAAATATGGTGTACAGAGTACCAAGAATGCTGTCACCGCATGGAGGATTTCTAGCCAATGTCTCTGGGCTCAAACATCAGTGAATGCAACACCACCACTGAGTGTTTTGGAGCGTCTGGAATGTAACTCTGTTAACTTCTCCTACCAAACTCTTCCTGGTAGCAGAAGGGAAAATGAAAAAGCCAAGTGGCTCATCTCAATTCAAAGTGCTCAGCAGGATAAATCCAACTGACAAATCGCTGTAAGAGCCAAGTAATCCTTGAGTGGGTTACTGCAAGTCCCATGTGCAAAATCTTGCTAGATATTAGGATTAAGGAAGAGAGAGGAAAAGCAGACACTATCTTTTTCTTAAGTAACTACAGCAAATGTCCACATGATGCATGGAGACTGTTCAGGAATATGAAAGTAAATCCAGCCTCCCTAATAGTTTAGCTACCTTATTCTACAATTAACACAGGCTTCCAAGAAATGGCAATCAATATTGCTGTACTACTTTCTTCAGCCTGGGAAGCACACTGTTGGCTCTGAGGGACATCACAATCCACACACAGGCAGGGCTTTGGGCTGTGGGGAAAGCTCCTTCCAACCCTGTGTAGCGTATTTATCCTCGATACCCACCTCTCCCCATGCACACATACTCTGGGAAGGGATGAAAGCCATGGGAGGGAGGTGGGGGAGGAGGGTACACAAGAGTGGGAGGCAAGGCAGGATTATCTCACCTAACGTGTTCTCCAAAAAGTAGGTGTGAAGGCCTGAATTAGTCACCCAGCCTGCCTATGTCTTCTCAATGGCCCCAACAGAAGTTGAAACAGAAGAAAAAAAGTTTAATGTTGATCTATCAGAGGCTGCCTATAAATCCCGTTGAACTTCAAACACCAAAAAATAACTTATCATCCATACCTGACAGGACTTTATTTCATAGTTCCAGAAACTTAAAGCAGACATGGGAATGTCATAACTATTGGAACAAATATGTAGGTAATATATTTTATTTTTAAAAGGTGTAAGCTACTAATAAAATTTAGTTGTTCAGCCTTGTGATATATTAAAGTCACATCTGAGGCCCCCAGATGAAACCAGGGTCTGTCCATGAACAATTTAATACCACTAATATTGACTTGAATGGAGTCAGATTGAACTCCAAATCCTGGAAAAATACTTTTCCTACTTTTGCCCAGGGACCTCTTTCTTCATCAGTCCTTTCAAGTTTGGCTACCTTTTCTTCCCGGAAAATGCATATTTTAAATTTATCGCGAGTTTCACAGATTTGGACTTCTTGGAAATATATGATGGTAAGAAACACAGGATTTTTAAACTGTATGATGGAAACAATCAGTAAGTTAAACTAGTTTCTGTAAGCAATTCATTTTTGTGATTTTGGAAATGCTATTTCTGGCTACGTAGTCAGTTATGCAGCCATTTTTTTTGCTTAATGCAGTTTGATGACAGGAAATAATCCTGTAGGAATTGCCAGTATAGTGGGGAACAAAGAAAAGGAGAGAATATAAATATGAAAGTATTTTCACTTCATGAGAATTAATTATGGTGCCTGTGAATAAATATTTGAATAACGTTGTTAGCACAATGCAATAAGAGCTCTCTGGTGGCAAAAAATTATCATTACATTGCATCTCATTGTTTTACAGGCAATAAGGTGTTTTGACCTGCACATTTCTTTTCCCACTTCAGTTGAAAATATAAGCAAACTGTGTTTAAAAGAATATGATTTTTAACTGTGGGTTTTTTTCCTGTGAAGAACTTTAACTTAATAGATTCTACACTTCTAATCTTCTATACCTGCACTGGGGTCCTAGCAGAATGCTTTCTTCCCAAGGCCTGCCCCACAACATCAGTTCTGAAATTTCTTATTCATCTTATCAGGTATTCCTAATGGCCGTATTTTATGTTTCACTATTTGATACCAATTGCAATTTTTTTAATTATTTTTAGTGGAAACATATAAGACATACTACACAGTGTAAAACAAGCTGTTTCTTAACAACATGCACAAAAATGTATGAAAAAGCTCCACTCATTCCTTTCTGACAGTAGCTGACAACACTCCATTTTTTGTGCTAACAGTGTTTACAATGCAGGCAGGATGGAAATAGAAAATTGTATGTGCAATATGAAACAAATAATAATATACGCAGTAATGCAATACAATAGAATGCAATAGAATAACTACTGCCCCAATGTGTTAGTAGTTATCATATGTATTTCTAAGTCAACAACTTAGTTGAGAGACACTCTGTCTGACAGAAGCATGTCACTTACTTACTCCTAAATCTTACACTGCTGATGCAGTAGTCTTCCCAAAGTGATTCCCTAAATACCCTAGATAGTAAGTGGCTAGACAGAGCTACTTTTGAAAATATTGGAGGAAGATCCTGCCCACCTCATTAATGGGCTTAAAATTGCAAATGCTGTCTCCTTCAGAGCCTTAGAGATATGTGTGTTGTTAGCAAAGTAAGACAAGAATCGTGAAAAATAACAGGGTCACTTTTAAGAATATTAATACATATTAAGACTTAATGCGCAATCAATGCTTTTTATCTAGATTTTGTAAAATTCTCTGATTTATGTTCCATACAAAGAACATGATTCATAATGTCACTAGCAGAAGTCAGGAGAGCAGAGACCACAGTCCAAGTTTGTTAGTCTGTACCTCTTGCTCCTTCAGGTCATTTGGAGCTGGACAACACCTAGAAATTGAGCCAGACCAAGAAAAGGGGGAGGATTTAATGCAGAAAATCAGCACAGTTATCAGGGAGTCTCTAGCACGGCAGCTCTTCAAGTGCGGTACAACAGTCTACAAAGACTTCTCCTGGCCGTCTTTCTTCTCACCCCTTTTGCACTGTTTTGTGCTAATAGGGTGCAAGCTTGTCAAGAAAAGTGCTAGAAATGATGTTGAAATGGCTGAATTGTACTTTTCTGCTGAAGATCTATCAGTGTTAGTAAAACAGTTGCAACTTATTGAAACAGGATCTGTAAAAAGGCAAATAGTATGAACAGTTCTCCAGGCCAATGGCAGCTAATTTTTCTCAAGAACAGAAAGCTTACATATGCTTATATATGGCAAATTAGTTGCTTGCAAAGTGCTCAAGGTTGCATGCCTCTCATGCATGCTCCTGAAGACATGCAAAACCTCAGCAGGTGCAGACTCTGAATGCCTACTTGTAATGCAGAACTTCCCTAAAAAAATACAGTTTTTGTGTCCTACAAACCACAGCAATGTTAACGTGCAGTTGAAAGCTTCATTCACATTTATACAACACTGTCAGTGAACTTGCTATATCCAGATTTACTTTTTTTCCTTGTTTAAAAAAATCTGCAAATAAACAAGAGAGACCAACAGTTTTCCCCTTGAAAGTAACTGGAGAAGAGTCCAGATTTTGCTGAATGAAAAACAGCTCCTATACTATTTGGTTGCACAGCTTTAGCTCATCCATTCACACATTTCCCAAGATTCCTCTGCCTTTCGGTATCTCAAAGGGAACAAAATACAAGTGTGATAAGTAGCAACAAATAACTCATATTGCAGTAAGTGAAACATCTGCCTTGGCTGTGAGTTCAAAACAAAGAATATAGCATTGAAACTGGCCACTTTTATATAGGTTACAAGGACACATGCTCCACCCAGATATTCCTAAAAAAAAAAAGTTTAAAAAAAGTTAAAAATTCAAGTTCCTCTCATAGTCCAAAATCCTATCCATCCACTTCCTTTCAACACTTGCTTACACTGTTAGGTGATTTCTTCTATAAACCACAGTGCTCTCCCTAATGATGCCCTCCATTACCATTACCATTATTACCATTAGCTATGTGGACAGAAACATGAATAATGGAGAGAGTCAAACATGTTAGAAATCCAGACAAAAAATTAAGGAAACAAACAAAAAACCAAAATAGTTCTTGTCTTACTGAGTTTTATAGCCTTTGCATGAGATTAAAAATTCAAACCAAAACAAATCTTCCCTTTTTTCACTGTTTATTTTTTTTATTGGGCATGAAAACCACTTTGGCAATCTAATTACTCTCAATTTTAGAATAATGGAAATTGTAATTCATACATTGAAAACCATTATTTTCCATATATAAATAGTTAAAATACATTTGTGTTACTGTTTGTGGAGTGAAAGCTTATAAGATGTGAAAAAGACCCTGTAAAATGTCCAGTTTAGGACACAGTGTTCTTGGTCACCTTCTTTCTCTCCTTAAGAAGGGAGGAGATGTAAGTCAGACAGTTCAAGTGGATGCTTTTCCACTTGGTCACCCTCAAATGGCATAACAGAACTTGGTTTTAGGAAATATTGTAAGGTTTCAATTTGTCTACAGTTTGAGAAAAGGAACGGGAAGAGTATCCATGACACTTAATACATTACTGAGGGGAAGCGAGCTCAAAATTTGTGTCTGATGCAAACTTTTCATTTCATACTAATCAGTCAGCCTTCCCTGCGGTGGCTTATGAGGAACCTCAGTCCTCCCCAAGAACCTCGACCACGGCTCTCTGAGCATATGCTGCTCACTTGCCTAACCAGTAAATACACAGTTAGTCCTGAGAATGCATATTTTTAACGCAGAATAGAGTGTGAAATACAGTGTTATGACAGAAGTCCAGATAAAAGAAGGAGACTGAAAGCAAGCTTCCAGGAATGAATGGGAGTTGCCACACCTTGGACTGAAGTATGCAGACTCTTTTTCAATTAGCAGCATCATTCACAACAAACTCCATGCATTACTTACAAAGCATACAAAAAGGAAAATAAAGATCTGCCTATTGATAATGTAATTTAAAACTGAGAATATAAGGCAGTTTTTCTTTTCAAAGGTTTTTAAAGTATGTTTGTGACTCCCCACTGACATTTCAAGGAAACTTAACATAACATTTAATTATTGTTTATTTGTTTTTCTGTATACAATCAACAGCATATTTCTTAGAACGTGTTTATCTCATAAAATTCAGTTCATGCTTGGAATATTAATATGCAAGAAGGGAAATTGTCACCAAAGATAAGGACCCAGAACATTACTCATTAATCTAATATTTGTTCTGATGGAGAAGTTATGCACAGCAACAAAAAACGTATTGAGATGCATTAACATTTCTATAAACTAGTTGACTTTGCAGATTAAAAAGAAAAAAAATATTTTAAAAATTTATCTAGAAGAAAATTTTGAGTTCTCCTAGCTGAAACATTTAAATATCAATTTAGAATGAGCTAAAGTTAGATGTGGGAAAGATCAGGCTCTTGTCAGCAATGTGGCAAAGATTTGATGTCACTCATGCAAAAAAGGATTAATTCACAATCGTAGCACTTTTTAGAAGGAAAAAAAAAAAAAAAAGATATCTTTCACTTATCCCTGAGTAGAATGGAAAAGTAAAGTGCTGTAAGCAAAAAAACGCTGGTTTAAAAACAAGAGTTCCTTTTTATTGCAACTTAATGTTGAAGCTTGAAGGGGTCATGAGGTATTTACCAGGTTGTTGGTTTCTTTTAGTAAAACCTGAAATATTGACAAATTTGCATGAACGTAGTATCTGTAGTTTTCAGTTAAATTATCTGTCATGAGATAAAAATCACAAGAACTGGCAACAAAATGACTAAAAGAGACTGAATTTTATTAGGTACTGGATGTTACATGGAAAAGAATCACATTTGTTTTCTGTGTATATTTGCTACAGTCTCAGAGAGAAAATAAATTTGAGAATGTTCCTTTTACATGGAAAACTATAAAACTCTAATACAGGATCATTACAGTTTAAATATTAACACTGGGAAAAAAAGCACACTTTCATAGCTGCTTTCTTGAACTTATGTATGTAAATATATAGCTCTCTGAAGATGCAGTTCTCTAGTCTGAAATGGTAATACATATTTCTCAAAGTGATACTGGGAATGATACTAGGAGCCAAGATTAACGTCTCTCTGTTTTTCTATCTGTAAAATATTAATAGCTATCACATATATTAAAAATTACAAAGTCCATATAATATTTTTAAACATTTAAGTTCTTAAATTCAAGTGTGAGTGCATTTTTTTAGCATATTTATTATAACTGAAAATTATTATTTAGCTGTAATTTTGTAGCGCACATTCAAACATGGTTAGCTTTCTGGTGAACATGTTGAAATTTATGTTACACAAATAATTTATTACATTCAATTTAAACTCCAAGATAATGTTCTCCATTTCTTAAAGGTGTTGAATTCAAGCACCATGTTGGCTGATTTTAGACTTTTAATATTTATTTGAGAAGTTTGAGTCTCTTGAGTCTCTCTTTCTCCCTTACTGCATTTGCTACACCAAATTGTTCTCTTAAAAGCAACAACAACAACAAAAACCCAATTAATAGCATTGCAGTCTCTGGGATACCTGCACTTCCATCTGGCGAATTTTGTTACAGCATAGGAATATGTCAGTTCAAAATGGCTTGATGTTGTGAACTAAAGATCCATTTTGTACACAGAAAATTGTCATAAACTTGTGTATACTCCCAGTCTGAACCCCTGAAAGCCTACATAGTCTCTCTTTGAGACGTGGCTGAAGTACAAAGAATTCATGGGTTTTAGTGATCATTAAGAGGTAAGAAAGAGAATCACCTACTATGATAGCTTTATTTCTAAATAGCGATGATGGATTTTTTTTTTCCCCCTGTTGTCTTGGAAGTCCTTTTTTTCTAAAAGCAATCCTACCTTTCCTTAACCTCCAGGTGCATGGCTGGACATCAGTATCACCTCAGATTGCTCTGTTTTCCCTTCAGGATCCTTTTCCTGACCCAAGATTATGATAAATCTCTCTCTTGATAATTGTAATTATGCCTAAAGGAGTGTTTGATACTCACATATAGAATGAAGGATGCTGATACCATGCTGGATGCCCTAGGTACTTATGACTCACAAGGACAGCCTTACTATTGGAGTCCACTGTTGTTTACATCAGCAACGAAGTCTATTGGCATCAGAGAAAAGAGAGCAATGATGTACGTCACAAAATAGGATGAAAATAACAAAAGCAGATGGACAGTAAGAGAAAGTGAAATGCAGTCAGTGACGGGTGGATAGCCAGGATGCCATGAGTATTGCATACATTAGCTACCAAGCTCTTATTCTTTAACATTCTTCCTCACTTGTTATGTTTGTATCACAGTTTCCACTTTAACAAGTCATAACAAATCTCCTCAGTGTGCTTATGGACTGCTCTACTGTTTTACAAGCTACAAGGAATATTCTTTCTCAGTTCTCTTCCCTATATTGTGCTATTCAAGGGTTGTTACCTGTGTGCAGAAGTACGCACATTCTCTCCTACAGCAGTAGCCCGCAGGACTGTAATGTATATTACAGCACCCTTAGTTCTCTGAACTTCATTAATCTCTGTTTATACACCACTTCCTAGAAAATATATAACATCATTATTCCACAGTAGTGTAAAACCACTGTTGTCATGGCTGCATAAGCCACAAGCAAGCATTACCCCTCCATAAATTCATGATCATGTTTTAGAGAAAGTAGCCTTTATTGTATCTGCAATATGGGATACTGTTGCCATTCTTTGTCATTGATATATGTCCTAGTCATAGGACTTGGTCGTGTCCTCCTTTAACTCCTACATAAAGAAATTGTTGGCTCACACTGTGCTGCTCTCAGAAAAGGAAGTCATCTAAAACTGTCTCATCCAACTCAAATTCATCAATGACAACAGCAGCAATCAATCATATCAATTAAAATAGCAGTAGCTGGGTCTACATGTTTAGACCAGCCAGGGATGGAAATAAATACACACCCAATGAGGGAGCTGATTCTTCAAGACTTTTTGATGTCTAAAATGGCACCTAAGTAGAATCTAGACACCCAATTCCAAAAAAAAACAATGCACTGACTCCAAGTTCTGGTGGCCACTGCATACTAGAGCTACCTGTAGTCACTTGGCATCTCTGTTCTTGGCATGAGGCCTTCCTCAGTGCAGATGTTCCACCCCCTGTAAAATTCCTGTGTGTGCAGTACCGTGACCAGAGGAAGATTAAAAGGGGTTCTGCTCCACCAGCTGCCCGGACCACTGAGCTCCACATGAAATGTAGCAGCCACAGCCACTTATGTTCAAAACAATAGCTCTAAGAGCCAACCCTGCCCACAATTTACATTAGTACATTTTCTAATGACAATGCTATTAAATTATATATCTATTCAACGTTATCCCTCTCTCTCAATTTTACTGAGAGTATCCTAACCACAAGTTGACAGAAACACCTAGAAACTGGAACGACATCTTCAAACGTTTGCAATTAAGTGCCCTAGCCGGCTCAGTTATTCCTGGATGAGATACCCGGCAGACTTCATGAAGTTAGGCCATTTGAAAGCAATGGCTCTGGGACACTTTTAAGATATATTTAGAAACTGATGGCTGGTTGTGTCTCCACATACAGAGACTTCTGATGCTTATTGAAAATCATATTGAATTAGGAGGTAGCTCAAAAATGGAATAAAGGACTTTGTCCAGGGAGATAGGTAAAATGCCTCAGAGGCAAGGCATATAATGAAAGGTGGTAATAGCTTCACCCATTTATTTCAGTTCACCACCTGTGACAGTCCTTAGTTTTCCTAAGTACCAAGGGCTTTATTATAGAATCATAGAATCTTTTAGGTTGGAAAAGACCCTTAAGATCATCAAGTCCAATCATTAACCTAGCACTGCCAAGTCACCACTAAGCCATGCCCCTAAGTGCCACATCTATATGTCATTTAAATACCCCCAGGGATGGTGACTCAACAACATCCCTGGGCAGCCTGTTCCAATGCTTGACAACCCTTCTGGTGAAGAAAGTTTTCCTAATATCCAACCTAAACCTCCCCTGGCTGAGCTTGAGGTCCTATCGCTTGTTACTTGGGAGAAGAGACCGACACCCACCTTGCTACAACCTCCTTTCAGGTAGCTGTAGAGAGTGATAAGGTCTCCCCTCAGCCTCTTTTTCTCCGGACTAAGCAACCCCCGTTCCCTCAGCGGCTCCTCCTCCAAAAACTTGTGCTCTAGACCCTTCACCAACTTCATAGCCCTTCTTTGGACATGCTACAGCACCTCAATGCCCTCCTTGTAGTGAGGGGCCCAAAACTGAACACAGGATTCAAGGTGCGGCCTCACCAGTGCCGAGTACAGGGGCACTATCACCTCCCTGGTCCTGCTGGCCACACTATTCCTGATACAAGCCTGGATGCCATTGGCCCTCTTGGCTGCCTGGGCACACTGCTGGCTTATATTCAGCTGGCTGTCGACCAACACCCCAAGGTCCTTTTCCACCAAGCAGCTCTCCAGCCACTCTTAGCCAAGCCTATAGCGTTGCACAGGGTTGTTGTGACCCAAGCGCAGGACCCAGCACTTAGCCTTGTTGAACCTCATACACTTGGCCTCAGCCCGTTGATCCAGCCTGTCCAGATCCCTCTGTAGGGCCTTCCTACCCTCCAGGAGATCAACACTCCGACCCAAATTGGTGTCATCTGCAAACTTAATGAAGGTGCACTCAATTCCCTCATCCAGATTATCGATAAAGATATTAAACAGGACTGGCCCCACTACTGAGCCCTGGGAAACACCACTTGTAACTGGCCGCCAACTGGATTTAACTCCATTCACCACAACTCTTTGCTCCTGGCCACCCAGCCAGTTTTTTACCCAGCGAAGAATACGCGCATCCAAGCCATGAGCAGAGAGTGTGGCCGTCCAAGCCATGAGCAGCCAGTTTCTCCAGGAGAATGCTGTGGGAAACAGTGTCAAAGGCTTTACTAAAGTCTAGGTAGACAACATCCGCAGCCTTCCCCTCATCCACTAGGTGGGTCACCTTGTCATAGAAGGAGATCAGGTTAGTCAAGCAGGACCTGCCTTTCATAAACCCACGCTGACTGGGTCTGATCCCCTGGTTGTCCTATACGTACCACGTGATCACACTCAAGATGATCTGCTCCATAACCTTCCCCAGCACCGAGGTCAGACTGACAGGCTTGTAGTTCCCTGGATCCTCCTTCTGACCCTCCTTGTAGATGGGTGTCACATTTGCTAACTTCCAGTCAACAGGGACCTCCCTGGTTAGAGTTATTAAAGATTTGGTGACAGATAATAAATCTGGTTCAAGTGATTTAATTCCCATGTCAAATTATTTAAATAAAATAATAAATTAAAACAAATTAGTTCAATAATCAATATGTTTGATTTCAAAAGAGAAATGAGAGAAAGAAGTTACTCATCAAAACTTAAATAACTAAAGAACATAGGAACCGCATGCAGAAATTACCTTACATTTTTAAAATCAAAGCTTAAAATCCTTGTGGGAATTGCATTCCATCCAAGAAGAGAAGTAGTTTAACAAAGCAGTGAGGATGCGTTGGAAAGCAAAGTTAATACAGATATTGTTGGAAAGATAAATATTACTCTAGATTTCAATCAGAATGACATTTTCTAAGATACTAGGAAAAACTGTTTTCGTATGTATTCCCTATGTATGTATTTAGCCTCATCATCATTTTCTCACCAAATGACAATTATTTTATAAACACTGATACTCATTGTGCTACTACGGAAATGAACATATTCTTAATGATCGTTTTGTATTTCATCCATTTGAGGAATGACGTATTTACTGTGACTTCTCATATAAAATATGAAATTTCTGAGTTTCATTGTTGGAGGACATAGATAATTGTTACCTAGAGTGAATGAAGTGGTTGTCAATTCAGTATTCCATTTCCCAGACAATAATTTCCAGCACAAGGCAATTATGATCAAAAGTACTTTAGATCTTGAAAGTCTATTATTTTCCTTAGGTCTTATTTAAGTTATGAGTTTGTGGTTTAATATTCAGAGGTTAGAATTTCTTTTGCTATACCATAAAAATATTTTTTATTATTAAAATATATTTTGCATGTAATCATTCCATTATTCAGATGTGATGTTCTCATGGGTTATTATACACTAAAAACTACATTTTCAAAAGTTAAGATTTTAAAGAGTATTATCATTAAAGCAAGTGTACACATAGTCTACTTTTTACAATACTGTAAAATTAATACTATATTCACAGATAGTTTCATAATGTCTAATGATAAGCTAAATATACATTTTTCATATAGAGTTGTGTTATTTTTTATTTTAAACTGTATTCATCACCACAAAAATTTTAGCTTTCTTTTCAATATTTTTTAGAGGATTAGTTCATTATTAAACAAAAGAATGGGATCCATACTCAAGTCTTTTATCCTCTCTTGTATCATATAGAAGTTTATTTTAGAAAGACAAACTTGCATATATAAGTTTCTACATTTTTCAAGACAAATTGTACATAATTTGTAGCTTCTGGAGAGAAGAAATAATGGTAACTGCACTTCGTGTGGGATTTATCAGAACCTGTAGTGCAAGTGTCTCCACGCGGCATGGGGCACAGGTGCTAGCTCATATGCAGCTGACCACAGATTTTCTGGGATCCTAAAAACAGGTGAGATGATTCCACTCTTTGTGCCTTCCCAGTCTGAGCTGCTTCAGGGTAACAGAGGTTATATAGTTATAACTAAAGTACTCTTGAAATTCTGTCTAGATAAAGCCATCTCATAAGATTATGAAATAGATGGTAGCATTGTTAAGAATTTCTGCAATGCTGCAGCCCACCTTCTCTGTAACTCTCTGCTCTCCCTACATTTTCTGTATACAACCAAGATTAAGGAATTTCTTGGAAATCAGTTCTTCTACCTTCTTACCTCATTGCTAAAGGGATTTTTCTTCGAGTACATTTTGAGCTTTTAAAGTTATGCATCTTTGACCTTTCTATGCATGGTAACTGCAGTGAAGTAGTCTAAGCTTTTCTTCATGCACATATATAGCTACTCAGCTATGTATGCCTTGGAGCTTATGAGATCTTAAATGTTAGTCAGAACCTATGAACTACCTAAGCTAAGAGCTGCTGAGGCCTTGGAGTCCTTATGAACCAAACGTAGAATTGCGAGCACTCAACGTCACTGAAGATCAGGCCTACAATGTTTTCAAATTATATTATTATATTTATTATAATAATTATATTTATAATAATTATTATTATTATTATGGGAAATGCAAACTTAGAAGTAAGGTAACCATGATCTGTTAATTAAGCTTCTGCAAGAAAACTCTTCCAATATCAGCGTACTTTCACAACTTGCGGTTTGTGTGTGTGTGTTGGAAACTCCAGAACTGAAATTGCTTATTCTTTAAGTGCATATCATGGATGCTTCACAGCTCAAAATACAGTTAGATAAACCTTTGCCCAAACTTAGCCTGAATGTGAATGTTAAAACTATCATTTAAGGCACTATTGTAAGAGAAAGAGTTTTTGGGTTTTTTTTAATTTTCATTTTACTCTTTTTTTTTTTAATTCCTATTTATCTCTTTTTAAAATGCTGCCAGAATGAGATTTCCAAGTATTATATCACACCACACGTGTTTTAAGTATTCTCTTTTTCTTCACCCAAGTCATGTCTGTATGCACGCTGTATACCTAGATATTTATGAGTAATGCCCACACAGGATACTGAGTTAATTCATAGGAATAGCTGTCCAGATCAGACAACAGATGTAAGTGTATATGCAGCTTGTTTACACTTACATAAATGTGGTCTGTGGTGTTAGCACCTGTTAATATTAATGATTTATTTTGTAAAGCACACAGAAATCCTAGTTGGGAGCAAGACCCCATCTCCATAATCACTAAGGTTACCTATTAGACCAATGGTTAAGCAAACAGAACAGAAAGCATGGACCTGTTTTAGGGACCTCAGCTTCTAAGCTTGCTCCACTGACAGCCTTTCATTACATATTCTGGTAAAAGTAAAGACATTTTAAAGATCAAATTATCAAAATGATGAATTCATAAAGACCACAGACCAATATGGAGACCTATAAGAGGTTATCAAATTGTCTGTTTGATACCTTTTTTTCTCTCTCTCTAAACTGAAATTGATTTTTAAATCCAACCCAAATTTATAAGCTCTAAAGATGAAATCATACACATGGGTCTATGTAGCTACCAACATTAATGCAGAGATTTAGCAAAGCAAGGCAATTTACCGTTCAGAAAGACATCTACTCCCCCTCATGGAAAATATTTCTAACCATTTATTGGTGGTGTTTTGGTAAAATTGTAGTCAGAACAGGCCAACCTCCAATTGCCTAGCTCAAGAGTTGAACAGTAAAGAGGATAAATTGCTCCAGCATGAGCCTTTCTGTCTTCTCCAGTAACACAGCTACCTACAGTGCCTCATAAAATTATGGAGAACACTGAAAATGAACTCCCTGAAAAATAAACACCTAAGTAAAAAAAATACTCTTCTCCCAAGGAAGAATAAAGACACAGCAGCAGCCAATTTTGAGCATATGAACTGTGTTTGGTTTTCAGTTCTTTAAAAACAAAACAAAAAAAGCCTAAATCTTCATTCAACAAATATAGTCGTCAAGGCAGTATTAAAATCATGACCATAAAACAACCTGACATGAGTTTCTGAGTAAAAGCCTGATAAGGAGCAAGCCTAATTTAGGCCATAGCTTGACTGACTGATAAAACATACCTGAAATAGATTAATCATTGTGAGCCACACTGCTCAGCTGATCATGTTTTTAAACAGTCCAAAGTGCTAACTCCATCTTCTGTCATCAGAAAACCCACCTTCCACTCCAGCAGTGCAATTAGGAATCTTTCTTCTCTTTTCTTCCTTTTTTTTTAATATTACACAATAATCTCTTGGACCTAAGAGTTTCATTGACTTTGTAAACAGAAAAATAATAATTTAAGGCAGGCTTTTTCCCCTTGTTTGTCTTGAAGTTGCTCATATAAATGTGGATATCTACATGCAATGTTTAAAATTACCTTAAATATTATGTTAATATTCCTATTAGGTAAGACCATTTTTATGCTGTGGGTAAATCAATTTCCCTTCCTGTCTTGTTTTCTAATATATTCCTTCAATGAAGCTGTTTCCTCTCCTGTATATATTTCCATACAGAACCTCTACATGATTTAAAGAAAAATGCACTACTTGAAAACATTGGCTTCTGTCATGATGTATTAATATCTACCTTACTGGCATCATAGATCTTCATTATGAGAAAACTCATGCAGCAACACAGAAGTCCTCTCCTTTCTTTTGTTGGTGTGCTGAACTAGTGTTTCTTAGGCAGGAAAAAGCAGAAGGACCAAGAAGCAAATCTGAGGAACCACCTAAGTATAGTAGCCCAGTTCAGGTAGCAAGTCACCTAACCCCCCTTATTGTCTACAGGAAGAGAGAATATCCTTGAGCAGGGACTGAGAGACTAACTTACTAGTTTAAGATTTTAAATCAGGTGGCATGAATACACTTTTTGACTCTACAATAGTTGCTTCTGTGGCAAGACGTTCTCTTTATCTCAACTGGAGACCTTTAATTCTATATTTAATTTAAATAAATTATTCTTCGACCAGCCAAAATAAAGACGCTAATTTTCATACCGATGTGTTTCCTGCATGTCTAAACTTCCTGATTGCACTAATCCAGATACCTCCCCTGGTGTTCTCCCCCCACTTTCCGGAGGCCACATTCCTCCTATTTCTTTGCAGTCCCGGGCTCCCTACCCAGCATCACGATGAGGAGCAGCAGAGGGTGGTGAGTGGCACCCATGAGCTGGCTGCCAAGGCAGTATGTGTGGGCACCTGCCAGGCAAATGCCAAGTGCTAATGTCAGCCATTCCCATAGTCTTCCTCCTCTGTGTAGGAAGCATTGCTCAGAAGCCTCACAAGAGTTTCAAACCTTTGTTTGCTTGTCACAGGTGGCGGAAACTGGCTAACAGGTTCAAAAGTTCCTTAAGGGTGGAAGGAAGAGCAGGCGGACAACTAGCATGATTACACAGGCTTTAGGAAACAGAGCAAAAAAGGGAAATCAAGGCAATTATCTCAGCTTCACTGAGCTGAGTCCCAAAGTCAGTATTTGTTCTCCTCCAAATGTGAACCCTACTTACCTTCTAAGTACCCTTTTTAGTTTCCTTTTTTTATGGTAGGAAGTGGCTGAGCCCATGTAGTGGGAAAACCTGGTGAAGCTAAAAATGAAACATAGGTATAAGATTGGACTGAAATACATTTTTTAAGTAATCACTCTTTTAATTCACTTTGTAAAGACCTATCATTAATTTACTCGTAGTGACTATGTTGTAAATACGTAGTTATGTGCATGTGTATTTTTTCTTCCAAGCATATAATAGCACATAACAAGCCCCAACATTAATTTGTTAAATTTTCCTCCATTGATTGTCAAGACACAATGCCTGGATCATTGAAGTACCTGTCAGAATTAACTGATACTACACTAAGGAACTAAGATGCCAGCCTGCTGCCTAGTAGATCTGTTTCCATTTCATCTAGTCAGCCACCAGCTGAACGCGTGACTTCAAGCAAGTAGATTGAACTCATTGTCTCATTTCCAGATTTCTCACTGCCTGTGCTTACAAAATTGAGACAAGACATATAAATGTTTCAGGATCTATAGATTAAATATGCTAAGAAAAATGCAAGGCATTGTTGTCATGTAATGGACTGTCTTCCAAGTGCTGTCAATTCCAAATAAAATCATGGGAGCTGAAGTTCTCTGCAAAGTCATTTTCCTGGACCATTAATTCTGAATTGCCATTTACAGAATAATTGCACTTTTGTTTCCCTGAGGATCTTGCTGGTGTGCTTGAACCTGTGCTATTCTTCTTAACCCTCACATCAAAATATATACAGCAGAAATGGAAGTCATGAGCTTATAGGTCATTAATGCAGAGCTGGGCCTAAGGGTATCTTTAATAGTTCTGTTGAGGACATCCTTACAATGACTGCATTTTTAGGGGAGTGAAAAGATTTTGTACAGAAGGACACAGCTGGATCTATTCTGAGAAAGGTTAGCTGGGACAGCTGAATGTCCCTGAGGAGATAATAAATTGCATTGGCCAATTTGATAGAGCTGATTCTGAACTGGAGGAAATCCAAACAGCAAAAGCCTTTTGAACGGTAAATACTTCCCCCATTAATTGCTGAAAATACAGGTAGGCTTGAGGGAGTTTCAGTTCGACTGTGCTTTTTTTTTAGGTAACTTACAGATAAAAAATGTACTGTACTTGAAAATGACTTTCATGACTTTGATGAGCTTCGGGTTGAGAAGAATTCCTCTTTCTTTCCTTTTAGGAACCACCAAGGGAGGAGCAAAGCTAACAAAGTTAATGACTTGATGTCAGGAGTCAGGAGTGGCAGATCTGAGGCAGGAAGGAAGCGCGGCTGCCTCCTGCTATTGTGCAGGGTAACTAGGAAGGCGCTGCATTAGCGAGAACATCGTCCCGGCCACACTTTTGTCAGGCTCTGAATAGAAGGTCACCATCTCCCTCATTTTTCCCTTCCAATCAATATTTAGCCTGCTCAGCAGCCACCAGAGCTGGCTGCCTCTGAAGTTCATTGCTGTAAGTTACTGAGAAACTGGCTTATTATGACAACTCAGATCTCCCATCAGATCTGACCTGCAGCGGCTTCCCTGTCTCTTTCAATCTACTGCAAAATACAAAGATGACTCCAGCGCACAGCATTTACTGTACAAACCACTGCAGAGAAGCTCCTAATCAATAGGAAAAGTAACAGGCTATGAAGGGATTGGGGCCCCAGTATGTTACATAGGACAAAAAAGTGTATCTAATAAGATAAAGGTAACTAGTTGTTAAAAAATATAGCTATGAGGACTTATTGGTTAAAAACATAAAGTTTTACTTCCTCACCTTTTACTAATCAAAGTTCCAGAACAAATGGATTTTTCATAGATTGTTTCACTTTTCACAAGACCTTGGGCAAGACACACGGTATCTGTAATGTCACAAGCCAGCCAGTAATTTTTTTGGAGAGATGTTAGATAAACAAACAGTAACAGAGTGATTTTAGTAAAAATTATCATGCAGACTCAGGGATTTACAGGTTCAAATGACTGGTAACAGTATACACAACTCTTAGTCCCTTGGTTAGTAGTTGGATGGTAGCAAGGGTCTAAAACCACCATGGCAGTAGTTTCAGGAGATGCTAAGAACTGAATAAGCAAGGCAGAAAAGTCACTTGCCATGTTGTTATGTGGGTAGCACACAAGAAGTTATCCTGACCAGGCTACTAGCTTTACAGTGCATCTGTTAGTACATTTTACAACATTAAAATGTTTCCTTTTGTTTAATCTTACCTGATTTTTGCATGACAGCAGGAGCTGGGAATGTGCTGTCTTTATCAAAATTAACTTTTCAATCTCAAATCTCAGAGGAAGCAGATTATTGCTTTAATATAACATAGCAGACCTTCATCCACTACAAATGGACTTTCAGCTTGGACCAGTTATTCCCTGATAATAAAATTGCTTCATGAATTACACACTGTTGAAAAGCAATATCATACCATTACGAGATTCTGTTCTCTTTTACTTCAGTTTAAAACTTGTTGAAATCTAGTTACTGTACAAAACACAACTAGTTTTAAAGAAAAGACCATGAAAAAGTTTTATTTTCCTGTGGTAATATAATTTGAATTCTTTTGGCTTTCAAGAGACCAACCACCTGTAAATTTTCAGTGGGATAAAAATGCTTTTGGATGGCATCTGTTTAAACTCTGTTTGAAGCAAGATAGTAGAATTGGTTCAGAAAAAGCAAGATGGAGGCTAAATCTTTGACCAAAGCAAACTAACAATGATAAAAATGATAGTAACAATATAGCTGTGTATGTAAAATCCTAAAAAAAAAAATCAGCCCAACTGGCCTTCTTCATTTCCTTCAGGTAGAAATTTCAAAATGCTCTTAGAGAACATTTCTAAAGTATCATCTCATTTACTTACAAAGTAGTGATACTCCTACTGAAGCTAAACTTTTCAAGGTTTGCCCGCTACTTGTGGAGGAGTTTTGATTCACCAAGAACTGTGTTGTGACTACCTTTGCATAGATACCTCAGGGGGAGGGAAGCGATATATTAGTTAAGGCACAATTTTTGAGCTAGGCTCTATTCCAAGTTCTTTCCCAACTTCCTCTGTGACCTTGAACAAAGCACCTAATTCCTCTGTATTTCAGTTCCATTTCTAGAAAATGAGGACAAGGAAATTATGCTATCTCAAGAGTCCTGTGAAAAGAAATTAATTAGCAGTTGTGAAGCACTCATATGCTGTGGCCATGGCAATCTTCAATCTGACAAAAATGGGGCAATGTGTAGTGAGGGTTTTTTCTGTGTTCTGTACACCTACAAAAAGTCAGTGCTACAAGCTTGATTCTTGAGCCCTTGGCACTGATGAAATCAATCACAGTCTGTTTCCATCCCCTCTTTGCCTCTGAAGGAGCACAGCTATATAAAAATTGGATTATAAAGCAGCATGTTTGCTATACAAACATATATGTTTTATTTGTCTGCCAATTCAAAAACAAGAAGAAAAAAATTCAGTTAGAATTTTTATTCCTCCACTAAAGCAAGCTTCTCCAAAATTGTTTCTCAGAAAATGCATTTTGGGGCACACTAAAAACAAAAAAAACCCTAACAAACAAAGAAGAAGGAAAAAAAAAAAAAAAAGAAAAGAAAAAAAATGAAAATGGAGCATCAGATTCAGAAAATACCTAGCAGAGGAGATTCCCTTTTACTTACTATTTTAGTAGCTAGCATACTCTGAAAAATATGCACAGTGATCTCTCCTACGGGAGACACGATTTTAAATCTCATGGCTATCTCATACCTCCCACATGCCACATTTCTCACCTATTGCCATTATTTCCATTTGATGCCTTTCTACAAATTCATCACAAGTTCATAAATACTTTGGAGATGACTTAAACTGGGGATGGGATTGGCATATTTAGTATTCATACAACATTTTTAGAGATTTTGATGCAAAAACATTTAAAAAAAGTATTGATAACTGCTGAGTGATACTGCATATGCATGTAGAGCTATTATTAATATGTTTATATATTGCCTATTTGTGTTACCTGCAAGTTAAATACTCAGCTGAATGCTTTGGTCTATTTTGGAATTTTAAACAGGGAATTCTCTGTATTATGAGTATCCTCACCTCAAGAATATTCAGTATGTCTGGAGAGGTTACACTATTTCATTCCATTCCTGTCATGTGTGTACTATGAATATCAATTTCACAAATATAACATGGGTCAGTTAATGTCTGAAAGGGAAACAGGGAAAAAACACATCAATAGAAGAAACTTTCAACCCTTAGGCTAAATTGGCAATTTTAGTACTGTTCTCTGGAAATGTATGCTCTGTAAAAATAACTGTTCACTCAAATTTAATTTTAAGGATATACTTTGAATAGTATTTTTAGTAATTTGAATAAATTTTTTTGTAATATAGTTTCAAATTATTTCACTGATTATTTTTCCCCCACCAACACTGGATGTCCAATGCTATTGCTGAATGCTATTAGCTCCACAGAGATGATTCTATTGTTAAAGATGTCCTTGGTGCTTCAAAGCCACCAGAATTCTTAAAGATTATTTTATGCACACATATCTGTAAATGTTCAGAAAACATAGGAATGCTTCACTACTATTCTATGTACACATAGCTACAAATGTTCATCATATGCTCCTAATTCAGGAGGTTATTTAGGTGTTGCCATAACTTTTGGCATTCCCATAGCACAAGAGTGTTTTCCCATGATGTGTATGTTCAGCCCCTGGCACAACGCCTCACACAGAAAAAGCTGCAACAAAAATGATCGATAAGACAGAATGTAATGATGGAAATACAGAAGTTATAGACATTGTAGACTGAAGAATGCTCAAGTGTGGCTGATGTTATTCTTCCCTTTCTGACACTTAACACTCACCTTCCTTTTTTTTCCTTGAAAAAGAAAGATTATTACTCTCCGAGCTTTACTGCAGTAATTTCAGATACTGACAGCCTGGTAGTATATAGCCTCACTGTGAAGGCAAGAGTTTATAAATAAGTTTTTGAAAGGCAGCACAGAAAGGCTGGAACTCTAGATTCAACATAATTTAACATACATGCACGATCGGCTCCAGAGGCAAAAAAATGCAACCTGGATTTTCTGTAGAAATTACCTTAAGTTTTTGGCTGAAACAACCAAAGACCCTAATCCAGGTGTTACTTTTGATTAGCACATATTGCCAGGGCTCTCAGTAGCTGCTGGGTAACAGACAGGGTTACCGGTGTTCCAGGCTCCTGGTGTACCATTATAAACACATGCTTCTTTTCTTCATTTTTTTCTCTTTTTCTGCAAGACATGCATCACTATTAATACAAAAAAAAGCCTTGAAAGATTAATTTCAAACATGTAACTTATGTTGTTATTTAATTGGAAGTTACTTCTTTTCTAAACTTGTTACGAATACATACATGACAACTGGAATTTCTAGAGACAAAGTTTCTTTTATCAGAGAAAAAAACATTTTTGGTTGTGGAAGTCTATAACTTTTGTTTATTTTCTAACTAGGAATAAGTTTGTGTGGAAAATATATTTTTAATTCAGACCACCAACAAAAAAAATCCAAAAAGATGTCCAAAAAACCTATCTTGTCATTAAACAACTAAGAGGATTTTTCATTTTATCTTTGATAGCTTAACTTTCAAATGTCAACATGAAAGGGAGAGGGAGAAACTTATTTTTTTATTTGTATTGCACCTGACATTCCTCAAATTAATTTTAAATCTTGACTGTGGATCCTTGGAAATAGCAGGTTTAGGCTTTTTTCTCACTTCTTGCTAATTCTGGTGTTATACAATGAGAAAACTGATTTGGGACATGGCAAGGACGTACCTGTAAACAAGAATTTTCACCAGATCAAATTAGAATTTTTTGCTTTCAATGGGATCCTAAATGATGTTAAATCCCCAGACACTTTGTTGCTGGAGTATGCACTCAGAGCTTTGAAAGGTCAGATTTTTTATATATATATTAGAACTAGGCACAAATCTCATCATTATGCTGCACTGATGTGTGAGATTTAGGTATCTGTTAACACATTAAGAAACACTGAGGAGCTGTCGTCCTTCCTAAATAATGAAGCCAGGTGTGTGGTGTGGGGCCTAGCTGTGTGTTGCAGATTACTTAACACGCAAACATTGCAGAAGTTGCCAGAACAAGAACCTTTCCCCAGCCAAAGAAAGCAACCAGAATTAATAAGAGATCTACGTAAAACACCATACAACTGCATGCATTGTCCTTGCACGTCATGAGCCCATCCACGGGCTCAGCAGGCCCCACAGACGGCAGGTTACCTGGCTGTGTTGCCTCTGCAGCCTTACAGCTGTGTTGGAGGACGGAGGAAGCCCTGACATTTCTGTGAGCAACATGGGAATTTGTTGCCTTGTCCTGTTGCGAGTGTAAGGCCTGATCCTACGCCGAACTCCACGTGAGTGCAGGGCCTTTTGGAAAACAGAGCATTTTAAGACCAGAACTGAATTCCCAAGTAGGGTTTGTTTGTTGGTTGGCTTGTTTGTTCAGTAGAGCTTGTTTATCAATTAGAAACCATCTGAATGTCCTGGGAGCCCGAATGTGTTTACTTGGTGTCCCATTACATTTTTATGGTGGTTGCAATAATTCAGAGCTGGGTTTAATAAATGAGGGTATAAAACAGCAACAACAATAGCATTTAAAATCATACATCTTACCCTACCCTATCAAGGTCAATAAAAATCATTTGTCTGGTTTTTATACTTACTTTGTTGTACAAGATGATACAAATGAAGGGGTTGAATTCTCTTGCCAAAACCAGAGCACCATAAGGTTAGAAGGGAAACTCTTGGAAGTATGGTTAAATTTGCTTGATCTCTGGTTGTGATTTCAGTAAAAACTACTGGCAGGCACTATTAAGGTGAAGAGGTCATGGAGGGTTGTAAGAAATCTGGTAGGGGAATCGTGTAGGGCAAAAGAGGTTTATCGTATCTTCTGCAACAGGAAAGTAGGCAGTGACAGATGGTGCAGAATATAAAGTTCACAGAAAATGCTTCTCCTTTAAATTATGGATACTTTTGCGGAATAGAATATACATACCTCAGTACAAAAATCTAGCTTTACATTTGAAATCGAAATGAATATTCAAATACCCATCTCCCCCGGCTGCTATGTAAGATTTTGCTGTTAAAGATAGGCAAGCCAGCTCAAATAACATAAGAAAAGATCAACCTGAATCTCCAACCAAATATAATCTTGATTTTGAGGTAAAACCATGTTTTCAATTACTGTTTGAAATATCCGTATACTTCCAATTCCTCTTTACTTGTATGCTTGTTTAAAACAAGCCCAGAAAAATATTGCATTGTAACTCAAATGAGCTCAGGAAACTTTTGTGGTTTCAATAGAAAATATATAACAGGAAAAGCTTTGTATAATTCTATGGTTTTGGACATTTATTTCTATGTCAAGTCATGCAATGTCATCATGTTACTAAAAATTATTGCATCGTTAGAATTAGGATAATCTACAAAATTATGATATATTCTATATCTATCTTAACTTTAATTACACTGCCCAAAGAGTGAGAAATATATTTAAATAAGTTAAATAGATTTAAATAGACTGTGAAGTGGACTTGAGGGCTCAATTATTTAGGAATTTTTTGAAATTGTATTTAAACACACATACCTGGAGTGATATCTTACACCAACCTGACGTGAGTTCAATACAATTCAAATCAGTATTCCCACTATTCCTGAGGTTAATCTTGAAAGAATATTATGTAATCAAGACAAGAATATTGTGTCATCAAGAATCAAGCTGAACGATTTCCCCTAAAACTATGAAGGAGGAGGCTTCAGTTTCACAACTACCTTTTCGTAAGCTTTGTTACCTGTTTCATTCTATGTTTCATTAATAAGGCATTGCTTTTTACATCATAGGCACCTAAGGTCAGGTAGCAATGGTTTCTAATTTTTAGTAGCTACTCAAAAGGTATTCTATGCTAGCTCAACTAGACTACCAGGTGCAAAGCTACCAGTCGTTTACAACAGTACTCACAATTGGAATATTGATGGAACACTGCCCATAGGTTGTGAGTACTCCTCCTGCAAAGTCATTATGGAGCACTTAAAAAGGATTCATCACCAGCAGGGCATTCTCAAACAAACAAATTTGTTAGGCAACACACATCAGCTGAGAAGTACAACTGCCATACACTAGAAAGACATGCATGTTTCTTTATCCTCCTGAGAATAACAGCCTCTAAATGCAGTCATTGGATTTTTTCCCCCATTATCTGCAACTATACATCTAATTCTATTGTGCTATAATATGTATTCTTTTATCTAGCTTTCTACTATCTAGATTTGCATTGTTTCTCTGGAAATATTCTTCATCTCTTGCTCCCATGAGTTTCTCCACAGAAGTCCTCTATTAGAAGAAACCACCTACATAGACTAACGGATGCTTTGTAGGACTCAAGCTTCTATTTTCTTTGCTTTCCATACTAGCCACTCACCATATCCCCTGAATGTCATTTAATCATTCTTTAAATGACATGTATGATTTTTTGTCACACTCGCATTGTCTTTCATAATCCAAGAAAATTATGTTGATGGCATCATCCTTCACGCTAAAAGAACTCAAAGAGAGAAGTCTCTCCACTGGTTATGCAGATAGTGGAAAGAGACTGGAATTATTGCCAGCTCCACTTGATACTTTTGACTCATCTGAATATTAGCTTTACCTTGCTTCTGAAATTTAGCTACTCCTATTCCAAATGCTTTGCACCACTCTACAGTCAGTCTTCCAGCTGCTGATATCAATTTCACAGATGTTTGTGCATCTATTCTCCTAAACAACATACTCATTCTTTCATACAACAACCTACACTGGCTTTTAAGGGCCTTCCAGCCTTGATGTCCCCAGCAAGGAACACAATTGCAAGGAACAAGTTCAAGACATCAATAAAGTCCCTTGGGCAATAAAACTTTTATGCTCTTAGCTAGGTCTACCCACAGTGTTGGGTGCTTTTGTCAACACGTTGCCTACATTTTTTTTGCTGCTTACAAGATACCAAATAACACTTGATATGCACATCACTGGTTCTGAAGTCACAGTGTGCACCAGGCAGAACACAATAGATGATGTAGCATGGAAAGGAATCAAACAGAAATCTGGCCAAGATTTTGCCAGAAACCATCAACAAGAACACTACACAGTAGTTGCTGCAGTCTGATTTTATCTTTTCCTCTTTCAGATGGTGAGGATGATGGCATTTTGACATCCCCCAATATTTCTTGTTTTTCTATATGGAGAGAGTAATCACCAAAAGGTCCATATCTCCCCTGGATACCATTAAGCCCTGGACCATAAGTGATCATTATGATCACGTTACCAACTTTTGAGATGGACCTGTGCCTGTCAATGCAGTATCACTACCTTTATAACAACATTTACAGCTTTTAATTAAGTGCCAGGAAGATCACAGAATTAAACCACTGTTCCTTAACTAATATAGTTTAAAAATTTTCCTCTTCCAGTTCTCCCCTTGCTTATGCACCCTCCGTTCTATCACAATGGGCTCATGTTTCTTTTATTCTTAGCAAATCATTTCCTGCCTCTCATCTCCTTTGTAAATGTTCACTCTCTGCTCTGGGACTGGATGACAGTTTCATCACTTCTGCATGACTAAATACAAATGGAGCTCTGAGACATTTGGGGAAAACCCTTCTATCAAGGAATGACATTCCCATTCTTCAAAAGAGAATTTAAAAATAAATGCTTCAAGTTCAGGTATTTAAAGTTATTTAAGCATTACAAAATATTTTTATGTTTTTTTCTACAAATAGTATAATACAGCTGTGTTCAGATTTTCTAGCTTAATCTAAATGGAGAATACCAGCTGGAATTGCAAAGTCTTTCGCAAGCTACTGCATCACAGACAGTAACAATCTGTTGTAAGCAATAGCATTTTACAACTAAATACCAATAATAATGTCACTGAAATAGTCTCTCAAATGTATTTTATGTGTTTTCCAGTTTAAAGCACTGTGTGTCTGCTAAGGTAAAAAAAAACCCGATATTCTCAACACAACCTTTTAATTGAATTTACAGTATTTAAGTGTTTTCAGTCAAATGTTCCACAGGGGCAGTCATGCTAGAAAGTCTAGTATTTTCCAGTTAAAATCAATAGGAAAATGTTCACCAAGTTCAGTGGGCAAAAGTCAAGTCTGAAGAGAATATCATCAATCCACGACAAACCCAGAAAGCATATGCAACCATTTAAACTGCAAATACATTTTCACAGAGTGCTTTCATCCAGATTTAGGTGATAGGATTTACATCTATTGGAAAGCCATCTTTGCACACTTCTTTTTAGAAACTGATCTAAAAAAGTGACTCAGATATTTTTTGCCTTCAATACAATCAAGGTAATAAGCAATGCGAATGCAATCTAGATGCACAGCCAGCTATCTCAGAGAGCTCACACCTGCTATTAAAGACTCTTTCTGGCTCATTTTTAATGATATTGCAACAGACATATTCCTGAAGTGGTTTTATTTTCTTCCTTTTTAGGAATGTGTTCTGCTTTCTTCAAGGAAACACCAAATAAGGTGTTAATGATCATCTTTTCCCTAGATAATTAAAGAACTTTCCTGAGAAATATCATGCTGTTGTTCAGGCTTTTATACAATGATTACCAGCAGATATCAAGTGTTTACACTGAATATGACACAAATTAACCTAGCGGGAACCTCATTACTGCTGTGTACTTAAATGGTTATGAATTAACATATGTACCCATCTAAATTTGAAGGTGGGAATTGTTTAGCATGCTGAAACTGGAATGGTGTTGCTACTTCTCATAAAAGACACAGATTCGATTCTGGGCTACCATAAGCAACCTGTTAAAATCCAAATAGCTGTCATAAAATACAGGTAAATCATTCAGCTTTCCTATATCATGTTCCTTCCACAGCTTCCTTTCTCCTCTCTGCCATTCCTTTCACCACTCCTATGGGCCTACTTCTTCTGCTTAACAAAATGTACTTGCTTTCCACATTCTTTGTCTTCTATTACCGATAACCTACTTTACAGCAGTTCTGTAGCCTAATTTATCACCTTTAACTTTGAGACTCTGATGTAGAGACCTACGAACCTCAGAATCTATCATGTATAAAATAATTTATCATGTTTAAAATGCATTTGAAAATTTTCCAATAATGTACTTTAAATGTTTATGCTATCTATTTGTAATTAAAAACATTTGATAGACATTTTACACAATTACAAAATAGGACATTGATATTCTAAAAAAACTGATAGTAATTTAATAGTTGATAGTTTATAGTAATTTAATAATTTACTTTCTAAAGGGGTGTAATGGTTGTACTGCTCCAGGTAAAACAGGTAGTTTGACTACTACTCTGATTTTTATTTAGAGTGGCAATACTGAAAAGAGAAGCAATAATATACAAAAGCACCTAGCCCTGTGGTTTCCAAATCTATGAAGAGGGCCATTGAGGGACACAACACAAATAATGCAATAACGAGCTATTTCTTGATGATAAATCCAAAACTCTGATGTGGAGAAAGCTTAAGCGATAATGTATTATTTGTTATCATTACAACCTAATGTTTGTATCAAAATTTAGCTTTCTTTGATGAAGACCTATGGCTAGTAAGAGACGTTGCAAGTGAGGATGTCAGAGCTTGCTGAAATTGGAAAGGTATCAAGAATTCAGTGATATGTGGGAGAGGCTGAGCCCTAAAATGCTTTTGAAAAATGAGGTTTTTTTTCCTCAAACGCAGGTAATGAGACTTGTCCAACATTATAACCAGAAAAATGCTTAAGGTTATTTAAGAGAGGAAGATCTGCATAACAAGGACAGTCTGACTTTAGAATGCTAATCCTGGTACCCATGCACACTGATGCAAAGTGGTCTCTTAATAGGTATCCATTTCTTGGAAATACATAAAAATGGTTCTTTAATGCACTGATGCATAGGAATGCCAAACAAATGGATGCAAAGTGATCCAGTATGCATAGATTAGTGATCTTGAAGTGAGAAACCTACATCTGCCCTAAACTCTGACAATGTTCCTTATACAGTGGTAGCAGTTTCAATGATAAAGAGCATATTTTTGAAAAATTCAGGCTTTGAGTAGATCCCTCAACTATCGCTCAGTGATCTAGCCTGTAATTGACAAAAATTTAGTTCTCAGAATTGCTACAGAGTTCTGCAAAACTCATGCAAATTGCTACAGCCCAGATGCATTCACCCTAACTTACAGCTAAGTCTGTGCACCCAGTGCTTTCTGTTGGTTAGATGTCTGTGAAGATCCAAATTCTGTCCATAAGAAACTGAAACTGGATATGCATGATAAGCTGGGTTTAATCAGTGCTCCACTCTGTTCTGGCAGGGGAAAGACTATTTACCTACCTCAGATGAGTTTTATGGTAATAACTATGCTAAGTTTTATGGGGTGGTTATACAGTCATGGATGCCATACATATCTTAGGTGCAATACAATACAGAGAAGCTTTAACTGAAATAATCTGTATCACTGATACTGAAATATCCCTGTGAATAAGTGTACACATTTAGTTAAGGAGAGTATAAAACAATGTTTTTCTAACACTGGAAGTCTGCATAGCATTCCCTGGGAATAAAAAGGTGTGATCCCTGTCTTGAAGTGTTATGGTCAGAAGTGGATAAACACAGAAACTGAAGGTAACAATCAAAAGAAGAAGGGAAAGGAATGCAAGAAAAAGGATAATGTGAATGGTAATTGCAGGCAAGTCTTAGAAAATGAGACTGTGAACTCTGATGCATAAACTCGGTTGGATCTAGCTATAACAGCTAAAGATGTTGCTGTTCCCAGCTGTGCTCCCACAATCTCTTCTAGAGGCTAGGGACATTCCTCAATAACTGCATTTCACGTGGTGTTTTGTTAGCTCAAACTCCACCATGTTAGGTGAAAGGATGTTTTTTTGTCAGGAAGACAAAGATAAGGGCTGTGGCAGCTCAGAAACAACAGTCCCCTCCATTCCAGGGTCCCTGCTGTGGATGCAGAGGAGTGGCGCAAACACCCCAGAGTGGCTGCAGCTACATTTCTGAGGGCTCAGAACTGAAGTTCTGGGTTGTAACAGCATGGATGGCCTCAAACCCACCCAGGGAAGAAAAAAAAAAAAAAAAAAAAAAAAAAAGGCTTCCCTATTAAATTAAAGGAAAGAGAGGAGGTTCATGAAGAGAAGGACAAGACTGAACAGCAGTTTGTTCAGTGTGAGAAGAACCAGTGTGAATGCCATGGACTGGGTATGCCTTATCTAAACAGTAAGAACTGATGGGTGTTTCCACCAAAGGAAAGTTCTGGCTGGAGGTCTCTTCCCAAGAAGGTCTGCTGACTACAAGCTCTCCCTGGATCTAATCTGTTCTCCACAGCTCTGATCTGAAACGCCAGTCTGGACTTTAGTCTGTGTAGAAGGTCCTTAGCTGAGAAATTGCCCTTTCAGGCAATGAATTAACCCATTAAGCATTAACTTGCCTGGAGGATGTGAATATGAAGATACATTCAAAAGCGTTTACTTATATATTTCACTTTTGTCTGAAAACGTTCTGAAGTCACCTCTAAAAGGAATACTGTAGTAATAGACATCCCATCTTACGTTTCCTCTGTGTGGCCCATATTATTTCTTCTTATTTGTATCTAAGACAGGGAGATTCTTTATCAATGAGGATGGCTTTTAGGATCCTAAAGGCAGCCATGAGAATGAAAAGTAGAAATAAGTAAGCCTTGAAACACTTTATGTCAGCTTTCCCAGCTAGGAGACTGTAGTCTAGAATCATTCTGTGGTCATTTCTGTGTGATTTGTAGTTGTTTCCTAGAAGAGACAGGGACCAATGGTTTGTGTAGATAGGTCTGCCCAGCCACTTGTCGGCTCTTATGTCTGCCACAGTCTGATTCGGAGAATGGTGCCCTTACTGTTAATGGGAATGAGGATGGCATACGAGCTCATTCAAAATCAATCCAGCTTGCTGTAGGTGCATGAGGGATAATTCTGAGAAATAGATAAGTGTGTTGGAAAAAGTGGAAAGAAAGGCAGGGGATAAGAGGGCAACGAAAAGCTTCATCAGTCTCCTGCAGTTTCTGGCTGGACAACCCTCTCTTACCTAGCAGGTATCTGCTTTAAGAGTGCACGCAGCATTCTCTGCATGTGGATGTCTGCTCACACCGTATGCTGGAGTTGGAAATGAACTGCTATCTGCCAGATACAAAAGTGAGAATGTTACAGGTACCTGATATGGAAAGAGAAGAGATTTACATTAGGAGTCTAACAGCCATGAGATCAAATCCTATATGTTATTAAAAATCTTAAACTAGCTATGTCTAAACTGTTTTATCCAGTGAGATCAATATAATTTTAATAAATAAGAAAATCTGGGGTTCATATTTTTTTAGAAGGTGAGAAAGCCAACTCCAATCTCCTTTTAAAATGTATTAATAAATTTTCTAGTTTGGCATGTAATTAGGAGACATATTCCCAAATGTTAAAGGCGTCAAGTGATTCAGTGGAAACTATGAAATGACTAGGACTGCCTACAGTCAAGGCATTTATTTAAATGCTTTCCTAATGAATTAAAGCTAACTTAAAGCAATACATTACACATTGCCAAGAGTTTACTGAAGGACACCTCAACAGAAGTGCTCTTCTGTTCCAGCATGCTGCATGTAAGTAAAGTTTTCACTGTCACCTACATGTATTAGTTTCCAGGCAAACCTAGTACTGGTCAACAACCTCTAAATTTATGTGGTGTAGCTGTTCATCAAAAATCACTGACAGCATATCCAAAAAGTGATATAAAAGAAAGAATTTGACCAATGAAACTAATGTGAAATAGAAGGTTGAGCATTTTACTTGTTGATTTGGTTTGATTTTGTTGCCTTAGCTTCATGGAGGCATCAGGTAATTGGGCTTTCATCCAGTTCTAACTCACTTCTCAGTTAATCCTGCTTGGCATTCATAACATTTACATATGGACAAGAAGAACAGAGCAATCACAAAAATCTGCAAACATGGAAAAGCTGTCATTTTTACCACAGTAGCATTTACTGTATGGATAGAAACCTAAACCCCAAACTTCAGATCACAGTTATGCAAGTATTTGCTCACACTTTAACACTGAATAATATTGCAGCAGGCGTACTAGACCTTTACTGATGATACTGCCAGCATGACATAAAAATAGTCTACAGTCCATTTTAAGATCAACTCAATATGCCAACCATTAATTTACACGAAACTCACTAGCTGAGAAGACAGAATTAAACAGAGTTCTATTCTCAAATCTTTAATCTTTTTTTCCCTTTGTGTTAATTGGAATTTGCAGATTTTCACCACACCACAAAACTTAGACATTCCAAAAATACCACTGAAAAAGCACACTTTTTTTAAAATAACCACAATGAAGGTATTTTCAAGCTTGTAGTATTGTCCTGCACATTAGGTCAAGGTACTTGTGGTACTTGTGGTACTGTACTTATGCAGAGGATATATACATTTGGTCAGGCAGAGAGGCAACCAACTTGTATGAACAAATGCTACAAAGTACTTAAATCACCAAGTCATTCCAACCAGACAGTGGAATTTAAAATGTCAAAGCAAAGACAGTTCTGCTAATTTAGTTTTTGCATGTATATTTTTAAAAGACCTGCATTTTACAGAGGAAAAATTAAATGTGAGCAAGAACTCTACATTATTTTGCTTATCTGTTCATAAGAAATAATAAGAAAGGATATCTTTTCTCTTTGTCTCTTAGAAGCAGTGGTGAATGTCTCGACTGCATTGTTTACAAGTCAAAGCAATATTGAACTTGTTCTGAAATATTGCTTTGGTTTATTTAATTCTACCAGCCTAGTAAATACCACAAAGTATTTACAAAGTAGTCGTGGTTTAACCCCAGTAGGCCACTAAGCCCCACAGGGCCACTAAGCCCCACAGAGCCACTCACTCACTCACTCACTCACCCTCATTGGGTGGAGGAGAGAACTGGTAGGATAAAAATGAGAAATCTCCTGGGCTGAGATAAAGACAGTTGAATAGGTAAAGCTTCACAAACATCGGTGTGTTATCAACACCATTTTGGTCACATATCCAAAACATGACACACTACAAGCTACTATGAAGAAAATTAATTCTGTTCCAGTAAAAAACAGTACAAAAGTAAATACAGCATAGAAGTATTTGTAAAAGACTGAAATATTTGGAAAGTGCTTAAAATTAAGCCTATGTAAATACAGTGGCAAAGCACTGTGCATGACAAATGATTTTCCTTTGCTTTCAGCCAGCCAGCTGGCTTAGATTCCCATTTGCATGTCAGTGTATATCCATTTCAAGTACATACTAGTACATTAATAATTTCTGTAATTTTAAATAGATCGACCCAGTGCACATTACCACATAGCAGTACACAAATCTATATGGCTGCTTCATTACCAGCTCTTTTGACAATGCAATTTTTACTCTGTCTCTATGTGAGTCTGTGATACTGTACATGTGGATGTACCTTTGGATGCACCTTAGCACTTTCTTTAGGGTTTGTTTTAACCCTGAAAGTAAAGGACACAACAAAAAAAAGAAAATGTCAGGACCAGTGTGCTAGCTTGAGAAGGTTTCTTGTGAACCCTGTAATTCAGAGGTAAACGCTGGCAGAGGAAAATCAAATGGAAAATCAAATCAAATCAAATTCGAGGCTAAAACTGTATGCCACAAGGATTTCCTAAAAGACCTCGTGAAAATCTCTGCCAAAAATTAGTACTTGCTTAAAAAGGAAGAAATAGCTTTGGGAGGCTAGTCAGAAAAATAATCTTCTCTTCTTCCCTTACTCTACAATTCAGTGTAATCGACTTTCGATTACAGCGGTATATACTCATTTTCTTCCCTATCACCCAAGAGTCTAGTCTGAACAACACAGTTTTCCCAGAGCTACACCATTAAGATACACACGAGTGTGTGTGTGTGACTGTGTCTGTGTTAATATCCGAGCAAGGAAGCAAACTAATCTCAAAATCTCATTCTTCAGAACATCTCACAGAGTTCACTATATATCGCAATTTTAATTCTACCAGAATTTTTCAATACTTTGAATTAGATGCTATTTCCCCTACTACCTCAGAAAAGAAAGAAAAAAGAAGAGCTCCTAAAAATAATATTATTAACAATGGCATGTCTCTGTGGCATGTTTACTGTTTTTAACGCAAAAGAATTGTTTTTTATGTTCTTCATCAGAATATTTCCTTTACATTCATTTTAATATTTTATCATACCTGCCTAGCTACTGAAGTATCTCATATTAGCTTCAGCTTCAGTTCTGTTCTCCTTTTCACAACAGTTCCTGACGCGTCTCCTGCACGCACCTCTCACGGGCTATATCAGAAAAAAGATGATAGTGCACCTGGGAGGTGCACTCCAGCCAGGGACATCAGCCAAGAATAAACCAATGTAGACCCTGAATAGTAATAAATCATACCTAACACAACAGAATAAGGCAGGAATTTTGCAAAATCATTTATTTTTCCCCTGTGGAGAATTACAGTTTTCTAAAAATCACATTCCCCTTCCAAATGACTCCCAACCATCTTGGTTGGTAGCAACTCTTTAAAGTGAACAATGTAGAAAAGGTGATTGTTAGGAAAACCCTTTTCTCCCAAAATTCCTTTGCTTTGAAAATGAGGCTCAGACCCTAGGCATAAGTGTTTATCAATAAAACTACAAGATAAGACTGAGCTTTATCCATGAGGTTACACACTGCTGCACTGGCACAGGAGGAAGGGTACGCTGCCTGCCCACCTCGCCATGCAACTCTAATGGCAGTGAAGCCATTTGCTGCAGCCACCTCCCCTCACTTTCCCTCACTCCTACATGGACACAGACTGAATCCGTACACTGGCCTTCTCCACTCCCTGGCTTGAAGTGTGCGCAGATATTGCACGGATTGCATGAGCCATACCTGCAGTTTGAAGGAAGCTGTAGCAGAAGTGGAATATGTGTCCCTGCCTGTGCTCTGTTATTTGTTGCATAGCAGCTAAAGATTAATTTGATTAATAACCAAACTGTAAAGTTGGGTTTTTTAATAAATCTGTTTTTCCTTTCATTAGGGCTATCATTCAGTTAAGTATTTCAGAACATAATGTTTCATTTTTTTCTGTTAATATTTTCCCCTTTTCATTTGTATTGACATTCTACAATCTTGTCATTGTTTTTGACATTTGTTCTTCTATTTCTTCCCTGTGGTCTTCTTGATTTCTCTGTCAATTATCATTTTATACACATTATGAATCACTTCAGAGTCTGCCCATTCCAAAACATTAATCATTAACTTTTTTAATAAACAAGTATTTTTAAAGAGCTGCATACAATGTTTTTTTAAGAATAGCAGATAAGATTTCCACCAGAAATTCCAGTCTTACCCTCCTATAGCAATGTATAGGACTGCAACAGTCCCAAATTTTGAGGGATTTCAAGGCTTTTGTGTAGGTAAGGCAGAACCAGCAGTCTCTGGAGTAATGCAGGAATGGCTGCAATAGCAGCTATCACACAGGAAAGTTATCACATAGTTATCACATATCACATCATCTCTGAGCCTGTTCATTATACAGGAAAACAAAGAGAGTCTTATCCTCTCTCTTTTTGCTTGTCCTACTTTCACTGAGCTGGGATGATGGAATCCGTAGTTTGCTTACATCATTAGTTTACGAAATCACAATAGAATGACCTCAAGTGTCTAATTAAACACTTATTTGACTCAGATCTATAAAGTCATTTAAGTCCTTGACTGGGTAAAGGTTAGGCACCTGCACTTCTTTGTAATCTGAGTCCACATCCTTTTAGCAGTAAGAAAGCCAAATCCATCCTGAGACTAAAACACATTGCTTTGTTTGTTTGTTTGTTTGTTTGTTTGGGGGAGGGGAGAAAGTTCTTTTGCTTTTTGGTGGATATTTCCAATGAACTATTGTCTTGCATTTGTTCAGATTGCTAGTTCTGCTTATATAAACAGCCTGACTGCCGAATGCATATCCATGGTAACTGATTTAATACAGAATCAGACTGCAGTGGTGTTAACTCGGTGTCGTTAATGTCAATGGCAGATCTCCTACTGATTTCAGTGCTGCCAGTAACGCTACTGTTCTTATAAATTGCACGCAGAACCCTAACTACCGTCTACGTTGTTATCAGATACTGAGCATATCTAATAGTACAAGCTTAACAAGCTTTCCGTATCAGAGGTTCACCTGATATCATTTATATATTAATGTCACTGGGACTCTGTATCTGACATACATATACGGGGTATCTGATATACATGGAAGCATCCTGTTCAACTTGAGCTGGACCCTGGTACCCCTTATGCTCCTCCTGTACTTGCAGACAGCACTGAATCTATCTTTGCCGTTCCTCTTGCCTTTGAGACTGTTCCTCCATACCTTCCAACTATCAAATTAGTATGTCAACTTCTGGTGCCTCAAGTGGTCTTCATCTGACACAGTCATTTATTGATTGCATTATTTATGATGTTATTGATGCTCAGGTATAGCATTAACTCTCATTATTCTTCACAACTGCTTTCCCCCTAATCCAGTCAAGGAAGAGAAGCCTTGCCCTAATTTCAGTAATATATGAACTCTGGGTAGCTTGCTCGAGATGACCAATCAATTGCACAACTCAATATCAATCACAAAGCCCTCTTTGGAGGCATTACAGCAGAAATCCGTATTGTTCTGTTACAGCCTTGGATGCTCTCTGTTCGATGATGTCAGCTACCTTTCACTATTCATTACTCCACACTGTCTGTGTGAAGACTCTCAAAATGATTTTTTATAGTGATTTAGTGCATGTAACATTTCCTCCAAATTTCCCACAATGTCATATCTTAGTTCACTAATTTTCCAGTATATCTGCTATAGGAGGGTAAGACTGGAATTTCTGGTGGAAATCTTATCTGCTATTCTTAAAAAAACATTGTATGCAGCTCTTTAAAAATATCAGTATATTTGTTAGACAAATTAATACGCTTATGAAATTTGTGTTCGGTGACCTCACTGGTAAGTCTAAGTACAACTCAAACTTTTTTACTGTAGTTGGTTGTTGATTTATGACCGCTCAAACAGCAACAGCACTAACTGTCAATTATTTAAATGTAAAGACTTTGTTTTGGGCAGAAAAAGAAACAGAATGGTTTCAAGAAATGAGAACCTTGCTGTATTTTCAAGAAAGTTCTGCATAGCATAAAACTTTGTGCAATATTTACCCTTCACATTTGCCCAAAACAGTCCAGGAGCAGGGAGGAATACCATCAATAAATTAATCCTAATTAAAGAAAGAGAAACAATTGTGTCCTCATTCCAAGACTACAAGCATTATAAAACAGGCATACTAAAAGTACATGAGTTCATTTGATTTATAGTATCATGAATTCTTTGTGTCTGTAGATCTGAGAAGCTTTCAATATATTCTGAAACTTCTTGGGTGTAATAAGCAAAGATTTTGTGCATCTGATTGTGTATCAGAAAAGATGTCTGTTACCCACTGTAATAGTTGCATGGATAATAATAAATACGTTGTTTATGAAAAGTAAAGAATGTACCCATATAAAAATGTATATTTTCCTCAAAGACTTTATATTGGTAAAAGCCTAAAGTCAAGTTTGGTTTGAGACAATTGTCAAGGAATTACAGATTAGAAAATTTGATTTTACACTGCCACATACCACAGATCCAAGCACACATATACTTTTTTGAATAGACTTGATTTGTACTGTGCCAGACCCAGTCCTGTGGGTCCCATCTGTTTCTGGAATGAAATTACATAATCTTAAAGTCCTTCTATGAAAGACTATGACATTACCTGCCAGAAAGTAATGATAAATAGGATTTATAGGCCACCTCGGTTTAGCCTGCTAAAGAACAGCACAGATACCAGCAGCAGAGCTGCCATTTTCACAGAGGATAAGTAAAGACGGGTCAGAGAGCATTCTGTTGTCAGTGAAGAGACTGTACTGGTGATTAGACTAATTACACTCATTTTCTGTGCCTAGTTACAGAGGACGTAAAAAAGAGTTTCTTTCTCTGCTCTTTGTTTTCTCAAACAAGTATTTACGTTTTCTGGAACCACGAGTACTTTATGTCATGAAGCTTTTATTTTAGAGTGCGTGTATATATGCATGTATGTATGTATGTATGCATACAAACTTTTCCTTTTCAGAGGAATATTAAAAGTGAAGATATAAATATTTGCAGGAAGCATCCTGACATACGAGAAGGAGTGCATGGAAAATTCTGTATATAAATCTGCTTCAAGATTGTGGTAAAGAATTTGCTCTTCATTTTCAGAGTTCCTGTGTAGCCCCAGTACTGACAGGAATTATAAATGTACAGCACTTTGGGAAGCACCTTCTCTGTTTCTATGACAGAGGGAGGTAGAGGCCATGTTCAGAGGTGGACTCCAATGTTAGGTGAGTCAAATTAAAATATTTGTTTTGGCGAAGCCCAGTTAAGATGTATCATCTAAGTAAGCCCCTACATTTAGCTGCACTAGTCACTATACAGGGTATTTTTCTGTAGGAACATATTCAGATTTTACTGAAGTTGTATTAAGGAAAAACTCTTGGTAAAAGGCTGAAAAGCATACTGTAAGGATCTCCTCAGCCTATGCTTTTTTTCCTCAAGATCTCATATTAATATTCTAGTAATAAGTAAGAAAACAAAATTAATACTCTGTAATTAAGGCAGGTGGGAAAATATACAAACACAATGAAGACCAAATTCTTCAAAATATAAAGCACGTGGAAATTTCTAGCAAATGAACAACTAACGCTAACTTTAAAGCAATGCTACTGATAAGCATATATCAGACATACTTAGGAAATATAAAGCCATGTTTAGTAACAGTGGAATATCATAAGCAATTTTTAACAGGTCTCTTCTAAATGCAGAGCAAAACACTGTCATCTTAAAGACCAGTGTGGTGGGCTTTAAGTGTGATAATTTCAAGTCATACTGCCTTGACTAAGCTAACATACAAAAAAGAACAGTTTGCTGGAAACTATAAAAAGTGAAATAAGTGGAATTCTAAGTCGTTTCTATCAATACTAATTATGTGACTGCAACAAGGTGAAATTAGTTGACTCTGTAGTCAATATTCTCTGTGTAGTCTCGGGTTTATGTCTTAATTATTGTGTCTTCTTTAACAGAACAGATTAAAGTTTCAGTGCTGTGCTGTAGGCTTACCATTTTTCCCTGTACTCCTTCAAAGTTTTTTTCTAGTTAAATAGGTTTTTCCTAGTAGCAAGTCATCTGAGGCACATATAGTTCGTCTGAATCAATTTGTACTGGAGCTACAATTGAAGTTGTTCATGCCTAAAGAAATGTATTATAAATTCAGATATCCTGATATAAGAAAGAAAACTTGAAGAGCAAACTCTGAGTGTACTTTTTAGTTATAGCACACGTTTGTTTCACTGCAGAAAGTTTCGTACTTATAATAAATTTTCAAAATTAAAAAAAGTTAAAGAAACATCTAGATATAGTCCTTTTAAAAGTCAGAGAGCCAAACCAAACTCTGTAAAAAAAGTAATTATAGGAATTACAGATACAATTTTCAAAAATGGATGGTTTCCTGATCTGAGTTCTGTTTCCAGCAATTATGAAAAGGTTGTAAATTCATTGTACATTTACAAACGATTGAATGAAACCCAGTAAATTTTACTATTGTGAAAGATGGTCCTTTCCAGAGATGTACAAACATCACTAGGAAGCGGCTTTCTAGAAGAATGTCCCAGAATCTTGTCAATTTTAAGAAAATAAATGCAAATGCAGATATATTGAATAAGATGTCAAATCTTTTAGAAGATACTGTGCATTATAGTGATAATAAATTGGCTGAAATTAATTTGCATTGTTCCATTGATATTAATGAAAATTGGCCTCATTTTTTTCAGGACAGAAATCATTACATAGTTCTCCATGTAAATTATTGAGCGTTCTATCCACTTGGTCCTGTAGAAGATCTGCCTCAAACCTAGGTAAAGTTTTTCATCAAAGATCAAATAGTCTGAAGACAATTTTTTTAACACCTTTTTTCAAGCACATATTTTTCTATCTGGTATCTTCACTACAAAAGTTAAAGCTGAATTGTTATGAGCAACTATTAAAATCTAAAGTCTTTGTGTCTTTTAAATAACTCAGTTCCAGAAAAAGGGTGTTACTTTCTCTAAAACAAACACAGTCAAAGAAAACAGACCTAAGAAGAAATACGTTTAAAAAGTAAAAATAATTCAAAATCTAGTCTAAATATCTAAAAGTCTGCCGTTTCTTCATACATCTCACAACATTGTTTAGAAGTATCACCACTCAACTATCCAAGGATACCTTCCTTATTTTAATGACCCATAAAAAACTCCTGATGAAAAAAGTAGGTGATATTTACAGTAATTAAAAAAGTTACATAAAGCTGATGAAAATGATAGCAGTAAACAACAATCAGTGGCTGCCAAAACCATATTGACAAAGGAAGAGTTAGGAAGAAAAATAAAACCCAAGAAACAAAACTCCCATTTCACTTTTGAATATAATAGATGAAATATTCACCTTGGCCCCACAGTCAGTATACTCATTTTTGTGTGGATCTGAGCTGGGACAAACAATGGTAATAAATACAGCTGTTTCTAACTGATAACTCTCATTTCCAAAAACTACATACTAGTTTATAAACTTTCTATTGACTCCTCTTACAGAATGGCAAAGATGTATTCTGAGAGGTGTATGTTTTGATGTGTGAGGAAAGAAACAAGTTGATGATATGATTACCATGTGATACACCATTTTGTTTTTGAAAAACCTTCAAATTTCCTTGAGTTTCTTGATATTTTGCCTTCAGGAGATGGAACTGAGGGGAGAAAGTGGCCATAATCCTGACATGTAGCACATTTCCTTCACTATTTTCTTGGGCCTTGTAAGAAGAAGGGTTTTCACAAAATGGAATGCAGTGGTTATAAATGCAATGTGAATCTTCATGAGGAAAAAAAAAAAACAAACCTCACTGTGAAGAATATTTTTAATTTTTACAGCCTTGACAAAACCCCATTTACTTAGAAGACAAAACTACAAGCAAGTCATACTACACTTTTATTGTCAGGGTATGAAGCAGAGTGGGGAAATATTAAATTTTCAAACTGCATTCACTTTCAAATCAAGATGTGGTAGAAAATGCTTTTTAAAATAGTGGCTGTCCTTAACTGTCAAAATGCTGCTTACGTGCTGTCTGGAAAAATTATCATTCATATTCATTTGTCAGTACTTGTCCCACTCTTCACAGTAAGGCAAAGAGAGAATGTTATAATTCAAGTCAAAGTTGTTTTTTGTCAATGATATTTATTGCTCCTAAATACCAATATCTAGACAAACCTTTCCTGATTCTTAATGCTGCTTGCGCATTTTGCAACGCTGTATTTCAGGCTAACCCTTTATAATTTCTGTGTGAAGAGTTATATTTGGGAGAGGAATGGGGTCTTCTGTTATGAAAGAGACAGTTTATGTCTTTTGATCTTTCAATTTAGTGATATACATTATTTTTCTGACATGCTACAACATCAAAGAAAGCTATTCCACAAAAACCTGACCATCACATTTCAGAGAGCTTGCTTTGCATAATGTATCTCCATTAGTGTTTCCATACAAGTTGTCAGTATGACAGTTAAATTTCTTCATGGATTCTATCACTTCATGTAATAAAATGTCAAACTTCCTATGTACATTGAAGACAAAAATGTACAATATGTAATGTAAAATCAAGATGTGCACAACCAGAGCATAATAATATTCTATAAACAGGGGTAGTTGGTATCAGACTGAAATCTAGAAATTACAGTCTCTTAGGTATAATGGTTTCATTAAAATGTTCAAACAGTGTCTCCAAAGCTAATTTTCTTTCCAAAGTACCCATGCATAGAAAGTACAGCAATAAGACATCCCCCTGCTATGCCTTTCTGAATAGCAGATTAACTGCAGAACTAGAATGATGTCAATTTGTTTCAAAATATTGCAGCAAAGCTTTTGAATGGATGAGCAATTACTAACAGAGGGTGCAATTATAACGGAGTCACAGGGAATGCTTTAATATGGTTCTTCTCCTATGTACAAGGAATAACAAGAAAATGTAATGAAAGAGGAATAATGAGACAGCTGGGTTTGACAGCACCTTGGCAGCTGTCACTAAGAAAGTAAGTGCATTAGTTCAGTGGAGTCCATTCTTGAAGAGATCTCCTAAAGAAGGATGAGGAAAATTGGCATCTTGTCAGAGGGTAACTGAAAGCATAACCAACAGTGGCTGCAGAATATTTACTTGAATCAAAACAAAATTTAGTTTTTACACTAATTAACACTTAAAAGTCAGTAATTTGGGCAGTTTTAACTAGAAAATCTTCGCATTTTTTCGCTTCTTATCCCAGATGCCCAACTTGTGTTTTGTTAGCTCTTTGGAGATGATATAAAAACCTACTTACTTGTGACCTCTCTTCCCCACAAGCTCACTCAACAATTCACTCTTTTGTTTCTGAATGAAATTTTTACAAAGTGCTTTTTGCCATTTGTCACATTAAGGTAGCTTAATACTATTTCTACACTTAAATAGGTCCTGCCTGGAGCCAGCTGGTCTGCCTAGACAGGTTTGGGAAGAAGAAAATTAAGTTTCAGAAGCAATGGGCCAAATTCTCCTTTCAATTATCCATTGTAACCTCATTACCTGCAAAATCAATGATACAATATGCTCCCATGTTTTCCTAGTAGAATCAATATAATTGTCTTTTATGGTATTCAAATGCTACAAACATGGCAAATGTTTTTATTAAAGATAAACAACTGCAACAAAGCCCCCAAACAGAAAAAAGCTTTACCTAGACTACTGCCAAAGTTTGTATTTTGAATAATGTTGTTCTTAAGTTACCAAAAGCTACATGAAAAAAAACTATGAGATCAAACTGTACTGTGTCCAGTTCTGGGCTCCTCAGTACACGGACATAATGGAGAGAGTCCAGCGAGGGGCCACTAAGATATTTAAAGGACTGGAGCATCTCTCTTATGAGGAATGGCTGAGAGAGCTGGGATTGTTTAGCCAGGAGAAGAGAAGGCTCAGGAGGGATCGTGTTAATGTGTATAAATACCTGAAGGGAGGGTGCAAAGAGAACAGAGCCCGGCTCTTTTCTCTGGTGCAGGGCCAGAGGCAATGGGCACATGCTGAAACACAGGAGGTCCCCTCTGAACATCAGGAAAAATTTCTTCTTACGGTGAGGTTGACCGAGCACTGGCACAAGTTGCCCAGGGAGGTTGTGGTGTCTCCATCCTTGGACATATTCAAAAGCTGCATGGACATAGTCCTGGGCAACGGGCTCTAGATGGCCCTGCTTGAGCAGGGGGTTTGGACCAGATGGGCTCCAGAGGTCCCTTCCAACCTTAACTCTTCTGTGATTTTGTGATTCTCTGAAATATTTATATACTTGGTACAAAACTCTGGAAAAAAAGTATGAACAAAAGATATCCAACAGCACAAGCTGTTTCTTCAGCACACTACTTCTACACCTACTAAGTAATAAATTTGCTTTAGAGTGTCCCTGTCTGAATAATTCACCCAAGAGAAGGAAGGTATCAGCACAGCTAATTCAATAGTATACTTTAGATTTGAGGGGTTTTGTTGTAGGTTTGTGGGGTTTTTAATAGGCTTACAATGATTTACAATTTCAACTTTATAAACATGAAACAAAACATTAAAAATGCATTCCATCTTTATTTATGGAAGAGAAAAACTTTTTTTTTATTTTTGCAAAGGTACAGATAATTGAATTGGAATTCTTGAACAGTCTCACTGTTCATAAAAGTGATAATCCCAGTCCAGTCAGCTACCTGTGTAAACTATAAACATCAGGTTTCAGAGCTCCAACACAGCATTCAGCTGTTCATTGTCTTGGAAGGAAAGTCAGATAGACCTTTACCATCCAAACACTAGGTATCACAGTTAAGATTTGTTTGGTTACAGCATCAGGTGCAAAGTACTATTGATGTATATATACACCACAGAAATTGCCCTTTTTATTAACATCTGGAAGTATGCCTTTTGATTTTCTCACATATATAAGTTTCTTGGCTCCTTATTACTAGTTGTTATTGTTACTAGTACTATCTGCATAAGCAAGAAATATTTACCATTAAATCTATAGTTATTAATACAAGGAATAATAATAATAGAGTATCTGGGAGCACAAGAGAGACAGACCATGACTCCATTGTGCTATGCACTCTAGAATTGCAGGACTAAAATGTGGTAACTCCCTTAAAAAGCTTTAAAAAGTCTTCCTTTCTGTGCTTTCATGTTGTAATGCATACCTAATTTTTGCTTTGTAGAATAAAAAAAAAAATCCTTAAAACATGCATAACCATGGCAGAAATATAGAGGCAGAATTAAAGCACAAGAGTATTTTCTTCCATATCTCATCAGTAACCATTTGCATTTCCCCATTGTTATACTACATACATCCCAGAGCAATCCAAACAGGAAATTAGGTCTTCTGGCTTTCTCCACCATTTTTCAAAAGAATCTGTGCATGAGAAGATAGCCTACTTCCTAGACTATATTAACACATGATAATTACATTTTCAAAGCAAAAAGGAGCACATGTCCTTTGTAGTCTTTGATGGTAACTTTAAATTGCACTCATTGCTTCATAGCAAGTATCTCACTCTAATGAAAAATAAAGTTATAATACTGAATAATTGTTCACTGCTTTCCAACTTCAAAGTGCTTTGTAAATATGACCTAATTCATATCAATTTTCAGTACTCAAGGGAACTGGGTACACAACAGCAGAGATAGGAAAAGCAAGGCAGACAGGGCTAATGGTCAAATTCCATAGTTTTTCTCCAGGTATGTCTTTGCTCAGGATTTTCCTTAAATAAAAACTGAAACTAAGAAAGGAGGTAAAATTTTTCAAAATCAAAAAGTTGTAGCTAAAAGTGCAGCACTCATGGATTTGGTGTTTGGCACTTGGCAATACTGCTTTCAGAAATCTCTGTGACTCCACACAAAACCTGAGGATAAGGATATTGTGCCAGGCCCTCAGAATCTGCATGTAGCAGATACAAATTCCTGTCTCCACACCATAAAGCAAGTAAGCTCCTACAGACTTCTACTACCAGTTTTGGCTTGTTTTTATCTTCCTGTAAGAAGATTTGGCTAGACAGCTCACGTTATATATGGGCCCCTTAACAACCCATTCAACTTTTGCTGCAAAAGCTTCCTATCCTGCAGGCGCAGAACACTTCTTCCTTGCAATCACTGCAGCATGCAAACACACAACTACAGTGGATCCGTGGCTTTGAAGCCATGCACATCCATCTAAAGGCAACAGTATTGTTCCCGAGGATTTAAGCACGCAACAGAGGAAGCGTCATTACCATTATTTGCCCATCTTTATCTATACCTTTATGCGATCAGTGAAAGCATGAATGAAAATAAGAAATGTTTCAATACATGAATTCTGGAGTCAGCAATGATATTTGGTGTCGGCAATATTTCTTAGTCTCTTTTTCCAAACCCTAGTCAATGCACAGTAATGAATGCACAGTTTTAAGCCATTTTTAGTAGTGGAAGGATACATTCAATTAATATTTATATATATATATAATTTATTTATATTTACACATATAAATTTTAAATACCTATATATATACACTATACAAATATTTACATATATATAATATGAAAAATATTGGATCACAATGAAACAAAAACAGTAGGGAAAGGACTTGCCGATATTGAAGATCATTTATGCATATAATACATGACTGCTCAGATAAAATGTCTGCTTGTCATTAGAGAGCTATGTAACTAATTGTTTGGAGAACACTGGCTAGGCTTCCAGAACTTTTTTTTTTTTTTTAAACATTACATTAAAAAATAAAACAAACTCTGTGTGGTTTACATTTAAAACAGCCAAAAAACAGCTGATCTGAAGACAGGGTCTTGTTTATCTGGTTTTGATACTTTTTCCAGTATTCTTGTTAGTTATGGCTACCACTGAAATAAGAAGGAGGGAGGGGGAGAAATAAAGCAAGAAAGCAAGAGAAAGAAACCAAGAGAAAGGAAGCAAGCAAGCAAGCAAGCAAGCAAGAAAGAAAGAAAGAAAGAAAATTACCCCATTAATCTCTTTCCTATGCTAAATTCTTAGTTTCCTCATAACAGCTGTAGATAACATCGGATAACCTAATTCAGAGGAATTATCCCTCAGTTTGCCAGGAGTAGCTAAGCCAATAAGTAGCTGGAAATATGAAGGAAAATGAATGGGAAAAAATGCATCCAGCTTTGTGCACGAATTATCTAAACTAAACCACCCTAGTGTGGGATGTTCTCACCTCTTAAAAGTGGATTAACGACCATAAACAAAGACATTGTGTTTTATTCTAATCCAGCATGTATTAGTACTGTAAAACACTTTTTTCATTAATGTTTGGCCACTAGACTACTGGCATTTTATGCATATAAGACCACACATGCTGGGAATTTACACAAATGCTTTTGCCTTTATAATGCTTGTACAATGCTTGAGCGTTTCTGTGAACATGTTCATTGGCCTAGAAGATGAAATTGTGTTTTCATTTACCAAAAATATATGTGGGGTGGGAGATAATCCAGTGCAGTGGTGCTGGATGATGTCTGCTACCAAAGTGCTTCTCCTTACAGGGAACTAAATAAAGCAGCGGTATTGGGCATATAATAATTTGATCTCTTTGTTAGTTTCAATAATGCCATGTTTTACTCTGTTTGTAGCTCATTTTATGTGTTTAATAAGCTCAGATGTAAGTAGATCAATAGAACATACTGTGTCAGTAAATCTGTAGTAGTTAAAAGGTCAAAGTTTGGATCCGATCGGGAAAAAAAAAGACTCTTAAAAATGACCATATGGCACTATATATATCTACTGTACGTGTCTGACTACCCTGCCAGCTTCCTTGAAGCAGAGCAGCCCCACAAGTCACATGGATCAACCCACTAAACAGGCCATATTATGCAAGGAAAGAAGCAGATCTATAAAAGCCACAGGATAATGCCACTGCTATGCAGGTTCAACTTAGTATCCAGAAATTACAAGAAAGAAATGACTGGTCTGTTAATTTAGATTAATTGCAAGCATACAACATTTGGTAACATGGATTCAACAAGAGAAATCCTCAGCCAGCGGTACCTGATGAACATGTCGTGGAAGTGTGACCATCAGCCGGAGTGAGATCAAGTTCACCCTCCTCCCAGCCCCACAATCATCCCCAAAATATGATCTTCTTCCCCCTGGGTCTGCCCCAGCTAGTCGGAGAGAGGAGAGCCATGAGGGCTTGGCAGTGTCTCGCTCTGCCTGGCCACATGGATTGCTCACCGCCTGGCTCTGGCAGGGGTGGGAGAAAGCCACTGCCACCGCAGTACACAGGCATACATGATGGAGCCTTAGTGCCAGGGATGTGTGAGAGAGGAGTCACCGCTGAGTTCCCACCATGCATGAGACTGAGGAGCACCCTGTCCCAAGATACCCTTTCCATGGGCACTAACTTTCTTGAATGGAATCACTCGTTAATTAGCAGCCACCTGTTTATTAGTAATAGAGTTAGGAAACGAGACAGGAAAACTCAAAAGTTTATTGTATCAAGCTGTAACCTAAAAACAAAAAAAACCCACTTCACATAATTGAGTCCTGCCGTTAGCTGGTGGTGGTTTGGGTTTGGTTGGAGGGAATGTGTGTTTTTTTATTTAATGTACAGATTTATCTCAGTTGTAATGTTGTCATGATGTTTTTTATAGAGGAAATCAATTGAAACAGTTTACTTATTTGGTTTTCTTGTTCCTGCAGAAATGGAAACCTGAGCATGCCAGTGCTGTGCTAATACGTATAAACCATAAAATTACACTGGCTGAGGACAACAGCTCGAACTAACTGAAACAGACAGCAGGCTACTTTCATTATCCACCCTAAGCAAAACTAGAATACCGAGAAGCAAGAATAAAAAGTGAAAAGTAAATTAGGAACTGATTTTATAAATCCTTGTGAGCAGCCTGCTAGTCTTCATATATAAACAACAACCAAATTAAAAATACTTTCACGAATAAGGGTTTGCGGGATCGGAGCAACAGATTTCAAACAATGTTAACAAAAAAGAGTAATCTAAGATGCTATTAGCAGGAAAAAGCAAGATTTTTATAGTGTATCTAATTACTACAGTCTTGATTAGGTCTATTAAAATATTACTACTGTTTAAGCCTACTGTTTTTTTCCCTTTTTCAGTGTTTTTCCTGATAATATACATTTTTTAAATTGAATACAAATTTTAGGGAAAAGACGAACAATCTAGGATTCTAATATGCATTATGCCAAGAACATTCGAAATTTAATTTAATTGCTCTTAATAAAATCAAAGAAGGTCATCAGAAAGTTTAGAAAGGAGGATACTCACTAGAAAAATCCATCCAAAATGATCCAATCAATTACTTTTCATCAATCACACAGCTGGAAGCAAATTTGTACTATTTGGCTCAGGGTAACATTTGTTTAAGCCCTATCCACATGCTCGGTGTTGAGCACATGCTTACAAGTCTTGGTGAACAAATGTTTAGAGACAGAAAACTGAATCAGGATATTATTCTTCCCTATTCCTGCAGAATTCCTCCAAAATATGAACTAGTTGCCAAAAGCTATGCCTAAGTACGGAATTTGATACTAAAGCGAATACAGCTTTGAAATACCTTGTCAGATCAAAAACATCACAAATTCATGATGCAAACCATTGGTCATGTGCAAATGCCAGCTGCTGGTTCAAATGTGTTCAAAGAGGTTTTTTGACAAATTAGCTTTACACTGGCAAGCTTGAGGACTGCTCAAATATTGTCTGTCCACTGCTGACCATAAAAAAACAGTGTAAAGGTGTGAGGCCAACATAAGCTCCGGTTAATTTGCCAGAAATGCAATTGTGTGTCCATTCCTCATCCAGATGAAATTAGCACTCTTGGGTCACCCAGTAGCACACAGATCAGGTATTAACAATTGTGGAACGAAAGCCTAATTACATTCACTGTAAAATGGGTATATTAATAGTTCTCACCACAGCCAGAGTATAGAGAGGATTAATTCAAATCCTTGTAAATCCCAGAGGCCCTTTATCTCATTCTATTGTAGAAAATTCAGCAAAGTAGTAATATTTCAGAACTTAATTTTTTCTACTTTGAATATGTCTTGACAGGAATATATATCAATATTATTGTTCACACTACATAAGCAAAAGATAACAGTAGAACCTAGACTACAAAATCCTAAATAATGTACCTCATTCTGATACCTTCATTATCCAAACTACAATTCAAAACATCTTCTTATCTAAGTGACTTATTAGAGAGGGATTCTTGGTCAAATTCTCATTGCAAAGCTTGCTTCAGTGGGAACAAAAAATGATCTACTACATATTCCCTGAAACATCTGAAACTTTACTTAATTCAGTCCATGAATTGATGGGAAAATTGTAAATAAATTATTACTGTAAGTGAAAATGGTGCACATTTATACAGTTGATGCTGGAAATTACTGGCAAGGCAGAGTTTCTTTCCATATTTGGAAGATAAAAAAATTGACAGCAACAATTATCCTGTTTTGGCTAGTCATCTTTGCAGGAGGATGAGCTACTCGACCCAACTTCAGAAGCTGAAGGCTACTGACTCAGTGCAACTGCCATTTTCCCATTTTCCTCTCATCCTGTTACATGAAACTACCTGGTGTCTATCATATTAGCTAGACTCCATATTCTTGTAAATGCAATAAGGCAGAATCTCTACAAGAATTGCCTTCCCTTTCTGCATCATAATAAGAACTGCAACATCAAAGCTCCACCCCTCATTTCAAGTGTAAAGCTACTTGAAGTCAAGCCTCCATTTGTTTCCAAGGTAACAAAGAGAAACTCAACTCCAGCCTGTTTCTGGATTTACAAGTGAAAATTAACCAAGTGATGGATATATATGTCTTGCTTTCACTGAATATTTGTCAAAAGTTAATGATTGTACCAAGTAGAATGAACAAATTGAAATATATTTCAAATAGAAAGAACATTTTGGAATAAATAAGATCAACAAGAGATTGCAAATGCTAAGATACATTTACATCCACAGCCCTACCTCTGTAAAGAGAGTACATAATTTAATGAACCAATTTAGGAATTACATTGTCTTATTCTACAGCAGCCACTTAGGCTAAATGCGAGTTCCGCTTTAACAGCTTGCGTGTAACAAAAAGTATATTGGACACACTGGCTAACAGTATCTCAAAATAGCTTACTATGCATTGTTCAGAGTTAAAGCTGGGAAACGTATGTCACTGCCAGTGATTGTTCCATATTTAAAAGCCTTTTCAAGAACGGAGCATATTGCAACTTAGAGACAAATGTATGATTTCAACTTGGAGGGAAGCAATAAGCTAATCAGAGCCAGAATAGAAGCAGGAACCTTTTTGCAACCCTTGGGACAGAAGCATTTGCCATGGAACTGACAACTGCAAGTTTCAGCCTAGGCAAATTGCAGTATACCCTCAGACAGAACTCAGGGGAATAAATACAATTGCAAATTTTTCTTTGCCATCTTGCCATAATTCTGATCTCCATCTTTAGCCTTTCCCATACAGTGCTACCTACCATTTTCCTTAAGAGATTTCATTTCAGCTTACCTCAGGTAACTCATACTGAACGTGGTAAATTTCCAAGTTAGCATACTTCTGATGTTACGTTTACTTTGAAAACAACTCTCTCTGGTAGATCATTGGGTCACACACTCAATATCCAGTTCAGTGTCTTCTCCCACCTAGATTCAAGCAATTTGATTTTTTTTTTTGCTGAGAGAATACAGAAAGAAATGCAAACCTCTAAGTTGCTTTCAATACTCCCCAAACTCCCAGTGCCAGAGTGATTACTTCTGTCCTTGAAATTTTGCTTCCTACTTTCACTGTATTTTTTGTCTGAACTACTTCAGCCACAGAAGTGGAAAACAAGTAACTAAAGCCAATTTTAATCAAAGCAATCTGAATTATACTTTCAACACAATTCGTGATTTGGGTAACTCCAGGCAAGCAACTTATCGGCGTATATAATCCACGTGCCTCTTTGTGTGTGAAGACTGAGCTATACAAGTCCACTGACATTTAAAGACAACTAAAGAGAAAAATGGTCTAAACAGGCACAGACCAGATAAACAAGAGACATAGATGCCAAGCTGCAGCAAGTACAATGGTCTTCTGAAGAGATGTATGAACAAAAATTCCAATTATTCAACTACATCTCTCCCTCATTTAACAATTCTTCTCTCAAATCTTCCTGATCCTCAACAATTATTTCCTTTCCCTTCCTGAGAATGAAAAGGACTATTAAAGATCTAAGACTCAAGAATATATCTAAAACTGATTGTCCTGACTTTTGACAGAAATCTTTGGTCAAAGAAAACACCCTGAAAATTGATACTGGAGGACTCTGCTTGAAAACTTCAGCTGTAGCCAGAAGAAAATTACTTCCTTCAGACTCCTGCTGCATCCTAAGTAAAGGCTGGATAAGAAAAGAATACAACAAACAAACTTAACCAAAAAGCTCCAACTCAGAAAAGCCTTGTCTGCTAGGACTGCTTAGCTAAACGAGCATTTCCAGTAAATCTTTTGGTGCTATTTCATCGCTCCTTGCAGCCCAAAAGATAATGAGCTGTCTCAACACCTACAAAATATTTTGTTAAAAAACTGTTGTACATAAGTAGAGAAATAGAACTTTCTGGTGGTCCCTAGACTGGAAAGTGAAAAAAAGGAAGTCTTTGGATGGAGTAGAGGAGGATTTTAGAGGTAGATGCGGAAGGTTGAAAGATGCTATAAGCATGTAGAATGGGGAGTGGCTTGACAGATAAAATGAAGATTGAAGTGGCCCCGTTAGTCGCTTTGGGCACTCAGACAAGTTGGAAAGAACAAGATATATTGTGGTCAATGAAGAATTCCTGGATGCTGACTTGAGGAAAGTGAGAAATGACAAATTAGTGGCATAATAAGCTATTTCTCTGTGCTAAATGGAAAAGAATGTGGGACTGATCCTTGACCTTGAAGCCAAGTGGCTCACATGGAATCTGCCTAAAGCTAGACCCTTCTCAAGAGGAACTGTGCTGGAAATAGCCAGATGTTGTTGTCCTAAACAGACCCAGGAACTGAGCTAACCATAAGCTGTGTTACTGTGGACCATCACAGTTGCAGTGCCCTTGCCCTTTTTAATTTATGCATATATTCAGCAGCATAAATATTTCCACAAAGTGCAAGGCAGGATCATGATAAGAAGGGATTAAGCTATGTTGAAGCAGTGTAAAAAAACACTTAAGTGTGTAGGAAAAGTTGTACCCTTAGCAGTAAGACATGCAATTTTGTTGTGTGAAGTGAAAAATCTGAACAGGTCTTTATTAGCCCGTTTGGACGCCCCACCCCCCCTTGACTTCAAACAGACTAATCTAAAAGGAGATTATGTATGACTGCATGTCTCTATTCCTTAATTTATCAAGGGCTAAGATGTTTCTGTAGACTTTTTGGTTCTTGCAAACTAAGGCCAAAGTAAAATGAAAATGAGAAGTTCCAAATATTGTCATGCTTGGGGAGCTTGCTGACTCCCTGGGGGTCCAGTGGACTGTGATATCACAAAATTTACTTTCAGTCAAAATCCAGGGTGAGAAGCAGAGAAGCTCAACTCAGTTCACCCAAGATCCTGAAATGACAAAGAGGGACCAACACCCCCAGGAGCACAGTCCTTTTCTGATTGCCTACAGGTCCCAGGGTAATAAACTAAATATTTTGCTGTCCTTAGGAGGATACTGCACTATCATTTTCCTGCTTTCATTCACAGAAATCAAGAAGGCTTTTTTAGAAGGCGATATATATAAGATGCAGACAGAGGGGAAAAATAAATCTAACATATGTGTTTTTAAATATTTTACAAATTATGTTCCCCTTCTGTCTCATTTACTGCAACATTTTATCCCCGTCCCATCTTTAGCTGAACAGCAGGTGGAACGAAAAAGGAGGGAAATGTTGGTCTACTGATCAAGAAAATCACTCTCTGTTGGCACAGGTGTCTCACGTTTATTGCTTTTTTTTCCTATGCTAGGCAGTAAAAAACAGTGATTTTACAGCTGGGGATTTCAAATATAATTTTGTTTACTTATACTTCCTGAGATGATTTATCTTTCTCCTTTCTGTTTTGAACGGATTGTATCTCTGTATCTTCCCCATCTGATATATATAGCTTCACAGGTATTTCCCACTTCCAGGCAAAGGCTGTTTAAATGTATTTTGCAAGCCAATTTAATATACGGCTTCAGCTGTGGACTAAAAATATATATCAGAACTTGATTAGATTAATTTTTCAAACAGTTCTAGGTGAAAACACTGACTCTCTAACTTATAAAACAGTATTTCTAACAGAAAATGAGCATTTCTGTGGCATTATGGAAGTGATGAGCACAGCTTTAGAGGAAAGTCTGAGTGAATCTTTGCAACTTGAAAAGGGAATTGAAGCATTTTAGTCACAGCATCGTTCCAGAAATCAGAGAATTTAATCTTTCAGTATAGAATAAATTTTCTGTCAAGTTAAAAGCAAATCTTCTATTTAACTGACTGATTACACTGAATTTAAAAGTGCCATTCCAAATATTAGCAGGGTATATTAAAAATGTTCAATTCATTAATTCATTGTTTCATCATAAGCACTGGCTGATTTTCTCTGAAATAAGTATAGGGTTAATTATGTAAATATACTTGTGTAAAAATGACAAGTGATCAGAGCTAAGCTTGAGGCCTTTCTAATATACATATTACTGCTTTTGTGCTGTAAACATTAAAACATTTTGGGCTGGCATTAATATACCATATTCTCCATTCTGTATTGAACTTTCAACCTACAGTTTTTCTTAAAAATAGCATTTGGAGTGTGCAAGCATGAAGAGTAATGTCACTCACATTTATACTGGACAGCCCAAGTATCAATCACGCCTGCTCTACACAACCGGCGGGGAAGATGAACACTGCTTCCAGTACCCATACTAACTCTACCCAGCACCGCGGTATTCACAAGATGCTTATACATCTCAGAACGGGAAATAAAGGTGATCTAAGCAAATACCTATGTTTCAGCATATGGACTTAGTTGCAGGAGAACTTTCATTAGACCAGATTGTTCACAGGTCAATTAATATCAATCTATGATATTGGTATCAGCTTAATATCATATAGAACTATAATATATTGATATTAATTGTACAACCAGTTTAGTATTCATTATATCCCTGGTATTGTGGCCTGCTGTCCTAATTTAAGAAAGCACCTAGCTTTCAGCTTCAAACTCCCTTGTAAGGCCATATTTTTCAATATAAAAGTGCAAGAGTTTTACCTCGGTTTTCCAGTGGAGATAAGCTCAGTTCAGTCACATACTATATAAATTGCTCATAAATACTCACCTGAAGCTATGACTTGGCAGTGGTGAGGAGGCGGGTAGAGGGGGGTGCAGTAGAAAGGAAAAAACAGGGCGTTGCTGTTTGGTAATGGGGAAGAAAGTCCAGGCAGGGAAAGGGAGTTGTCCACACTTCCGTAAGTTCAAGATATTCAGCAAAAGGCAACCTCTGCTACCCAAGCAGCCTTTCTGCTATGGAGACAAAAGACAAAGCTCCCCCATAGCCCCTGCACCATCTCCCATGTCTCCTGCTCCTTGCTCAGAGTCTTGCCCAAAATGTATCTCCCAACAATCTAACCTCCAAAGTTAAAAAATGGTTTATACAAGGAAACTTGTTTCTTTGCCCTGGACTATGACAAGCTTCAAGTGACCTGAGCTTGAAGCAGAGCATGGAGTGTCCATAGTGCAGCTCATTGCTCCACCTGAAACCTGAAACACATTTTCAGTGCTCTTAACCCAAGTGGAGAAGTGGGCTTTAAGGGGATCAGGATCAGGCAGAGTAGGCAGCTTTGCTTTTAAATGTGAGAAAACCTGAACAAATACATGGATGAAAAAGGAATTCCATGCAGGAACAATTTTAGAGTGTGTAATAGACTTACATTTCATGACTTCTGATTTTTGTTAGTTATGTACACCCTTTGTAGTTAAAAGTAAAGTTTTAGAGGAAAAAGATTTCTAAACAAAAAAGTCATTATTTCACAATCAGATGGATGAGATGGTTAAAGTTCTGAAATATTTAGTGCACTTAATTTTTCCTTGTCTTCAATACTACAAAGGCATAAAGCTCAGCTTTTTTTAAAACAGTGAATGCTCATTTCTAACTATTGTAAACCAAATTAGTCTACTCAAACTTGACATAGAAGTAATTTTTTTAAGTTGTCAAATAAATACATTTTTAATAAAAAAAATCATTACATGAGTTTTTGATAGTCTGTTACAACAACTGAAGCCTCTGTTACTTTATATTTAATTGCAATTTAAAGTCTAAAGCTTAGCAGTACTCAAAAGAGAATTACTGGTTTGGTAAAAACATCAGCTCATAAGCCTGCCTTAATCAAAACCCAAAATCTGACAACAAAATGTCATTGTGAAGTGTTTGCTTTATGTATTGCTGGGAAAAGGTTTGCAATGTTAATATTTCAAAATGAATAATTTTGTAGAGTTTCTCAATGATTAATAAGCTTGCCATTTTTAATTTAAACCATGAAGCACATATTTGTATTCCTAATAATAAGTAGATGGAGATTGTAAGCAGTTCAAGAAAATAAATTATATTATTTTTTAATGTCATGTTCTCTGATATCATGAACATCACAGTCAAGAATGACAATGCAGAATCTGCCACATTATGTGGGAAAAACAAACTAAATGTTTCTGGTTTGACCATGAGATACCCTAGTGTATTCACAGAGTGCGTTTCAATTTTTAGTTTTATCTTGCTGCCTTATCTCTTTCCCTTTAGAAATTTTGGTGCCTGATAACTGTTTACATCCCTTAGCAGGGGCTATTGTGACAATTTCTATTACCAGAAATTATTATTATTCCTCTGGCCAAAAGCCGTCTGCTTATCTACCTAGGTTTTCATTCTAAACCCATCTCTGTACTATTTCTGTGCCCACTACAACCCCTCAGCTCGGCGCTCAGAGTGAGTGCCACACAACGTGGGGAAGGCGGAAGCGCGGAGTCTGTTTCCAGATGCTTTCCTCTCTGCTGCTCTGGCAGAAGGAGCTAGCAGGGCTCGCCTGCCAAACGTGGCAAAACTCCGCTCCTAGCTCAAGCTAAATCTTGGCTTTGCTGAAACCCGTGGCACAGTGCCCATCCTCTTCAGCAGAGCCGGGCTTCTGGCTCTGCGGTGGTGATGGGGAAGGACACGACAGCCTGATAAAGGGAGGAGGGCACCGGGCGAAGGAAACAGAGACGCCATGCACGTAGGTGAGGAGATGCTGTGAAGGAAGTCAGGTAGTGACAGATCTTAGGTCTTTGGTCTCACTTGATGTGATATATAAAGATGGATGATAGTCACAACACTACTGAAATTATTTATTGACCAGAGCAGGCAAAACAACATGCTCACCATTCTATTTTTCTTTATTATCTTACACAATTTATTCTTATGCCTAACCTGAGCCCCGTAACATTTCATCACTGTGCTCTTTGTCCCTCTTTACCCTGGCATCTTTCTTACTACATGTCATCCTCATTCATCATGTCATATTTAAAATTTAGATGGTAAGATCTCTTGGAACAGAGCTATATCTCACTGAAGCTCCTGAACAGAGCCTGCAGCACATCCTTCTTCGCATGCAAAATAATAAAATCAATACAAGTTTATTTTCATTGTTCTCTTCCTATAGCAAGAGATGACAGAATTAGGTTCCCCAGAATCTAATACTCTCAAGATATCATTCGATTTTGTTATCCTTGGTCCTTCTACATTATGCAGTATTCCCTTCATTTTTAGATTGCAGATCTTTAGAAGAGCAGCCGAGGCAAACAATTTCAAGGATCTTTTCCCCAAAATGCACTTTCCATCCTTCATCATCACATCAGAAATCAGAATACCGCAATCAGTTCTTCCTTGGTGAGAGACTATGGAGCTGCTTGCCAACTGCCACCTAGCTCACATCCCCTGCTGGTGACCTGCCTTAATACCAGCCCTTAACAGTTTAATATTTGTTCTTTTTAATGTGACATGTCTCTCAACACAGCAAAAGCTTTAAAACACCGAACTCCTCACTTTGTCAATTCTCCTTCCTTTCAATGATGTGATCTGGATTAACAGCCTCACAAAATGTATGGTGGAAAGGGATATGAGAGTTATCTGGCGATCAGACCTGTGCAAGAGCAAGAGTAACTCTACCTACATCAATTCTTGCCTAATCTTCAGTGGCCATGAAGAATTAGATATTCCTTTTTTTCTGTAGCAACCTTTCACTTACTTGAAGACTGAATACTGTGTTTGTTAGCTTACCAGTGCTAACTCAGCTCATCTCCTGTGATTATTTTGCTACCAGGCTTGACATTTCTGGGCATTTTGATGTCCTTTCCTTCATTTGTTTTAAATGTAATTTGTTCTGCACCATTGCATCATATGTTTGATACTTCAGTGCAGGCTCCCTAGGGCAGATGTCAGCAAACCAACTAGAACAGTTTGCTGAACTGCAGGTTTATTTCTCAAACCCAGGATTATGTTTATTGCCAGTCACCTTATCGATATAATCTTAAATGCATTTGCCAGTGGAGCCTGGTTCCTGCTTCTTTGGACCTCCGGGAGGGCCAAGAGCTCCACTCTTCCCAAGCTACCTTCCTCAGGAAGCAGAGCTCTCAGCTCCTGGCCCCAAAGCTGCAGCATGGCATCCAAAGTCTGTCCCTCTTCTGTATTACAGGTGGTGACTTCTTCCCAAGCAGACTTACTTATTCCCACCACTGCAACAGCCCTGGGACCTTAAAAATAAAGAGAAACGTAGGCTTGTAAGCTGCAGAGGGACTGGCAAACTTGGCAAGCATAGTAATAACATTTTAACACTTTTTAATTCACACACAGATATTCTGCAACCCTCAAAAAATATCAGCACTTGAAAACAAATTCATAGAAAACTAGCAGCCTTTGATGTTTTCCATACCCATAGATGTCTACCTTAGCATTAAAGGCCAGGGGAAAGTCTGACAACTATCAGGTAGAGAGTAAAGGCTGCAGAAGACGACATTTACAGGGAAAATGAATGTTATGGAGTAGCACAGGCAAAAATGCTGTAGGCAGAAGGAATTTTGGTAAAGTTTCTCTCATGTTCCTTCAGTATTACTCCCTAAACTACTGCTGAATTGTCACCATGGCAGATTTACAGATAACCTTGGTCATGCGAGTTTGTTGCTACATCTAATAAATTCTTCCTCTCCTACTAATTTGGTATATTAATAAATATAAATTTGATTCTAGTTCTCAGTAATTTCACAAGTGAACACAAACTAAAATAACATTATTTAAATTAATAAAAAGAATATGTAAAAGTATTCTGACAATTCTGTAACAATCTACATCAACTATTTTTGCTTAAAGTTGCTGATTTCATGTGAAACTATTTGGAAATGGAAGATAGTTTGAATGCAAAAGAGAGAACCTTTATTTTCAAAATCTCAAAATTACAAATTCCATATATCATATTTTTCTGTAAAGTTCAGCCACGAGGTTATGGCTTATCTTCCCTGTCTTGTCCCCTCCTTTGTGTTCCTTTACCAGGCTTTCCAGGCCAAAGCAGTAAACATCTTGCCTATCACAGTATCAGCTGCAACGTTACTTTTTCAGGAGAGACCTTCTTTAAAGCTCTGGTGGTTGATGTGCATCAATGCTGTAATTTACTCCAAGAAATTATTGGATAGATTGTGAAATAAATTATAGAAGAAACTGGGTTTTTTACTCATAAAAGCTTCAAGACTTTAATTAATCTTTCCACTCTGAATGGCATGATAAATCAAAATCAGAGATTTTCATGAATCCAAATAAAAGAAAAAAAAAATCAAGTTAAGCAAAATACTTTAATAATTTATCCTTAGATATTCTAGACTTTTTTCCTTTAATTTTAGACTTCTGACATGAATTTTTTTTTTAGCTTGAAACTCTTAGCATGCAAAGTATCAATATTTCATTTTAAAATCTTTTGATCATTACAGGCATGCTAAATATCAGTTGCCATTCAAACAAAAGTATTGAAACTAGCATATTCTCTGAACTTTCCACTTCCCTACAAATGCTTTAAATATAAGAACAAAACAAAACTGAAACCCAAAACAAATATATTTCATTGAAAAATTTCTGTCCACCTATAGTAAAAAAAAAAAAAAAAAAAGTTCCATAATCAAATTATTTCCCCTGAGAACTTAACAGGTAAAATGAAAAGGGAGAGAACAGAGGACAGTCAGAAAAGAAAAAGAAATCAGAATCTGGGGGCTGTTGGGAAGAGGTAGCACCTGACATGCTTTAAAAAACTGTATTCTGCTCCCATTGTGTCAGGTTAGCACTAAATACCAAACGTCAATTTTTTTTTTTACTTTCTGGGAATCTTTCCCATGTCATGCTGATGCATTTATGTTTTACACAAATTAACATGTGACTGCTAGACTAGAAGGCTAATGGAATACATGTTTAATAATGTGAACGCTCAAAATCACTTAAGAGTGTTAACGAGGTACCATCACCTCCCCTGCCAAAAATGCTGCCAGTGGCATGTCAGAGACAACATACTTTCCAAATGAGTCGACTAGGAAACAACGGTGTCTCACTCTAGGAGGACGAGAAGATTCCCAGAAAAGAGGCTGCCTCGTTCAGTCATATCCTCTGCATCTCACAGAAGTGCTGCCAGACAGTTACCTTGTGCAGAGGACTACATGGGAAGAGTGTAATACATCACTCACAGCTCCAGTGTCCTTATAAACCCAGCCAGCTTATCCAAGAAGAGACACTTGTAGCAGTTGCCAGTAGAATCAATAGACTGAAATTAATCATCTGCTGGCTGAACTCAGTAGGAGCCAACGTGTGCTGGAGTCAGAGGAAACGCAAGAGAGTCACACTTTTTATCTGCTTCAAGATTGTCTTTGACAGTCTCATAGTCGACATAATTTGAGAACTCCATAGTATTGTTTAGCTATGCCAAGCCTGAATGATCACTTTTGGACATTTACATAAGACAAGGGCCACCAGAGGACTTCCTTTTTTCCTTTTTCCCAAAGGTGTAGGGAAAGGAGGACAATCTGATGTCCACTGTCCTGCGGGGGGAGACTCTCATGGTTCCCAGTAGGGCATGAGAGGTCTAGCAGAAAGATGAAGGAAACCTAGGACTGGTTTCATCACAGTCTTCTTGTCTGATCTTGAGGAGTCAAGCTCTGTACCTAGTGACTCACTTCACCATCTGCTCAACTTCATAGGAGTACTGTGAGGATAAATACATTACGAGTAGGAGGCACCAAGTTACTACAGTGATGAAGGCAATATAGTATGTCGGCTACCAAAATGAAGGTGTAATTGTAGCTTATGCTATATTCTTCTGCAATAGTAGTAGAGAAAAGCCAGCATAGGCTTTAGTAGGTGGTAGCTGCCACAAAAAATATTTTCCAAAGAAGCTGAGAAGCTACATAAAAGACATTGATTCTATTTAGTGATAAATTTACTCGCCTCAGAAGAAGAGACTCAGGTTCAATTTCCTACACCATCAGCTGTTTATTTACATAAACTGGAACAGCTTCAACAACAGAAATAGGGAATAATCCACAGTCAGTCCAGAAAGTACCCAGTAGGGACTCAGTTGGGCTGGGCTGTACTTGGCTTCAAGATCTTCTTCTGAATAAGGTGAAATAAGAAATTGAATCCATGTCTTTTGTATTCCATGATAACTACTTTGTTTTTCAGTTTCAGCAATTTTAAGAAGCACCATTTTGATTTTTCCCTCCATAAAATATTTCTTTTTGAACTTGTATCACTTGTATCCTGATGAGCTTTTATTTCTTCTGTTGTGAAGATGACAGCAAAGGCAGCTTTGAATCTGAGAGACAAGTACCTTTTGTACCCTCAACAACTTTTTAGTTTCTTCTATACATCACCACAGCAGTTTATAATTTCACTCTGTTATTGAAAGCATCTTGGTTGCTGAGGTATTTTGCTGTGGGGAACACCACACTCTTCTCTTAATATTTGTTTATTATTTGTTAGTTCCATGGCTGTCCTTATGTATAAAAAGTATGAACTGTTAAATTCTGATGATGACTTTCAAGATGGACTGTCTGTGATCAAAAACTTACATCAATCCATGTCTGAATATATTTATCTGCAAAAACAATTAGAATAACTGCCTCCATTCCCAGGGTTTGCTCAATCTTAATCATTATTTGAAAAGAGCTCTCAGTTCCTAAAATTAAATGTGCTGTACAAATGAAAAATATTTTCTTTAATCTTTCTGTTTTGTTTTAGGTGTTTCTTTCCTTATTTGTTTATTAACAATGACTACAAGATTATTGTTGGAAACTAATGAACAATTTAAATGTATATTTATTTTATTTCTTGTACATGGACTTCTTTAGAGACTTTCCAAACAGTTATCCAACCTTTGAATAAAACTGAGTTTTACTTTTTTACAACCCATAGGCAAGTCACTGGAAAGAAAGGCAAGCAAGCCTTGCTGCTTACCAAGGCTGAGCACTAACAGCCTAAATAAAAAGCTGTAAGTCCAACTTGTCCACAATCAAAGAAATTATTCTAATGCCTCAACATTTACTCCTTGAACTTAATGTGTCAGGCTGCCACCATGGGAACACTACCTTGGCCCAGTGTAATTCAATTACAAAGAGATTTGCTTTGTGCCTTTTGCCTTTTTTCCGCCAACTAGTATCTGTATAGGTCTTACAGAAGAACAGTTTTCAGAGGAGACAATTTGCACAGAATAATAATGTCTGGCAATTTTCACAAATATAAATGCATATATTCTCCTTGTGGATTTAAGCTCCTAAATTATGTTCCCTTCTTTAGGGTATTGACTAGTATAACACTGCTTTAGTGTTCTGTATTTGGAGAAACTTTATAATTTTCAGGAAGGATTAGGTAAAAAATTAATTTCTTCTATGAACAGCAAAGATGAAAGGAACCTTTTTTTCTCAGAATTTGAAACCCACATTTTTATTTAAAAAACAGATCAGCCGATAGTGTTGGGAACCACTCAGTCCCGCTGTGCAAACCTATGATGTAGCAGTGTGAAACCTGTCACTCCAATGTTTATTCATACTTCCAGGCACTCAGCAGGTGGTAAAGGCCTTAAAGCATCCGAGTAAACAAAAAGAGTATTTGAATTACCATTTCATGTCATCTCTTATTTGGGAAAATTTCTATTTAATCTTAAAAAGCTGATAGCACTTTAAAAATAACTTTTTTCTGTCTTTTTTTTTTTTTTCAGATTACTTACCAGTAATTATAACAAACATGTTCTCCCAGTTTACATTCCAAATTTCAGGTATCTGTCTATAGGCGTTCATAGGAGCAGCCATCTTCATTAGTAGTAATGATTTCACATGTACCTGAAACATCCCTTCTATTCTACATAGAGCTGCTGCAAAAAGTACTCAAACAAAATACACAAAAAAATGTCTAGCTGTGATAGATCACATATAGAAAGTGACCTGACAGACTGAAAATCTGGAACAGGTTGCCCAGAGAAGTTGTGGATGCCCCATCCCTGGACGTGTTCAGGGTCAGGTTGGACATGACTTTGAGCAACCTGACCTAGTCAAAGATGTCCCTGCCCATGGCAGGGGGGTTGCTCTAGATGATCTTTAAAGGTCCTTCCAACCCAAACCCATTCCACGATTCTGTGATTCTATGAAAATCATGTACAGTTCAGCTAACAGCTGATCTTTGCTCACAAAGCTTAGCCTTTTTTCTTTTTCCTTTAATATTTATAAGCATTATTCCTATACGCTAGGAAAAACAAATCAAATGTAACTAGGATTGAATAGGCTGAAACACATCAGGAGCTTGTGCACTACAACGCAAGCCTCTTTTAAACAGCAATTGTTAATGGCACGACATAAGTAGCAGCAGGCCGATGGATAGCGATGCAACAGCAGCCTACTGTGGCCTATCATGACAGTTTTCTGGGAAGATATCAGCTCTCAGGCCAGATAAACACTTAGGAGATGAGGCAGGAGGAGTGACTAGTTAACTAACCTGAAATCTAGGTCTCCCTTCCCACCACTATACCATGCAAAACAGGATTGGCTACACTGATCAAATACAGCAAATGAGAAGTTTTAAAATAGATGGCATGTAGCAATTTTTCTACATTTGTTTACATAGACTATTTTAGTTCAGAACCTGGGGTATGTTAATGTGAACTAAATTAAAGTGCAAGTATAGAGTTGGTTATTGTTGGCTATCAACAGCTAGCAGAGGTAAAGCTAACTGACCCACTCTTGCAATTAATTTTTTAGCTTTCGACCATTGCGTAACAGGATCTGGGGCAGACCAATGCAGTAAAACACTGAAAACTATTCCTGCAGAGATACAAAAATATGCAGAGATTCTTCACTAGAGTTCTGTGTTTGCCTTTTCGGCTCTTATGCATGCGCTATATTTCTTAAGAAGACACACAGGTTTTGCAAGTAACAGGTTTTTTTCTCAAACAGAAAAAGAAAGTTCAGATCTAGATTTAACAAAACATTTAAGAAACTTTTCTCAAATTCATGCAGTGAATTCAATTGAAAAACATCCCCCAAAAACCTGTCCAGTGGTGTGTTTATGGATTTTAAATTAAACGCGTTTTCATTTTATTACAGCTTGTTACAAATACATCAGTTTAACACAGAAAATGTTAAAAAAACACTCTGAAAATTAAATTAACCATTTTGAATCATCCGAATTATGATATTTTCATTTTGTTTGTTTTAAAACTGCAAACATCACTTTGGGGATGAATCAAAAATTTTTATAATCTTTTATAATTTAACTGAAGAATATGAAAATCAAATATTTATAGAGACATACCTCAGATTAATCCTTCTAGAATTCTTAAAATAAAAGGCTGAGTGAGACTAAAAGGCATGATGCATTCTGATTCATATTACTTTGCATAAGGGAGTTACAGACTCATATATAACTGAAGGAGAGATAGTCATGCAGGATAGATTTAGCCTGTTTAACCATTTCTTTGGATAAACAAGGTATTTTAGTCAATGATATCTTCATAGTACCGCTCCCCATTCCTTTCAGTAATAAACAAACCTCTTCTCTGTCTTCGCCACAAACTCTTACATCTAAGGTACATTCCATCCCACTTAGTTTAAAAAGTAAGACTTAAGAGAGTGTATTTCTAGTGAGTCATTAGTTCTTGCATGTTTTGCAGTAAAGCAGCTAATGGTCAAGTTCATTAACTGCATGAAACATCCTCAGAAAGATGATAGCTGGAGCTACAGTTATTACAATTGTGACATGAAAATCATTAAGACAGTGGAATCTTCTTTATGGATGAGTGTCGTACATAAGATGTTCCTAATAATTAGTCAGAAAGATTTGGGTTTTGACAGTTCAGACCAGCAGACAGTTCACAACAGCACAGCAAAATACGACAGAACATGACTTATTAATGGCACTGCATTTACCTATTTTGTTATGAAAAAGCACTTCACTATTAATTACAGTAAACTATACAGCAGATATATTATATAAAGGACTCGGCAACCTACACATTACTCATAGCAAAAGGCTGAGATATAGATTAATTCTTTAGACAGTGTCTAGAAAATGTTAATAAAAGCTTTATATCCACAAATGGAAATCATACATTCCCTATTTTAGCTTGCAAACAGCATAAAAATATTCAGTACTTTAGAGATTTAACATTTTATTGGAGCTATATCTCTGCCCTTAAAACAGGATTTCTCAAAAGAATGTGTCTGAGAAGCTTTCCTGTTGGTGCAAGGAAAAAAAGCAGTAGCAGAAATTTTCAGGTTTATAAAAATATGCTTTATAAAATATTCTATAAACCTTGCAACATGCCTCTTTATGTTAGAAGGTTTTATAGAATATTATGTATTAGATATCACTGAGATAGGTGCAAATGCATTTGTGAATGTGTATACTAGCAGATGGATGTATCAAAATGGTGTTATGCATGATATGTCCTCAACTTGGATCATCCATCAAGAGGGTATCCCCCAGTGGAATACCAACAATGCTCTGAGTTTCCCAGGTTTGCTTCAATAATCCCATCTGACATCAGATCTGTTATCTTTATGGAGAAAGAGCTGCTAGTGGCCCGGATTTTAATCTCACCTGAAAGGCAGGTATGGTTTGCATAGGAACTCTCTAATTTTATATGAGCAAAATCAAAAACATTTCCCTTATAATGACTTTAAAAATAATCTGTTTAAATCCTGTCTTTACTTGAAATATCAGAATTCTAAGGGATACAGCTCAGCTATTTTTGACCATATGATTTGCCTTATGCTCACAAATTCAAATCAATACCGATCTGGCAGAATATTCATTTATTTTATAATAGGCCTATGTCAGCCAGTAAATTACAAATGTAATAATAAGAATTTTTTCCAGCATTCATATATACTTTCTGAAGCACTAATAAGTTTTTTAAAGTTAACAGCAGCGAAGTGATCAGTGACTAAGAAAAAGTTGCATCTATGTAAGTTTTATTGCCCAGCAGCTCTAGCTTTTAACTTGGAGGTTTTATACTGCATCAGACAAAAACCCAGAACTAATTAACCATATCACCACTACGTCAGCCTACTACTAACTGTGAAGTTAAGTATTTAATTTGTAAGGTTTTACCTGTACACATTTTTTATATATCACAGCATGTATACATGTATGTAATTTATCTTCAACGCAAGCTTTACATTTTAATCAATACAAAATCCATTTTTCTTACTTCAAAAATGCCATCCAACTTACTATCAACTGTAAAAGAATTCATGATGTACCATTAAACTTGGGGGTGGAGGGATTGTTCTGATACATGGCTTTCTACAAAGAGACCTTTGTATGTTTTGCATTAATGGGTATAACGTCTAGCAATTAATCTTAAATTAAATAGAGCTGGCAATCTTGGGTTTTGGTAGCATACTCACAAAATTTCAGATCAACAATTTTACAAGTAAAGGAAAAAATCAATTGGCATCACAGGCAAGGAAAAACAGTGTATACTAGGAGGGAGAGAGCAATGAACCACTATATTTTGAGCTCATATACTTTGACCACAAGAGGCACACACTACCAAAGCAAGCATCGGCCTCCCCAGTGCTTAAGTATACATGTGACTGCATCATTAGCATGTTTTCCTTACAAATAAAATACGGAAGAGAAAAAAATAAAAGGGAATAATAATACGTTAATACGACCAATAGTTTCAGATTTTATCTGGAACGAGAAATGCTCAGCTCATTTAATTTGCAGCAGAAAATCCAAGAATATTACTTTTCATTATATACATTTAATAATACCTGGATAAAAGATGTCTATGCTACAGTCTTGTGGAAAGCAGTGCCTTAGAGACCATCGTTAATTTTGCAAGATTCGCAATGTATTGGATTATTTTGAGTGAAGAGTTCATGGCTGTGAGCAATTGCAATGAATGGCATTCAATTTATCATATATGTTAATATTATGTAATATAGATAATATGGTCTTATTTATCTTAATATATATCATGTATCATATTCTTTATTAATAACTGTGTATCTAAGACTTTTTAAAATTTTGTTTCCATTTTAGCAAACAAACTAAGAACCATCAGCTATGGCCAGTGCTGTAATACCATAGTGTCAGTAAAACAGTGACACAAGGCACACACATTTCTGTACACAGGTGTGCAAAGGCAGTAACAAAGCAACAGGTATCAACCTGCTACAGATGCTCCCGAGCAAGCCAGGTAAAACGAATGGTTCCTCTTCATGTCTGAATTCCTTGCAAGACCCATGGTATCTGAAGTCTCAAACTACTGCCAGTCAGTGCAAGTGAACCCGTTGATCACAAATCAGAATCAAAGCCTTAACATCCCCAAGTAATTCTTGACGCTGCACTGGAGATCAAATTCTGATGCAGCGTAACTTTTGGTGCATTGCGTGCTACTGAAATAAAGGCTGGTAGCAAAATTTACAGCTGATATAATAACATTTCCTGAGTCTGATGCAAATGTCTGGTTTGTCACTTAAAAAGACTCTAAAACAATCAGATTTACAAAATGAAATTACTGCTTATGATGTTTCAGTGCCTAGATTAGCCATGACCTTTCTTCATCTGATGACTTTCTAAACATGATGGACATTGATCTGCAGCTCAAAATTGAAAAGGAGGCATTTAGGATTTGAAAATATAAATTAGGCTAATTCAGATGTGGTGCTAAAGTAAGGTGTGCAATTTAATTTTGATAATTCTGTCAAAACATTATTCAGTTGTAACTGTACCTTCCTAAATGTGGGATGATAATTTCCTTTACAGGAAATCACTCAGAAAGGTTTCTAAGGAAACCAGGCAAGCACACCAAACTAATATCAGGTTTTATATGACAGTGAATGCCACATAAGGAGAGTTGGAAGGGAATTTTCAAGGGAAAATGCTGTAAATGTGAATAAAGATAAATCTAGGTTTAAACACCAACTCAGTTAGAGAATTCTCTGCTTCTTACTTGAGATATCTCACTAGGTTAAACAAAAGGAGGTATCCAGCACGTGAACATGAACATGAACGTGAAAAAGCAGCATGTGGGAGACAACTTATTTGGCAAAACCCAAATGTAATGAAAGGAAGAAAAGAAAATGAAAGTGCAGATTATCTTTATGGCAAATACCTTTAGAATCATCAAAGCAAGCAAAATGGGAGGAATCTCAACACTGCAGTAATGACAAGCACTTTCGTGGTTTCACTATGGTCAGCTAAAAGTGTGGTCAAAGGAGACAGAAACTGCAGGTAAGGAAACTAGATAGGAATTTTTTCAGGTTCAAAGTATGTCCAGCCTGAATGCTGTTAAAAATCAAACTCCCAAAAAGAGAAAAGGGGAGAAGGTGTGTCTGGTCTTCTTATTTTTTTCAAACTTCAGGGATACTTAAGTGCTTCTAACAGAGTCTCGAATGTCTTTAATTACATATTCCTCTGTGGAAGCTATTCCTTACTTGCTTCCCCAGCAAAGCTAAACTGAACGAGTGGACTCCCAGAGACAGGGGAGCTCAGAAGACTAATGTGTAAGGGACTAGAGCAGGGTGGGGGGTGCGGTTCAATCAGTGTGGGGCACTGACCAGGATTTAAGGTGTCCTGCTATTTAGGGTGCAGGTGCAGCATCTTTTTAAAAAAAAAAATCAGACTGGAGGCATAAAGTTTTTTTCCCCTGGATGAAGGAAGGGAGAAGGAACAAATGCAATCATCCTTGCTGGGAACTGGGAGCAAAGCAGGTGACTGTACACAGCTCTACTAAGGCAGGTGCTAACCATGAATAATAAAGAGGCTCTGTGCTCCAAACTGAGCATCTCTTACAAATGAAAAAGAGAACAACCGATGTAAATGTTTGTGATTACATGCAAGGCGCGCTTTCTAGGCAGAGTTAATGCCTTGCAATAGATCATCTCATATCGCTGGGCAAAGTAACACTTCTGGGGGATGCAAACATTCCCTCAGGCATCTCTGGTTACATCCAGATTAGGGGCCAATGGAAGATCACCTGCAGTGCAAGGCAACCCACTTTTCACCCGCCTCCCAGGCTTTCTTGCAGTTGAAACCAAGGTGCAGGAATGGGGAGGACCGTGGGGTGTATACTGCACTTTCAAATAAAATAACCCTGGGTTATGCCTTACCGATCTTAATAACTGGGAAGATCTCTCTGGTTCCATAGATATAACCTAGCTTATGGTTACGTATGTGTCATAGCATGTCATACATATCATATCATATTATCTACTCTTCTAGATTTACATTTTCCCAAAGATATTTCAGAGTCTAGGCCCCTATTGATTGGATCTAGATAACTAAATATCAAGTTTTAAGTTCTCTGTTTATCCAGGATACAGTCTTTGGGTTTCTTTTCAATAGATTGTCTCATGATTAATAAAAACATATTTTTTTTAATATGACTTTGGTCTTTATTTTGCTGGGATACTAAGCAACTAGTTGTATTTCAAGTTCCAGTCACAGGACTCCCTAATTTTTATTTAATATCTGATTTGCTTAGCTGGACAGCTTTCAACTAGTATGATGCATCAAAATCACCCTTAATATCATTAATAATATCTTAAGAGCACACAGATCTTTGATTTACAATATTAAATAGCTCTTCTGTCATGATAAATTATATACAGTGCTTGGATATCTTTATCACATTGTAATCCACTGGGATGTAATAAATCATTTGCAGCTTCAGGTACATGTCCTTTGGATTACTTGACTATAAAGAGATAAATGCAAAAATATTGAACAAATCATTTAATTTATAAACTATTTTATGACATACCATGGATGCAAATGGAACAAAATAATAAGGTTTCTTCACTACACGTCCTGAAAATATTCACTTATTAATCACATAGACAGCTTTTTTACCTTCCTTATCCAGTGGTGTGTTTGATTAGCAACCTACTATTTTTGAGATTTCTGAGATCCATGCTGGAACTGATTTGGAAGTAAGGTTATTTTACAAACAAAAATATCAGGATATGTTTAATTATGTGCAGCAGATCTTTATCCAGGAATTCCTCTATGCAGGTAGCAAAAACCTAGATGCTTTGGGTTCAACCACCTGTAGGGTCTTAAATATGCCCCTATAAACAGGGAGAACATGTACTCTTTACCTGAACTTTGCAGAGAATGAATCCTTTAATAATCTCTACACCTTAAAAGCAGGAAACAGAACATATTTTGCTGTTGCAGATAAAAACTTCTGGTGAGAAGAAAGCTTTTGTATTTTTGCTCCAGAAAACAAAACAGAACAAAACAAAACAGAACAAAACAAAACAAAACAAAACATAAAGCAAGCATTTCCCTCTCTGAACTTACCAAAAGGGAATCCCTGTTTATTAACTCATCTGCATAAGAAGGAAGAGATGTTTATTTGGATCCTGCCAAAGAAGGAAATGAATTACCTATTTTCTTGTCAACAAATCAAGCCCTCAAGATTTATGCCTGATCTTAAAGTAAAAGTTACATCCTTATTAAAAGATATTTAAATATATATTCATCCTTCTGAAAGTCATATTTTTTCTCCCTTTTACAAACACACACACACACATTTAATGAATATCTAGGTACTTGGTGATTTAACATCAAATGGGCACAGGAGAGGAGAAATTAATGTAAATCATAAACAAAGTACTACACCTCCTCCCTAAAAAAAGCCTTAAGGCAAAAACAATCAACAGTTTAACTAGTAAAGGCAGCTGCTAAAGGGTCACCTATTTTCCATCTTGCCATTACTGCCAGAATAGTTCTGTAGATATAAGGAGCGAGCCACTGAGCCAGATCCTGCTGTTCAAGAAATATGTTTCACAGCCAGGTAATTGCTTTCCTCAGACTGTTGTACTAAAGGAAGGGAAAGAAAGACAAAAACCTAACTGTAATGCAATAGACTGCTTCAAGAGGATCCGGTCAGAAAATGTTTTGGGTAGGTTTGTTTCATTGCAACAATCTGTAACTACATATTATCTGCAATAAAAAAGTAAACTTTCAAAATAAAATTCCAGCAGTGTTAGAACATAAGCAATACTGTAGATTATAAGGTACCATAAAGATCAATAATGCCACTTGGAAATGAAAGAATGTTATCAAAAGATAATCAAATTACTGTATTTACACACATTTAGAGAAATGTCTACATACTATACATACACATATTTATATAAACTTCAGTCTCAGCTTACATTATATTTCCTTTTTTTCTTCTTCTTTTTTCTTTTGACATTTTATTCTACATCCTGTGACAAAGAGGATTCCTGTAATATTGTTTCACTGCAGGACATTTCTAAAGATTTTCATAAGACAAAGCTTCGATGCTGATGTTAAAAAGTTACAGGTAAGCACTCAAAAAAAGTTTCATTTCTTTTAAAAGTTTTCATAAAACAGGTTGAACTAACATCTTTCCTCTACCCTTCAGAAGTCCACCATATCTCAACAGGCTGAGAGGCAATATCACTTGCAGGAACAAGTTGCAACTGGTCATTGCATTCTGTAAAACCCTATTTATAACAGTGCCTCACAGTTGAAAGGTGGACTTTGAAGGAAAACAGATCTCCATCAGAATCCTCCACTAGTAAAGAAACAAATAAGTTATGAATGTCACAGATGTATATTTTCCCATTGGTAAACAATACACATACAACACTATTTTCATCTCTAATACTGAATATGAACATTGAATCTGCCTATCCACTTGATGTTCTTTAAAATTATAGGTCAAATCCTGTACATTGTAAAATCAATTATTTAACCTTGCAGAAAAAGCTATTTTAAAATTCTTATTGTTTTGAGAGTAAAAGTTATTTATATGTGACAGATATTCACTGTATCAATGGCTGTTTCTAAATTATGGATTTATATATGCAACATTACGTCAAAAGAAGTAGCTCAGGCTTATTCTAGTGTCCTTGTTTGAAAATTTGAGATAGTCTTGCTACAGCATCGTCAGATGTTGCTGCTTCTCTGTCCTGAAGAACAGATGAACATTGACTTTGTGTAGATGTCATATTTTCATACTTCTGTTTTTTTTATTGTTTATGCAAAAAAAAATATTTTATTATAGGTGTTTTTTTATCAAACTATGTGCTGTAATTTTGCCACAACAACACTTGTGGTTGTAGTCAAGTAAGCTGGAGCTTGATATTGCAACAGGGTACCAAGGGTAGAGCTCTATGTCTACTCTGTCTTCAGTGGCACATGCATGAGGGATTCAGTACAACATCTTGTCTTTTTATTGTACTTTTTGTCTGCACAGGAATGAAAAGAGACAATTTCTTGGATTATAGTTTCTTAGATTTGAAAAAGTAGGAAAGAAGCTTTAGTAGCATTTAGGTGCTGCAGATATAAATTGAAGAGCAAAGAGTGACACAATAAGTCAGTAAGTCAGGAATAGATCATGGGCTTTGCCATGCAGAACATCTATACATCTCCTTCACACATTATAAACTTCTCACACTGTTAGGTATCTGTTTGAAAAATTGCACAGGTGCATATCTGCAGACTCAGATCTGCAGTGCATTGAAAGCAGTAAAATAGTTCCTTGTTTGATTATCGACACAGATATTCTAGACAGAAGCCAAACCTCTGGCTCTTTTTTCCAACTTCAGAGAACTATGTTAGTTTACAATAGAAAAGAAATTGGCCTATTAAAAAGGCGGATAAAACCTGAAAAATGAAAAAAAAAAATCTCTTTGCCTCTAATTTAGAGATGGTTAAACCAATTTAAACTAATATTCGTTTTCCAGACTCTCACAGGATGAAATCCCTTTCTAACAATTTTGTTGCTACAATAAAGCCTTGAAAAATCAGAACTTATAATGGAAGCTGTGATAGACCATTAACTATAGTGGATGCCATCATAAAATAGCAGGGAAGCTGTCAGTGGGAATACAACTTTCAAGGGATTTACTTTTGTACTTATATAAGAATATTAAATAAAGGTAATATAACACAGGAAACCCTACTGCATTAATTTTACTTGACAGGTTTTACTGTACCTGTTTTCCTTAAAAGCCCCTTTTCTCATTTCTTCACTAATATTCTTCTCAATAGGTAAAAACACTTCAAACAAATGTAGCAAACTGGACTATTATGCAAAGATGAACTCATAGAAGCATGCTTCAACCTGAGAATTCAAAAAGCAGTCTGGTCAATCCCATGTGTTTTCAAATGGTAGCGCTGTCTTGCTGCTGCGACATAGCTGACTGGACATTTCCAACAGATGACTGGTGTTGGGAAGAAGGCAATAGGGGTGAAAATGGAAGTTGCCTCCAAAACTCCCATCAGCTCCTCTGAAGGGGAAAGGTATCTGACTGTTTCTCATGTCAGTGAGAACTGTGATGTCCAGTAAGGGTTTTGCCCACTATTGCCTTCTTTATGATATAAACTGTGCTGCTAAGGAGCTGTGGTGTTTCAGTCTTTCTCTGGTTCAAAATTAATACACCCTCTAGAGTGACTATTTTTTGTGTTTATTTTGGTCTTTCTCTCACTCTTGTTTGTTTTTTGTACAGGAATAGACCTGAACTAAAATATAAGGCAGACATAATCACACACATAGACTGCATGAAGCAGACTGTCTCTTCCAGATCAAAGCAGAAAGCAACTCATAAAGATACTAAATTAAGGAAATTTATAACTTGGTCCCTTGTTAAATTTTATCCTGTCTGCTCCACATTTTTACAGCCTATGGGTGGAAGCAAAAATAAATAATGGATTGTCATTGAAAGCATACCTGAGTCATCACAGATCTCCTGAGGAAATGAGTTTACAGGTAACAAAAGCTGTTGGGTCTGTCTGGTTAAGGAGGATATCTGTAGGAGGCTGAACCCAGACACCAGGCAGAGATTGTGGTTCTAATCAAAACAGATGCGAGACCCAGTGGTGGGGGCTGCATTATTGGTACTCATGCTAATTTTTGCTCTCCCAATAAAATGTGTTTTCTATTTTAAATCATTATTAAGCTTAGAGGGAGCACGTATAGGTTTGTTTTCACTCTCACATTAAGACATGTTGTAAAATCTGATAAATATGAACAGTAAATGAAGATCATCTTTGCTCCTAACTTTTCATCCAGTGAAAATACAAATTTCTTTTAGATATCTGACAAGTCATTTGTGTCTAATCCATATAATTTACATGAAAATAAAGACTCATAAGAGACATTTGGTCAGACCTTTAAGTCAGCTAGGTTTTACAACCATTGAAATCCTGAAAGATTCTTTAATGTTGTCACTTGCTGTTATTTTCACAAAATGTTCATTTAAATAAAAATCTAGAAATATACTAATGAAGCTAAGTTTTTATTTACAGTAAATTAAAGAAGCAAAGTATTAAAGAATTATGAATTCAGAATTGAATAAGAAAGTTAAATGATTTTTATTTATTAAATTACTGTATGAATGACAAAAATAATCTTTATATAAATGATAACAAAATGGCTATTTGATCATAAATGTCAACTAAATAACACAGTCAAAAACAATCAGCTCTGCCTTTTATAGAATTACGTGGTTTAAACTAGACTGAAGTTATTATCTGACAGAAATTTATAGTCATTTATATAACCATTGTCTTTAACCAACTCATTTCTCAGTGGAAGGGCTAATCCAGGCTACAAGTTTCATGCAACTCAGAAGTTTGTGTTCAGAAAACTAATTCAAGAATGCCTACTTAGGTTTGCGAGAGATTCAAAATCTACAGTTTTCTGGAAAATTTCTCCATTTGTCTAAAGTTGTGCTATTATGTAAACTCAATAAAGTTCCCATCTTCCTGAAAGCAGGCATCCACCCAAGTACTCTAAAAAACTTGTTTTGCTAGTTTAGTTCATACCAAAATAAATCAGTAAGATTGCACAGATCTCTGCTGAAAGATACCATAGTCTTACTACTCCTTTATTACAGGATAGCCTTCTGGTGATAGGATTTGCTGAGAAAACGGAGACTGGTGCCTAACCTCATAGAATTTTGAGGAGGTTGAACTTACGGCCATTATTTTCCAGGACAGTGCCAAGTAGTATGCTACAGAACACAGTATAGTCAAAAATGGAAAACCCATGAGACCAAAAAGAGAGGACCCAGAAGGAAATCCAAACCAAAACTGATTTTATAGCAAATTCTTCCTGTCTATGAGTCTTTGCATCTTGGGTCTTGATGGATTCTGTATTACAGATTATGTTTACAAAAAGTTTCAATGAAATTGAAGAAGTCAGAATGCATAATCTTCCATTCAGACATAATCTTGAGAGAGAGAATGCCAAACAATGACTGAATTCATTTAAATATTGAATGTAGCAGTTCCCTTCAAAATTATTTTTCCATGTTTAGTTTCCTTTTTATTTGTCAGAAACCTTTACAAAATGTTGAGTCCTTTAATAAAGATAATCATAATACAATAATTATATGAATCATACTTTGATTTAAAGTCATTTGACAACTGCTCATAATTTGACAGTGGAATGAATATACTTTCAAAGAATACACGTGGTTTAATATTTCTCTCCACTCTTTGTTTACTTCAGTCTAGCTTCCGCATACAGATCATCTTTGCTGTTTTGACATTGTCCTCTCCCCTAACACCTCATGGTGGCAAAGTTCCTTCCCATTTTCACACACAATAAGGCTGCTTATGCCTGTAAATATCTCAGACAGGTGTTATTCAGCTGAAAGAGATATCTCCATGGTATTTTTTCTGATACCACATAGATACTCATCCATGCCTCTTTCATCTGTGACTAACTGCTTGCAACTTTAGCTAGGCACTGGAAGCAGCCTCGCTGGGAACATTTGGTGCCCTGACTCATGGGTGCTGGAATGAGCGGATAGGAAAAAGCTGATACATCCGGAAGAGCCTGAGGCTGAATTCTCAAACTCAATTTCCATTCCTTTGGACTACTAGAGAGATAAATTAAGCGATACAAAATCTCTAAAGACTCAAAAAAGACATCTAGGTTTTTTTTTTTTCCCAGAGCAATCTAAGTAGTCAAGAGAAGCTGTTGGTAGGAATATTCATAGAAAAGGACTGATAATGGTATTTAGATTTTTAATTTTTTTTTTTCTGTACAGAGTATAGAAAAGACCAAGTTCAACTTACATTATGCCTTGGGATCTTTTTGGTCAATCTCTCTGACAGCAGAAATTTATCCAAGTACCATAAAATTGACAAGTAAGTATAGAGTGGCTACAATGAAGCTAAAGTATTTTTCAACAAAGCATGAAATTTTCCCTATTTGAACAAAATCCCATGCTTAGAGAGTACTTCATATTGGTTATAGAAGAGGAGCTCAACCTTTAAAAAACAGACTTCTTAAGAGTACAAGAGGGGGAAAAAAACCACAAAGGTTCCCAAAGCCACACTTACTGCTTTGGAAATGTAGACTTATGCAGGATATTGTACCAGAGAAGCATTTTTGAAGAAAAGACATTTTTAGGATTTTTAAAGATTCATTATTTAGATGTTCATTTTCTGTCCCCTCTGTTCTGATTCCTACATGTCCCTGATAAAACCATGGGATGTGCATTTTTCCTCTTTTACAGCTTCCTCTAAATTCATAGTCGAACTCTTCTTATTTTATTGCTGGCTTTATTCTCAAGTTTCCTGCTTTTTCCTTAAATTTTATCCTAGCATAACATCAGTGATTTCAACTGTGTTAGACCTGAACTACATATATGTACAGGACAGAAGAATCCAACATCTTTTAACAGAAGTCGCACCAGGTTTCCCACTTTCTTTGAAGTCTCAAGTTATGCTTTTGCCTCACCCGGTACAATTAGCCAAACATTTCCTAATTTCAGTTTATTTGAATCATTCTTGATCAAAATCCATGTGGCCCTTTACTCCTGCCCAGGTAAATATTTGGTAGCAAGGTTTTGGGAAAAAAAATATTTGTTTGTTTCTGTGAACTATACTCCAAAGACAAAGCTCAAAGTTAAGCCAGAATAATCTCATTTCAAATGGTCTTTCAGGTTTCAGCCACTAACCTTGGCTCCTAGATACAGATTTGTTCACATTTTTCACTAACCTACAAATTGTCTGATTCACCCTTTAAGTTTATTCCATCTCCTGATTGAAGGCAAGCAAAAATAAGAGCTTTTGAAGGTTCCACTTGGCCATTTTCCTGGGAAGCAGATTTGTAGCACTAGCTAACCCATTTTTCAACAGCATGAATTCTCACTGCCCTGATTATTATGTGCTCATTTGCACTAATTCAAAGTCAGTTCACAATACTAACACAATCTAATTTGGTAACAATATCTATCCACCTATAAACTGAAGCAAATTATTAGACAAGGTTCAGCTGTGTAGAGAGTCAGGTCTGGAAGTCTATTTACCTTTCTAAAAAAATGTTTTAAATTATTTTAGAAAAATCTTTCTAAGATGAATGGCTAGGCTACAGTTGCCAAAAAGTGGTGTCTCACATTTTTGGGGAAAAAAAATGGTCTCTCTGTGGCCCAGTTTTGCTCCCAAAGATATAAAACCTAATATTCCTATTGATTTCAATTGAGAAAAATCCCATTCTAAATTAAACTAAATCTTTTTAATGTATTTGTATCTAAATGCTGTTAAAGTTCATCCAAAGAAATATAAAACCGATATTCTAGAACAATGTAAGTAGTTGATAAAAGACAAGAACTATTACTTTCCCCAAACCACATGACACAAGCAGCTTTTTAAACCAAGGGAACTTCAATAGCTCAGCTTCACACAAGCAACTTGATGTGATTCCTCTTACCTAGCCTCAATGAGACAACATCCTAAGAAGAAAAGCAGATTGTTAGAGTCAACAGTCTGTGTTGTATTACTTCAGCAGCACCATAGACCCTTGCTAAGAAATGTTCCTAGTGATATTCTGCTAGCACAGGCACCCCAGCTAATCTCAGCTGCAATTGTCATACATGGTAAGAAAAGTGATATTCCAAATGACACATGCTTATGCTATGTATAGCTTTCCTTTTTAAAGCCTGCCCTCAGCCACAAAAGCTGCTCCCGTGCAATTGCCAGAGGATCAGTGTATTGTGCTTCCCTTAACTAACTCCACCAAGCAAGCTGAAAGTTGAATGAGCTGAAGTATTTGAGTGCCAAACTTTCAATTACCATCATGGCTTAAAAAAAGCCAATGCTATTTTGAGTGCAGTTACAATAGCGGGCCACCTGTGAATAGCTAGTTGGAACGCTACATTGACAAAAGCCTCATTGGCTTATATGAACTAAATTTCCACCCTCTAGCAATAACCTAAACTACTCAGATACGAAACTCACTTGTCCTTCACTGCTCTCTAAAGCTACATCTGTACACCAGCTATTTTTTCAAGCACTTTTTCCAACATTTTCTCAAGAGTTTTAAATTATTAAGGACATGTATATATGTACAGACAGACGTGTTAACTGATAGTCCTCTCAGGTGGAAGTGACTATCATGATCTGCACCATTTTGATGATCAGGTTTATCTGATAAATGGTATTGGGGATCAGAGATTCACATAATTTCTACCAACAGAGTATCCCATTGCCACCATTAGCCTCTGTTTAGAGCAGTGAACATATTTGAAGCTGTAAATCAAGAAGATGCTGACAGACATGAGTATTTTACTGACATCTGATGGGCAGAGATGCTTTCAAGGTTCTAGCTCAGTGATACTTTAAATTCAGGATTCTGTCTCACAAAGACATATGCACTGTCTTCGTTTGTCTTTCCAGGAAGTACTCACTGTGCATAAAATTAAACACATATCACAGCTCTAGTAGATCTCTCCAACTGAACATTTATCAGGTTGATATATTTTACTCTAGTATAGGTCTGTCTCTTCTTAAGCTTCCCTTGGTTAACATGTTTCCCCTGGAAGATTTTCTGAAAACAAGGAAATCCTTTCCCAGCAATGAGACCACGCAATTTCCCTGACCAGCACCATCCACTGCCACTTCTACAGCAGCTTTAGTTTGTCCTTTCCCACAGTTCAAACCTGTGGGTTTACCATTTTATTCTTCAAGAACAGGCAATAAAGAAAGCTAACAGACACAAAAAGTCATGAGTTCTCCATTTAAACTAATACACTCTGCACAATTAGATAAATTCTAAATATCTAAACCTCACGGTTTTCCTACCTTAGCTTTACTATAATTCATAGACATGTGAGTAGTTTAAGACGTCCTTTTTTCCAGATATGGCTTTCCTTCTGAATTGTGGAGTCTCTCTCCCTTTCTCCACATCTACCAAAGTCCTTAATTTAACCTTGTATCTCTGCTATACAATCATGACCCTCTTGCATATGCTTTCCTTGCCCTTTTGAAGAGAACTTTGAATTTCTCTTTTCTAAGTTACTCTTCTTCGCACCTTTTCTCTCTTATTTTTTTCTGGGACAGTGGAGAGAAGGAGAAGGAAGTTTGTTTTTAAGACTGTGTTCTATTATCTACTTCTGTTTTCCATGCTCCAGACTATATTGCCTATAGATGGGAAGGAAAATATTGCTTCATGTAGGATGCTGCCATCCTGGTAGCCTGATATGCTTTTATGTCAATGGGATCAATCCAGGTTTTAAAGACTCTCCAGTGTCCTTCTTCTGAGAGATAAGATACCATCCCGATAGCAGACAGTGACTGCCACATACATATACCGAGGGTATTCAGTGATTCAGCAGAATATATCCAGTTGTCCACACACATATTTCCCAGACTGTCACAACATGGTTAAGTCTTTTTGAAGGCAGTGACTAACCCATAAAAAGGTTCTTTCTATAGATAAATGTATCAATATATTCAAGTTTGTTACTGTGTTGTACCTCATGGAAACCAGAAGCTACATTCCTTGACAAATCCTATGGGCTTATGTAGCATTCTTAGGATGATTCTGTGCCATAACTGCTGTTTCTGCTATAGCTTCAAATACATTCTGAAGCAGAGTTTGTTTGCCTGAAATTGAATTATAAAATCTGACATTCCTTTTGGCTTTTTATACTGCAATCACATATTATCTGGATTTACAGACAGTCAAAATAAAGTATAGACTTTCTAGAGTGTATTGATTTTTTTATTGTGACTGATATAGTGGGCTGGCATGTTCTTTTCTAATCTGTTCCATTCACAAAATACGTGCATCTTCTGTTCTTGGCACAAGAGAAATCAAAGCTAAAATCAGGGAATAACATCTCAGAAGTACAATTGAAATCTGCAGGCCTTAAATCTGCCCTGTGTCAGTCCACCCGTCTAGTGATGTAGCATCGTTGATAGCAAAGGGACCACAGGAGTTCAAAAATGGAGTAATATCATAGCAATTTCTGCCCTATTTCCCTATCAGGTTTAGTGAACAGTAGCTGACTGTCTGCTTTTGAGAAGACAGCAAACTGCAGATAAGGCAACTCGAGTTCAGGTGCTTGCCTGCATCTGAGAGGTCAGGTTAATGGGTTTTTAATATTATTTTTGACCAAGATATTAAACTGCTTCTGTTACAAATGATCACTGTTAAACTATTGGAACATGCATTGTTAGATTTCAGAGTTACTGAACAAGAAGTCATAAACGTTCTTGTAATGCAAGTTAATCATTTCATACGCATTGTTCACAGACTTCAAATAGCAACGTTTGTTTAAGGCTGGTTCAGATTCATGCTTATCTTCAAAACCAGACTATAGAGTTCTCTTTAATTTATTTATTTAATTCTTACAAAGAAAACTTACTTGGAATATAGTATTTCTGAACAGTCTGCATTCTGCAGTATTTTCCCAGAATCAGAAAAAGAATCCCATGGCTAACACTCTTTCTCCTCTGAACTCAAGAGCAGAGGTCCTGTTTCTGCTCAAAGCTCAGTGTATAAATAAAAAAAATAACATGTAAACTTTGAGATTTAAGCATATAACTTTAAAGCTTTTCTTCAGTTCTGATATTACTCGATTTTTCTATTCAAGACTCACTCCAGCTACTCATTAAAATGTGAAGTCCATTCTTTGTGCTCTGTACAAAACTACAATACTCAATGCTGCTCACTAATTATTTCAATCAACTGTATGGTGTTGCTCTGAATGTTTCACAATGCAATCTATTTTTCAGCTACTGTGACATTTATGTTCCTTCTTCCCTTCCTAAAAGTCATATAACCACAACATTGTGTTGTTTTGAGTGTTTCATTAGCTCTATGTAGACAGAGGTTCACCTAGTTTATTGTGAAATTTGCTTGACCTGGATGAAATTACTACAGATAGTATAAAACTCACACCTGACTTTCAAATTGCCTCTGGGAGAAGTGAATTTCTTTCAGCCTGGCAACAGATAAAGACTTTCTTATATTTCTTCCAGATTTCCTTCTTCTTTGTCCCTTCTCTCTATCCTCCTTCTCCGTCACACCTGCCTATGACAAAGATGTACCCAGAAGTGCAATAGCAAAGCCACTGGAATAAACGCATACAAATGTGTCAACATGGACATAAACCTCTCCCTAGGTTCATTAGCTGTTTCCTAAGCACTGCAATACCACCCCTGTAAACCTACACTACATGCTACGTCTCAGTATATTTTTTTTAAATCCTTACTCCTTTTTTTCCTCTTCTAGTATGTAAATTCTTTTCATTCCTTATTCTTTTTCACCTAGAGCATGTAGCAACAGTGACCACTTTTCCAGTGGTCTACTGTAATTCCACGCTATGCCATAATTATGCCTAATTATGCCTTATAGTTTCCCCTACCATGTGCTGAAGTTTAACATCCATTTGATGGGACAAGACATGATGTAATTCTCAGTCAGGGACAGATTGTCATTCAGGCAAAAGTCAGCCCAAATGATAAGCCACAAAGCTGGAGATAGGTAGAACACTGGATCATTAGGAAAAGGACAAAAAAAAGACAAATATTGTCAAAGAAACACAGAAACCACCTGGAGAAATCTTATTTATAAATATACCATCTGTGATGGTTAGAACTTGAAATCTCTTGTCACTTCAGTATAATAAAGAAGAAATTCTGCCTCTCAGAGAGCTCTGCACAGTTCTCAGCCTGATCTCCCTGCTGCCTACATTTGTGGTGCTAATCAGGCACGGATCTTCTGTTTATCATTCCCTTTCCTTAGCAACCAGGGTACAAGCAAAGGAAGGAAATCTAATATGCACATGCTTCATTGAAGGCTTCCTAAAAAAGATTAACGCCTGGTAGTATCAAACACATTGAATCAAGGGTAACCCTTAACATTGCATTTTTCTTTCTGGAAGTGACACGTCCTGAAGATGTGTTCTTTAAAGGTAATTTGGAGATAATTTTCACACTAGAAAGAAAGAGGCAAGTACTCATCTTCATGCTTTCTGAAGAACACAAGAAAACATAAACCTTTCTAAAGAAAAACAAGAAGGTAAATAAAAATGATGTAATTTTAGCAAATTTTCACAATTTTTAAATATTTTGGCTCACCTTGTGTTTTTGAGAAGCATACTAATTTTTAATACAGAGGGACAGCTAAACTGCTAGTCTCTCTTCCTTCCTTATTTTGGGCTTCAGCTAGCATAGTCCCAAGATGGATGATGATACATTCATGGAAGGAGGTGTATGGAGGCTGAAAATAAAAACTTCAAGTCCAGGACTGAATAAAGCTCTACAATAAAGCCAATAAAATATGCTTTTATGATCATCAGGATTACTTTTAAGGATAACCTACTTATTACAGTTGTCTTGGTGAGAAAGGGTAGGTAGATGGAAGACCTTAAGTTCACCATTACAGCTCTACCTTGTATTTGAGTTTCCCCATTCCAGTGTTACTATTCAACTTTTAAACTGCCCCTCTTCTACGAACAATTGACTGGAGATAAATAGAGAAGTGTTTGTTTTGCCTTTTTGTGCCCCACACTTTTCTGTGGGTGACCCTGGATGAAAGGGTGGGGAGGGAAGAAAAGGGAGGGAAAAAAATCACCTCATAATATATCTCCCAGTATCTGCGTATGTTTGCTTAACAATACTGACAATGTGGGTAGAATAAGTAGTGTTGAACTACTCGGAATAGTGTTGAACTGTCGGAATACAAGCACACGCGCACAGGCAATTACAGTATAGTAGCTGGCACCCTGCACATCTGCATTCTACTTGAGACTGCAGTAATTTACTCATGAAACCAAAGCCTAGAGAAATAGGTTTGCAGTCAAACTAGGCAGCAATGACTCACTGATAGTAAATAGTTGAGGACTTTCCCCCAAAAAAGTAATACTGAAATCCAGAGTGCTGCCAAAGATAAGCTTGTTTTTAAGTTTGGGTTATAAGGAAATCCCTGGATGGTAGAGAAGTACAAAGAATATTATGTAGAACAACATCATATGCTAATAAGAGGAAACATGTACATCTTGAGCAATACAGTTCATTAGATCCCCTAATGCATGGAAAATAATTTGAAACTACATCCCTTAGCACTTAGGAAATGTAGTATTTTCTTTTACAATGTCTTGTTGCAAACAACAGCCCACCTCCTTTAGACATCTAATCCTGCAGAATATCTGTGGAAAGCCTGCAAAGGCACAGCACTCAAGAGCCACCACTGTGCAGAAGACTCTGATGCAGAGACTTCCTACAGAGGCACTCCACTTCTCAAACATGCTTTGAAGTACCATATAGATTTGCTTGTAACACACAAAATCAGGAGAAAAGGCAATGGGAGATCAGCAGCACATCTATAACACGATAGATTCATAGCCCTACTTTCCTCAGAGAGCAGAAGCACCTGATCTGCAGTTATTGTGGCTAACTTGCTGTCCAAGTAACCAGAGAGAAATTAATCTCATTTAATTTTAGCTATGTAGTCTAACCTGTCATCTTTTTTAGATGTCTGTCACCCTAGGATCCCTTCATAGATTCATTTGCCCTGTCACAAATGCCTATGTTAGAGGAAGATGGATGACTCTTTGGAAATGCTATTTTCCTCCCGTTTGATACACTGAGTTTAACTAAGACTGAAATCTAACTTTCAGACACTAAAGTTAGAGCTGATGAATCTCTCTCTAATTATTGGAGAGAGTGCAGAAACTCCAGAGGGTAATTCAACCCATCTATTTTAAATGCCTATTTAGAGAAGAGAGGAAACCATCTTCTCCCCATTAACTATGTAGGGAGCTAAGTTAACTTGCTCAACTAGACACTTAGCTTTTGGACAGTAAAAGTTGCTAAGATGAATTATAACCCAAGCATTCTGCTGCCCATAAGGGGATTTTTTTCAATCCCTTCAAATCCTGGAAAAAAAAACCTTTAAAGCTTGTTTATTTGGACTTTACACAGAGGTCATGATTTAGCTCCCCAACAGTGAGAAAAATATAATTCAGGCATGCCTGATGGTGCTTCTCTTTTTCTTCTTCCCTTCCCTTCCCTTCCCTTCCCTTCCCTTCCCTTCCCTTCCCTTCCCTTCCCTTCCCTTCCCTTCCCTTCCCTTCCCTTCCCTTCCCTTCCCTTCCCTTCCCTTCCCTCCCCTTCCCTCCCCTTCCCTCCCCTTCCCTCCCCTCCCTTTCCCTCCCCTTCCCTCCCCTTCCCTTTTCTTTCTTTTTCTTTCTTTTTCTTTCTTTTTCTTTCTTTTTCTTTCTTTTTCTTTCTTTTTCTTTCTTTTTCTTTCTTTTTCTTTTTGAGACAGGGGAAAACACCTCCAAGCTAAATATCACTTCTAATGTACTAGCTCATCTTCAGCTCCCAGATCAATACATAGCTGGAATACAATTGTGAAGGTCAGCTTGGAAAAATCCCTCTCCATAAAAAATTTCAGTAGGGAAAAAAAGGTAACTTACAAATCCCTTATCCAAGGCCAGTACTTCAACCCACTTTCATGTTAGCAAATCTAATTACTCCATGAGTGGTCAGCATGTCTTAGGTTGAAGTGTTAACTACTGAAGGAATGCATTATTTGCTTGTAAATCCCGTTCATAAGTGGAATTCAAAAGTGATCGAATTGACGACACTTGTATTCTTACATTTTACAGCACTCAGACCTTTCAAAAGGACACTACCCTATTGCTCTTTTACATTAAGAAAACATAGGTAATTTTATGTTTTTATTAACTGAGTAAAGCCAATTACCAGCCTAAAGCATATAGTAGCCTTAAATACAAATTAGAGACGGAGAACATAACTCATCTCTAGGTAAAACTCTTCAGTATAGTAAAGAAAATCTAATCTTTGAGAAGGTGCTCTTAACTTTTCCTATCAGCATGCAATTGGTCCTTCAAAAATAAAGATAATGTTTCTCTGTAAGCAAACTATTTTTCCTTTTTGGAGAAAACTGGCTTGAGAAATAATTACCTGGGGGTTAATGGAAACCTACGAAATTAATAGACTCTCATTAACTCATAAAGGCTGAAATAAACACACTTGATCCCCTAGATCTGACACATTCTGGGATCCCATATTTGGTCTCAGAATTAAGAGGACAGAAGACAGGCTTCACAATATACTGTACATAACTTTTTTTATTTAGTAAAGCTATCCAGGCTTTTATTCAAGATTTTCTTGGAAGCTCCATTACACAAATAGAATATTACAGATATTACAGACAGAAAGCATCAAATTGTAGTCAGCCTAAATTTACTGTAATGGCCTGTCAAGTTTTCAGTTTAGAAACATTTGAGAGCTTCATAATATTGCTATTTTAATGTGCATTGAATTCTGACTTTTTATGCAGATGCTCAATCCAGATGCAGTTTTAATGTCCTCAAGTGCAGTGCAGTTTATGCATTTTAGAAGTTAAAAGATGCATGAAAACATATCATCTTCTCTTCATAAAAAAAAAAAAAAAAAACCAAACAAAAACCAAAAAAAAAAAAAACAACCCTATAGTAAAAACAGGCAGGCATATTTCCAAAACAGCCATTCCCTAGGGAGACCTAACTGATTCTAACTGATTTCCCTTCTGGACACAAGGAGCTTATCTTATGCTTTTAATGCTAATTGTGTTGATTTAGTGGAAAAGAAATTAGAAAAGTAGGTGCTATGTACAGAAAACAGTTATTCTGTTCAAAAAGTGAGTTAACCCTTTTCTCCAACACTCATTCAAAATGCTGTCTTTTGGAGCTTGATCTTAGTGCCAGCCACCAACAAAACTATGAGCTGCTGCTATTTTATTCTTGTTGCCAATGATCTCAAGGAACTGCTTCAGCTGCTGGTGACTGCCAGCACACAGGAACATCTTGTACATGGAAACATCTTACAACCAGGATGGACAGAGCAAAATATACCAGTTTTTATGGTGGGAAACCACAAGGGATTATTTTAAGCCACTCAACTTCTTTCCTGAGGAATGATGCATGGAGTGCTAAATATATGGCCTGTAGTATGCTCCAGAAGATCTCCCCTGTAATGGTACAGCCACAGGGTATCACCTACAAGGAAGAAGTCAGCACTGCACCTGTTTCAAAAGCCAGCAGTCTGGAAAGTGCCCTTGCTCTCTATACACGGTGTATGTGCTCTCTCAGTCTTTGAACAGTGAGTTTCTGCAAGAGTAGGACAGTCCTGGCAAGTGATCATTCTTCTCATGGTGGTGACTATTAGAAGAAGAAGAAGAAAACAGCCTTTGTGAGTGCATTTTAGAAGAGAGGTTTCTACTGACTAAAATATTACCTCAAAACATTTGGGCTCACCTTGTCTGATAGTATTTTGGAAGACATTTGGGTAAGAGAGTTTTCATTGACATAGCATAACTAGGTAGATGGTAAATGGATATTTTTCTCATTATGGAAAGGAAGAAAACAATATAGAACTTGTTCGTGAGAAGGAAAACTGTACGATAATGCTTTTGACCTTCAGTAGGTCTTTGAAAAGTAATGTGTAAGGAGGGAGTTCTCCAAACAGTTTCTGTTGTTACTATTTTACACAGTGAGTGCAAGAACTTCTTTTAATATGTTCCTGAATGAGGAAGGCAAATCAAATGAAATAAACTTTTTATTATAATAACTCTGCAGCTGCCTATCAGTCAACTTTTGCTAGCTAAACAGAGAGCAGAAATACTTTATCACAAAAGCCCTAGCCCCTGCATGTGCGTCTGATCACATCCAAACAGAATGTAAAACCTGATATGATGTCAACTTGAAGCGAGTTGTTCACAAGCATAAAATTCTTATTACTAAGTCAGCCAAGGAGCTCAGGTTCATTTTAAAGGGATCTGCACACCATGCTGTCTGGATTTCTCTTCCATCTAGAGACCTCATGTCCTGCCAGTCTATACACAGCATGTCCTTTCTCATGTAAAGAGAGGTAAGCATTGCACCTGGCTGTGAATGTTGTTTAGTGTATCAGCAACATCTTTAGATTAGCCACTTGTAGTAAAGACAACGATTTTCCTGTAGGCTGTCTTCATCATCTGTTTGTGTTGTACGGAAAAAAAAAAAAAAAAAAAACACAACAAAAAACACCTTAATGCTCCTGTAGACTACTTTATTCGTTATCGTAGCAGTAAGATCTTACAGAAGTATCCAGAATTATCAATGACAAACATCAAAAATTTTGAATAAATATTTCATTTTCTGCTTCATTTTAGTCATCTATATTCAAAAAGGACTACATTATTTCCTACCAAGTACATTGATCTGTCTTGTGTGCATTAAAAAGCACTTCTTCCTGTGCTAACTTTTTTCAAGTGATAGAAATTAGATCCTAATTTGTATCCTAACTCAGGATATGAGTGCTTAGCACCTCTGAAAGCCAGGTAACTTCTCTTAATTTCCCTTGGACACTGTTTCCTGAGAGTATCCTCCTAAGCACTTCTTACGTGGATGCTTCTGAGAGTAGAATAGAGAAGGGATACTATTTATTTCCATCACTGCAAAACATCCCTAGAGGGAAATGAGATGTACCTTGTACCCACTGAGCATATTTTGATGTTTATAATAAGCCCTTGGGTATGCCAGAAGACCCAGAAGAAGCTATTACTGAGGCAAAAGTTCCTCTGGGTCTTTTGCTGCATATATATATAACTTTACCAAAGTTTCAAACCTTGTAACCTTTAATGGTTTAAGGCATTCCCTGGAGTGCATATCTTGAGGTAGGTATGCTCAGATGAGAATTACTTCAAACAGGCTAGCCATTCCACTATTGCTCTGTCCGAAGCCATTAATGGAATAGCTAGGAGAATTTGAGTAGTTACTTCACACTTCTTGTAGCATAAGAGCACCTTGCTTTGCTCAGAGGATGAAGAGTCTTGTGCAGCAGCAGCAGCAGAAGAGTTTTGTATGAGGTGAAAGAGCTATCTGAGACATATGTGATCAAAAGTAATTTAATAGTTGTGATTGGAGATTTTCTATCAAAATACTTTGAGAATTATTATAGTACTAGTCATATTAAAAACAGTTCCCAGCAAAATCTAACTGCAAATTTGGAAATATGGAGAAAAAAACACAAACAAATTTGAAGACAGAGCAACTTATCACTAAGTAATTCTCATCCAAAACCCATTCCTACTGCTTCACTATGTTCAAGTGACATTGACTATCTTCAAGCTGTGGAGGGCACTGAACATACACCAGCAAATTCCCTACATCTTAACTGAGTTCTCCAGCTGCTAGACAATTACACAAATGGTGGAAAATGGCATCCCCCAGTCTGTTTTTTTCTTTTTTTGGGGGGAGTGTTTTTTAAAAAAAAAATGTTGTTTCTTTCTCTGAAGGAATAGATGCAGAAACTATGCATATTACAGTGATTTTAAAAAGCAGCACATCAGAAAATGAGGTATGTGCATGCATAGATGTTGCAATACATCCAGGCAGGAAGAGACTTGTTAAAAAGGCTACATGGGAACAGTATCTCAGCAAAAACGTCCAGGATTCTCTTTCGTCCTGGATTTCTCATCAGAATGTAAGTTTACCCTGTTATTCCCTTTCAAGCTATGACCCTGTTGCATGACCCAGCACACATGGCTCCACTTCTGCACCCTTTCTTTGAGAAAAACATGTTACTCTCCCTTCCAAGTGGTACAGAGTTAAAATAAATGAATGAATGAATGAATGAATGAATAAATAAATAAATAAATAAATAAATTAGACTTCAACCCAATCAGATCTCTAAACAAGGAATATCCTGGTTACTTTTGGGACTGCAACATGTAAGCTATTTGTGGATTTGCCAGTGTACCTGGCACAGAACACTTATGGTCTTCAAGATGCATAAACGGTGACAGGCACATCTTAACAAGGAAGTGGGATGGCTAAATGAGAATATATGGAGTAACTAGGCACAAAACATATGGCTCTTGCAAGAAAGATCATGATTACCCTCCAAAGAAGTTAAAGGAGGAACTGGACAAAATAAGAATATAGAAGAGAAAGCAAATTACATTTTACATCACTTTTTGTCTCACAGAGCACTGAGGAGATACCAGCCTTGTCAAGTAAAGATAAGGAGCTTTTGACGATTCAGATATCAAAAGAGGAACGGCTGGAACAAATCAATAACTAAAAGACCAATGTATCCCAAGAATGGGATGTTGTTTATTCAAGGGTGCCAAAGCAATTTAAGACTAACCACAGAAAATACACAATTATGCAGTCTCACATTGAAATAAGTTTGTATACTGAACCATGCAGGAGCCATCTTCACGTAACTACTGAGAAAAACTGAGGAAGAATTCAAACAGCTCCACACACACGTATTACTGCAGTAATAAATACACTAGCTGAGGTACTAGTTAAGCATAAAAGTGTTAAATATCTGGATTAATGTTAGAAGCCTTAATGCCTTATATGTCTCTTTAACCTCTTAGAACTCTTTTGGCATGTTAATAAATAGCAGATAAGACAGAACTGCCTGATACAAATTTTCTGGACTTTCAAGGAGCCTTTGAGAATGCTTCCCACAAAAGGCTATTAGAGAAACTAAGCAATCACAGGGTGAGAAGTAAAGCGTTGTCATTGATTAGAAACCAACTACAAAAAGCAGAATACAAAAGCAGAATACATTTATTAATGGTCACTGCTCCATGTGGCTAAAGGTTAACAGCAGGGTGTCCCCAGGTTCTTTACTAGGGATGAGAGTGTTTCATCTATTTATTAATCATCTGGCAATGGGACTAACAATAAGATGGAAATGTTTACAAGTGACACAACAAGTCTTAGATTAATCAAGGCCAAAGCAGGCCAAGGAGCTTTTGGGTCGCTTAAAAGAGCTCAGAGAAAAGGGAAACAATGGCAGATGGAATTCAGCACTGCCAAGCCTAATAGATGCACACTAGAAAGAACCATATGAAATACTTTGTCTGGAATTAAAAACTCAGTATGACCACTTAAAGGGGAGGGAAATACCCTCTTGATATATGCACAGATCAGTGAAAACACTCCTCTGGGAACAACCACAATCTAAAATAAAGCCACTGTTGAGAAAGAGATGAAAAGGAAAGAGTACTGGTATAAAGATTACAAAGGCTAAGATTTATTTATTTAGGGGAGAAGCCTGACACCTCTAAAGGAAGAGGCTAGAAAGACATAATGAATAAGTAAAGGTAAATCACTAATAAAGTAAATCATATAATTACTTATCTCTCTTCATAAGACAAATGAAGAATTCATCAAAACTGAAAATTACATATTTAAAACAGACAAATATTTTTTATTTTTCATTTAAACCAAACAGATGGAACTCCATATTTGATGTTACCAATCCCAAAGGTAATACCGTTTTAATGAAGGACTTTTTGATTTTTCTGTGGTTTTATACATAAAAGGTCTTCATAGTAAAGCGCTCTGTTCTGTACAGCAAGCTGGAATCAAATCAACACAAACAATAAATGAAAAGTCAAGTTACTTCTGCAGTTACCCTCTTCTGTTTCATGGGCACACAGCTTATTCTTATCCCAACTTCTATACACTATAAACTATACTTTTCGGTTGCAGGTCTGCTGTCATGGATACCCATCTTTCATTTCCCCTTTCGAAAAATTGTCCTTCTTAGTACAGCATATTACGATATCAAAGATCCACAATCAAACATATCAGTAGAGGCTAGTTTGGTAGAACGCTTGAGGAGGGGGAAATAGAAACGGCTAGGTAGTGGTGAACAATAAAGGGAAAAAAATAGCTGTGTCCTAAAAGATATTTTAAATGGTCATCTTTGACACTGGTAGGCATGAATTAGAAATGTTGTGTTTAGCACAGCCATGAACTGCATCATAGCAAAGCGTTCTGTGTACAAATGTCCTTCAGAGTATTAAAGCAGGTAAACAGTAACATGTGAAACTGTGTTATGAGAAACTGCTAACAGCAAAAGCTTAATGCACAAGTCCTTTTTGCCAAGAATCATAGGTAAAAGCCTACATTGTAATGTGTCACAGCTGCAGAGAAACTCGTATTACAGCAGACGTACAGAAGTTCTTCTCATTTAGGTGTACAATACACAAACAAAATCCTGCTCTCTCATGCAAGAAACTGCACTTAAATGCCTTCGTTAGTCAGTAGCCATTAGTATGACCCCAAAACTGTGTGTGCAAGGAACATATAAGCAGCAAATCCTGCCACTAGTATCTCAATATATTCAAAACTACATTTTTTTCTGGTTTTGATTACTGGCTTGGCTATACCACTTTGATACAATTTACATAAATATAATCCCCTCCTTCTACATTAGTGTCCACATTCATCCAACAATTTGCCACTAGATATCAGGAAAAAAAAAATCATATAGGAGCTATACAAAAAATTCAGTAAGAACTATAGGAACAGAAATCCTATCTTAATTATTACAAAGAACCAACGAAACTAATGCATGAACCATAGCAAGAACCAAATTTTGATGAAATTTGGGTGGGTTTGCCACACATTTAGAGAAAATTAAGATTTTTAATATCATTCTAAGTGCCTTTGAAATTGAAATTTATCTCTAACAACATACCCCTTCATGTATGAAATTATACTAATAGAAAAGTATATGTAAAAGTATTTTCTCGAATCATGAGCATGATAAATTGACTACTGCCTAATATGAGTTAAGAGGAAACTCTGTGAACTAGCAAATGATTTTCTAACTGTCTGGTGTAGCATTCATTTTACCTCCCAAGCTTATTCCCAGAGATAGGACATGACACCAAGAAGATCACTGAGCAGCGTAATATGTCGGTTTCTATACCCTGCTTTCCAAAAATACATCCTCTTCAGTCTTCTGATTCTTCAGTATCAGCTCCTTCAGGCTTCAGGACAAAGCAATGTACGTACAATCTGAGATACATCCAATTGAAGCCTTATACGAATGTGTTGTCTATCTACTCTTATGATGACCTAAGTTAAACCTCTGCAATTTTGGCTACCTGCTACGCTGACTGCTTTTCCCACTGGCAGGACAATGCCCTGCCTCTGCTAGTTGGTGTCCCTTGCAGTTCCCGGTCAGCTCAGCAGCATCTGGTGATGAAGTACCTGCTGATCACCTGCAGGTCTCCCTCTCATGTTTCAATCAATCAAACACACTGATACTACTTCAGCAAAGGATTTCTTTATCCGTTTTTGCGAGGCCAATGAATCACTTTCCTTGCCTCTTTTTAACCCCACTGGAGTTGTGAGTTGGGGAAAAGGTAAGAAAGCTTCCTGGTGCTTAACAAAGGCTAAAAACATTAAGCCCCACAGATCTTCAGGAACATTGTTACTATTGGAACAGGGTTGATCATGACCTCTAGAAGAACTAATTTTCTTCCCAGAAGTGCGGTAAACTTACTTAAAAACAACTCGATATATGGCATGAATTTTCAGGGTTCAAAAGCAAAGTCCACCTGTAATTACTGGGAGTATTGCAGTAAAAATGCCTCAATAATAAAAACTGGAAAGGTAGTAGTTCCCCACACTAACAACAAATATTCTATCAGAAAGGCAACATTCTTCTAGTGTTATATTTTCTAAAGAACTACACAGTATTTTTTTAATGTCTCAAAGAAAAAGGCTTTACTCTGTGAAGAACAATAATATCAATCCATACCATGTTCCCAATGCTGAAAAATCCAAAGAAAACGAAGTCTTCAAAGGTATATAGAAAATGAAATAATTAAAAAAGAAAATCAGTTACTTAGGCTTTCCTGCATATCTGGTTGTCAGTTCAGTGGTTACCTAAAATCCAGACTGAACATTGCCCCATAATCTTTTTTCTTCTAGTAGGAAACTGGAAAATAAGTTAGAAGCTAGGGAGGGTGGTCTTTTAAGAAGGAAGATCAGACTTGTTCCATTCCTGCCGATCTCCCTCCCTCCCCACACAAATTTTTCATTTTCATGATTGCTTAGATATTTTTGCACCATTATGAAACTAAAATCTCAAGAGTTGCCATAAAGAGGCACTGAAAGGTCTGCTCAGCCTTATGTCCGTGTGCTGGGAAGGTGCTGTGAATTCCACAGCGAGGGCAGAGGCAGCCCAGAGAGCCCAAACCGCAGCAGAGCTGCAGTGGTTCTGCTGCACAGAGGCTTGGCAGCTGCAGGGAAAGCATAGAGCAAAAATCTGCACCATGCTCTGCATTACTTCCATAGGCATGCCAGCAGAAAATGGAGGGAAAAAAACTTAAAAAAAAAAACAAAAACAAAAAAAAAAAACAAAAAAAAAGAATAATAGACGATCACTAGATTTATGATTATATAGAGCCAGGTGCAGTGAATCACTTCAGAGCTCCAGCTCAGAGCCTTGAGCTGCAGTCCTGAAGAAATTGCTGCGATAATTCGGGAATTATCTCCAGGTGAGGGCTGAATTTCAGTCTCTTTAACTATACCTATGTGAATATTAACAAGGAGTGTGGCTCTGTAGAAACACTCTGTAGACTGAAACAGTGCTGAGAGCCTGGCATCCACATTCTATGTGTTTCATAGGTTTTCCTTCAGGCTAACCCTAGTCTTATAGACTGGATGTCCCTTGGTGCCTGCAACTCATCAGATGCGCTTCTGTGGCGCTACTTTGCCTTTACATTCAGCAGAAAGAAATCCAGTTTGTATGCTGGATTGCTCCGTGATGTGAATCAAGATGCAGTAAGAGTGGGAGTGGGATTGAGTGGGAGATTTGTTTCAAAAGCACACCCCTGACCTGAGCTAAAATGCTAATGGAGACACAGCCTCAGGGCAGCTGCCTGTACACAGTTCAAGTGCTAGAGATTTGTGAGCTGTGTGCCCAAGTGTGTACAGACTCTGTAAGAAATAAATAGTTGCATTTTAACTCTATTAAGACACAAAATGAAGGAGAGAATTTGAAGCAGGACCAGCCCTTTGAGGAATATAACAGGTGCACCTCATCGTGCCCTGCATGTTATGGGGCCTCTGCATTGCTGAATTGTTAGTAATATTTGGGTTCCCCAATAGTACCACTACTTGCAGGAAAAAAACCAAAGCACTTTCAGGTCTTTTGCTTCTCTTTCAAACATATAACCAAATGATTGTAAACATCTCTTTATTCATATGTGCTTTAAGTTCCATTTTCTATCCTGTACACAGGACCACAAATTTCAAGTAACCCAAAAAAAGCTTATTGATATTCACAGATCTCTTATTCCTCCCTGTGAGCCTCCCGATCTTCCCTGCCAGTGATGATTTTGGGAAAATTCTGAGATGTAAATATTTCCTGCAAGCTGCAAAACATATCATCTCCTCCTCTTGCAGATATAAACTACTATAAAAGGAGAACAGATCTCTTCCATTCCAAATACCATCTCTCTTCAGATCAGGCCTGTATTAAAAACTATGAGAAAAAATCATACTGTAAATATTTACATTCATACCAAAATTTAAGGAAGAATGTTTCTCGAGTGATCAAAAAGAAACAGCCACAAGTAGACAGGAAAATGCAAAAAAGGTTTAAATAAATATTTGGGAAGTCACTGAAATTCATGCTTATATTGCACAAGCTAACATAATTCTGCCCTTTAAAATATCCCAGAAAAAATATAAAACTCAGATCATACAACAGTAACAAAAACTCGATCTCCCAGATAATCACAGCAATCAAAAGATCCTGGTTTTTAAAAAAAACCCACATAAACAAACAAAAAACCTTGTTATGTAATGTGCAAATAAAAAAGCAGAAACAAAAGTAATCTAAAATATTCCAATTAAGCAAATAGAACATTTAAGGTACCTTCTTCCATCAGCTATTAATATTAGGTAGCAGAGATACAAGGAGTTTTAAGTGGTTTTGTTCTAACTAGCAATCCAAATTTCAGTCCAAACAAACAGAGGGTCTCTACAAAGGAGTTGCAAAGACCAGTGTAAAACAGGGTTAGTGCGCATACAACATCGGCAATTCATGCCTGTGTATTCCACATTTACTGTGGAGCCTTTATGAAGTCTTGATGAAAGAAAGAAAATACTCTAAGTAATTTCCAGATCAGTCAGAAAACAAACAAATCAGTGACTGCAAAAAGGGAAAAAAACATTTAGAAACAATTGTTACATTTTTCTGTACTTCTTAAACTACTTCTTAATTTTAAAGAATCCAGGACATTTCAAAGATTTCCATTGGACTCTACTTCAGGACTGTCCTAGCCTCTCCAAGATGCTTGATCCTACTTCAGTCATTTCCTTCTTGCACCTCCTGTAAGACATATACATATATATATCTCACACATATATGCATGCATATGTGAGTATAATACCTGTAATTCTTATTTAAGATGAGTCATTGTTAAAATTACTACCTTTTTTGTGAGTGTTGAAATGTACCACAAAGCAAAACTTCCATTACCTGATCAATTCTTCAACCTAAGCTTAAATTATGACTGTATTTATACCAACGTAAATACAGTGTCTTTACAACAATCAAAGCAGCTTCTCTGGATTTAAACTTGCAATACTACTGATCAGCATCTCTCCTTTTAACCCTGGCAGATGACCTACACTCTTGGCTGGAAAAGGCAAATTAATTCTCCTTTGTTGTCTTCAAGGTTTTTCCCCCCTGGATAGCCGAACAAGTTAAGCTCATAATATTTTTCTACAGTGTGCCTGAAAAATCCATAGAATAAGAGAATGGGATCAAGACCAAGTACAACAGCAAAGGGAAAAAAAAACCACATTAATCTGACAACAATAACAAATTAGTAACATCAGTCAAAGACATGGAAATGAGCATTTAAAGCACTTTGCATATTGCCTTTTGTAGCAAGGTTTGTAAAGCAAATCAGTCTGAGTCAAATCTTTCCCTTTGATTTCATATATTTGACTTTTAAAGTATGTCATGTGCCTCCTTCTGCTCTCAAAACAGTATTACATTTAAGTAAAGCCATTGATATTAATGGAGTTAGTCCTGGTTAATGTCATTGTAGATTCCTGATTAAAGAAAAGTGGTCTATATTTACAAATTAAAATAAAACAATATTTTAAATTCACATCTGTCATACAGAGATGGGCTTGCAGTACATTTACTCAGGTCACGTCCCAGGAATCAATCTCAGCTGCTAAATTTTGAAAAGCTATCGTTACAGTAATGATTTAATTTTGTTAATATAGTGAGGTTGCAAAAAATGTATATTTATAAGATTCAGCTTTAACATTTATAAGATTTAAACAGAGACAAAAGAAACCATAATGCACTTCTAACTGAATTGGAATATAAAACAGCAAGCCTCATTTCCTGAACTCCAGTGATACACTGTATCTTGTTAGCTGAACTTAGCTTATAATAGGGGTCATTTCTCCAAGGATTGTTATATCAGAAAGCATAGAAGAAAAAAATAAAAACAAAAATAATCTGCTTTTAAGATATTTTGGCCAATATTTTAAATGTGCCTTGGTCAGAAACTCCTACTTCTTCATAATACTGGTCCAAGTTCTGGCAGGTTCTGTGTAGAAATATTTGCAGGAAGACTTTAACTCCACAACAGAATGGGACTGGAAATTAATATCTCTCATCTCTGAATGCATGAAGAATTTTAAAAGCCATCCCAGGGGACCTTGGCTCTGTTTTTGTTTGGCTTCCTTTTTTTAAGTGCAGAACCTCAAGCCAATGAAATCTAATCCCCGTACATCCTCTGCCCTGGCCCTGCTCCAGCTGTGCAGCTGAACGGGCAGAGCCTCCGTCTTCCCCGCAGCACGTGCGGGGCGTCCCCACAAGCAGGGCGCTGGGTGCTTCCCATACTTGTTCCCTTCTGTAAAAAACTTTCTTCTTAACAAAACTGCCCAGTCTCACTTTAAAGCGCTGCATCGCAATATTAACAGCTCGAACATAGCGCGAAAGAAAAAACATGAAAGGCTGTTTTTGTACTTATAGGGGTACAAAATTTGCAATATGCCAAAATAGATGCATTTGGAATACTTCACTTTTAATAATAAAAAGGTCAATGACTTAGGCCGTGACGATATTGATCTTTCTCCACTGATTACACTCTTTGCCTGACTTTAACATGGCTGGAATCAGTACAGACACATCCCACTGGAGAAAAAGCAGAAACTTGCTTAAGGAATTTACTAATGATCAGTATTCTAAAGAGATATTACAGTAATACTTCTCTTGAAAATTTCCAGAGGTTTTATTGTTTACTGAACCATAGATTTTGGATTATTTGTAGCTGTTTTTAATAAAATATATTATAACTGGCATATGTAATTTTATTTTTATCATTTTTGATATTATACATTGAAACTTGAAGATACAGTTTTCTCATATTTTAAAAAGAATTTACTTTTAAAGTGATGTGCTGTACCAGATTTCACCACGAAGTGATCTTGTTTTAAAAGTCAGTTATAAGCCTTTGAATACACAAGCATTTTTACTTGCAACTGTGAATAAATAAAATGCCCTTATTATCCTAAAGCTCTTCTATACAGAAATCCAGTTTCAACAAAGATCATATGTGAAGGCAATGTTAAGAGTACTCATGGGAAATTTGCATGCAATTTTTGTAAGTACTTTTTTTAAAAAGATATACTTGTATTATCTATTCCACAAAAAAGCCAAAAAAAATAATTTTATTGTTTATTTACTTTTTTTGTTGTCCTTCTACAAGCTGGGCTTTATTTTCAAGAACGTCTGTTTTTTAATCCAGTGTGCACATATACAAATGCAAAAATTTGTCTCAGGAGACATCATTTTAGTGCCTTTGAAAACATAACTTTACCTCTAACAACAATAAAGATACCTCTCTAAATGATGAATTTATACTAATAAAAAAATACATATATTTTCTTGAATCATGAGCATAATAAATCGACTATCACCTAATATGAGTTAAGAATAAACTTTCCACACCAGCAAAAGATTTTCTGTTTGGTATACTGTTCCTCATGAAGAATATGTATACATGAATAATTTTTTGTATTTATGGTCTTATATTTAGTTGTCTATTACTACAAGATATCTGCAAGATATGTAATTAACTTATAAGATATATTTTAAAGCATTTAAGGGTTGCTCAAATTCTTCCTTAATAGATCTTTAAATCCAAGTTTTTATCTAAACAAATACATCTCATACAAAATTAGTTTTTCTGAGAAGAACCTGTGAGTGTAACCCCTCAAATACAGAGAGCAAGCTAACCAATGTAGAGCAGTGATTAGCAAATCACCAATCAACAAATTCTGGAAACTCTCTTATTCTCCTAAAAGAATGAATAAAATGAGAAAAATTATTTTTCTAAATATCACATACAATCCATCTTTTCCCCTTCCCTTTAATAAAGAATATCTTCTGGTTATGGATTGCTAATATCTTAAAAATGTAGTAAAGATTCTTCACTATGATGTTTTACAGACATGAAGTGTGTTGACAGGCCCAAGATACCATTTACATAAGCGTTCAGGCAAATTGAAGGCAAGATCTAATGCAGAGGATCAGCAAGAATTAAAAATGCATTTAAAAAGCATTCTAGATATCATATTTGCTCCCTGGAAAATATGTTCTGAAAACTACAATGTATTGCACATTCTAAAATACAGAAATAATATAATTACTTTTTTTTTTCAAATTTTATAATAGATAAATTTGAAAATATAATGGCTTGACTAAGGAACTTGCCTAAATTGTAACATTAAAAAAAATTGTAAAAATGCCACTATCATACCCCAAAAGAGAAAATTTGGACTTTTTTTTATTTGTAATTTCTCAGGTACAGTTTCCCTCTAATTTCATTGAAAACATTTAAAACATCCACAATGACTCCCAAACTGCAGCAGAATTCTAAAAACCTGGACCCAAACGTATTGTTTGTTGGTAACTTCAGTTCAGATCATCTTTGCTACTGTTTTTAATGAGCAAGTTGTCTTCTAATGATGAAATCTCTGAATAATCTCTCAACATCAATCTATGTAAAAAGGTGAACATTCCCATCAGGATCTCCAAGACACTTCAAAGGACCAAGATATTCATATAGAACTGCTGAAGTTTATCAGCTCAACATTTACCATCACCATTCATCTGAACAGTTTGGTTGCATTTGACCAGTGCTTCAAAGGTCCTATCAGGTTGTCCCATAAAGGCTTTAGGACAATGTCATTTCAAACACAGCTTTCGAGACATGTCCATCAGTTGGGATGAAAGAGATGGGACGAAGGGTGGGAGAATATCAAGTGTTGATCAACCTCACTTCAAAGCTGCTTACGTCATGCCCTGTTCTCTTTGTCATTGTGGACTGGGAGCTCATTGGATATAGCTCTTCAATGTGCATGTTCTAAAGGAGCAATCTATGTCTTTCATATATCTGCCCTGTTTGCAAACAAGGTCATATCACAAATCCAAAAATAAATCTAGTCTTTATTTTTTTTAACATATCTTCAAATTAATAAAAACTGTCTACGAGCCAGAATATCTCTAGTGCCTCACTACATTTGTATTCATCTAACTGATTGATGCTGTAAAGTAAACCAAACTATCACACGTTCTCACTTAGCGATGTTTGCTCTACAGTTCTGACAAGAGAAAAGTACAGTGAAAAGTACATAGAAAAGTACAGTATGGTTATTTTAGTAAAGTGGCATAAATGTCTAAGAATATATGCCTCTTGAGTGAGAGAGATTGAGCACGCTTGGGAGTTCCCTCTGATTCAGTCTAAGGGAAGAACATGAAACCCAGTGTAATGTATAGGACTTCTCACATACATAGACACCTGCCCCCCTCAAAAAACACCTTCCTTGTAAAGAGAGAAAACGGAATAAGAGGAATAATCTGTAGCAGATTTACCTGCAAAATTGCTATTAAGAAGATGACCTACAATTGTTATTGTATGGTTTCTCAGTAGAAATAACAACTGAAAAAAAGTAATATGTAGAAGCTCTTGGCCTCCCCTCTCTCAAACAAGTGATAAAAATATAGTTGTGTCATACAAGGCCCTTTCCTATTCTCATCCCTAAGAAACAGATTGCATAGCTCACACATTCTTCAGTGACAGTATATAGTTACCAGAGAAGTGAAAGAGGCTTGTGATTTCACTAGGTTGGTGTGGGACAGCACAAGTAGCAGGATTTTACAAACTTTCTCACACTTTGCATATGAACACAATTTCATCCAAACGTAGTTTTTATACCAAAATCACTTTGTTAGGATTCATCTAAGATGAGTTTAGCGGTCCACAGGGGAGGTGTTTGTATCTGAGATAAAATGACAGTATGTGCTCTTTAGAGACAACAAACAGAAATTAGGTACTTGTAGGGCATAATCCATCCGACCTATTTTAGATGTCCACTTTAGTGTGAACCGACTCAGACTCTAGAATTACCTATGTATCTCCATTGACTACAAAGAGAGTCTGATTATATTTGATGTGGACATCCAGACTGGACATCTACGTTTTTGGTTGTTTTTTTTGTCAGATGAATTATTTAATTTTTCTGTCTTCTGGCGTGTTATGAGTGATACTTATAAAAAAGTAATATTTAAGAATTCAGCTTCTAAGTTTCTTTTTCCCTTTTAGGCAATTCACAGATCTAAATACATTATGGATCTTAGTGCAAGACTGAAGTGATAAATTACTAAGTATAGACTAAATGATTTTTAGGCAGGATAAGTGATAGAACTATAATTTGCATTTTGATTACTTTTCCTAGAAGAACATAAAATGAAGGAGCAAGACTGTCGCATTCTCTGCAAGGTGCGTGGGAAGTGTACTGCTTGATGCAAAAAGAGCCAGTGAAAAAAGTAAAACTGAGGGCAGAGCCATGAGGTCCCTAGCCACGTGACACTAATATCATCAAGTGTTAAATGGTGGTTGCTGAACTAGGGTGGAATTCACTTCAACTAGTATGTGCCAGTCATCTGTAGTCTTCTTTTCCCCAGTCAGGAATGAAGTACCCATTGACACTATGAATGGGATGAATACCTAGATGATCAACTAGATGTAAACTTTTAAAAAGTTGGGTGGGGTGAACTCACTTCTGGAAAGAACACCCTGGGAAATTTGCTGGTTTAGGATTGAAGAGATCTGACCCTGATCCAACAAAGCATTTAAGCAATTGAATGCTCATAAGCATGTGCATAGTCTTCCCTGAGTGCAGTGCCATTCATCTAGCTCAAAACAGCAGACTGAAGCAGATTGCTGAATCAGGATTTTAGGCCAAAATACAAAGTCCATTAGTATATAGTCAGTGTTGCTTCTTATATTAATATACCACTGCACTAGTACAAGAACAGTTATATTAAATTCATCCACATATTTATCTTAAATTAGTTTTGAAAAATAATTCAAGTTCTAATTTTTTTTTTAAATCAACTGAACAAATAGCATGTGCAAACATCAATTTATAAAGTCACATTACTTTCACAGAATTTTAAACAAAACTTTTAAAAAAATATGTACATTTAAGTATCATGGCTTTTTAATACAGCATATTATTCAATTTAAAAAGAGCTTTAAAATAAATATCTAAATGTCAACACATTCTGAAAGGACATCAGTTCCGTAATTAATGTTTATTGTTTCCTGTTTGTATTAGACGCTGACCATCAGTGCAGATTTCTGAAGGTTTAATTCATAGGAGTTTCTTCTGATTAGTTTAGGTATCACTCTTGCATATTGTGTCATTAAGATGTGCAATTGAAATGTCTAACTTTGCGGCAGATGCCTGTCTATGTGACCTTTTGCAACAGAAGGGTTCTTTTATCACTTGAGCTTTTGGTTTCGTATTTCTCATCTGCTCTCTTCTGCCAGCTTAACTGAGAGTTTAAATCAAAACCTAATTAGACTACATATGCTGTTTAGGAAAAAGTTCTTGGAAAAGTCATGATTCATATAAGCTTTGATATTTCCAGATAAATGAGAACAAATGTGATTTTAATTGTTTTAAATAACTTTCAGTCATCCTCTTAGTCAAATAAAAGTAGTTGAACACAGCTCTTTGATCCAAAAAAAAAAAAAAAATTATCTAGTAACAGAAGCACCAGCTCTATATTCCTAGCAACTATGCCATCTATGTCTAATGATGAAACCCCTTATTTGGGTTTATATATTTATGCATGTTTTTCAACTAAGTAGTATTATAACTCAGCTATTTTCTTGTCTATTTCTGATACCAATATCATAAAACTCAAATCAGAATTATTAAATGAAATGTAATTCCTGAAAAAAAAGAAAAAAAAAAATCTGTGTGTACATGTTGAGTACCTAGGATGTCAGCAAAAGTTTGCTTTTTAGCAATGTTGATATAAAAAAAAAAAGTGGTGTATTTTTATTTTTCTCTTTTGATATTTTAGGAGAAAAACTGAATTATTTTGTTATTTTAATTATAATGCACTTACCTGAATTGCACATTTCAACATTTTAACTAGCACTAAGGAAAGCCACATTTTAAACACTCTCAACTTTCACTGGGTTAAAGAAACCGTGCCAAAAAAATATAGCTGCTGTTTTGTTCAAACATTAATAAATACTTCTGCCAAGATTGCCTTGGCCTCTGATACTTGTCACAAAGACATAAATTCTACCTCAAAAAAAAAAAAAAATTAAAAACCTTTACATTTATATGTCCTACTTAGTTATTTGACCCAGTTCCTAATCAGAAGTAGCCAGAATTTTCTTTTATTCCACAGAGCAATTGCCTGCTGTCTTAAGAATAAGAACTTGAGTATTTCCCTTGATAGAAAGCTGACAAGTCCTTATGAGGAACTGTGATTTCCAACATCAAGCCAATACAGTTCTCTGTTAATTGTTTGAATACAGTCCTGTGTCACACTGCATATAAAAATGATATTCTGGAAACCAAGAAACTTTAGATATTGCCAAGAACAATCTCTGTAAATATAACGACTACTTTATAATGTGCAAAAGCAGAATTTCATAACTATTTTTTAAAAATCTAAATTAAATTTAAAACAGAAATGTAGATCCAGATTCTCAGTTACTTGATTACTTTAGTGATTCAATAAAGTTACATCAATTTATTTATGTCACCTTGTTGAATATGTAATACATTCAAATATTTGTCTTACTTACATTTATCATTTAGCCATTACTGATATGTGACTACCAAGACAAAAAAAAACCCAACGTATAAAGACACCAGACTTTAGGATATTTTTTAAGAAATAAGTTGAAGATGGATTTATAGTGCGACAACACTGATATCCAGAACTTTTAAACAACATACAAAGTCTACCGACATCCTAACAATATAAAATGCATATGCATGTTCACTGATACTATAAAAAAAATACTGATTTTCCAAATGTTCTAAAATTCAAGGTTCTCAGCATTTTTTACAAAACTTTCAAAAATCCCAATACAACTCAATAAGAAGTTTAATAGTAAGACCTTAATTACAGGACGGCATTCTTTTCAAAAAAATGAGTGAGTATACTTGGATATTAAAACCGAAATCAAAACCCACTATGTAGAATAGCTAAATGTGAACTGATAACCCAAACAACTCCTGACTGCAAATGTCTACAATACAAAGAAACTTATTTAAAATATTCTTCAGACACCAGGAGACATGTAGTGAAACACAGAATATTTTGAAAGCAAAGTTCATTTTCTTCTGGTTTCAGATAAAGGAATGAAAATACAAAGTCTGAGGTTTAGACTCATACATCAAAAGTATTTTGATATGTACTATTTGTTATAACCAATAGTACTTTCTTGAAAGGTATAACCTGCTGGACTGAGAAGCCCCCATGATTTTCACTTTTTACTGTGAGAACTGACTGTGTTGAGGGTGGGGGATGGTGGTGGGGGGAGCTGAGGAAGGGGGAAGTAATACCCAATTACAAGGTTTAGGTTGACTGTAATTCAGTGTAAATTTTATTGATTTTGTCATCAGCTATAATTGGTCAACTGGATGAAAAGCTCTCTTTTTCTGAGAATGAAGCAGCCCTCCCAGAATAGTAAAGGTGTCTTAAATAGAAGTAGATTATTTAACAAGGCTTTCATTGTATTAAGCCAGTGCTTACATACATGATTATTGAGTAAATTTAGTATTTTTAGCATTTTGTTTAAAAGAAAAAGCAGCTCACCACAGAAACCACTCAAATGGTGTGTACCTAAAACGCATCAGTAGATGTCGAGTTATTTTCTGTTCTGATTGTCAAGCTAAGAGTTATCTAGATGTCCAACGCTCAAAAAAATAATATTTACTTACACAAAAAAAAACAATTTCCTGACTGAGTTTTATAAATGAAATGTGAATAAAACACCAGAAAGTCCAGCAAAATATTGCAATTGTCACAAAGTATTCACCACGAGTTTCTAGTTTCACCCGTGCACACTTCAGGGTAGACCCCGTAGAGGCACATCGGTACGCACGGCTATCAGACCACTCGACCTGCTTAAACCCTTGGCTCTCTCAGCCACCAGAATGAATCAAAAGGCTCCAGAGGGACCCAGAAGCACCAAGCCAGGGCGCAGCTGGAGGGGAGCGGCTTCTCCCCAGCGCGGTCGCGGGCTGCGTGCGCGGCCTCTGCAGCACCTTGGACAGCGACCTCGGGCAGCGACCTCCCCGCCAGCGGCCCCCGCCCCGCCACGCCTCGCCACGCCCCGCCACGCCCCGCCACGCCCCGCCACGCCCCGCCCCGCGCACCCGCCCTGCGCCGCCCGCCAGCTTCCCGGGGAAGAGAAAGAAAACGCTAAGTTGAACCCTTGGGTTGGTTTATTGCTTGACTTTGGGTTTGTTTTTTTTTTTTTCCCTTTTCCCTGCTGGAATATCCTTCGTTTTTTAACACAGACTGGTTGGCCACATTCTCAAAACATAGATCAATACCGCCTGGCACTTAGAACTGGAGAACTGCAGGTCATTGGTACTGCATTTATCTAGTTCATTTATATGTTTCACGCAATCATTTGAACGTCAACAACTTTTTCCCCATCATTAGACAAGTATTTCTCCTTATTCAGTCTCTGAAGGGGAAATCAGTGTACATTTGCTATTCTGTTCATTTTCAACACCTTTTACACCATGATATACTGTAGAGCAACTGCACACTTTGTGGTAAAGTTCAGTCAAACTAAACTGTGATACAAAAAAGTCACTTTAAGCAAGTAGATGTTGATCGTTTGGCAGCACAGAGCAGTAGGTCAACTCCCAGTTAAAGAGTTACTGAAATGGCAAAGATGTCCTTACAGCGGTAGACATCTATTTACATTTGATATGCTTTTTACTTAACCAATCTATGCTTTTTACTTAGCCAATTCACTCGGGAAATAAAATACATTTACATTCTCAGGAACTGAGTACATAACGTATACAATGAGTGTGTACACGCACAGTTTATAACCTAGAAACAGTGGAGTCAAAATTACTGAAGAGACTGCTTTACTTTTGTCAAGTTTAACCAGAAAAAATAAACACGGCAACTTTCCTACTTTATCCAATTAGATAAGGGAATATTTCAGCTTCTGGAGGGACCGTGGATTGATTTTTGTGGCAAAGATATGTGCAAATTACACTAACTTATTGGTAAATAGGATTCTTTAGGCATGGACTGTTACCATGAAATGATTTCAGAAGGCCTCGCTGAAGTTACAAAGCACGGAGGTACAGCTAGGCCTTCTGTTCAGAGCGGTGATTTGTATGCCCTGTTGTGTCACACTGCTAGAGCAGGATTTGGTTCAGACTGGTTAATGTAGTGCTACAGTAGTTGAGATAATCCAGTTCAGGGCAGAAACCATTCACCTGGCCCGGCTCTCAACAAATACTCAAACGAACAGGGAAAAAAGCATGCAGTTAGTTATTTTAGGCGCCAAGGACAACACTTTTTTCCCGCCCTTTCCTGTCTTGAGAGCTACGCCAACTAATCTTGTGGAAAAGTAGAGAGAAGACAGCAACCACACAGAGCCAAAGTGGGACCCTGCCTCCTACCAAAGAAACGAAACCCCTCTGGATAACTGTGAGCACCAAAGAAAACCGCCGCGGCTTATAGAAATGCTGTCACCATCGCTTCCCAAACAAGGGCCACCGCGGTGCCCATTGACATCCACCCTCGTCCTCGAGCTTTTCCCAGCTCCACGGATTTTGGCAGAGCGCCTGGAGACGGGGTCCCGCTCCCTGCTCCCGAGGCGGCCGGCAGCCTCCCCGCTCCGCCGCCCCGCGCACCGCCGCCGGCCCTGCCCGCCGCCCCCGGGGCCAAGCCCCCGACGGAACCCACCCGGAGCCGCCAGTCGTCCGGGCACCGCGGCCACCCGCCGCCCCGGCCCCGGCCGAGCCCCGGCCCCGCCGCGCCTCTCGCCGGGCTGGCCGCCGGCCTGCAGGCTCCGGCCCCGGCCCGCCCCGGAGGGCCCGCGGGCAGGGCAGCGCCGTCGGGCGGCCCCGGCCCCGGCTGCCGTCCCGGGCCCCGCTCATTGGCATGCAGCCCCTGTCGCTGCCTGCCGCCAAGCCGCATCCTAGCCCGCTGGAAGCCGGCAGCCGCGCCGGAGCCAATCGCATATTCATGAGGAGGGGGAAATCCAGCGCTGCACTCCCAGAGGACCGAGGATCACTTCTTTTCTCTTTCTCTCTTCCTTCCCCCCCCGCAGCCTTCCCCCTCTCTCTGCCTCCCTTTTAGCAATGCGCTAACGGGGGCTCCCCGCCGATACCCTCCGCAGCTCCGACTGCACCCTAAACACCACGGCCGCCGGCGCCAGGAGCGGAGACCGAAGCAGCCAAAACACGGACCACGGCAGCCACAACAGAGGATGGAGGCACGCCAGCCCGCCAGCCAGGGACAGGAAACACAGCAGGGGCTCCTACCTTACAATCCTCAGGACACGATTTCACCGAGTACTCATCCGACTGTAAATATTTCTGGAGCATAACCTCAAACTCTTCGTATTTCTCCTGAGCGTGCTGGTCGTAGCGCTGGTAAGCCTGGACGCACTGGCTGCAGGAGCCTCCCCCCCTCAGCACCACATCCAGACTGCAGTTCAAAGTGTCCGGATTGGACAACCCGGCGAACAACTCCCAAAGTGTGTAGGAATTACAAAAGGAAAGGTAAAAATCCGTCAGGTCCCAGCCGGGCGCCGGGCTCTGCCCCGCGCCCCGCGGCCGCCCCGGCCCCCCCCGCCGCCGGCACACCGCCTCCGCGTCCCCCACGCTGAAGCACTGCCCGGACGAGGAGCTCGGGGGGGGGCACGTCTCCAGGGGCCTGGCGGTGGAGTTCCCCAGGAAAGCAGCCTTGCCGTGCCGGGGCTCGGTGCCGTTGGTGCGGCTGCCGCGGCTGCCGCCGCCGCTGCTGCCGGGGGAGGGCGGGAGGGAGGGCGAGGGGGGGGCGAGGAGCCGGGGCGCGGGGGGCGCCGGCTCCCCCATGCCCGCCAGCAGCTCCGGCTCCGCGGGCTCCGGCTTCTCGGGCGGCGGCTGCTCCTTCTCTCCGGTCCCCGTGAATTTGGCCTCGGCGCAGAACCACAAGTGATCAGAGAGCAGGACGGTGAAAAACAAGAGCGATGCCAGGGACAGTCGCCATTTCTGAGCCCTCTCTGAATCCGTGAAGGGTTTCTCGTTCTCCCGGGGTGCGAACCAGATTTTTAAGCCGTCATCGTACTGCCGACTGCACATCCAAGCACCCCTGGTCATATTTTGGGAACGCACAGCCCTGGCCGACTCCACCGTGAGGGCTCCTTTGCCAGTGTCACCACAATATGCATTGACTTAAAAGATTGGGGGGATTTTCTTGCCTGCCTTCCCTTCTCTCGCTCGCTCGCTCCCTCTTCCACTCTCCCCCTCTCTCTCTTTCTCCCTCTTCTTTCTTTCTTCTTTTTCTTCCTCTGAGATATTGTTGGGTTTCGCCGGTGGCTCTGCCTTGGTCTCACCACACGAAGCAGCCCCAGTCCATCCAACGCGGAGTGCCGTGGAGAAGATAAGAGCAATAACGCAGAGAGAGGAGGAGGGAGAGGAGATGGTGGTGGTAGTGGTGATAGTTGGTGGTGGCGGGGCTGCGCGGCTGGTCCTTTCCCCCTCTCACCCAGGCATGGTCAGATCGCAGCTCCCCATCTCCCTCCTGAGAAAAGCCCGCTGCCCCCGGACAGCTGCATGCCGCGTCCCCCGCTGCCGACGGCCGGCTCCGGGAGGGCTCCTCGCCTCCTCTTCCTCCCTGCCGCCGCCGCTGCTCCTCTTCCTCAGCCCCGAGCCGCGGCACAGATGCCTGCACCGCTGTCTCCGTCTCCTCTTTCTCCTCTCCCCCCTCCGCTCTAACTGGAGAGACGCTGCTGCAGGGCTCCCGGAGCGCTGCCGAGGATGCTGAAGAGGAGGAGGAGGAAGAGGAAGAGGAGGAGGAGGCTGCCGGGGCCGCCGCCGCTGCTGGTGACAATGGGCTGCGGCTGCCGCCGCTGCTGCCGCCGGGCGCGGTGTCCCCGGGCGCACGGGGCGGAACTGCCTGGCTGGGGGCCCCCGATGGGCACAGGCATCTTGGGCCCCTGGGCTAAGTTGCCGCCATCTTCGTCCTGGAGAAACACTTTTTTGGGGGGAGCTCTGCCTTTTGCGTCATCTCCTCCCGCGCCGAGATCGCTCTATCCTGGCGCATTGGCAGCAGCAGCAACTCTGCCTCCTCCTGCCTGAGGAGGAGGAGGAGGAGGAGGAGGTGGGAGAGGCACTGGGGACCACATGGCCCCTCGAAAGGGCTTCCTCGGTGCGACTCTTTCGACTCGTCTCACCGAAGGGACCACTCTGTACCACCCTCTAGCCCTCTCTCCTTCAGGGTCTCCTTCCCTTTGTGGCCCTGAAACACCATGTCCGCGCAGGATGGTGGCTGGAGAGGTCTGTCGCCGTGTCTGTCCTTGTCATAGCAAATCACAAATGACATATAAAACTCCAGGTGCTGGATCCTGGCAGCTTTTGGCCCCACGGTAAAATGCCTGAACACAGCTGCCTGTCTTTCAGTCAGCGAGCTGGAAAGCATAATGCCCATAAACCCCAAGTTGTTCCCCCAAGAGAACTTTGGCAAAACCCTGGTCCAGCACCTGAGCGGAGTAAATACTGCCAGTCTTTGTGTTTCACCTTTTAGATGTCAGCGCCTGGCATGAGAGATGGAGAGAGCAAGCTTAAGTCTCCTGCTAGGGTGATGAATCACATATGATCTCCACTCAGACCCACAGCAGAGATCCCACCACCTTCTGGCCCCAACCAGCAGGGACTCTTGCTTAAATAAACACAGTGTTTCGTCACTCCTAAGTTACTTTCATCTTGCTTGCTGACGGACCTTAATGTAACAGCAACAGAAAAACTTGGATCCCTCGCAAGACAAGAGAAGGTGCCAGCTAGAGGTTGAACATTATCAGATGAAGACCTGGAGTTACAAGGTCTTCCTCTTGAGACATTGGGTATGCTATCTGGCCATAGCATAACCAAGATGTATGTTTTAATTTCTCCATTGGACTGGGGGAAGGTTTAGAGGCCATACTTTTCCTTGTTCCGGAGGCTTTCTCCATCCTGGGGTAAGGGACCATTTAGAACTGCTAGTGGCCCTTGAACAAGGTGCACAGTGTACCCCAAAGGTGACTTTTCCCCATTATTTGGTTGAAGAAATCTTTATTCCTTAACAAACATGGCCATCGTCTACAAGCTGATATAGATCGCTGACAGCTCTCTAATTCAGCTTCACAAGGTGTAGCAGGAAGAAATCTGAAACTGAACTGTATCAGAGGAAGAAAAAACTTGTACCTTTTCTGACTGCAGCTGTCGTTAACTGAGGGGTGAGTTTACCAGGAATGTGCTGGAATTTCCATCACTTTGAGGAATAAATCAAGGCTGGATGTCTTTCAAAAGGAGATGGTATACCTCAAACAGAAGATGCAGACCCAAGAGAGGAATTGCTGAGTGAGGTTCTATGCCCTGTGTTATGCTGGGGGTCAAAGCGCATTATCATAATGGTCTCATCTGGCCTTAAAAGATCTATGAGTCAAATTCTACACCGAGCAGAAGTTATCTGTGGATTTTATTTTGATTGATAGACTATTTAAAGATGCAGAAATAAGTGCTAATATTATAAGAAGTCCACAGTACTCAAATCAGAATGCATCTTTGCAATTCTCAGTCAATCAGCTCACACCATCTGCTAATGGTACATTATTAATTTTGGTCTTGGAGCTTTGATTACAATGATTTGACATACTGGGCCCTGTATTGTATCTGCGTTTTTGTGGTGCTTTCTGTTCCAGGACAAGACTGTGACCGAGCTTTTAAAAGAGAATCAGAACAACTTAACTTCTCTAACATGTAGTGTCATTTATTTAATTATATTTTGCTTGTTTGGTTATGTATTTTGTGGTGGAATAGAGAGACTGAAACAGAAATACAGGACAAAAAATAAACAGCTGGGATAAGCAAAAGGTTTCTGACATCAGGTCTGAGATTTTCAGGATGTGCTCTATTGAGATATGTGGCACTGGCTGCATAATTTTTCTCTATTTGACAGCCAAACACCGGGTGAACGAAGTTTGTTTTGGAGTCCCTACCTGGCAAACAAGCTTGATTTTTTTTTTTTTTTTAAATATTGTTTTCCTGTTGTCCTGTTGGGAAAATGAGAGGGCAATAGGCAATTTCGCAATCCATGGGGAAATTAGAAATATTCTTTATCTCCATAGTGGAATTTTAAGAATTGGTAATCAAAAAATGCTGGTACTCAGACCTCATCTGAAGCCTAATATAAGAATGAATTCCTAAGTCTGTGCTCCTCTGTTTACACTTGTCTAGGATCAAAGCAACTAAAGTCAATCTGCTAGGATTTTTTAGATATACTTGGCTTCTCCAAAAAATCCATTTTCACATCATGCAATATTTTCACACATTTCCCAACTTTTGTCTGGAAAAACAGAGTGAGAGTTCTTTTTCAACACCTAGCGATAAACTATAAGAAGACATTCAGCATTCCTGAAATGAGTGCGTCCTTGCTTTTCCAGTGACAGTTTTCTGTAACAGAGAATGTGTCATGCAGAACTGTTGTTTCGCCTGTTATGTTTCCCCCAAAGCCCCATTCCCTCTCCACCCAGCACGGTGAATAACTTACAGTGTTAGTTGCAGCAGCTGGTTCCTGATGGATCTGAACAGATGCAGTTCAGTTCTCTGGTGCCCCTTAGTGTTAGGTCTTGGAGCTCAAGGGAAAAAAATAAGGCTATAAAATGATATCTGAAAATCAAGAAGCTGATTGCATGCGATGGGGGAAAGTATCTGAAGTATATACTGTAGCTGCTTTCTCTCAAAGCTCCTTCAACATTTTGTTATCACAAATCTGATCTAAATAACAGAATTTTATTTAAACTAGGTTAATGAATTATATGAATGTGAAGAAAAGGGACAAGCTTTCCTCAAAAATATCATTACAGAAGTATGTCCCCATATTCATCATTCATCCTAAATAACTCTAGTAGCACAAAATACTGGCTTCACTTTGAAATGACACTTTTTATTGGGAATATTTATTACTCATGTTCCAAAGCTTGGCAAGTGTGAGGAACTCATGGAAGTCTGTCTCCCTAGCTGGTGGAGTCACCAGATGTTTCACAGACAGATCTACTTAAAGTAATATAGTTCAGTGTCAGCTCTGCAATACGGTGCTTCGATCAATACAATCAGAGCTCATGTTCTATAATTCTTTGACAAATAATATGTAAGATAGCTAATTTATCAAGCACTGAGGACAAAGTCTAACAGAATGAGCATGCACAACATTCAAGAGACTTGAAGCTCTGGCTTAACCTACATACCATGTGTTTTCTTTGTGAAAGTACTTTAGCTTAACACGCAGAAATAATTCTTGACATAACATGTTAATGGTAATAAACACTTGTCAGAATAGAAGGCTTTACTGTTTCAAAGTAAATATTCTTAAATTTTTGCCTAATATCATGCATATAGTAATTTCCTGCATTAGTCTTTTGCTTTTTTTGATTTTTTTGTTACAAAATTGTAAGGTCTGAAGAGCTGTATATAGGTCTTTCAGATGATTTTAACAGGTTTGAGAGCTGTGTCTTGTCTTTGCAATGTATATTCTTTATATAAGAAAAAATGGATTTTCTAATTGCTAAGCAGCACTTCTTTTTGTAAAATCTTGCAGCAGGCTATTTTTAAAATAGTAGATTTCATTTTATTTTTGGGTTGACTGGTTCTACTGATAGAAGCAATTGTTGCAAGAATTATTAACAAAAATATTCAGTTAAACCCTCTACATTGGAGTGTCATCCAGCACTTCTAATACTAAGCAAACATTATCAGGCCTTTTACTAGTTCCTCATATTAATTATTTTTTACAGGTTAAACAATTTGTATTCAATAGGAATATCTTTACATTCTTTGTAGGCAAAATGATATGTCAACTATGTGCTTTAGCATCCTCAGAGTTGTATAATTTTTGTTTCATTCTGACTTCTTGCAACAAATTGTGGGTACTATTTTACCCGTTACCTGGGAAGGGAGTCAGAGATTTAATTATCTGAGTCTATTTGCTGAGAATAATATCCATGATGGTTGTAAGACACAAGGAAGTTAAGAACACTGAAGAATCCATTTTATTTCACATCAAATTCTTAATCTTTTAGTTTCCCATTCAGTATTTTTTAGAAAGCTAAATTATTGCGGGAAAGCTTCGGGCATCTGGGCCTGATTGCCCCAAAGCAATGGGAAATTTATGTTAATGTTAGCAGGCACTGAAGCTACTAATCCCTGTTCGAACGGCTCTAATTCAGATTTTAAGATTCTTGCACTCTCCTTTGTTCCCACTTTCCACATTACCTTCCATTTTGTCCCTTTGGCTTGATTTTTTTTTAAGCTTTTCTTAAAAAATCAGAGGATTAATTATCACCCAGTAAGTTATAAAAGTTTGTCAGACTGGATTTTAAAAGGCTGTGCAATACAAACTTGGAAGATACTAATGTTGTTGATTGATTGAATTATCTTGCAGATGTTTGCTCTGCATCCTATAGGGCTTCTTGTTAGAGAACAAGAACATGTTTTTGTTTGTTGACATTTTCAGCCACGGAGCAATGAACAGTTAACATGGGATCTGGAAGTTCGATAATTTCTCTCCAAAAATTGTAGGTCATCCTTATCATGACATCTTTATAATGAGAGCTCGGTCATAATATTACATCCAGCTGGTATATTTGGGCATGAGTTGAAATGAACTGAGGCTATTCTTCATTAACTGAAGCCATCAAACAAGTGAAATATAACTTTTGCACATGACTGCAGCAGGAAGGAGATAATATAAATGTCTTGTGCAAATTAGCCTATGCCTATTAGAGTAAGGTCTGATCGAAAGCATACTGAGATCAGGGGAAAGATTGCTATGGGTTTTTAAACCAGGCTTGTAGAAAGGAAATAGACAGAAGAAAAAAGATTCCCCCCATATGGGGATGGAAGAAAAAGGATTGAGAGAACCGCCAAAAGGTAGATTACAGCTTTTAAAATATTTTTTCCTCCTTTCCCTCTCTGATTAATTATATTCATTTGCTGTCTTCTAATAAATGTTGTAGCCTGATCATGTTTTTACAGACATCCAAGACATCTTTTTGTCTTTTCTGCTTGGTTGCCTTATAGATATCACCTCATAGGAAAAAGATAATGCTTGATTTTTCTCAGAAATACTCTTTTATAATATTTTTCCTAAATAAAATGAAAAAACGTGAGCACTATGTAAAGAGCTTTAACTTTTGGTTGATCGGCCACATAGTTTTCATTTGCTCTCTCTCACCTTCACTCAAAGAAAATAAAAGTACTTTTAGATATAACCTCACTGTTTAATTCATTCTATTTAAGCATGTTACTGTAGAATATTTTTGATCAGCTTAAGTTACAATGCCTACATTAGGCAGGTTTTCTTTGTGATGTACTGATGTGAGGCTGCTATTCCAGAATTCACACTAACTTGTACTTGTAGCCCTGTTTCCACCCCTGTCTGTGGTATGAAGAATGTGGAAAAGGGAGAAAGAATGAATTTAGAAAGAACGTATGTTACCAAGTAAATTTCTCCCTGCTTATTATCCCACATTTATTCCACTTTCTTTGAAAATATGCCATCCTAGAAAACTCTCTTGAGACTGATCATATGAAAGTTTGATAATATCTTTATATTTCGAGTACTCATGGCTGCAGTGTGACTTTTAAATGCATTTGACAGCATGGTCATGCAGGAGAGAAATCTAACAGACTCTGCCCTGAGGTTGCTACATGTGGGGGTTTCTTCTTTTGACCAGAAGAAATGCTCCTATTAATAAAACACATGTAATTATGCATAGTTCTGATACAGAGCTTGATCATAGGCTGAATAATTAACATTGTAATATATATATCCTCAAAAATGTAAATAATTTTCTGGAACTTTTCGTCTCATCTAGCCATAGCTATCTAGACTTAAGCATCCAGTCAAAACTTATCTTTCCATCATCTTGCTAGTAAAAAGATACAGCTGCCTCCAGAGCACGGCTTATTCCGTCCTTAAACAGGTGTCTGAGACAGGCACTTTGGTATCATCTTCTGCCATCTCTTTCCACTGATTATGGAAGATCTCCCTGATTAACTTCAAACTGTTGCCTATCAAACTTAGCTTTAATTCTCTGAAAGACAGGCAATAATTTTAAGTTAATCAGCCAGGTTCCTTGTGTCCTACAAAAGATTCTTCTCGAAGAAAAAGCTGTAAACAAATGTGGAAATACATATTTGAGACATTTTAAAATTTCCTTTCATACTAACTTTATTCTGTCGTTTACTAGAAAAGCAGACATGAATGATCCATATATTGACACTCCTTATGTTTTGATGTATCTTTTTCTGCCAAGCTGTAATATCTTGCCCTCTGCCAAGTGGCTGCAATGCCATCTGCCAGCGAGGGCGAGAGAGGGTGAGGTTTTTTGCTCTCTGCCTCCGCTGCCTTCCAGGGTATTCCTGTGAAGAAGGCATGTGACTCAAGTTGTAGGATGACTCAAGCTCTTGTGGTCTTCTTGGAGTGGTCCCACAATCAATTTAATGTGTCTGACCTGAAGGCAAATGTCTCCTTTTGTCTGCGACACCACCAGTAACTCTCTAAACACTTTGGCTTCGGTTCCATGTGCACTGAGAGAGATTCAGAAGACTGAGTGCAAGCTGCAAGTAAAGAGCTCCTGTGATTTTATTCTGTTTCCACTCTTTAGATGGGGCATGGTTCTGGCAAAGCATTCATTCCCTCTTCCTCAGCATCTCTATTTATAAACAGGGGAGGCTGGGAGAATTAGCTAATGTCTACGAAGTGCTGTTTTAAATAATAAAAATAATGAATTCACCTCTTGATGGGCTGCTATATAGATCAGCATACCTTGTTATTTCTTATCTCATTTAGCTCCTAAGGACTGAATATTTGTTATTGTTTCGAATCAGGTTGCTCTCCCTTTCTAAGGGGCATACACGCCTTTGTGAACAAACAAATAAAGATTTTCTGCAAAAGGGATCTCGCTCAGATCATTCTCAATCTTAGAGTAAATGAACAGTATTGCTTTTCTAATTTTCCAGTAAAATACATTACTTGATATTTGGTGATATATTACATTTTCATTACATTACATTGCTGGGAAAGCAGAGCTGTATTTTCATGCTTTTTTCTTGCGGGGGGAGACAGAGAAAGGAAATGTAATTATACTGGGTACTTTAGTCTCCTAATTAGCTTCACTGGGTCTTAAATTTAACTCTTACATTCTGTTGAAGTTCATTTTTCTTCTCTTTCCTTTCATCTTGTTCTCCTTTTTGCTTCTAGAGACAGCTCCTGATGGCCAGCTGTGGCTGTGTAATACTCACTTCCTCCGACAGCACCAGAGCAAATACAGCTTCCAGCCCGTTACCTAGCACATTCAGAGTCTTGCTAGGGGTAGGCAGACAGACTCTGCCTCTGAGTGCTTTGATTATGGCTATAATTTGCTTGAAGCCGCAAGTACGGCTGGCCCAGGGCCATCGGAAGTGCACTGTGTGTTGCTGAGGTGACTGCGTGCTCTCAGAGTTCACAGACCATCATTTCATATGGTGTTGGCCGACTCTGCTGCACATGGGCTTCATGAAACAGTAAGAGATTAAACACTTCAGAAGGGCAATGATCTTCAGCTTCTTGCTGGTATTTCTCTAAAAAAAATTAGTGCAATTTAACTGTCATTACTTTTTTTTACTTTTCTTATAATTGCTTGTAAGAGAGAACTCCTTGAAAGCCTGAATTACAGGCCAGAATTCCTTTTAGTACAGAAGGAAGAATGGAGAACAAAGGGGGAGTCACCACTGTACTTTAGATACCTAACAACGCTGACAGAGAGGGAATTCGCTAAAGTAAGCTGGTTAATCTCTCTGAACTCCTTCCTTAGTCAGTATAGAGAGATAGGCTCCTTTGTAGGGAACAGTTTTAATTAGGCCCCTTCTTTGCATCACCCACAGAAGAAACTCTTTCTCTCTCCTCCATCCACTGAGCCTCAGGAGGGAGCTGGTTTAGTTTCTCACCTAAAGCAAGGTTTAGGACTACTCTCCAGAGTCTCCGATGTACAGGGCATATCAGTTAAAATCACAAGAAGATGTAATAGGTGGTTAATAGACATACAGGATCAGGAAGGCCGAAAGTGTTATGGCAGTAAAGACATAGTTAAGGAGTAACCAGTGGGAAGCTCTTAATTCATACTGACATTACTGAAACTTGGAGACACCCTTTTGAAATGGAAAACTATTGTTTTTCTTTTTTCCTGTTTTTTAATTAAAAAAAACGTTTCTGGCTTCCTTATTTATCAACTGCTGTGAAAGCTGTGCTCTTTTTTCTCAGTCTGAACTTTCTGCAGTGACCAGCTTGAATAAACAGGACAGATTTGAGGGTTCAAAACAGTGAAACTTGTGTTGCTCATAAAAGGTGTCAGGGCAGACCAAATTAAATAATGCTTTGGCCTTTAGGTTTTAAATTTACTACTAGAGTGAATAGGCTCCTGTCTTAAGGTATTTTAAAAGCAAAACCTACATAGCTAGGTTAAGAACTGGCACAAAGAAAGGACAAGAATAGTGGAGAATTTATTTTGCTTTATATATACAATGATAGAGAACTTAAAGTTCTTGATGGAGAAAATCCATCCAGAAATGTGGAGTTAGGACTTGAAAATTTCATAATTTTTGGTAGCCTTCTGGCAGAAACTTGATTTCTTATTTGCAATTTATCTACCCTTCGGATGATAAAGCTACAGCTGAATAAATGAGTACTCCAAAAACTATGGCATGTTTTTAATATTAGGCATTTCAAAAAAGTTAATCAGATGTTAAAGTTAAGCAGATGTTTAGACAGTATGTAGGTGACTGAAATGTTTGTGGTATTCCACCGAGGCACAAAACCAGTCTATGTACTTTACATAACTTCAGTTTAGAGGCTTTGTCATATTTCCTAGGCAACTTTCTTTGTCTTTAGGTGCTGTAACAGTAGAAGCATATACACTAGTGATTCTTGGGGGAAGCAGGAGTTATTTTATAGTAGATAATTTTAGCCCAATGAAGACTTTTCTCCTACTTGCCAAGAAAAAAAGGGAAAGGCTCTTTCAGGGCAACTCAGATCATAGAAGTTCAGCTCTCCAGAGCCAAAAGAATTTTGGATATGAAAACTAAAGCTTTTAGTTTCACAGATATATTTGAGAATGCTGCTCCTATGCAGCATTTGTTTAATGTCCAAAATTGTACATGCACAACTTTTTTTCATGAAGCACCAATGCAAACAAGAGCATAATGAAAAGTTATTTTTAGGCATTAACTGCATCTATTAGTAATTTTGCATTATGAAGAATGAAAAATATATGTTCACCATAAGCACATACAGACATCTCTTCTTGGGAAGAGATGGGAAAGGTAATCTGCTCTTGACCGTGAGCAAATGTCACAGCTTATGCCACTCACCTACCTGTAGTTATTGATACCATGAATTACAAAACTTTTGAGCCATTGAAAAGCAAGAAGCACAAATCTAAGGTGAATTTAGGAATCTCCTTCACTTTCACACATGTAACCATTCCAGGCTATCTCCACAGCAGAGGACCTAGATTTGCCCATCTTCTGCTTTGAGGGTTTGATGAAGGAGCTTTGTCTTGTGTAAATATTTCCATAGATGCTATGCATATATTGGCCAAACATACTTAATTGGAGGCAGCAGGCAAAGCAAAGGAATGTAAAAACTGTCCTAGGATTCACAGTAGATTTTCTCATATGGAGTTAAGATTCCTCAGATGTTCCTAACTTAGTAGTTCTTCAGTTCCTAAATTAATCAATCCTTGTGCACCAAGGAGGGGCACAAGCATTCTGTATGCAGCAAAAAGTGGTTCTGTCATTATTCTAATGTTACAACAAGCAAACGTACAATGCAACTTTAATACAGAAACAAAAAAGTTTAAAGGAGAAATAAGGTGTTGTAGATATGAACTTGGATGCTCTATTACTAGATCGTTTCCCTCAGTGGAGCTATAAGATTTTCCTAAGTAGTCTCTCTGTTCTCATTCTAACCATGGAAGAGTTATTCAGAATGGATAACACACAGACATTTTGGGCCTTATTAATAATGCAAACAATTGTATTTTCAATTATGTTCTTAATTACAAAACAAACTAAACAACATTACTTTTGAAAGGACTGCATAATTCTTGGATGTATTTCTGTACAAATATCTTGGTGAGACATCTGCCCAGATAAGTATTTCTCAAAGTTTGCCCTTAAATCTAATCTGGCAAGGTGGGCAGAGTATGAGCTTTGATATTAATTAAAACTATCTGCATTAATTTATAAAAAGCTAATTTCTCTGCCTGTATGAAGCCTGAATTTCTTGTATGTTTTGCATCCCCTTAAATAAGCTAACTGTATTTCTGCCTCTTTCTTTTTAACCTATTATTCTCCTAGAAAATACATGTATTTAGAAAGATTAATCAGAAATACAGTGCTGAAGTCCCTATCATATTACAAAGACCTACACCTCTATGCAATCATTGTTGGCATACATCCATTGTAATTTTATCTGCAGATTTGTATCATCTGAGTATCAGACTCAAGGCTTAAACTACTGATGGACATTTTTCAGAAAGCTGCAAAATACAGGAAAAAAGGTATGAAGAACAATCATTCCATAAATAAGTTTGCCATGATGTCGGGGGTTTTTTCTTTATAAATCCATTTGTCTTTTGCTCTCCAAGCCTGGACAAAGTGTGTGGCTATGAAAGTTACAAGTTAGATCTGGGAAATTAATATTACTACTACTGAAGATTACTAAAATATATTAAGAAAATAGAGATGGTTCACTGAAATACCAACATATTTTTATTATTATGTTTTTATCACGTAATAGTATAAGTGAGTGATAAAAGTGATGAGTAAGAAGTGGGATGAAAGTAGTGTTTATTGGGACTACAGTTGCCATTGGAATATCTTCATAATAACTGTGCTGGATGCCACAGTGCACCTTAAAAGTAATAATAATAGTAAAAAAAAAAAAGGTTTCATGCGAAGCTTTCCCTGGTGGCAATGCTAGTTTAATATCATCCCACCATTTCTTCCTCTAGGTGCTTTTTCCTGTCCCCTCCCTTGGTTCATTGCTCTGTCCCTCTGGGCCAATGCAATCGCTATTCTGCAAACTGGACTAGTGAAATGATGATAGTAACCCAACTCATTTCAGTAGTGCAGTTTATTGACTCGTTCAACAACCAGTTGGTGCAACTGAATGCAACCAAAGGTAAACTACAACACAGTGACAGGAACTTATTTAAACAGCTTTGTTGCTGAGGAATTGTATTTTCAAACTTACCTTGAGAGAGAGAGAGAGATTTTCCTTGTGGAAAACAGAAATACGAGTTTGTTTCAAATATCATTTAACAAACATGCACAAAGGGCCCTCAATTTTCAAACCTAGTAACACGTAATGAAAAGACTATTTGTTTTAAATGAAGGTCTGAGAATACACAATTAGTACAGAAGAAGTGAAAGGCTGCTTCAAGTGGGAGAACTTATAAGGACATAAGATGAGGTGGAAAACTAAATTCCAGGGTTATTTTTACTTCCTGAAAAATCTGGAACAAGATTTTGGATTCTTTGGCTTACTTCCAAATAACTTTTATAAGCAATTTGTTTATTTTATAGAAATAATACTTTGGTTTACAGTTCCAGTAAGTAGCCTGATTAATTCACTGCATTGGACCCTACTGGCTTATTTTCTCTCCTATTATCACCCCGTCTTTACTGTTTTTGCCAATATTCCACCATACCTGAGCAAACATATATATCAAAACAAAGCCAATTATTAACTGGAATTCTTAAATAACTGCTTTCTATGAGTTCATGCACCCTTCCTAGAGATTTTTAACTAACTTAGTTTCCAGCACAAACATTCACAGGAAATGAATGATGAAATAGGAAATATAGAGAAGCATTAGTTGGAAGGGCTTTCTAAGCCAGGAAGAAAAGCCACATCCTGTGTCTTGTCTGAGCAAACATGTTTTGACAATATACAATTTCTAAATAAACTATCAAATGTGGAAAGTAGTTATTAAATAAATATAAACAACAAACATTCCAGGATCTCATGATCAGTTCAAAAAATCTCTCTCAGAGATGAAAAACAAATCAAGTAAATAGTGTGCTATTATTCATGCAGACCTAATTATACATTAGCACTTTGTTAGGGATTTTCCAGCTGTCCTGTCTGGTTTCACTACTTCTGTATAAATTCACCTTTTTCCTCCTTGCTGATGCAAATATATGTCTTACGTGATCCCCCCATCCCCTGCTCCTTTTCTCTTTCTAAAGAGACTATAATAGCATTGCTGGTTGAATAACAGGGCACTTTCATTATGTGCTCATGAAGACGGTTTGCCCGACTTTGTGTGAGCAGAACCATTTAAATGCTCTGTAAGGATTCTGAGTAGAATACCTTGCAGTACTCTAATTCAAGGAGTGTAAATTACTGAGCAAAATCTGTATTAGTCAGGAGTAGTTGCAATCACTGTGTTAACAGCTCCTTTTTTTCAATTCTCTTAACCAAGAACCACTGTAAGAGATTACCTGTTTTGGAAAACATCTTTGAAATAATTAATGCACTCCACTTATTCCTTCCAAGAATTCACTAGCCCTATTACTATAATTATCTCTGCTTGGACTATGAGTACTAACTACACAATATACATGTTTCACTGACTAATTCTGTGCTAAGAATGTGAAAACTTGTTCTCTACCCATCCTTCCTATTACACTCATAGTGTCCCAGAACAGAGTATCCTTGTCCCAGCTGCTAGTCAGCTGGCACAGGCCCTGTGATCTCAAAAAATGTATTCCACAAGACTTACATGCCGTCCTTTGACCCATGCATGGCAGACAAGTTTTATCCACATGCACCACATGCCCAAATCAGCAGTTTGTTCTGTGTCTATGTGCAGGGGCACACGCCACCTTGCACACAATACCTGTCCCACAGAATGGAGATTTGGCACCTTGGAGACAGTGTCCAACTAGGGCAGTAAACAGGATGATCAGCAGCGGGTGCAGAACATTCATGTCCCACAGTCATTCTCTTCAGGGAGCTCTGGCCATCCTCTAATCCATCCCAGTGGAGAAATGAGTTGCCTTCACCTTCTGAACCTTTGCTACCTCTGACTACCCAAAGCCTTCTCTGGAAGTCATTATAGCCAGCACTGTTAGCTATGCCAGTGAATCCCACCACATCAGATGCCTCAACATACTCTGCTTTCCACAGGTGAGGCAAAAAGGCAAGCCTTTGTTAAAAGTATCGGCCTGTGTGTGGTCCTTATTCCATTCATCATCATGGCAGATGTTACCTGCTCACTAGAGTTGTGAGTTCTGAACTTACTTCAGGACAATCACAAACTCTGCTCACTTCAGTTCGATAGGTCTTGGAGAAGCATGCATTCAGCCACCTGAGTGAAGAAAGGTTAGTCTCGAGAGACAGGTTGGACAACATGGTCCTTAATGCTAACTGGATCATCAACTCTTGCTCTACTTTATGCCCAAGGATGCTTACAAGCCATTCTGACAGGAAGTATCATAGCTGGACAAGATCCTTCAGCTCTTGTTTGTCCATCCCAGAAGTGAGTGACAGGGTGATGGAAATGTGCGTATAGCCATCTGAGCAGGGTTATAACTTCACCAAAGGTCTCAAGAGCAACTGGAGAAGCAATGCAGTGAAGCCTTTCAGTCTTCCACAAACAGCTGTCAAAAAGTGGATCTGACTCCTCTTCCTCTCCCACATTTCTCCCACTGGCAATCGTTGCCAGTTCCTGGCTTCTCCACTGGTGTTTCCATTGTCTTTTCTTCAGAGAGTCTTCCTGCCTGCATCCTTCCCAGCCCCTCCCCTTTGCCTAAGAGCTACAGAGTCATGGCCTGCTTGCCTCTGTTCCCTTGATCGTTGCTCTTTATCCACAACGTTTCTTTTTATCATCTCTGCTTTCCTCCACATTTTACACAGAGAGAAATAATAATTGTTATCCTTCCCCTGCTAGAGGTGCTTAACATGCAGGGCACTGTCATGACCAAGACTCTTGGTTATTCTCTCTATTCTCCTCCTATCAGTAACCCTATGTCTTTGATCTCTGTATCTAGCCCACTTCTACCAAGACATCTGCACATCCCAGTAGACAGCAACTTCTATATTAACAAAGGCTTTAACACAAATCTGAACTACATATAAACTTTGCTTTTAAAAAAATCAGTATTTGATAAGAGGAAAAATCATACAAGAAAACCATCCAGACTTTGGAAAATCAATAAAAAGAAATGTGAGGGACAATGTATGGTGTCTTTCATCTCAGTCAAGGCAAATGGTCTGGGGGTGGCACCAGCACTGTGGTAGGCACCTGCCTGGGGGGTAGTCACTGAGGATGTACCTCTGGCACCCTTCTCGATGTGAGGCCCTCTTTGAGGTATAAGAATGCTCAGTCAGGAGCAGAAGCTAATATACCATGAAGGTGCTCCCTTTCTTTCTCTCACCTTCAGTTGATGCCTTGAGCCACTCCACTCACTGCCATGATCACCTTCTTAAAGAAGAAGACCGTCCAGAGTGTCCAGTGGGTCACTTCGTATGGGCTGCAACTCTCACTTTGAGCTGTTTGCCTGGAGCCATTTCTGGCCCTTTCAGGCCAGCCTCTAGAGTAACACTGTGGTTGTGCTAAGACAATGAGATGGGGTCACACAACGTGTATGAGGGGAGAGGGTGGACACAGAGAATACATTGTGGCAACAGCAATGTTCCCCAGGTGGAGATGAATTCAGGAAAGACTGTTTTCTCTAGGTGCGCTTCTAGGAGCGCGTGGTAGAAATGTGCTGCTGTCTAGCTGTGATGCACAGTGCCATTTTTAAAGATGGTGCCATGTCCTCAACCAGATGGAGCACTCAGTTGGGTCGTATGCTGCCATGTTTGGGTGCTGCCAAGGCCAGTCTTATTCAGGAGACCTGTGCACAGGAAAACAATATTAGCTGTGATCTCAGCACACATGGGTGGTGATGTGGGGTGTAGCTGCTGAGATACAGACTGACTACCTGGGACCTGCTGTTTTCTTGACTTCAGTTTGGCTCGCAGGCCATCTGTTGAGGAGACTCCCTTCCCTCCTTCAGGTACAGTGTCTGTCATTGTGTTTGCTGCCTGCTGTCATCAGACATTGTACTAGTTTCCTGAGCTGAACCCAGAACACTGTCCCCTTTCCTCCACTCCTTTCCAGCAAATACAGAAAACAAACGATCACTCCCCACTGCTTCTCCTGGGCTCCTCAGCTCGAGCCCAAGTGGAGGGTACTTATGGCAGCTATACCAAACTGTATCAGGCCAGTGGTTATGACTGTGGGCCCTGACATGTGCAACTTTCACTTTTTTTTCAAACATCTTGCCAATCAAGCCCAACGTTTTGCAGCTTGTCTCCATATAAGAGTCGATGGGAGGTCTTTGCTATTCTTCTCACCCTTCTCAAACAGCTTTCTTGCTGCTTTTCTTTTGGGACTGATGAGAATAGTACAAGACAATGTGTTCTAGATGAAATTGCAACACTGACTTGTATCAGGGAACTATAATATTCTCTATGATGTTATTCATTGTTTCTTTGCTTATGCAACCTACCATCTTGATTATTTTTGACCACATATGCACAGAGTTGTCTGCAGTGATAACCTGGTACATTTCTTTTTTTGATCCACTTAAGTTTTCAATCCTGTGAAGTCTTTGAGCATTTTTTTTTTTTTTTCATATCCAAGGTGCATTATTTTACATTTGAGTCACATTAAATAGCAGTTTAATGTTGCTAATTAAAAAATATAAATTTTCTACCTTGTTCAAGTAGGTAATTTATGTCCTCAGTATTTATTGTGATTTTCTTTGCTCCTGACTGTCCTATACAACTTTACCACTTTTGACAAACATAGGGAAAGCTTGAAGGCCAACACCAGCAATGACTCCTACTGTAAAATGTGTGTGGGTGAAAATAAAGACAAGAATATTCTAACACTTGCTACAGCTGTGCTTATGCACAAAGAGAATTGATCACTTCATGCAACTTAAGAGTAGATGAACAAGTACTTATGACCACGTGGAATCTAAGATTGAAAATGCAATAACCCCATAACAAGCATGTTTATTGGCATCTCAGCAGGACATAGGAAACTGATACTCAATTGTTTTCAATTAGTTTACAGTCTCCTAACCAGACTAGAGACTTTTCTTGTACCCATCACCAGAACCTAGGCATTTTCGGAGGAGAAAATTACCTAACACTCAGAATGTTAAAAATATGTATGTGAAGATATATAAAACCCATATTAAATAGCATCCATCTGACTCAGCTGAGTTTATTTTATAAAGCCTGTTTAATTTCATTCTAGTGACTGTTCACCCAAAGCATACAAAAAGACACATTCTTCCTTTATATTTTTCTGAACATTCAGACCAGTTACTTCCTCTATGATGTCTCAATTCCTGAGCACTGCTTGAAGGCTGGGATGAACACACGATGTACAAACATAGAAGGAAGGATGAAAGGTCATTTCCATGAAGGGCTTTACCTCTGCACAGTCCTAATAGAGGATAAGTTTGTACCCTTTCTGTGGAATCAGTCCCCTCCTTTTTTTACTTTTTTTTTTTAATCTTGTCTTTCCTTATTATTTAGGCTCTGCAAATATAATCTCTTCCGGATTTATAATATATTTTTTTAATTAATTTTTTCCAGTCATACTCAACTCTATCACAGAAAATATTTTTTTAAAGAAGTGAGCCACTGAAATTCATAACTTTTCCATAACATGATTGCCCTAAACATCCTATAACTTCCTTACGTTTCATCTAACCAGGTCATTAGCCTGTTTGATTTATCTCTTCTTCTGCACATCTAATTATTTTGAGAATGTACAGCATCTCTACTTGTCAAGTATTAGCTCTCATTTCAGTTTCATTTAACTTCTGGAACTCCTCTAATAATACCTTCAAATATGTCTTCAATCATGTTCAAAAACTTTCTATTTTTGCTGGTTCTTTCTCTGAAATTAAAATTTTACATAGGTGAAAAATCTCCACAGTTTTTACAGATGAACAATTTTTTAAGGGGAAAAAGTAGTAAAGGAAATTAACTGTTCAGAATTATGGCATTTGTGAGAGCTAGTTTCCAATCTGACTAAAATCCCAAGTGGAGAATACTGCATTAATTTTATGAAGCAAAAATGAAAATACATTTTGAAAAAAAAAGAAAACAAAAAAGGAAAGAAACTGACTAAGAAACTAGAAAAATGCTTTTCATAATAAATTAAGATCTTACAAGCAGTTTAACCAAAAAAGGGTTCTAGCAATTTATAGTATGATGGGGGAAAAATGAGATGGAATCAGAATCATGTCATGAATGACATGGCTATATTTGTTTTTGTTAGTTAAGCTTAACTGTTTGAGACATCTGCTCATGAATTTGATGGATGATGCACATTTTTTGAAAGGGACTGGATGATTGTCTTTAGCTATTGCTAAGAATCATGTTCGACATAATTTCTATTGAATTTCCTAAGGATGTTTTAAATTTTTGAGTTGATACTTAACATGCTTAAGCAAACTTATTCTTGCAAAAGTTCATGTTTTGGAGTGATAATTAAACACAATAACTCTTACAGATTAAGATATACCTAAGATCTTCATTCACTCTTGTATTCAATGAAAGAAGGAGATATACGCGTATCTATCTTCCTCATTTTATTTTTCAGTCATATGCATAGAAATCAAAGCAAAATTAACATCATGAAAACCAAATGATGCCAAATAGAAAAGTCAAGTTGGTATTTTAACCAGATAAATGATTTAAAAGTCATTATGATTTCTGATTTTTTGTCAAAATAAACAGGCAACTAAATGTTTTTTGCCTAGACATGCAACAGTTAAATTTGATCAATCTGACTCCTGAGTTATGATTCATCTGATCAAATGCAGACAACTACCTTGCACATATTTATACCTGAGCTGGTCACCTTTGAGTCTCTCCATAGTCACTGCAGAGAAATAGGCACTTTGCTTGTAAAATTTATCTTTTCCTGAAGTAGGTATCTACATCAACTTGGATGAATTGCACTTTGGCAGTGTTTATTTCTCCCCATTGACTATAAGTTGGTCTCCAGTGACTTGTATGGATGCAGGTGTTCTACACTGACATAAAAAAAAAAATCAAATTAAACTGTCTGCTTAGTTTTGTGGGTTCATTTACACCATCAGTATAGCCTATTTTAGATAGTATTAGCAATAAAAGCAGACCATGCCTATTGAAGGTTTATTTCTGTGGTCTTTCATACAGAAAAAGTTCAGGTAGAATCAAAAAAATTTTAACTAAGGAATGCATAACCTCACTCCTTAGACTTATTGTTTTATAGAAGGATAGAGGTAAAACTATAATGGTGTCAGTCACAATGAACTAAGAGGGAAGAATGCCATCTTTAAAGAACAAAACACCAACTGAAAAATATGTGTTCTGTCCACCTTGCACTATCTGTAGGATTTGGGGATTTTTGTGTGTTTGCTTTGTGGTATGTGCAATTTTAAAGGAAACTTGTGGCCAAAGATAGTGATAAGAAAGTAATAAGCAAGGCCTTAACTCCACTGCAAAATATGATGCCGTTTTTTAAATTATGTGCATTGCTTTATTAGTGGGGTTTTTTTCATTAAGTATGAAATATTTTCAGATATGAAAATCTATATGAAAATCAATATGGTCATTATGAAAATCATAACTAAAAGATATGAAGGAGAATACACTATACAATTAAATTAGTAAAATGAAATTAAAGTGAAGTTTTTTGCATTTTCATTTGTTTAAAATGGTCTCACTTTACAAAACATAAATTCTTAATTCCTATGAGTTTACTTTCTCAATATGTAAGATGTCTGGCTTGCAGTCATTCTGATTAACTGGACTAAGTTTAACGTTCAGGTTTTAATATCTTAAAAATATCAAGATTATTGATGGCCTGACATATTTTTACCCTAATCTTGGGAGGTGGTGAAACAAAGATTTCTGTGAGCAAACTGATTACTCCTTCAGATCCCACATAAGTTGTCATGATGAGTCAGACCAATTATTTTGTTTGGAGTAAAATTTCCAGAATGCCTCAGTAAATTATGAGTCCTAGTTTCATTTTCCAATTTAATTTCAGGATTAGTATTTAAATATTTGTGAAACTTTTGTGCTATAAACAACAAAAATCCTGTCTTTAAGTGATGTGGCAATAACTACAGGTTTTCAGGTCCAAGTTCCTTTTGCTTCTGCAGAGTTACCTGTCTCTAGTAAATTCCAGAAGATTTCCTGCTACTGTCTCTTTAGACAGTATACATTATTCTGTTTAGCATATGTAGAAACTAGGCTTGCAAAACAGAGAAAAAATAAGACAGACTGACAGGATGTCACAGACGTAAAGTAAAATGGTATTTAGTCAAAATATTTCATGGCTTTTTTTTTCTCAAAATTCAGCTGAAAATTTTCAATCTTATTCCCATTCAATCAATGTCAAATAAAATGCCAGCGAAATAAATTACTTTTTTTTTTTTTCCAAAAAAACTAGTGATAAGATGCAAGCTTTAAATGTTCTTGAAAAATCCCCACAATATTTCTCTTTCATATGTTAAAATCCAGTCTGTTTTAAGTGATCTGGTTCTATCAAAAGTTGATTTAAATTAAAATCAATTAGAAGCATAGGATGATATGAGAGAAGCAACAATGCAGCTGCCTAACATTGAACTCTGTCTCTTGTAACAATCAGTCCCAAGTCTGGGATCTGAGTAATACAGATGAAATTTTTTTCTTCAATTATTTAGCCATTCATAAAAATGGATTTGCAGGCAAATTAAAGTTTGGAGACCTGAAAAGACTAATGCAGAAGCTTATCTTACTGATAGACCTTCACTTTTTTTTTAGCATATGAATAAGCATGTCCTGACATGTCTGGAAGGCTGGAACCCCACTTGTCAGCAATGTCATAATGTAATACAAATGTAATGAAATAATGACTGCATACTGAACAGTCATCAGTACCCAGATTTCTGCTGGTAAAGTCCCCTTAGTGTCAATGTTTCTTTTTATGGAAAGGTACAGAACTTCCTCAGTCCTGCCATCATGTAACTGCTCAGACTCTACTGCAAGCCTATATTCTAGCATGGTTCAAAACACAGATATTACCCTTCCTGTATTTCCAGAGTGCCTAATAAGAAAGCTGTTTTTGGAAAGCGCCCATCCCATTGGAATTCACGCAAAAAAGAGGAGCAGATGAGGCAAGAAAAAAAGTTCAATTTCATATCCCCAAACTTAAAATATTTCCCTGGGAAATGAGAATTCAGAAAGGACTTGTCATGATTTAACACTGACTCTCTGGTAAGATAATCCAACCCTCATGGAAGAATGCTCTTCAATATAAATTGCATTTGAAAGGGACCAGTGGCCTTGTTTCTTAGGGGTGATAGGCTGCAGAGGGGATTTTCAAAGCCTTGTAACTGCCATTTGTATGTGATAGCATACCATATGCCAAAATAGTGTTAGTGGTTCTGAAAATCCCACGTCTTCATTTGCACCTTTTATGGAAAAGAATATTTTAAAACTATGTAATAGAAACACAGTAAAAGAAGAATAATACTAATCAAAACAGTGCAATGAATAATTTCAATAAGAACTGAAGAATAATTATTCTTTCTAATATTTGTGAAGATGGGTTGGTGGGAAGAGTTTTTTCCTATCTCTAGTAGGATTCCAAAATGTAGTTTCAAACCACAAGAGAAATAACTAATTTCCTGAATCCTGAAAGTCTTCTAGGCTTGACGTTTTCAACAAGATACTTCTTCTCCGCAGGCTTGAGTCTTCCATTTTAATCTTCACCAAGAAAATCTCTCTTAATTCAAGTGTCACCAGCTGCTAATCAGCAGTTGTGATAAGCTTAATGCCCCCCCCCAGAGGAAAGTCCATCTCTCATAGAGTCTTAGACATTTTAGTCCTGGTTATTATCCAAGCAGCCTTTATATAATGACCTATAAGTAGCTGTTAGGCCTTTTTTTTTTTCTAAACGGCAAGACCTCACACAAACTCAAAGAATTTATTCTTCTCTTTGGAGCAGATTGGCCACATTATTTCTCTAGCTTCAGCACAATGAAAACAACTTACATGAGCTGTCAAGCCTCATCATTCAAATAACTCCTAAATACTTCACCACAGAAAGTAAAACATGGTGATTAATACTCTAGCATGTGTTGCATATTGTCATGTATCCTGCAATTGCCAACCAGCTAAAACGGCAGCACATTTTACAGCCAGATGTGTCAAGCTTTCATCTGCTTCTTCAATGGCATTCTAGGAAGTCTAAGCCCCTACATCACTTATATTCTAAAAGATAAGGCTAAGAATCAAAAATCTTCTCTCCAGAGAAGATATGGTGTGTGCTCTTTCAAGTGTAAAGAATTGATGTCCTGCTTTAAGCTTCTGTTATCTAATTGAAGATGCAGTTTTAGAATCATTTAGTCGCAATAAATGGTTGAGGGGAATGCCTCAAGACGTTCCTACTTTGATGGGTTATAAAGTAGAGGAAAAAACATAAAAAATCTGCTGTCATATTTGTTTGGTCTGATGAAATTAGTTTCTTGGAAGGATTTCTACAGTTAATAGGATATGTGATTTTGAGCATATCACCCCACACCCCGACACCATACATTTCATGAACTGAAATGACTTTTTAAGAATAGGTTCACAGCTAGCTTTCTTGTCTCAGCCTGACTCTTTCTGCTTGAGGTGTGCACATATTATCTCTTGCCAGACTTAATATGGTAATTTCAAAGTAAACCAGCTAAGTCGTACTGTCTTATGTGAAACTTAAATAAGAAAATATTCTATTCTATTCTATTCTATTCTATTCTATTCTATTCTATTCTATTCTATTCTAAAATGGAGTAGATGTTTCTTACTTTATGAAAGTTCTTCCAGCACTTGTTTGTCCTGTCAGAACTAATGAGACAATTTCTGAGTCAGACTAGATGCAGTTCAAATAATTTGGTAGAGTTAATTAATAAATGTTCTATAATACATGTTCTCAGCACCAGAGAGTTTATGGAAATCTTCAGGTACCTAAGCTTAGGAGAGTTGCCTAGTGGCATTTACAAAATACCTAAGTTAATAAGGTACCTAATTCTCCTTGTCTAGCAGTATGCATTAAATGATTAAATGACTTGTCTGCTTACAGCAGTTCCATAAATCCTAGGATGTATAAATCTAAATATTGTAGTTTAAATTTATTGGCATTTTCTATTACATAAATGTTCCTAATAAAGTTGAATTTTCATACAGGTTCAGAGAAGTCACACAAAAAACCTCTTCCAGTCATGAGTTATTGTGGAGACCATTTTATAAGAAATCCTTCAGTTTCCTTTTACTATCTCCATCCTTTCTGATTGCCCTCTTTAGAAGCCTAGATAATTCACTAAATTTCAGATGAGTGTAGGATTCTTATTTTTGTTTTATCTAAAAAACAAAATCTCATTTATTTTGATCTTTAGCCATTTGATCTTCATTTTTATTTTATACTTTCTTTGATCAAAATTTTTTATTTTAATGTTTTAAAGAAAATCTACCTTTAGATATATCATCTTATACTAGGATCCTATCGGATCTCATAAGCTAGGTCAGGTCAGGATGGATTAATACTGGGAGCAGACACCTCCTAGGAATATCTAAGCCTCTTAGAAAATCTAAATCAATATACAGCACAGTGCTAGAGGGCAATGTACTGCTAAAAGTGTCATCTTTTATATACATTAAAAACTGAAGTCTTGACATTTGTAAAATCTTGTGACAGAAATGGTATTGATTTTTCATGCTTCAGTTTTGGGTATTGCACTTGGAATCTTAACATTTTCAAAAGTTGGGCTGCCAAAGTACAATATTTCCAGTTTTGGAAAACTAGGCCACCATAGTTGTCCCAAAATACATTTGAAAAAATGGAAGCTTCTGAGATACCAGTTCTTTCTAAAACTTTTGGCCACTGCCTGTTGAAAACCTCTCCTCTGATGCCAAATAAGTAGTAACTGACGTTTAAGTACCTCTAGGATTTTCTTTGGTGATAAAATCAAATTACAGAATCCTCCTTAAGCTAGGACAGAAACTAACTCTTCTGGGTTTTACTGATTGCTGTTGAACTTGCTGGCTGAGAGCATAAACTGATTTGACACATGGATTATCCCTACTTACGCTGCGAACACAGAGAGTGGTCCAAGTTATGACATTTTGGTACAGTTTCAGTTTAAGCTCATGTGCAACTGAGAAGAAATAAAAATGGTTGACCTAAGATTCTTTGTCATGCAAGACTTTTCATGTCTTAGATGTTTAATGAGGAGGCATGCCAAAAGCCTCTAAAAGCTGATTCTTTTTCAGAGTACCATTTATACCTCCTGTATACTGTTCTGCAGGTCTTAGGTTTTTTTCTAGCAAAGCAGTGCATACTGTGTTGAACTATGAATCCAGTGAGCAAACTAACACGTTAAATGGGAATAAGGCATAACAACAACCACCTTTTTTGAACTGAGTCCACATGAGATACTTAAGCTCAATACATCACAACCTATCTGGCGTAACTCAAAGTCCAATTTAGGTAGCTAGCCTCTCCCACTACACCATAAGAATTAGGTACTGAAGGGAGAGATTCATAGAAGTCAGCTACCAAGGCTGCAAGCTGCTTAAGTTCGCTTGTTAGAGGCTCCCTCTCCCTCTAAACTCCCACAGTTTGATCATTCTTGTAGGAAAAATATGTATTACACTTTACAATTCCTAACCCTATGAATCCTCTCCTAGGGTTAGATGAACTTGTTCTTATACAATGCACAGCCAAGAAAAGATTTGAACTTTATTACTTAATAGACTAGATTGGTATCTCAGGTACCACAAAATGGTCACTCACTGTCTTTTTGTGGATCACTGTATATTTAATTATTTATGTTGGAACAGCTTAAAAAAAAAAAAAGAAAAAGAAATGCCTTACTTCAGAATATTCTCTCTCCCATCGTGTAAGGATACTCTCTTGAATGAGCTGCTCCATGAGAACAGGCACATAAATTATCTAACTGTAGTCTTTTACAGAGCTACTTCTACCCTAGGCAAGGGGGAAACTGGAGAAGAGTATGCTGGAATCTTTCCTCTTGCATTTTATGCAAGGCCTAACCTAGAGTCATCTGACAATGCCAATGGATTCAGTATTTTTAAGTGAGATCAGATGAATTTCCATGGAACTTTCAAATCCGATGGGTGGAAAGTAGTTCAGGGCTGCCAAGGTTGCGAACACATGGAAGAAAGCAAGCAAAGATTATACAGGCCACCTCAGATACCACAAGCAGCATACACTAGTGAAGTTAATGCTTCACTTGGTTTTATATATATATAGCTTCTCAGCAGTGGTAACTAGACCATTCAGAGTGTTGTGCCAATGCAGCTCTAATGCTACTGGAAATCAAATGAGTAGCTGTGGTGCAAACTCAGATGTATTGCCATAGCATTCAGTTATGCTCTACTAATATCCCTGTCTATGCAGAAACATATATCTTCTATGTACTTCTAAAAAGTATATTCAGCCTATAGTATGGACTTGGGTTATGAGTACATCGCAAGTGTTCATAAGAGTGCATCTTGGGAGGGACTGTTGCTTTCTCCTGAACTCAGCCAGTAAGATTTAAGCAATAACTAAGTTCGATCACATGGCGGTGTGGTTTGATGAGTAAGAATGGCAATGCTTTCATTCTTAACCTCTTTGCTCACTGAACCAGAGTTTCACAGAATCACAGAAAAAGTTAGATAAGGAGGGGATCATCTGGTCTCAGGGCCTTGTCAGGGGCCTTGTTCCTTCAAGTTCTGAATATCTCCAAGGCTGGAGATTCCACAAAGTCTTTGAACAACTTAGCGGTGATTTTTTTTCTTGTATCTAAGAGGAATTTATTGTATTGCAGCTTGTGTCCATTACCTTTCGTCCTGTCACTGTGCACCTCCAAAAGAGTCTGTCTCTGTTTTTCTATACTTTCCAGCTAAGTAGCTGAAGACATTGATATGATCTCACCTTAGCTTTCTCTTCTCTAGGCTGAACAAAAGCAGTCCTCTCAGCTTCTCCTCAGACATCAGGTGGTTTAGCCTTCTAATCACCTTAGCAGCCCTTCATTGGACACACTGCTGTATGTCACAGAATCACAGAACGGTTGAGGTTGGAGGGGATCTCTGGAGGCCACCTGGTCCACCCCCCCTGCTCAAGGGCCACCTAGAACCAGTTGCCCACGACCATGTCCAGACAGCTTTTGAATACCTCCAAGGATGGAGATGGACATGTCAATGTCTGTCTTGTGCTGAGGAGCCCAAAACAGCATAACAGATGCAGTCTCACAAGTGCCAAAAGAGAAAACAATCACTGCCTACTGCCTGCTGACTGTACTCTTGCTAATACAGTTCAGTATGTAGTTAGTTTCCTTTGCTGCAAGAGCACACTGCTGGATCACCTACTTCTTGTCCACCTGGAAGCTCAGGTTCTTTTCTGCAAAGCTGCTTCCTAGACAGTCAGCTGCCAGCCTCTACTTTTGCATGTGGTTATTCAATCCCAGAGTCAGGATCTTGCATTTACCGGACTTCATGAACCTCTTTTCTGCCCATTTATATTTCCTGCTAAGGTCTCTGAATACCAGCTCTATTTTCTAGTATATCAACCATTCCCTCACAGTTTGGTATCATCTGCAAACTTGCTGGGAATACCTTCTGCCCCATTGCCCACACCATTAATAGAAAGGTTAAAGAGTATTGGCCCCTATATTGTCCCTGAGGATATTATTACCTTATTACCCACTAGTAATAAGCTGCCAGTTGGATTTCATATTGCTGATCACCTCCCTTTGAGCCCAGCTGCGCAGCCAGGTTTTCACTCATTTATTGTCTGCTTATCCAGTCCATATTCACTAATTTACTTACAAGGGATACTATAAGAAATTATGTTGAAAATCTTGGCAATGTCAACAATTCACTACTCTCATCTGTTTAGTCATCTCATCATAGAAAACTACCAGGTTGGTCAAGCATGATTTGCCCTTTAATTATTTTTTGCTGGTTGTTCCCCATTACCTTCTTTGGCCTGGAAATGACTTTGTGGAGGATTTACTCCATAATCTGCAGCAGGACTGATCTAAGGCTGACTTGCCTGTAATTCTCTGGATCTTCCTTCTTGGAGATGGGTGTGATGTTTGTCCTTTTCCAGTCATCAAGAAGCTTGCCCAGCTGGTGTAAGCTTTCAAAGATGATAGAGAGCTGGTTCTACCAGCACCCTGCCCTAGTACCATGGACTTGTGTATGTTCAAGTAGCTTAAGAGTTCCCTAACTCTACTTTCCTCTAATATGGTTAATGCTTCACTTTTTCTTCCTCTTTACTTAAAATCTGGCTCTCAATCCATAAAGCCTCCTTGTCACTGAAACTTCTGTAACAATGTTTTCTCCCCTCCAATCGTGGTTTCTTTTTCATGACAAAGAGAGGGATTTATAGGGGTGCTGGCTGTGCTGTCTAGCCCAGAACATCAGGTACTCTGGGATGAAGACAGAGAGGAAGGCAGACTGCTACAGGGGCTTCACATCCATACCTGAACTGCATCCAGCCCTATTCATGACAGTAGGAATATTTAATATATTCATTCCCTAACAGATTTTGATTTTACTTTTTAATGAGGACTTATACTGGTGTTCTTATTTTTGCTTTTTTAGGCACCCATACACCATGAGTAGCTGTATAAGTGAAAGAAAGGGGGGTCATGAAGATTGTGACACAGTGAATCACTGTTTATTCTATCTCTAAAAATGCCTGGAGCCACATAATTTGACTTCAACATTTGCTGTGCTCTACAGTGAATACACTATTATTAGTCATCTTTTCTGCATAATGCTAGTACCAATTGCCCTGATGAAAAGAATACAAGAGAGTTACCTGAAACACCTGGATTAACTTTAACCTGTTGCTTGCTGAAGTGAACTTGCATGCCTTCTATAGCATCCCAAAGAGTTTCTGTTCAAATGAATAGGGCAAGAAGAATAATTTCTTCAGGCAATACTGAGTGAGCTTTCCTGGAAGATTATGATCCCTTAGACTTCTTTTTCAAGCAGAAAAGAGATTAATATTCTTGAGATTGTAATGACAAAGTACGTATGAAGCAAACTTATTTTACTTGTGTAGCTTATTGTTTATGGGTGAAAGAAATCAGGACTTGTTTTTAGATGTAGACATTATTCCAATCAGTGAGAGTTTGTTTGGCTTGATTTTTAAAAAGTTTTTATTTTAAAGCCTCTGGGATATAATCATTATTAACAGAAAACTCAGAATAGTCTTAGTGTTTAGCAGCTAAATGGTTCAGTTTAGCTGTGATAGGATATATCTGTCAACTGAAATTGTTTCCTATCTCTAAGCATATGAAAGAAACTGCTAGGAAATGTATTTTAAAACTTAGAAAAGAGTAAAATCTTTGTTTTCAGACCATCTAGACCTTGCCTAGAGCATTGTTCCTACAATATTTGGTTGTAACAAGATTTATAGGGATAAGCACAGTGAGCAATTTTATGTCTCGTCCTCAGATTTAAAGAAAGTTTTGCATGCAGAAAGTGCCTGCATGGCCTTCTGTGGCTCATTTCCCTGCCCCTGGCAAGAAGATTTGAAACCTCCCTTGTCTGTTTAAGACTGTGTAAATCCTAGGTTAGATTTGGCTAGGAACTGTTGTGCTTTGCCATCCCTTAATCCCACACATAAACACACAGAAGGCAAACTAATTTATTTTATTTCCTTGAAGAATTATCTTGATACTTTTAGCTTACAAGAAGCTTAAGGCTAAGAAGGTAAAAGTAGTCATTTCAAGCAAAAGTTTTCCATTTTAAGAAAATTTAAAAGTTAATGACACCAAATTTTACCCTAAATATAAAGCAATTTCCATTGTACACATAATGTAAACAGCTTTTTTCCCTCTGTTACAGATCTAAGTTACTAAACATTTTCAAAGCCTGTCACCAGTGGAAAAATCCTTTCTTACTTATTCATTTGTCGTCAGGTCTTAAGTGAAGACTTGTAGTTTCCAATGACAAAAAAAAAAAAAGTAGTATTATGGATATTTTTCAGAAGCAGAACTTAAAATTCTCTTTCCACAAACTTCCATAACAGTGAAATTTCATCCAGCTCTAGAATAAGAGAGTACATTTCCACTATTGAGCACATAAGTAATACGTTGGGAGAGAACATATTGCTGTTCCTCCAATGAGGTATTGATTTAATATCAGTAATCTACAGGATCACCATCTCTAAATTAAACCTAAGAGACTGGACTAGTTTCTTACAGCCCTTAAGGGACTCCAAGTCAATAACAGTAATGTTTGACATTTGTATAGCACAGGATTTTGAGATACCTTATAGATGTTAATTATATCTCACAATAACCCTTGTAACTAGTAATAAATCAGGTACCACATTCACTATCTAAAAGCCAACAACATTTACTTTTTTTCTGGTACTCAATGTATCTTAAAATATTTTTGACCTTCTAGTCACATTGACATGAATATTGCATACGGAAGGTGAACACAATATCAAGCTACTCGTGGACCTGAAAACAGTTCTATCTTTGTATCACAAATATAGATGACCTGGTAGGACCCATTTTAATAACACCTGAGTTAAACTATAAGGTCCAGCTGGGACAAGGTGCTTCCCCTGCCCCAGCAGTGCCAGCTCTGCATGGGCCCTGTGCTGCTCAGGGGCCACAGCTGAGCGCACCCAGACAGCTCCGAGGTTACTAAATTATCAGAGCTCACAATGCAACATCTTAAGAGAAGCAAAAATGGAAAACAGCTTAACTTACCATGCCTGAAAACTGCAGTAATTTAGCAAGGAGTCGGTCCTCACTCCACTGTCCAGGCAGAAAGGGCAGCTGTGGGGAGCTGGCTCGTTGACTGCCCCCGGTTCAGGCTGCCACCCCTTCCAGTCAGAAATCCAAGCGCTGCAGAGTGTCTTAAAGATGAAAGACAGAGGACGCTAACCAGCATAAAATTAGAGCAAACATTTGCCAATATTTTTGCCTGTCTAGAAAAAGAAGTTCTGACCCCTTTCATTGGTGTAGGTTAATGAACTGTATTCCTAGAGAAATGATTTCTTGAGGGGAAAAAAAGAGGTGTTTTGTGAAAAGTTTTTAAGCTCCCAAAATCATGCTTTCTTCAAAGAAATTAGTATTTTTCTTTCATGTTTTCCTCCTTCCACATCTTTCTTTTAAAAAATAAGAAAAGAAAAACAAAATTAAGAAAAGGCAGAGGAAAGGAAGAATGGGAAGAAGAGCAAGGACTGGAAAACATTATTTTAAATATAGATGGAGAACTTTATGTCATTCATGGAAAATTGTCATATTTTGAAGGGTGATAAACAAATATATTGAAATTTAAAAGTGTAAGTGTTTGTAAAACTGCATTTTTTCTAGTTAGCACTATTTATGAGGTTCTATTACACACTGGGGCATCAAATTAGTGTTACCTTAAGGAAAAGTCCGTGGACTGAGCTTCTTAATTTTGTGCAAGCACAAAGGAGACCAGGCATTTGATTACCAAAGAGGCCACTGCCTCCTTCAGATCATTACCCCTCATTGCAGTGCCTATCTTTCACCTGTCTCATTCAAGAACAACTGGCAGTACTAGCACCAGAGTAGGATCCAGGACTTTTAATTTCTTAGTGTCTTACTTGAATCACTGGACTATTCTCTTCTGTATGGTCTTTTTTGATTATCAAAAAAGTGAGGAATTTATTTCAAGATGAGCGTTTAACTTTATGACCTTACCTGTGTTGCCCCATAAAAGCCTGAGGTGGAAAGCTCTTTATTTATGAACCAGACTGGGTTATAAAACAGAATATTGCCAGTTTCCCCTCACATTAGCATTCATTTAATGATTTTTATTTTTTTCTCTGACTGGAAGAACTGCCTACACCCCTGCTCACCATGGCAACTGAAGAATCTAGCAGCAGACTCAGGGTAGAAAAAACATAAAGAAAAAAAAAAGCTCGAAAATATCCCCTGATACTAAAATTGGTTTTGTTTTCACAGCAGCACACTATGCAATTGCAAGAGAAAAAGAGCTACCTACCTATATTTCACTTGGAATCACCCAGCATGGGAGGACTGAAAAAAAGTATGTATGTTTGCATGTTACACTGGAGTATGTTAAGGGTAGGTGGCACTTATTTTCAAAGCATATTTTGACTGCTGAGGGAGGATGAGATGTTGACAATGATATGTTAGTGGATGTTCCTGTGGAAGAGGAGACATTCATATGCACTGGATGGAAGTCACAGCAATTTTGTTTGAAAAGTTTTCCTTCTGTTCCTGAGTTGGTGCAATAAATATAACTGTTGACAAATATTTATCAGCATGTCTAAACATATGGAAAGAATGAACCAAAGGCTTTCAACCGCTGTCAGAATGAAAACAGGCATTTGCTAACAGCATAGTCGAACACCATACAAGGAATATCAGCCTCATAGGTTACAGTTACTTAGAACAACAAAGAATGTGAGTTTATAGGAATAACTCCACACAGATTGCTAAAAAAAGACATTTTAAACATTACCTGGACACAAATTTGAAATTAGTAATAATTAAAACAATACTAAATTATCTTGTTGCTTTTCTAAGCAGAAAATCACATATGTTAGAAATGAGAAAGGAAAAAAAAAACCACCATACTGACTCACCTTATTAAAGAGGAAGGAGTCAATATCAAAACTAGTGTGTAAAAAAGGTCAATGAAAAGTTTTCTTCATTTTTGTGGGAAAACCAGTTGATTCATTGAGCTTTCAATTCATTCACTTTTCCTTCAGTAAGGAAAACAGTCTGACATGCATTAATCTAATCACAGCAGACAAGCTTATTGGAAGTTTTATTTTCTTCCATAAAACTAATTAAACAGTCTATTACTCTTAATGAGAGTATGGGACAATGGGTAAAATAACTTTCCTTGTTTGCCATCAGTTGCAAATGACTTGCAATTGAGTACAAAAATATAAGGAACAAATTGACCTCCAATATAATTTTCCACTACATTTTAAGGGCAAATTATTCCATATAATAAAAAGAGCGCTGTTAAGATAGACACTGCTATCTGGAGGCCAGAGCTCACAAACTCCTTGTGTGCTCAATAGACCTGCTGAAACATTGTGTTTCCCTCCAAGCGCACGCTTCACATGTCCCTCATGTGGAAGGAAAGCAGTAGTCACCCAGCTCTAGCCTAGCACAGGAGAGTCACAGACGGGGGATGCAGTTGGATTCAGGAGCTGAAATGCACACCTGTGTCTACAGTGCAGATGACAGCCATTGTCAAAAACCTGATGGTCATGGTTTTCTCCTGCAAAGAAATTGGAATACGTGGTTATCAGGTTTGACAAGCCAGATAGTAATGGGCATGTGTTCAGAAACAACTGGATGAATTTTTGTTTATTTTTGTCAACATTCAGCTCACTCTATTTTAATTTCATAAATTAGCTCTCTGTTGCTACTTATCTCTAATTCTCTGAGTTATTCTCTCTCAGTGAATGTAAGTTGCAGGCAAATGAAGGACAGGATCAACAAAATGCAGAAAGCAGAACTAATGTTACAAGAAATGGAGCCAGAGTTGAAGACAATCAAAGGCAAGTATGACTAAAATAGAGGAGTGGAAAAATATGCATGGATAAGAAAAGATGACAGTAAAAATACTGAGGCAGTGTGGTAAATTAATGATATGAAATATTGGTAAAAAAAAAGAATTTTACATTATTTTTTTAAAAATAGAATATTCAGGTTAAAACCACTTGGGGAATGACTGCAAAATAACTAATCTTCAGGCAGTTTTAAAACAATGTTCTATACCTCCATGCAAATTCTGCTGTAGCTAGAAGTCCTGATGGACAAAGGTACTTGCTAGCCCTCAGATGTAGAACCAGCTTTGGATACCAAGTCTAAAACTTTAAACCCGCTAGAGTCTATATTTCAAGCAATGGGAAAAAAAATGTAGAAATGCTCGAGACAGTGCGTGAAAATCACCCAAAGAAAGACATTATGAGTTACCCAAGAGACAAGGAGGAACTGGAAAAAGGACTCATTAAGAAAGCGTAAGAATGAAGGCAGACATGCCAAAAGTTGAATGATAAAAGTTATTTTATTTATGTAAATAAAAGGAGAATAAGGTGTAAGTGGACCCACCTCTGTGATTGTCTTCATCTTCTTGACATTAAAGATAATCAAAGTATAGTACTAAAACTAAAGTAGTCATTTGCATCTGTGTTCAAGAAACAAGGATGTAGGCCTTGGGGAGGAAGGCAGGATCGGTGATGGTACTGAAATCTGTGACATGTTCGTGAAACGTCCTTGCCTGAAGTAGCAGCGTTTGAACCAGATTATTTACTCCTATGTATGTCTGACCTATCATCTTTTCTATATTTCCTTCATCTTTTCCTTTTACTTAATATTTACAGTTTCTTTTAATGATAACTTAATCACAGGAGGATGACTAATCTGGACATTTTCTCAAATTAGTTTTGTAAACACTAAGGAAGCACTTAAATGGAAGCACTTCTCTACAGTTTCCAAAGGTACTGCTGAATAACCAGCTGGTATCAGCAATGTTTGCAACATGCATACTTGCCTAGGAAGAACTGGACTTCTATTTTCTGATTTTCCTTATTCGTTACCAAAGAAATGTTTTTCCTAATATTCAGTTGCACCCTATTTGTACCATGCTAAAAAGAAACAATTAAATTTCTTATTACCAGACGGTTGCCAGCAGTGTAGCAGTAAGTACTTTGGGTAAGCTCTCCAGTTTGTCATTCTAGAATGAGTAATGAGAAATGGGAAAATTCTATATTCTTTATTTCCATTCGTCTGGAGGTACTTTAAACCACCTCAACTAACTATTTTAATTCACCTTTTTTAATTAAAATTAAATTCTCTGGATCAAGAGCTTGAATTTGCTATTGAAAATGAAGGAAAAATATCTCCAGAAGTGTATAGCAAAACTGCTAAAAGAGTCAAATTTTCTTTGGGAAAATTTCGTGAGAATTTGCCTCTAAAATAAAGAAAAATATTTGCTGGAAATTTGCATTCATGTTAGTCTCTTTTCATTATGCAAAATGACATCTCCAAAGGCCTCAGGCAGGCATTTCTAATAGAAACTAAAGGAAGAAAAAGTGATAAAGAAATTAAAATCTAATAACATATTATGGTAGAATATTTATAAGTGATCAGCAGTGTATTAAGCTGTAAAGAATACTCATCGCAGTCACTCTGGCTGGTTATATTCTCTCCTACAGAACTACCTAACCCAAGGCTAGATTGCTTTGAAATTTGAAAAGAGGTTTCTGAGCATTAGACAGTGCATCTATTATCATAAACAGCTTTAGCATGTGAGTGTGCATATATACTAAATTAAGCAAGGTGCTATCTGCAAGGTTTCTTATTTATAGATACACTTTTCTTCCAGGTTTTGTTTAAATTGTTTTTTAAATGAATGATACTGAGGAAGACAGCTTTAGTACAAACCAACAAAGAGTGCAAGTCAGTCCTTACATGGCATGAATCAGAGTAACTGCACTGAGTAATTTAGCACCAGCTGAGAATCTACTCAAAACCATCAAAGTTTTCATTCATAACAAGGTAATATCCCAAAACCTTCATCGCAAACCCAATATCTAAACCCCTTAAATTCAACCCTTTGATAATACTATTCCATGTGCCACAGTAAAATTGCATTTCATTAAGACAGATTATTTCAGCAGAGTACCTTTCTTACAGAAGTAAAGCAGAGCACCAATTCTTGTTTCAAAACCACCAAAACAGCTGATATTTTACTAAACAAAACCTGAGTTAGCTCAAAATCTACATGTAGAATTCCTGTATTTTAAAAGGAATGTTCTAAGTGTTTGGAAGGGAGAAGGCAAATTTGGGCTGCTAATTGTTTTATTTTTACATTTTGGAGTTTTTTTGGGGGGATTTTTTGGCCATACCTTATTCATTAGTCATTGCCTGTAAATTAAGGAATTAAAGTGCTAACTTTCTTTTGAAGCTTTTTGGATTTCTTCTTATAGTCTGAATTACTTAACATTCAATGGTGGATTTGCAGAAAGTAGTTTACTTAGGCATGGAGCTGCTATTGTAAGATATTAAATTTCAATTTTACTGCTACAAATCTGTCCTGTGCTACATGAAGTTATTGTTTGCCAAGAAGCCAAGGGCACTATAAACCTAGTTTAGCTAGAAAAGTCTAGCAATAGTACATAGTAGATCTCTGACAGTATACCAGAAATGACGGAAAAGCATACCCTCAGCAATCATCAGCCATTGCTTAGAACAGGATTTTGCCTGACCTTTGGAATTGTTCAACAAATTTGGTGGGAATCCTGTAAAAACTTTGGCCTGGAGTTCTTCAAGAAGCTTGAGGTGGTACTGACATGTGGGCAGTATCTGATAAAGTTACTTCCAGTAAATCTGAGGGATATTTTTGAGTATTGACTGTTAGAAAATATGCTTGATACCTAAGACATGTCTCAGAAAAACAAAAATGACGCAGTGAAAATATGAATTCAGCAACTGTTTCTCTATTACTCTCCAAACATGACTAATTTCCAATTTTCTCTTTTCCTTTCACCTAAATTGTTTTCTTATCATCCTGAAACTGGCAGTTCTAGCAGGATGACTTGCTTAGTTATCCTCAGTTAACAGGCAAAGAGGAAGCAGAGCTCTGTATTGAGGGGAAAACACCAACGAATGAAATATTTGAGAAGAATTTGGGAGTGCGGGGAGTCCTGCATGATTACTTATGCTGGGTGAAATATGAAACTGGAGACAATCAGAATGCTATCTAGTGAAAGAGGAAACTCCCAAGGTATGATTATAACCTGTCATGGCCCTGAGAGCACCGAGGTGCTTACCTGTCCCTACCCAGCCTCCCCCAGTGCCTCCCTCCACTCTGTCCATGTCCTGGGACCCCATTTCAGCCCATTCTGGGACCGTCTGTCCTGCTCCAGCGATGCCGTAGGCGTGCCAGTTTCCAACTTTGTCCCTGCCAGTCCTGACTTGCTCACTGGACTTCTCAGGCTGACCTTGGACTTGACCCATGGTTTCACCTTGTCTGTCCAAGGAACCTCTTATTACCCCTGGCCCTGGCCCTGCATGGGGTAGCAAAGCAAGCCCTGTGCTGGCTCCTCCCTGACAATAAGGAAGAAAGTACATGGAAGGGCACCATGAGTAAGAAACTAGCCATGCAGCCAGGGAACTGGGAGCTAGGCAAAAGACGGAAGTGTGAAAGGTGAGAGAAAGCAAGTGAGAAAGAAATCCATTTTCATCTTTATTTCCATAGGTTTACTGTACCGTTGCTGATACTGGTTCAAGGTTGAATGGCTTCAGAGGCATTTCATCCACAATGACTTGTCTGTGGTTCGTAATTGCTCTTCATAGAGGAGTGTTGAATCAAATAACTATTTTGCAAGCTAAAAATACTCCTTAAGTAAGATGACAGGCATATAAAACAAAGATGGGAACTAAAATAATGGGAAAGGAGAGAAGCCTGAGGAAGCAGACTGAGATTTGGGGTTTCTGGACTAGTTTCTCTGATCAATAAAGAACCAAAGGATGTTGTGAACAGACATACTGAACAATATGTATACAATATTATTTCAGAGCACAGCAAAATATGAAATGTCTGAGGAGAATGAGACATAACTCTGCTTCTGCATATAGCAAAGCTGCATCAATGCAATATTTTGTTTAAAATAATTCTCAGTATATTTTTTTTTCCTAAAAACAAAAACCTCATTACTTTTTCTCCCCAGACAAAGCTGCTTTGTCAGACAATGTGAAATATGAACATGGCCTGGACCAGGAGCAATTGGCTTTCTTCTGTGAGACTGTGGTACCACAGAGGATTCAGCCTAGTCAACAACTTCATGTTGTCATCATCCACCCCATCACCTTCTCCAGCTCTTCTTGAGCTGAAGTCACAGTCATTTCAATGTGAGTGGAGGCAGGTGTACAGTTAGCAACGTTTTGTGTGAAACACAAGGATTGCTAATTTGTCCTGCTTGACTAAAGGACGTTTGTTACAGGATTTTCTCATCCATTGATGGACAGCCGGGGAAGGTCATGGAGCAGATCATCTTGAGTGCCATTACGCGGCATGTGCGGGACAACTGGGGGATCAGGCTCAGCCAGCATGGGTTTATGAAAGGGAGGTCCTGCTTCATTAACCTGGTCTCCTTCTATGACGAAGTGACCCGCTTAGTGGATGAGGGGAAGGCTGTGGATGTTGTCTACTTGGACTTTAGGAAGGCCTTTGACACTGTCCCACAGCACCCTCCTGGAGAAGCTGGCTGCTCACGGCTTGGATAAGTGCACTCTGCGCTGGGTTAAAAACTGGCTGGACGGCCGAGCCCAGAGAGTGGTGGTGAATGGAGTCAAATCCAGTTGGTGGCCGGTCATGAGTGGAGTTCCCCAGGGCTCAGTGTTGGGGCCAGTCCTGTTCGATATCTTTATTGATGATCTGGATGAGGGGATTGAGTGCACCCTCAGTAAGTTTGCAGATGACACCAAGTTGGGTGGAAGTATCGATCTGCTGGAGGGTAGGAAGGCCCTACAGAGGGATCTGGACAGGCTGGATCAATGGGCCGGGGCCAACTGTGTGAGATTCAACAAGGCTAAGTGCTGGGTCCTGCACTTGGGTCACAACAACCCCATGCAATGCTACAGGCTTGGGGAAGAGTGGCTGGAGAGCTGCCTGGCAGAAAAGGACCTGAGGGTGTTGGTTGACAGCCGCCTGAACATGAGCCAGCAGTGTGCTCAGGTGGCCAAGAGGGCCAATGGCATCCAGGCTTGTATGAAGAATAGTGTGGCCAGCAGGACCAGGGAGGTGATAGTGCCCCTGTACTTGGCGCTGGTGAGGCCGCACCTCCGAGTACTGTGTTCAGGTTTGGGCCCCTCACTACAAGAAGGACATGGAGGTGCTGGAGCGTGTCTAAAGAAGGGCAAAATGGAGGTCGTGAAGGGTCTGGAGCACATGTCTTATGAGAAGCGGCTGAGGGAGCTGGGGTTGTTTAGTCTTTAGAAGAGAAGGCTGAGGGGAGACCTTATTGCTCTCTACAACTACTTGAAAGGAGGTTGTAGTGAGGTGGGTGTCGGTCTCTTCTCCCAAGTAACAAGTGCTAGGACAAGAGGAAACAGCCTCAAGCTGCGCCAGGGGAAGTTTAGGTTGGATATTAGGAAAAACTTCTTCACCAAATGGGTAGTCAGGCATTGGAACAGGCTGCCCAGGGAAGTGGTTGAGTCTCCATCCCTGGAGGTATTTAAAAGATGGGTAGACATGGTGCTTGAGGACATGGTTTATCGGTGGACTTGGCAGTGCTAGGTTCACGGTTGGACTCGATGATCTTAAGGGTCTTTTCCAACCTTAACAAGACTATGATTCTGTGATTCTATGACAGGACTGTATGCAGAGCCAGATCTTCAATAGGAACCAGCATTCAGCTGTTCACCACATACAAACTGTCAGGCAGCCAATATCACATTGAAAACAATGGTGTCCCCCACCCATGTCTAGAAATACTGTGATCCAGGTATTTAGGTGTGTCACTCACCATCTCATTCTGAACTAACAAACTAAACTAAACTAATCCACACCTCGATTATTCCCTTTCTCTGTTTCTTTTTGAAACTAAAGTTACTTTGTTTGAAAGTTTGAGGCTTTCTCAATAGTGATTGATTTTCCCTCTTAAAAAAGAGAAGGAAGACATAGTAAGTAAAAGAAACTATCAATACAAACTTTTTTTTTTGCTGGAGTTTTTTCTCCAACTTCTGACCTAGCTGATGAGAGCACTGTTTGAATCTCAAACTTGGCCAAAGTTTTTCATAATTTCAGCAGAAGTGTAGTGAAAGAGATACCGAATCTTAACAGTCTTAGGCAAAACTATTCATATGATTTAAATCTGCATAAAATATTACGGTATGGGGTTTGTTTGGGGTTTTTTTTAACTCATCTGCAAATAATTTCATAAATCCTTTACATCGTGAAAGATGGAAGTGAAAAATTTGTATGCCTAAAATTTAAAAAGAATCCAAACAAATACAAAAAGTTTTCAGTGAGTGTGTTTTTAGACTTCAAAAAGGAGAATCAAAGGGCAAATCTTCCACTCTTATAGACATTTCTGTGATTCACCTTCCATGAAGACAGACATCTTCAGGGGATAATTAACTAACAAAAAGAAATGTCGATATATATTGGGTTTTCTGTGATTTCTGTTCAGCTGAAAAACAACATGTCCAGAGTCAACAGTAACAGTTCTTTGCCGTGTAATTTTGGGCTTTAAAACATATTGCCACCCCCTTTATTTTTCATTATTTGGGAAAATTATTTCTTACAAATCTACATTTATGTTTCCTTACATTCAGGTAGATATTCTCTCTATAAATAGTGGTAGATATTCATAGACATGATAATGCTGAATACACACATACACCCACATAAACTATCGCTTTTTAAATTTTTCTGTATCTTACGTAACAGAGCAGGTTAAGTACCAGTACAGCCTGAGATACCTTTTTTCTTTGGGTTTTGTTCATTCTCTCTATAGACCTTACATTTTCAGCAAGTGCCATATGGACAAGACAGTTCCTGGTAAAATTTTGGACAACAATTAACATAAGCACAGCAGGAGATCCCAACTGTTGACCCCTAAAAAGTAGTTAATCAACAGCATATGGGTTTATTTATCCCAGCATGCCCTTTTAATTAACAGTTCTGGAAAGTGTACTTTTTAATGAACACTTTGTTATAATATGTTGAGAAAATTCTAAATAGTGTAAATGAAACTCCAGCTTGAAACAAAATAACATTGTTCATAAGGAAAAAAAAATCTGTCAGGAAGTCAACCCAGGAGAAACACTAATACTAACCTCAAACAATGCTAGAGTAACAATGTCTGTATCTAGAATCAGATCTGAATTTATAAGAAAATCTCTAAACTGCAGAAAGTTTGGATTTAGTGTTCAAACTAATTTTTAAAAAATAAACGTACATTGTAAAATTCATGTTTAGAGTAAAAAATGTCAGTAGGACAGGGAGGAAGGTCTCCAATCCTGTGTTTTGGTTTGAGCCCACCCTCTGAACAATACCGTGACATTTACTTTCAAGCTGACAGCAGAAGATACTTGATAATAGGGTAGGCTGAAAGGAAGAGAGGGTACAAAAATAAACAGTGATAACAAACTAGAAAAGAGAAGCAAACAGAAACAAGTGCACACACAGCACGGGAGAAATAAACACAAGAAAAGCGACAAATATTCAAAGTCCCTTTTAATAATACATCTTTATTAATGCAATGCAAATTATTTAATATAACCTTTAGGTAAACCAAAGTCTGAAGGTAAACCAAAATATTTAAGGAAAACAGCAAACTAAATTTTTAGTTGGCATAAATCAAGGTAACTACTTACAGAAAACTGATTTACATGGGTCTTGAAAACATAATCAAGTTCTTCATACTAAAGAAATTCAGACAAAAAAACAAAGAGCCTTTTCTTTATCTTCAATCAACTGAAAAAGAAAAATGTCTTTGATGGTATTGCATCAGTTTATAAAACCTCCTGATAAGCTTCCTGTAAATTATGTCCCAAAGATGAATGCATTGGGAGTTCTTAAGGCATTCAAACACCTCTAATTAAGAAGCCATGCAAACCGAAATAACTGCTGAACACCTTGGAGTATATTCACGCTTCACCTCTCAGCAAAGAATTCTACCCTTGGTTAACAGCAACTGCTATACCAGAAGGACTATTTTGTATATACTTATTCAGCAGCAGAATCTGGTCTGTCCTAGGAGGCAGAAACATGAAAGTATTTTACTCTTTTACAGCATACTGTGCTGAATTAAAGGCATTTTTCCTCTTAGAAAATAATATTCTGATACCAAGAGTACTGGAGTCTCTTTAGGTGAGATCCTTGATTGCCTACAGCAAAATGGAAGATTGCCTTACAGAAGAGTGCAGATTTGAAGTATAGTGAACAGCAGGGCAATTCCAAAGTGTAGGTATAGCTACAACCTTCTAAAAATGTTTACCAAAGAATCTGTTAGTCAGCTGAGATTACACTGTTACATTTGTCTTCAAAACAAAACAGAAAAGGTTTCTGCTTTATCATTGGCTTACTTTGCCACTTTAGAAATAAGAGAAAACACAATCAAAATTGTCAGTCATTATCTGTCTTGTATTATGTGCTAATGAAGAATGAGAAAGCAACCACAGTATGAGGAGTCCACTAGAAGGAATAAAGATGCCATTCTCAGAAGGAACCTGTGTAGGGGACTGCTGTCTCCTTCTCTGTTGAATACCATACAAGACCGGCTCAGAGTAGCAATTTTTTAGACTGCTAACTCTTGCAGCTCTGTAAAACTGTCAGAAGAAGTAACCAAACGTCACAAAGCTTAGGGTAAATATTAAAGACAGGGGCAGAAAGACATCATGATAGACATATATCCATACTATCCTCTATAATACACTTTACCATTTCATGTATTTGAAATTAGTGGGAGACTTACTTTCGGTAAAGGCTTTCTACATGAAGAAGGATTTTTCAGGATTGGCCACTATTAAATATAAAGACTGTAACTTTAATTACAAAATGTTGTTTTTCTAATATGGATGTGGGACTCCAAGTGTCTCATTGTTCTAATTTTGAAAAAAGACCATTGTGGAATGCCCATAAAGAATATGATTAAGAACTGAATATGCTTTAAAACTTCTGAGTAAATATGGATGTCTTCAGCTATGCAGATTGCACAATGAAAGTATTCTTGAATCTATGTGAAGGAGGAAAAGAAAAAAAGAAAGGTATGTGCCAGCTATCACTCTCCTGCACATTGAAGACTAATTCTTGTAAAAAAGATTAAAATGCCATAGATTAGTCCAGAACGTTACCCTAAGTGAACAAATAATTTCATAAAACTGAAGACAGTATCCTGTATAAAAATACAGAAAAAATCATATCCTTTGTGACGATTAAGCTAAGTGATTCATGCAGAGCTGTTGATCTGATTTTCAAAAGAAGATCAATGATTAGGCAAGTCTTCTGTCCTGGATTCTCTCTGTCATTACTAGCGAAACATTTATTTTGAAAAGATCTTTTACTCCACTAGAAGATATTTCTGGTTTTGTTTTTTAAAGTACCAGTGAGAATAAAAACATATTTGTTAAGGTAGAAGTATGCTCCATTAGGTGTACTTTAAAGATGTCAGCATTGTTGTTTTTTTGTTTTTTTTTTCTTAAATTAACCAATACATGCTTGAAATTACATCTAGCTTATACACAGGGACTGTTCTCTTAATAAAAAGCAACTTGAGTCAACTTTTCATCAGAATGAACTAACTGTTTCGTACCTGCTTAGTCCTGCTGTATGAACTAGGCTACAGTTTAGTTTACATCCCACCTTTTTTTTTTTGATCATTTCTAAGAAAAGAAGAAATAGCTAAGAGTTACTTTAGGTCTGGGCACTGCTTCTGATTTGTACAAAATGTTTCTTGTTCATATGTGGACCCAGTCAGCTACATTAAGCAACCTGATATAAATGATTTGAAAGGTTAATCCAGTTCTAGTGCACCAAAAGTAAAAATCAACTATGAGCTTCTTTCAGTCCAGTTATCTCAAGAAGGAGTTTGCTCCCAAGACTAAAAATTATAACCTAGGAAACATATTAAACATCTCAATCCTGCAAGTACCATAGAGCACTAAAGGGCTGGATTAAATTTTCAGCACTGTCAAACAGCCTCGTCCCTAGTCTTTCCTAAAAATGTGAACAGACAGAACAAAGGGATTTGCACATTTCGGGTTTAAGAAATGGGTCCCAGTTTAACTCTGTTAGAAATAAAACTTCTGAATCCAATGAGTTATAACAAAGAATATGACCAAGGTATTACCAGTTACCTTTTGTGATGATGCGGCAAGATATGTGTACATACTCAGTAGTATAATACTATATATTTTAGAAAGGTAATTGTTACTGATACAGTATGCCTATGGCTCTCTGTTTCTTAAATCTTCGTTGAGCGGAAGGTAGAAATAGCATTCCTTTAAAATTACAGAGTTTGGGAGTTAGCCAAGTGAAAATTAGTGAGCTTCCACTGTAACTAATTGAAGTTAGATATTGTTTTCATTAAACTCTCATCAACTTCACATTTTGTTTATTTTCAAGTGTAGGTTTCAAGAGTTGCAGATGTGTTGGTTAGGTCTCAGGGAGGGAATATCAACTGTCACACCTGGTTCATTTGCTATGTTATGCCTTTCTGGTACTGAGCTGCAGGACACCCTTTCCTTCTCTAATGCTTGGGAGGTTTTTTTGGGTGCCTTTTCATTCATCTCACTTTCTAGTAGTTAAAAATCAGTCTATGGTTAAGTGCTCATATAATTTGAATCAAAGTAGGCAAGCCTGCATGATTGTTAGAACCTCTTGTTCATGATGAAAATTTTTGTACTAATGTAGACTCACGCAGTTGATGGTTCATTTTATTTGATTTTCTACAGCTTTATGTCTTCAGAATCCGACCAAACTACATAATGCTTAACAATGAGCGTCCTAATATTTTAAAGAAAGAATTGCAATATACAAGAAAGAGAGATGGCTTTTGTTTTTCCAAAGATAAAAGGATTTATATGTGAGGAAATATTGAGCTGCCAAGTAAAAATTTCTCTTTCGTTCCAATATAACAATGATGAATATGTGATGATAGAGTGCTAGGAAGATTTGTTTTATTTTCCATATTTGAACATGCATTGTCCTTGTCAGGAAAAATACTTGGGAAGGATTCATTTTATTATTATTTACTTTGGGTTATTCATCTTGTTCTAAACACAGGAAAAAGAGAACAATGCTTCAATATGTAATTGACATAGCAGAAAGACAGTAAAGAGAGCAGTTCTCTGGACTGTTGTGGACTGAGAATTATGGTAAAAGTAGAGAAGATAAACTCAGTTGTCTATGTGAAGGAATGAAAATTTGTACAGAAGAAGGAAGAAACAAGCAGACACTGATGGCTAAATAATTTTTCTCAGATAAAGGCAAATTAATAATCATCTTTAATAATTTGAATTTTAATGAAACTAATTATTCTTAAGTCCAGTAATGTTGAGGATTAATTTACTTCAGTGTTTAAAATGCGTATAATCAATTTATGTCACTTTAAGGTAATGATTTTCCCATATCTATCTTATATTTTGATATAGAAACCTTGGAGAAGTTTTAGTTCTTGGAAAAAAACTGATGAAAAATAAATGTGTAAGTACACAGCCTTCAGCTAGTGAAAACTGATGTGGGTTCACTGAAATCAGTAGGAAATACCAGTCAAAAACTGGTCTGAATGTATAATCATCATGCTTTTAATCATGTTAAAATGTTGTTGTTTCTTGCTACTAACACACACTTATGTGAACCATACATGACTTCTAACCTAGCTGCACTACTTACAACTCTTCACAGCAAAACCAGAAAACTGTTTCACATCTTTAATTTCCTTGGTCAGACATAAAAATACCACCACACCTCTTGGCAAAGCAAAATATGTGATGCATAATCATATGATCCATTTCATGAACTAATGGAGGACCATTCAAACCAAGTTTAATTCTTTGCCTTGCCATTCCTATTGGAAGTTTTCTCCAGAAACTTCTTCTAAACATGACTGGAAATTTGAAAATTCAGGCCTGTGTCTATTCCTTACCAATTCAGTCACTTTTTCTCTTATCAATGTCATCCTTTAAGGAATGCTTTTCCCTGTTGGTGCTTGCTTCTTGGATTTAACCACAGACATTCTCAACCTTTGTTTTGCTTGACCAAAAAAGCCATGTATTTTAGATTCACAGAATGTAAGCTCTCTTTTTTTGTTGGTCATCTGAATAATATTTTCCAAGCCTATTCCAGTTAGAATTTGGTGGGGTTTTTAGAGCTAGATGACCAGAATCCCTCTGTTTTCATATGAATGTTTCAATGGCACTACTCCTTCCTCTTTTTAAAGAAATATTGCAGCTGGTAAACCTTAAGATTGTCTCTGCCATTTTCACAGCCATGTTACAATGATGCCTGACTGTCCTTCATGGCTGAACAATACCCTTTGTTTTTCCTCCTTCTTCATTGTTCAGCCCAAATTCCTGTCTTACAGCAGGATTTATTAACATGATCCTGACCTGAATGATATCGTGCTTGATATAATAAGATCATTTCATCACATTTTGTCTTTTTAAGACATTTACATTATTCACATATTGACAATATAGCCTACCTTTTTGATGGCAAAAAAATTTACCAGAACACTGCTAGTCTCTGTGCTATGGTCAGAAATGAAAATATTAAACAACATTTACCTCTGTGACAATTCTTAAGTAGTACCATTGGTAAATTCCTTTCAATTCAACATTAATCATAATCCTTATACTAGCTTTTTATGTACCCTATATTTCTTAGACTATTCCATGATCTTCATTAGTTTAACCAGTAATGCTGTATGTCCTTTGTCTAGAAAATTACATACCTTATCAAAGAAAATATCACATGAGTACAGCATGATGGACTTGGTGAATATGAAATATATACTTTTTCAGTTTCCTATTTACTGCCATGGCTGATAACTTTTTCTCTTTCTTTTTAAAGGAAAAACTTTTCTGAAACATTTACATCATTGGAGTAAGACTAATGGTGTTTGTTATGTATGTCTTCTGTGCCTTCTTAAACATACCTACCACATTTACTACTTTCCAGCTGTATAGTACTATTTAATAAAAAAGTTATTAAAAATCTTTTTCATTGGACCACCTGCTAACAATAGCAATAAAGTGACAATCTCTGTTGAGAAACACTCACAGTTATCAGGACTCTGAAGCACTGACTCCTTTTTCTACCATGTGTTTTGGAGAAAAAAATGTGTAAAATTGTATTTTTTTATTCAATAAAAAATTAACGATCTCAGGGGCTTTGACTAATCACTGCAGTTCTCTTTTAACTGCAGAATTTTCACAGAAGCTCCCAGTACCAGGAGCATGCAGCATCCTCCTCACTGAAAGTGTCAGGAAAGATCTCATGTTGATCAAGGTAGAGAATGCAGCTGCCGTCTGGTTGGAGTCTCATGCAGCTGCACAACTAACACAAGACCATAACAGCAAGCAATGCACCGCACTGTGAGATACGAGTATGGTGTGTGGCAGATAGTAGGGGTCACAGTTATTAGCCAGCCATTAACTGGCAATAAGCCAATATCAAGTAACTACGTAGTATGCTTCACTTATATGTGCAAACATATTCATACCTTTTCTTCCTTATAAGTGGGGTCCAGCTTTTTCTTGTGTCAATGGACTGATCTGCTACTGATTTCAAGTAGGGATAGGCTCTGCCATGTTACCAGCACTTTCAGAGGAGCTTGGGATACAGATTGTCTGATTAATTCTCAGAGTTATGCCCAAACCAGAATAAATGTTTCATAACAAAACACCAAATGATACAAATCTGCTTTGAATATTGCCTGCTATATAACAGCATTTTAAGTGAAACAGTTTTTCAAATTCAGCACATACTTAAGTATTTTGCTGAATATGAGTGTGTTAAGCATAAACCCAGAACCTTTGTTGAGCTGAACAAAATCCTTACTATGGATTTTTATACTGTGATCCAACATTTTACATTTTATATACAAAAGTCATATTTAAAGATTACAATATAATTTGCCCCAAACCAATGTACATAATTTTACCTATTTCCAGGCAGATCATATAATAAATGTAACCACCAACATAGGTGCTGAAGCAATGTTTTTAATAAGTTAAATCTATATTTTATATTTAGGCTATAGATTTAAATGTACTGCTTAGGCTGAAATCTATCTGGGTTTATTAAAGCATAGTCCAAAGCCCAAAATATAGCTGGGAAGGCAATAAATAAGTTAGCCAACTACAAATGTGACCAACACAATAACAATACAGCCAGCTGCAAGCTGAATGTAGTAGACACTTCTCAGCAATTAAAAATCACTATGCATGCACAGATTCTCATCAACTATTTATAACCGCTTCCTTTATTTATATTAAAAATAGAGAAAATGTAATCTTGTCCAGCAGCATTTTATTTTCAAGAACAAGAACTAGTTTAATAGGTAAAATTACAAGAATCCCAGCAAGAGTGTACAGCCTTTAGTTTTTTAAACAATATCCCACTTGTAAGAGGACAGTTGTCAGGACCTGCTTCAAGTACGTAATGGCTTTGTAGGAAGGTAAGTCCAGAAAGTACTTTATGACCCTCAAGGCAAAGCCAAGCATGCCTAAGTTGTCTTTACAGATACCTGGTAAAGAAAACTATGCAGGGGTTTGCTAGCAAACTAACACAAACAAATCCTAGCAGAAGACTTGACAAGTGTGGAGGCTGCAACAAAGATCTGTGGGTCAAATCTAGGTGGGCAGGGAGAAATATGAATCACCCAGCAAGACAAAGATCAGACACATGACTTCTGAGAAAGTGAGCAGTGTAGAAAAAAATGGGGAGATTTTTATTTAAATAGCTGACTTAATCAAACTCCTTCAGCACCTCCCTCTCATTAAACAATGTATTCCACAGTTTCATGCATGTTTAAGCTAGATATTAAGAAAAATTTTATTTTTTGAAGATAAAGTCCGAAGGCTCCTGTACTTTTTTCATTGAACAATCCTTCCTATTGAAGTCCCTTCAGGCAGAAATATTTCATATATCATAATCCTTCTGGCGTCCCTCAGATTTCTTTCTCAAGCTGAATGGAAGAAATCACTTCAACTCTCACCATCTAACTTTGTAACAAATATATATTCACAAAACAAAAGCTACCTTTGATGTCAATAGGATTTGTTGGAAATGCTTCAGGTTTAGTTAATAATTTTTAGTCATCCAATAGAAACTGTCTATACTTACAGTTTCAACAAAATTTCATTGAAAATAACCTGAAAAATGTCATTGATTTTTTTAAATTATAAGATTCTTTTTTTTTTCAAAGCTACTGTTAATTTTAAAAGTGTTAATTTATTTTTTAAAATGGGAAAGAGTATAAAAAGTTCAAATTTAAAAAAAAAATTACAAACTCATTCCCTTTTTCTATCTTCATTAATTTTCAAGCTGATTGAGTTTGGGTCCTAGAGAACTTCACTTCCAGTTATATTTTCAATTAAATTCTTAGCATACAACAGCAGCATTTAGATGTTGGACTTCTGTCTGTAAAACACAAGCCTTTAGAGCATGTTTTTATAGGTTGGAGTGGAAGGATTACTACCATGGTCAATCATTTCACATAGTGATATAACTTCATCCAGCTGTCCTATTTCATCTTGTGGAGTACAGACATATATGTGTGTGTGTTTACGTGCATATATGTATATAATATGTCAATAAAGATTATACAAAACTGAAATTAATGAAGCATTCTAGAGGTCCATTATATTAACTTGGGGCATATTACAGCATGTTGAAATAGCACAGCAGGGCTTGTCAGCTAGCCAGACTGCCTAATGTGGAGAATTTCCCTTGTTAGGTATCTTATTAAAGTTCTCAGCAGGGTTTCTGATTCGTCTCAACATCAAATGAATAGCACCAGCCTTTATTCAAGAAAGAGATAACTACAGTCTAACTACATTATGCCAAATTCCAGAAATGTGCTTTCACAGCTGCCAAAGATTTTTTTTTCTTTTTCTACTGTGCATATTTCCAAGACGCCTATCACTATGGACCCTATTCATAAAACATATTATCCTGGGTTAGCTGCACTACCACACCAATGACACAACCTTACTTTCACAAGGTGACTTAATCTAAGATAAGTTGTTTCTTCACTGTGGAATATCATCTGTGCAATTTTTGGTAACTTGGAAGTAGCTAGTACAGCATGTAAAATCATGGAAGATCATAGCAGCCTCCCCTGTTCCTCTGCTGTTTTTGAAGGTCCTCTTGAAGGAGTAGAAAATGCTGCTACTATATCAGTATTAATGTAACTCTAGGCATCAGCTACTAACTTTTATTAAAAACTCTCTCAGCAAGAGTCATCTTTGCATAGCACAGAATCAGATAATACACAGACAGGAAATAAATAGCTGATCCCCAAAGTAGTGAGAATATATGCCCTACATTCAGCAAGGAAGTCATCTCTTGATAGATACCCCAAATGAAATAGAGTTCAAGAGCTTCAATCATTAAAACAAGTGAAACCTATATTTAACTCCCTGCCCTGCCAGACTTGGCTGATGAGAGAGCAAGTTACTGAGGATCAGAGCTATTGAAGGACAGAGCTGCTGTGACAACAGCCCTTCAGGACCATGTTCTCAATGCCCAAATTTAGATACCAGTAATCTGTACGTGAAATACAGAGATAGTTAAGTACCTCAGAAAGGCTACTTAAAGTTGCTCCAGGGAGAGTGGGGAGGTGCCAGTCCAACAGCAAAGGCTACAGACAGCATCTGTACTCCCACTCACATTTGAGGTTTGAGCAGCTCATTAACGGCTGCAAACAGATACCTCTATGCCTGATCAACATCTGGAGACAGGAATACTGATAGTAGATGACTACAAACTGTTCTTGCAAAGAACTAAGTAAGGCTTGTTTTTCTTCACTGATGGTGGCTGTTAATGCTTCATGTAAGACCTTCATGGATAAACTGTTCAGGGAGATCTGAGCACCTCTCCCATGTTGATATCTGTTTTCTACCAAACATCTGATTCATACAAAATAATCCTGGGCACAGACACTGTTTTTCTCCTTCCTATAAAGACACAGTTAAGCTACTTTTTGACCTATCTCTTCCTAGTCCCAGAAATCTTGCATTAAGGGATGCACCATTGCCCAGCTTCAGCAAGAACGATGTAAAGACTCCCCACCCTGCTGAGGTTACATACAGACCTGCACTTGACAGATACCTAGAGGGTGACGTTGATTTGATGCTTGCAGAACAAAGAATGAATTCTCTGTATTTGTAGGCTCTGCAAGTGTTCTAGCCCCCTAGAGTAAAAGAATGTGCAAAAGGATGGTGGAGGCACCACAATCTTTTTAAAAAGAAAATAATCACAACCACATTTTCTGGGAGGTCGAGTATAGCCTGACTGCACACAGAAATTGAAGTGTTATGGGAAGTAAGAAGCTGTTTTGCCTAGATTCTAATACAGGCGCTGGTTATCTAGCTGCTCAGGACACATATAGACAGACTTGGGAGCATATCAACATCCTTGCTCGAATGCTTCAGGCTCCCAGCACCTCCGAGCAAAGGAGAGCTGGTGAAATCACTACAAAAAGAGATCTAGCAAACTGCCTCAGAAATGTTCCCCATTTCTTCCTGAAAAACATTACATAAATATCAGTCCTCACCATCACGTACTTCTGAGAAGTTACTTGCCTGTACTTCCCGATGGACAACTAGTCTCTGGAGTTTCTTGAACATCTTTGAAAGCATCATTTTATGATTTTGTTACCACATGCAAGATTACAGTCAATGCTGGAACCTAAACATACACATGCAAACATCAAGGGGGATCCAGTCCTCATTTATAGTTAATGGTTTTCCTGATTAGCTAAAAATACATCTGATAAAGAAGCAAAAACATTAATATAAAAATATGTTGCATGTCTTGCATTCATTTGATACAGTTCAGGGCTGAACAGTCCTTTTTAAGAAGGTTAATTGGGAAATTATGACTCAATTAAATTTTAATATATCACATCATGATAACAGTGGAGAATTTGTCCCTTCTAAAGGATTTGAAAAGATTGCTGAAGTTGGGGTCATGAAGTACTTAAAAAGTGCAGTGGAAAATTCCAGTTTTGCTTCTCCATGGAATGCTTTGCTTATATAAACTTTTGTCATCTTGACACAACCTCACATTCAACTTTGACAACTTTAAATCAGCATATAAATCATAGTATATACTCACTGGAAGTCGACAGTACTGAGTAAAATAAATTAGTTTCTTCAAAGTCAGTTAGCACAGGCTATCCTCTCATCTTTAACACACCTTAAAAGCTTGTGTGGCCTGCAATTTAATTTACTTGGTGTTTTAACAAGGGGCTGTTTCTGCAGGATAATATAAACATTAGCCAGTGAGGTCATTAGGAGCTTCAGTCTCCTCCCGAAGGCTTTACTTGAGAGGTTAGTGGGAGGCAAATTGCTCAGACAATCAGTTTCTCTTCTTTTAAATTAATTTTTTTTTCATAACCTAACAGTTCAGGTTACAGTAAGAGGGAACCAGAGAATGGTTGCAAAGTCTTAAGAAGAACTATTTTTAAAGTAATGGTGGGAACCAGTGTCTGGACTGTAGTGTCCCCACCCCCAAATCATCTGTTCTGTCCTGAACTTCTAATATAACCTACTTGGTGAAGAATTTGCCTGTTAGGATTTAACTTTTGAAAAGACTTTAAAAGTGCATGTGATAAATGTTGACATAGCTTTCCATGTTGAGCTTGATCTGATGCTCAGATCTTATGAAGAATTTAAAAGAGATTTGGACTACGCTGTCCCCTAGATAAATAAGCGCATCTCCTCACCTGCCATCCCCAGCCTGGGATGTTGTGTTCAGCAGATGATAGACTGGATGAAAAACAAACTAACTGAATGAAGAGATTTGGGGTGCAGGCGTAGGGAATAACAGAGTAACATCTTGCAAAATTGCATGGAAAACTGTAGCATGGTGTGGTGCAGGCTTTTAAAAAGATGGACATAAGCTGGTACCTAAAACCAAAACCAGTTTAGATAATCAGGCTCTCACTTGGCTTAGCATCTTGAGAAAGAAAGAAGGAAACACACTGGAATTAAAAACATGTTTAAGGAAAAAACTTAATTTTAACACAACCAACCCGTGGAACTCGCTGCCATTAGTTATCATTAAATCCAGTATCTTGGATTTAGTGAATTCACAGAAATTTTTAGCATTTATGTAGATAGAAAGAAAATTTGCAGTTAAATATAGAGAGATTTTTCAGAATAAATTGTCCTCCCAACTTCTGCTGTTTCTATTATTTACTGAAGTCATATTGCACCAGTCACTATAGACAGTGAGAAATCAGACTGCTGATCTGACCTTGGAGACCAGTTATGCCTCCAGTAAAACCTGATGTTTGCACAACTGGTCGTCTTCTGGCTCGTTCAAAACGAAATATGAAAGTTATGCAAAGAAGCAACAATTTTCCATTGTTGTTTAAAAAAGGCAATATTGAATAGTCTGAGCACAAAGAGCTGTTCAGATATAGTCTGTTCTACAGACAAGACATCCAACATCTCATCTTCATTGTTTTTTTCTGCTCAATATTCATTCAGCTGTGGAAAGATGTTTTCAGACATCAAATAGTCAGAAGAAGCACTGCAAAATGAATAACACTGATTCCATTAAAGAGAGCAATAAAACTCTCATTGGACTTCTATAGAAGAAGAATTTGGACAATGCAGATGACTTTTGAATATCTGTATATATTCATATTTGTTTCTCCTATCTTGCTACATTCTGAGAACCTAGTTATTGTATTCCTTAAACGAGATCCTGCAAAAGCAAAACTCCCACTGCCTCCAATTTTAAAAATACAAAGAAAAGCTTTTGCATAAAGAGCACAGATACAGTCTTTGTGTAAGCCAAAGGTTATACAGCACCACAGGAATATAACAGTCAAACACAAAATAAAGGTTACGTATTTCTGTCAGGAGGTCTCTGGCATCTTGCTTAGACAACAGGTGCACCGCTCATTATCTGTTGCTAGAAGAAGGGTGCTTCTTTGTCAGAACTGGTTACTTATGTTATGGCAATTTTGGTTAAATAAGAAAAATAAAGTATACGTGAGAATGTATGTATAGAAGAGAAAGAAAAAATTATTTCCTTTTGAAGGAAAAGGCAGATGCACTGCCATAGTTATACATAACAATAATTGTTGGAAGGCATGAGGAAGAAATCTATTAATAAATTTAACCATGCAACTTCTCAAAGTGTTATTATCTGTTGAGAAATTCAGAAAATTTCAAGCTAAGGAAAATAAATACCATTTTTCTGAATCTGCAATTTCTGTCAATGTAGGCAGCATACAAATGAATATTAACCTCTCTGACTGTCTTTAATGTATAACATATGGTTGCTGCTGCTGGGCTTGTTGAAGGAGTTGGGCTAAGGCTATGGGGGAAGGAGGGAAAAAGTAGAAATGAGCGATTCTGGTGAGCATTTGCTGTTTGTACTCTAGCTGCAAAAAAGTGAACGTGTTTGCAAGAGGGAAGAAAATTCAGCACTGCTGAAAACAAATGGCCTCTCTTAAAGAAACTGGAGGTGGTTAGGGAAGGGAATTTCTTTACTGAAAACAAATGTATTCTCACTGTAGAAAAAAAACACAACAACAAATAAACAAAATGAACTCAGTACCTCAAGACTGCTTAATACCTAGCTGGGAATCTGTTTCCTGCTGATTGGAAGAGAAAGGGCAGTAGGAGGGGTTGCCTCGAATTTCTCCCAAACTGAAGGATTGTGGGGGTGGACTGGAGGGGGCTGAAGACTGTGTAACATCAGGAGACACATTTGTTCAGTCTGCACTGGCATTTCCAAGCTGAAGAATTTGTTTCTGAAAAAAAGGTTAAAAACTGTTCTGTGACTTGGATTAAATTAATTTCTTTGGCATGAAAAGATAGACTTTTACTTCTCTCTGCTTGGTGCCCAAATCAGAGCAATCTTATTTTGTTTCTGTTCACTGTTTTAGTTTGCCAGCATTGTTAAGCTTTCTCTTGCTTGAACAGAAATATTCTGTCATTAAATCTGATTTCTTTCCCCTGTTACACATCCTAATTCACATCTTTGTTCCCCACTGGTCTTTGTAGTCTTTCCCACTCTAAATGTGGGAAATTAAATTTTGATTAAAACTTGTTCAAATCTTGCTCAGGGCTTGTTTAGTTCTCATTTCTGCCTACTGGAGGAAAAAGTGTAAATACAAGAAACTAGAACTTTCCAAAGTTTCAACAGCTGTTGTGGTTTTCTTTTTCTTGTTTGAGGTATTGTTTTAAAATGTCATATTACAGAAACCGTATTCTGTTATCTGAAGCATATAGCTCAACTAACAATCCATGTTTTAAAATATTTTTCCTTCCTGAGATCACAACTAGTTAAAAGTATATCCAAAATGAATCTAAAGTCCAAAGAGTCTGCATCATTCTCTATGAATTCCACTTTTGCTACAGTTATGCTCAATGCCTGCATAATGTTTTAATGATGCTTACCTAACCAGTTTTTGAAGATCTCCAATGGTGGAGACTCTACAGGTCTCCTAAGGACACCAGTTCAATGTATTTATATCGACAACATTTCTGGTTCTTTTTTTCCTCATCTCCTCCTAATCTACAACAGTTTCTTGCTGCAATTTAAGCTCATTATTTCCTGTACTATCTCACACAGACATGAGAATCAGATTATTTCCTTGCTGACAAGCTTCTATGTTCCTGAAAGCTGTCTCCTTTCTCTTATGAACAACCCTAATTCTCATACTGGTGAGACTCACAAGACCTATGGGTTTTCCCCTTTGCAACTTGTGTAATACTACTGACATATATTCTGCATATCATCATGAACCCAGATCTGTTTATGAAAAACAACCAGATCTTGATGAAATGCACAGTGATAACATAGACTGCATCTTCTAATACTAGTTTCAGGTGAAAACAAAGCAGTTTTATTTTGTCTGGCTCTCTTGAACATACACTTTTCTAGTGTTTTGGACAATATTCTTGGCAAAGCAGCAGTGAAAAAGAAAAAAGTTACTTCATTTTTTAGTAGCCTCGTCTACATACCTTCATTAAACAAAGAAGGAAAAAAAAGAAAAGCAGGTCAAGTGTATGTCCTTTCCAGATATATTTCTTGTTTCATATTTAGCTATTTGTTTTCTGCCTCAAGCTTTTTTCTTTTTCTTGTGGGTGACACCAGATTTATCACTGTCCTGGTGCCACCTCTGCCTCATGTGGGATAGTACCATGAGAGAGAAACCCAAACTGATTCACTGGGGTTTTCTGTAAAGTTGCAACTGACCCTAACTTTCCATCTAAGTAGACCTAGACTAATTTAATGGCACATTGTTTAACGTCTTCCTTCTTGCAACCTACGTTTATTTCATCAATTTTCACGCAGTCGATAAGTTCTATTTATTGCTATCATTTTACTTGTATGGCTCTGTGCAGTCATCATGACAAAGAATTACTCTTGAGAGGTATTCAAAAGCTTTCCAACTTTTCTGAATGTGACAGGATAGGATGCTGGAAATGGTTGAAGTCATGGAATGAAAAACATCATGGGAATATGACTCAGGACTAGTCATCACCACCTGGAAAGCTGTCATTAAAAAAAAATCATGTTAGAATTCAACATACAGTTCAGAGTCTTGCAAAGTTGCTGGAAGGCATGTTAACACACAAGAATCAGGTTCTGGAGGTTTACATTGGCGGTCTTTCTTCAGGGAAAAAGTTTTGTCTTAAAGGAAGAGACCTTCCGAAGTCAGACTTGACCTCTAGAACAGGTTTTCAGAATGAGGTCAAAGTGGGCTTCAGACTTCCTCTGCACTACCTCACTTTCCTCTAAGCGGTGCAGGCTATTGCAGGAAGTGAAGCAGCATCTGGTATTCCAAATTATGCTGGATAACAACATTCTTGATAACAAAGCAGCTCTAATTAATGTGAGATCACTCTCAAGTCACTATAATGTTTTCTGCAGTCTTTGAGGCATAAAACAAAAACCACCAATTGTTCTCCCAAGCTAGTTTCAAGGTTGAACTTTGTGCTCTATTAGTGCCCAAAGGATTCATGAGGATCTGCTCTAAAGTATTTAACCATAGAAACTGGCCACGTAAACATCTTAGAACCATCCTATTCTTTTCATTTTTGTCTAGGTTGAATCATACTTTACTATTTTAATCTGTTTCAGTATTTGATTTCATCTTTCAAGCAAATAGTTTGAACTCTATTTCACTTTATTTTTTTTCTGCTGCTTGTGCTGTTCTGCCAGTTCAACTCTTCAGGATTCTCTTAGCCCTATTATTGTATTTTCCTCATTAACCCTCATAGTGATAGAATTGATCCAGCATGCCAATGTACTCTGAAGTCCAAAAATGTCCCACAGGGAGGTCTTTCAGGATGAGACCCTACTTAAATTCAGTATTAAAACATAAATGAGCATATTGAATGGCCCCTGAATCTACATGAGAATTACTAAAGCATTTTTTTCTGTAATCTACAATATTTACTCTCTTTCTTCCTAATTCAGTCATAATTCTTTGGAAGAACATAATTAAACTAAAACTAGAAGCATTAAAACTGCATTGGATTTTAGTTATCGTTTTTCCTTTTATCTCCTTTCATTTCTAGCTGTCTCATTAGCATAATGGCTGTATTGGCAATCATTACAAGAATGAGATTATATAGTGATGAACACTTCCACAGTGAAGTATTTAAACTAGGGTGTGAGCTCATTAGGAACTCAATGGCTGTAGTGGGAGTCAAGAATGTTCAGCACCAGCTAAATAATACAGAGACTCTTGCAGAATCTGGCCTGTTTAATTCTCAGTTCCATTTCATTTCCAATTGCATTTGTTGTTCTTTTTTATCATTTACTTGATTTTTTTTTTAACTTTTTCCAGAGGACCTTGTAGTTTACAATTGAAATCAGCAAACCTACATCAGTTTGGTAGGAGAAGGTGCTCAGTACATCATGAACTGAGGTAATTACAGTCTCTCATCTCTATACTATTAGGTTGCTTTATAAATTTTAAAATATTTACTTTCACAGGCTATGCTCAGCACCTCAAATAATCTTCCCCTAAAGATTCTCAAGTTGAGTTATATGCATCTTATAACTTCTTGGCTTTACAGTAATTTCTGGCTGAAACCGTAAAATACACATCATTTACAAAACATTTAATCTTTTTTTTTTTATGCAGCTAAAACTAAAAAAATCCATATTTTATCTTTAATCCTCTTTTGATTTATTTACCCTGTCCATTGATTACTATTTTCTAGTTATGACCTTATTAAATATAATTGAGGTTTTATTGCATATGTTTGTATTGTTGTATTATTATTGTATTCTTGCAACGAAGAAAAGAAGAGAGTCATACATATAATTACACCCAATTCCTAAATGATATCACACTACATGAAATATACCACCTCAGTTAATGATCTTCTCATTTTCACACTATTTCATACTATTGCACTGGAATTTGTAGAGTGGCAGGAAAGATATATATACCATCTAATGCAATTAGGAATAGGTCAGCAGGAATCCCTAAACTGCTGATTGCCAGAAGCCAGTAGGGCATTTCGAGGAAGGATATTTAATAGATTCCTTTTACTTATGCACTTTATTCAAGCATCTGCTACTTTGCTACTGTTAGAGCAAAGATATTGGACCAGATGGACCCTTGGGCTGACAAAATTTGGTGGTTTCTATGAAGATAAAAGACTCTTTATTTTAGAACCAGTAATATTAAAGCAAGAAAGTAGTCGGCATAAATGCCACAAACATCAAACTTTACTGGAGGCGACAACATCATACTACAGTGAGAGTAAGGATATGCTATTTGACCAAAAGTGTGATAAGAGGATTGGAAATGAGCACGAGATTTCTCACAAGAAAAAAAGACTCTCAGCTTTGGAAGGCAGTCTTCACAGTGCAATCTCTTCACCCCTGACAGAATATATGGTTTTATGAAGGACCTTTTATGAAGGCAAGTTCTTGGGCTGCCACTTAAGTCCTTCACATAATCACAAAGAAGAGCTGGTTTGGGAATTACGCTATTGCCTTCCCTGAGATGTTCTGCTAATACAGAAGGATAGTCTGGAGCTGGGGCTTCTGAATTCTCTCTTGCCCTCTCCAGAGACCATTTTACATGAACTGCAACAGGCAACAGTTATTGAAAAGAGACAACCCTTGAACACTTGGGTTGTGTGAACTGGTGATCTGCTCTACAGCCTTTTCAATAAGAAAGCCAACATTTCTTACTTTGCGGTGTTATATACACAACTGTACATACTTTTCATTTACAAGTGCAGCTAAAAAGAGGTGGCTAACACACGCAGCAGTTTGTGCAGCAGCGTCTGGGTTGTGCCTTGGGAGCTTCTGGATCTTCTGGGGACAAGGTCCAGGATAGCTGGGGAATGCCTAGATTTCAAGTCTGAGAAACTTGAAGGTATCTGCTGCTGCCAGGTAAGGACAAGGTAAGCTCTATCAACTACTAAGAGCTCACTCAGCTGCCCTTGACCTAAAGGTGCCTGAAGCCTTTGTTGAAGCTGTCCCCTGATTACAGATGGTCAAGCACTGCTTTAGGTGGTGCTAGGGAGAGGCTTATGAAAGAGCTAGAGCTAAAGTGCGGCTCACAGATGCACCAGTTTATACAGAAGTTGGCACAGCAGCGTACAAAGAGAGGGTCCTCATCTCAGTTCAGACCAGCATAAACATTCGTGCATATGGTTGTTCCAGCCATAGTGGAGGCTTTCATCCAGACAGGGCTTTGGGTGGTGGATGCAGCCCTCCAATTCCCAGACTGCAGATAGTGCCTGGAGCCTCTCGCTGAGGCTGGAAGAGATAGTCTTCTTTCCTGCAGGAGGTGTGCCATTGTTGAGAAGCTGTGTTACCATTTGGAAGAGTCACAGGAGGAAGTCAGCAGAATGCACGGCATCAGAGAGGATAAGAGAGAAAGAGGCACACAGGATCTTCTCAGACTCAACAGCCTGAAGAGCCCCAAACCCCAGCTGCAGTGGAGACACAGGTAGAGTCTGTTTCTAGCAGAAGAGTAAGGCCAGCTTGTAGGTGAGGGTAAATCAGTGGATATTGTCTGCCTAGGCTTCGGTGAGGCTTTTGACACTGTCTCCCATACGATCCTCATGAAGAAATCAATGAAGTATGGCCAGGATGAGCAGGCGGTAAAGTGGATTGAAAACTGGCTCTACAGCCAGGACCAGAGGGTGGTTTTCAGTGGCACAAAGTCTAGTTGGAAGCCATTAAGTAGCAGTGTACCACAGGGGTCAGTACTGGATCCAGTCCTGTTCAACATCTTCATTAATGATCTGGATTATGGGGCAGAGTGTACCCTCAGCTAGTTTGCAGATTAAACCAAATCATGAGGAGTGGTTGGTACACCAGAGGGTTGCGCTGCCATCCAGAGGGACCTTGACAGGCTAGAGAAATGGGTAAGATAGGAATCTCATTAAGTTCAACAAAGGGAAGTGCAAAGTCCTGCATCTGGGCAGAAATAACTCCAGTAACCAGTACTGGCAGTCGACCAGCTGGAAAGCAGCTTTGTGGAAAAGGACCTGGGGGTCCTAATCAACAACAAGTTGAACATACGCCAGTAGCATGGCCTTGGGGCAAAGAAGGCCAACAGCCTCCTGGTCTGCATTAGGCAGAGCGTTGCTAGCAGGTTGAGGAAAGGTGATCCTTTCTCTCTCTTCAGCACTGGTGAGGCTACACCTGGATTTCTGAATGCAGCTCTGGGCTCCTCAGTACAGGGACAGGACAAGAGGCAAGGGGCACAGACTGAAACACAGGAGGTTCTGTCTGAACATAAAGAAAAACTTTTTTTTTTACTGTGGAGGTGACTGAGCACTGGCACAGGTTGCCCAGGGAAAGTTGCAGAGTCTCCCTCCTTGGTGATAACGAAGACTTGTCTGGACATGGTTCTGGGCAGCCAGCTCTGGGTGATCCTGCTTGAGTAGGGCTGCTGCACAAGATAAGCTCCAGAGATCCCTTCCAACCTCTAGCATTCTCTGATAAGCCTGAGGAGTGTAATGGTGAAGGCTAACTTCGGAATGCTAAAGAATCAGGTGTAATTTAGGTGGAAATACTTGCTTATCCCATACTTCAGCCTTCACCTCTTTTGCCAATATACATGATAAACACAAACACAGATCTTTGACATATTCCATTTGTGCAAAGTAGCCAGAAAGCCAGCCTAAATACAAGGTCCTGCACCTGGGTTGGGGCAACTCCCAGTATCAATACAGGCTGGGGGATGAAGGGATTGACAGCAGCCCAGAGGAGGACTTGGGGGTACTGGGAGATGAAAAGGTGGACATGAGCTGGAAATGTGCACTCACAGCCCAGAAAGCCAACCGTATCCTGGGCTGCATCAAAAGAAGCATGGCCAGCAGGTCGAGGGAGGTGATTCTGCCCCTCTACTCTGCTCTGGTGAGACCCCACCTGGAGTACTGCATCCAGCTCTGGGGTCCTCAGCACAGGAAGGACATGGACCTGTTGGAGCAGGTCCAGAGGAGGGCCACAAAAATGATCAGAGGGCTGGAACACCTCTCCTATGAGGAAAGACTGAAAGAGCTTGGGGTTGTTCAGCCTGGAGAAGAGAAGGCTGCAGGGAGACCTTATTGCAGCCTTTCAGTACTTAAAGGGGGCTTCTAAGAAAGATGGGAACAAATTTTTTGGCAGGACCTGTTGTGATAAGACACGGGGTAATGGTTTTAAACAAAAAGAAGGTAGATTCAGACTAGCTATAGGGAAGAAATTTTTTACAATGAGGGTAGTGAAACACTGGAACAGGTTGCCCAGAGAGGTGGTAGATGCCCCTTCCCTGGAAACATTCAACGTCAGGCTGGATGGGGTTCTGAGCAACCCGATCTAGTTGAAGATGTCCCTGCTCATTGCAGAAGGGGTTGGACTAGATGACCTTTAAAGGTCCCTTCCAACCCAAACTATTCTATGATTCTATGATACCTGGAAGAAATTAAGTGAAAGCAGAATTCCTTGGTGACACAGATCTGGTATTAACTGGAGAATTGCCAACTTAGTAAAAAGCCCACAAAGTAGGTTACAAAAAAAAAGAGAGAGACTTTTTTTATAGACGTGGGGTAGAATAGCAGGATATTAAAATGGAGTCTTGGGTAAGATAACATTAGGTGTCTGTACTCTGAGTTCAGGGATCAAACAGGAAAAATGAGTGTATTTATAGAAACCATACCATGGCTTGATCAGAACCAGAGGAAAAAATTAAGGAATAAACTGACTGAAATCAGTGTAGAAATAGAGTTTTACTTTTAAAAAAATGAAGAGGGTTACACACATGAGTGCACCATCTACTTTTTTTCTTCTGTTTCAGCATTTGTTGAACAACCTCTATTCTCTCAGGCTTTTTGAAGTTTACAAAGAATTGAAAGAAATATCTGTTGAAAGTATCTGGTTGAAAATAAAACAGAATAAAACAGGCTTGATTTAATTGTAGGTATTTAATAAACAATTAAATTAAAAGGAGGTGTGGGCTGAAACAATCTTTTTTGTGAATTATCAGGTGAAACAAAAAACAATAACAGAAGTCTTTGCCGCTATATTTTTGGAGGAAAAATATAGCAGTATATGTTTGAGAAAATAGGCTTGAAAAAGTTGGAAGCAACAATTAAGAGCAGCTGTTTTACAGTACATTTTGAATAAGAAGGCATTAGTTCATAATGTAGGAAAGCACAATGGATAAAACTGATCACAAAGCAATAGAGTTTGTGATTTTAAGGTGAGGAACAAGTGAGAGCAGTGGAACAATAAAAATCTTCAAACAAATGCAAATTTCAGCATAGAGAATTGCTAGAATAGACCCCAGGCAGGGGAAAAAACGTTCAGGAAAACCTTTAGTTTTCACAAATGCCACTATTAAGTCAAAAGAACAAACTGTTTCAATACAGAGAAAAGATGGGAAATTATATACCATTACTGCTACAAAATCTTGGAACTAAAAGGTTTGTATGTAACCTGTCCCTGTTTCTAAGACCCAATCGCACAGAAAATGTGTACCCATATAGAGATATAAAACAGAAAAACAAGACTGAAAGACATAACACTTGGTAAGGGACACAAAGTTAGGAAAGCTTTTATAAACAAGACAGACAATCAAGGAGAGCAGGGATTCTCTTATTGGGCAGCAAGCAAACCATAGATGGCTCAAAAAAATTTCAATGCCCACTTTGCTAAATAAAAAAAATACCATAATTGAGTGTCATTGTTATCTTATGGCAGGCAATTATTTTGCTTTGCTCCATGCAAGGTAAGCCTAAACTGGAACACTGTGTCCAGTTTTAGATATCGCACTAAGAAAGATGGCAACAAATTGGAACAAATTGAAAAAACAGCGGAAATACAAGGTTTTGAAAACATAACCCAGAAGGAAAGATTTAAAAGTAAATTGGATTTGCTTAGAGAGGAATGAAAGGATATATAATAGGTGTCTCCAGGTACATATTAAATTATTGTAAAAAGAGACGGATGATTAATATTTCTCAGTTATGTAATCTGCCTAATTTGCAGCAAGGGAGATTTAGTTTAGAAAATTGTACCCAATGTCTATTTATAAGGACAGTAAGCCAAAGGAACATCTATTGAGGCTATGGAACCTGAATGATGATTAGGTCTGTTCATGAAATGATCAAACAGTTTTAAAATAAATTGGGTCTACATTCCTCAGCAGTGTTGTAACTATACCTGATTCTTCCACATGGATGAAACACTTGATTATTTTTCCTGCTTTCCTGTATATTACCACACCATTATGTTTGTTACTTAAAATCAATCCCTTTTCCAATTTTTTTTAAATGTTTTACGGTGTTTTATGGGATTTAAAAGATCCTGTTCCTTCCTTATCCAATTGCGATTTATCTTGGGTGGACTGTGTCAAGACCAATTTCACTGTGCTAATTCTGTAATCTTTTACTGCAATGTTTTACGATCAAGTATTTTGCAGCTGAATCAGTAACTTGATTCAGGAGGTGAGCTTCTGGCATCAACCAGTAAAACTTGCTTTTTACTGAAAAAATAATGTGCCTGTTTTACACTCCTGCATTTCACATGACACTGTGCACTCCTGTGTCTGTGTGACAATCCTTACAAAGATAAATATAGTCACTTTTACTTTAAAAAATAAACAAAGAAAAAAAAAACCTTCCAGGTCCTGTGTTTTAACTTTACCTTTCAATGAGTCCTCAAAATTAACCTCTATTCATTCAAGCTTCTGAGTTCTGAAATGTAAAACAAGTTTAGTTGAGTTTCAAATTATATTATAGAATACTGTATGACTGTAAAAAGAGGTGGATAATTAATATTTCTCAATTATGTAATCCACCTAATTTGCAGCAAGGGAGATTTAGTTTAGAAAATTGTATTCAGTATCTATTTATGAGGAGAGTAAGCCAGAGGAACAGTTAGTGTGGCTATGAAACCTGATCAATGATCAGGTCTGTTAAAATAGATTAGAATATTTAATATCATCATTGTCATAATTTAACCATAAATACATTTAATATAATTTTTATGATCATAAAAATCAAAGGTTAACTGGTAAATTAAAATAAATTCTGTACAGTAGCAATTGCATGTAAAATCCCCATGACTTTTTTGAGTTAAACCATTAATTTCACAAAGTAATTTGTAAAATTAAGATATGTATCTCACAAATCAAATGTTTCATTTTCCAGTAGCAAAAAGACATTTTGTATTTAGGCGTCTCTTAAAATTTCGGCCAACAAATGAAGCTGGCATTTGTCTTTCTGGCATCAGTAACTTCTTGAAAAACACTTTCTAGAGTGCTGCTGAGAGCCCTAATCCAGGATCTCTGCTTTCACCTTAGCGGACCTTGATAAAAAGACCACATACTGTTTGTCAGTCAGTTTTTGTTCTCCTGTGTCCTTCATTCTTCTTTAGTGTAACACATTATCTACATCATTATCAGCAAGTAAACTCTCTTGCTGCTGCTCTGCTCAGCCTGTTCTTTGCTACAGCAGCAGTTTCTTTTGCTCTCTTCCCATCAGCTGTTACATCCTTCCATGCTGCTGTGAGTTTTGTCGATCAGCTTGTCCCAACTCTCCCTTCTTCAGACAAGTATGAAACGCCATCCTTGTGCTTTCCAAAGAATGCTTTTATTTGTCCTAACCTGTGGGATTTTCTTTTGTCATGCTTTAATGTAGTGCAATACGGAATGGAAATAATTTAAAATCTGTAAAGAAAGCTAACAAGTATAGTAGTATAAACCCTTTGTAGGTGAAGCTAGAGGAATTCCAGAGACCGGTGAAACCAGCTGCCACTTCCAAACCATACACAGTTACAAAACCTTCATAAACAGCATCGACCAAAGTTTTCTTTCTATTGGACCCAAAGAATTTATTGATGAAAAAATAAATCTTGTTACACTGAAAAGAAAATTTGTCAGCCATGCCACAGTGTTTTTGCCAAGTCAGTGACTAAACTTAAAAGATGTACTGCTGTCACTTCACTTGAAGTTGGGGGGGAATTAGTGCGAGCATCGTAGGTGTTAATTTTTTTTACTCCTTAAGCAAACTTAATGTGAGGTTCATGCTGGGCTCAGAATGACAGTGCTTATTGAAAATATGCAAAACACAAGGCCTAATCTGTAAATGAGTTGGAGCTTGGAGTGTCCTTAAATATGAGATCTGGCAATCAACAGTAGCAGATTTACAAAGTATTTAAAGAAACAGTACTCTATCCTACAAATTTTAGTCTATTCTGGGTCTACCAGGGTCAGCTGGGTAATTTTTATAAAGGTGTGTTCAGCCAAAAACAGAACAGCTCTGCTGGCCAGCTAGGCTCAATATCCTCCCACCGCAGCAGTGACGGATTGTGGCTACTCCTGAAGCAGCCCAGAACATGGAGAAGACTGTGATGGCTTTGAGAAACCCCAGAAACATCAGGAGGATTTATTAAACTGAATTGCATGTGTCTATAACGTAAATGTCTACATCTGACCATTAATTCTGTAAGGAGCTGGGGGGGAAGAAGCCAGTTTTTGTAACAGTTCACCTAATCATTTTGCTTTTTTATCTCAGGGTGACATGAATTGTACTTATCTCTCTGCACTGCCTGTAAAGGTAGGTGAGCATGTCTAATTCAGATGTAACTATCTACGCCGTAGAAGTTGAAAGTAATGCAAGATGAAGCCTACTTTACTTGTTTTGAGAAAAGCTTGCCAACAGAGTTCAAACTTTAATCCTCCATATTTGAGAAGACTTGCCATCGACTGTGAACCACTTCCTATTCTTTTTTCAAAACAAAGTTTAAAACTATATACACCCTTAGTAGTGGCAGAGTAATTTGGTTTATAATCCAGTCTTTCCAGACAGATGGAAGTTTATATTAACGAGATGATGTGCTACCTCTTAGAAGAACTTTACCAATATAGGTTAATTTTTACTGTGACACTTCTGGATTTATTCAAAGATATTCCACTTCCATGATTTTTTTACTTCTTTTTCTCTCTCCCCTAGCTTTCTCCTCAAAAACAAGGAGACCTAATTTCTGGCTTTAGCCAAAGGAATTATTGTATTTTTTCAGGACAAAAGTAGCTGTTTCAAGACGACTTTCATTTCAAAACTAATCTTAAAAAGTTTTAAAAGCATAGCACTTAATTCCAAAATGAGATCAAACACTTTAGGTTAACTGAAATGCTTGAGGATACTTCTCCCAATTTCCCTCCCCACCATAAAGCATGGAAGTTGTTTTATCAAAGAACTTTGAAAAGCATGCTTTGGCTAGTTTGTTTTTCCTTAACAGAGATCTGCTTTCCTGCTTTCCACCCCTCTATCACACACACACAAACACACCCCCCCCCGCCCAATAACAGATCTATTCTCATAGCCAGTCTCCTCAGAGCAAACTGATTCGCCTTTGTCCATGTCCACTGTAAGAGCTCTTTGATCTCATTTTGCCTCTTAACTAATTCAGAGTAAGGACTGCCACACCATACACTCCAGCTCAGATTTACTGACAGCTAACCAGAGAGCTGTTTATTACCTGTGCATGAAAACAAATAAAGCAAACAAATAAGGCAAAAAAGGAATAAACCTAATAGCCTGCGCCCACTTAGCAATATCCAACTGTAAACCAAAGAGCAAAACAAAACAAGCTGGCATCTGGCACTTTGGATGTTGCAGAGTTTGCTGCCAGCCACAGGGACTTCACAAAATCAAACTTTAAAAAAAGAGAAATCTGTGGGTTAGTGTCTGTATTTTGTAATGTTTACAAGCACTTGGTTAATGACACAGGATGCTGGCAGTATCATGCATATAGCGTTGGTAATATTATCTACTTCCTACTTTATATTGTTTCCAGTAGAGATGCATGAATGTATTTGCTCTCATGCTGTTAGGTTAAAATGCCATGCTGTTTTTCACGGTAACTCACTAAAAGCACTACCAGCATAGAGGGAGTCAAATTTTGCTCAGTGTGTGGCACTGAGTGAAGAATGACTGAAAAGCAAGATGAAACTACTAGACTTATTTTTAATGTACTTGGTGGAAAAGCAGTATAAAACTACTTCCCCCTGCAGGGTAGTATAAAACTACCTCCCCAAAACCTCATCTAATATCTGATAGAGGCAGACTTGCCCTTTCTTAGAGGAACTGGACAATTTTCTTTTTTGTGTCCTCACTTTCTGTTTTCCTACTGGTGAAAAAATTTATTATTTAATTATCCAACATGTTACAGTCTCTGTAGTGTTTCCAGGAAGACAAAATAAATCTTTTTTTTTTTATTTTCTTCTAGGAAATATTGATTTGGGGAGAGGAAAACTTGCATTTAAAGGCTGAAGGAGGAGACGTGTTTGAGAAGTTCCCTGCAGGGAGCATTTGGTATGGAGCACTCATATGGGTGAGGACATGCTGGTGGTGCCATGCCACAGAGCAAAGCTGTGGGCTAAAATCATCACAGTCGCAAACGTCATCTCAAGTAATTCATCAAATTACCTGTAAATGTAACTTTTCTGTTACATCTGATTTCAGTCAGCCTCCCAGTATTTCTTTTCACTTTTGTCATGTGCTTTCTTTATTTTTTCTCTTGAAACATCTATTTTTACCTTGACTGTTCCTTTTCAATTCCCTCCCTCACTGAGGCTCCATTAGATAGCTTTCAGATTTGTTTTTTTTTTTTTTTTTAAATGGGGCAGTTTTTCCTCTGAGAAAGGAATGAACATCTGTGCATATTTATATTTAGATTTTTTTTTAAAATCAAAATGTATACACAGTATTTGCTGAACTTGAACAAAGGTGGCAGAAGAGGCTGGGGAAAAAAAAAAAAAGAAAAAAAAATCATTACAGTCCTAAGAAAGCCCCAGATATCAGAAGAACAAATGACCCGGTTCCTGAAAAAGAAATTCCTGTGAAAGCACAGGCAAGGGTTTCTCTATGGTTACACCTTCAAATTCCATTCCAGCTCTCTGTTTGGATGTAAACTTTGCCCTCCTTTTATTTTTCATGGTTTTTAACTGTCCAGCTTCACCCCAGAAATGTTGATTGGGTCAAAAGCCAAGAGAAAACACTGTACCTGCCTCCCAGACTTCTTATAATGACATACTGTAAATCACAATTTCTAATGCTTCTTTTCTGCCTTGTGTCAAATGGCTGGAATTCCAGATTTTCCCTGTGTTTTTAATAAATGGACATGTCACTGGGAATGCACCAGCCTGGTTAAGCAGTCGACTGGTGTCACAAATGTTAGTGCTCCACTCGTTTATTTTCACGACTTCCACATGCTCTACCTTGAGTCCTGCTGCTACCCTATTTAACTTGACATGTTTCTGTTTATGCTGAGCAGGTTGGATCTTATTGCATCCATTTAGGAACAGATGTTACTTAGTATACCCTGCGCTCCTCCATGCCGTCTTTTTTCACAGCTCCCTGAGAACCGACTGCAGGTAATGCACTCTCACTTCTGTGTCACCCTTCCCACAACAGCTCCTGGAAAGAGAGAGGAAGAAAGATGAGCTTTTAATGTTGTTATGAAACCATATGCACCCTGCTGCCACCATATCAGAGAGTGTGTTTTCTCCCAGAGTGTTTAATACACCTCTTTTGACACTACAGAAAATGAATTGTGAAGGATACTGCAGTTAGAAAAATGTTGATTTTTGCCTGGGGAAAAGAAAATCAGAAAAGGTTACAAAATTCACTGTTCAATATTAACTTAATCACAATACATATTTTAGCAATGTACACTGTGTTACTTTTAATGCACAGCTACAGTTCCGTGCCTGTCTCTTTCTCTAGTCTAGCCTGCAGCTCTCGCTGGCTGTGAAAGTTAAGATTTATAGCGATAATATTTGCTATCTGACAATGAGTTTCAAAGCTAACAGCTTTGTGGTGTTTTCCCTATCTTGTTGCATATGTTTTTTCACTTGCAACACCCATTAAAGTTTAATAGAAGAATTGTGCACATCATGAACATGAAAATGAGAATATAATTACCCCTCTGTTTTCAGATCACTAAAATCAATCTTCTTGTTTTGTTACAAAGTCTCAGGCTGGCTGTAGTTGAAACTATTTTCACAGAAATCCTCAGAAAATCCAGTAAGTGTAATGACTACCTGTTCTACAAATCAGAATATTTCTTATGTCTGAATTTTGAAAGCCATTTACCCTTTTCTCATAATACATTATCCAAAACTGAAGCACACAAAGTATCTAAATATGATGCTATTTGTCTGAAGTGATTTCAAAGGAAATGCAAAAATAGTACCAGGAACATTGCTAAGCAGCCTTAGACCACCTGCTAGACTTCCATGCTTTTTATAAGGGGCGAGGGTTTGTCTTTTCTTTAAATAACTCTTTTAATTATGCATATAACTGATATGGAATTCTGTCTTCGGGGAATAACATGTGCTGGTAACAGACATATTTAAGTTGGTAATATGACAACATGGTCAACAAACCTTCGTCACCCAAAGCAGCATCTACAATTGATTTTGCTAATAAGTCTCCTCTCTTTGAGTGGCATTTGTCCCAGGATAAAGCCTACCCAAAAGCATTGCTCTGGTAGGTGGGACCTTGACCACAGCTGCCGGGCCCTAACTGATTTGGTTGTTCTGGTGTGTGCTCGGAGAACAGAGATGCACAGATAAATGTCATGGGGATGCCCAGCCGAGAGCACTGCTAATTGAGGCACAGGCTAATCTGTCCTGCTCTAGTGGTTTAGGTACCTGCAGGAAAGAAACAAGGAAAGGCAAGCGAGCTATTAGCAGCTTGATATCTCTGTAACTTGTTTGGGGCAGGAGGCTGGAAGGTGATGGTAACGCAGGTAATGAATTGTTATTGGCTCTGGATATGGGGAAAATCACAGAGATCAGCTTGGGGCTATGTAAGTAGGAAGGCCTTTGGCAGCTTATTCTGACAATCTGGTTTTAAACAGCAATAAAGAGTGAAAACAGCTGCCCCTCAGGGGACACTCAGTACCTGGGTGTCTGGCACCTTGTATTATTCGGGGCTTGAGGTGCAGCTACACGCGGGGCCGAGGCTGCTGGCCAGGACTTGGGAGGGAGTGTCCTCTTTCCATGGGTCCACGGTGCAGGTCTGAGCTGGACCAAAGGCCAGAGGAAACCCAGGACGTGTGTTGGCATGAGTGTGTAGTGTGCTTGTGTCAAGGAACGGACATCTTAGAACAAGGATCCGAGCACAGAAATCATTATCCCATCTTCTTCTTAAATAAATTATATTTCTTGCCACTGAGTGGTATGTTTCTGTCCTTGTGGTTATGGGACCCTGCACTCCTCCATGACAAGCACTGCAGTAAATTCATTCACAGGCAGCAGCTGTTTATCTTGGTTGTTGATTTCAAACTGTCTCACATCAAATTTCCTGAAACCTAGGATTTCTCATGCACCGAGTAATATTTATTTCTGTTGTATTTCAAAACAAAATCCATCATGAAAATCTCACCATTATGGCATAATTTTATTTCTAAATGAGATAAATATCTGATTCCTTCCCTCCCGCCTTCTTCAAAACCATCTGCAAATTCTTTACTTTTGGCTAGCTGAAAGCATAGAGAAAAGTGCATAAAATGTTTCATTTGTTTCTCCACAAGTGTTCAACTTCAAAGAGAATTCTTAATCACCATTTGCTCTTCATGCAAAATATGATTTCAGAGAAAATTTTGAACTTGAAGAAAGCTTTTTAAAGAAGTTGTTAAAAATGTATTTCATAAATAGTAGATGTTCATATGGTCTTTGCAAACACTTATATTTTAAAAAAATTAAAATATCTCATGAAAGAAGTCTGTAAAAACATGATTAATCTGAGAATCTTCAGTACAGATACTCTGCAATGATAAGATACTAGCTGTAAATAGCAGTTATATCTATCACTTTATTGGCTAGATATCCTTATCTGGACCAGTCTCCTGAGTACATACAATGGAAAAAAAGACAACAGATCAAGTTCTCATCTGGGCTTTCCAAGCATACCTCTACTGACTTTAAATGACCCTTTTAAAATGAACCACTGAAAGACCTTGTCTACTAAATGAAGACTTACGATAAAGAGTTTACATTTAATCTATGGGGAATATCCTGTTCAGACTTGTTTGAAACATTCCATTTTGATAATATTCATTGTCAATGCCCCCCTTTTATAGTAAATTACTGTAATCAATTGACTTTTACTTTGCCATTGGAGATGTTTATCAACCAGTTTCAAAGATTTAATCCAGTTGGTCCAATTTTTTAGTCCAGTTGATCATCTGCTGTTTTTCATTCGTGGTATGCTGGTCTTTAATTAAGACATTAAGTCTTCTGTTGGATCTTTTAATACAGAAAGATTTTGAAGTATAGGGGAAGTGCATTAAACTTGAATTCAGCTCCTCACTGAGCTGACTATAATGTGGCTGATGTCGAAACTAAAAGTGAGATAGGTTGTATCATGTAGGTACAACCACTTTCTACGTCTCACCTGCCCTGACTGCCTCCCCACCGCTGCCTCCAGCTCCTGCCTCCCAGCTCCCCTGCCCGTGCAGGGCAGCACCCGAGCTGCTCCCTGGCAGTAACTCCTGGCAGTTGGTATGAAATGGAAACCTGTCAAAGTGTGTACTACCTGTATGACTTAATATTGATTTTACTAGGATGAACACTGACTCAGGGTACTGTCAAAAAGTATATTGATGATTAATACCCTTAACTGCTGGAACATCATTTAAAAATGCTTTGCAGCAAAGACCATTTTCAGAACTCACTTTTGGACTCAGGGCTGCAATTATTCTAAGGACCAGCATACAGAGATGGCAACAATTTGTGATCTCTGCTGTAATCTTAAGGAGACTATACCTGTTTTTTGAGAAAACTTATAAAAGTTTTCAAAATATTGATTAAAGAAAATTGCTTCATTTTGACTAAAAATTTTTTTGGCATACTGACTTTCTAAACCAGACAATTTTTCTTTGATTTTTTTTTTTTTTAACTAAAATTTTACAATCTCTTCTAGTATAAACATGAACTTCTAATAGGGAAGTTTGGAAACAGGATATACAGCATTGTCTTTAAACTGTTTAAAATTCAAAATCTCTAATTAGAGGAGCTTTTTAATTCATAATTTATTTTGTAAACAATGCTATAACTATAAAGGATTTCTAATACTAAATGAATTAATAATGTGTTTCATTTTTTCAGTATTTTAATAACTTTTCATCATAAGTAAAAAATTATATGATGTATATGAAATACGTGGTGTTTTTGTATAGTATACGTGTTGCCGCAAGCACAAAAAGAGGTCTTTGTTTAATAGATGACCACTGTGCATAGTCATTCAATAACTCAAAAGGGTGAATAACGTCAGTTTTATTTCTTGTTTTGTAACTAAAAAACAGAGTGAAAAGAGAAGCCTGAAAGTAAATCTAGCTAGCTTAAAATTGAGGTTAAACATCTTTACTTTTGTAATCACAGGTCTAATAACTTGAACTTCTGGGGCTGAGGAGTGGGTTTTTGGTTGCTTGTTTTAATGAGGAAAATTGGCCATCACGAAAATGGTGGCAGTACAATGCCACTAGCATTAGTAATGTTAACTTTGTGCTTATATTATGAAGCATGTGGTATTTAACTTGTAAATATTAGTTCAGAAGAAAGAGATGCTTAAGTGCTCTGGGCCCTGTGCCAGTATTTCTCCCACTGCACACTGAATCATTCCAGAAAATTACACTATTGTGAAGGTAACCTGCAAGCTTGAACATTGCTTCGTATGGAGCACCTGCTGACAGAACTGTGCCCTGAAGGCTGGGGTACCTCATTAGAATCATCACCAGAAATGTACATGTAGGAGTCTACCTATAAGAGCAAATATTTAAAGACACAAAAGCATACAAAGCCAGTTTGCAGATTGTAGCTGAATAAATATTAGGGAAAGGAAGAAGAAATAATAAAATATATTACACATACAAAGTCTATATTAGAGAACATTATTAAAGCAAAAAAGTCAGAAACAAAAAAGTTAGAAAATACCAGCATGACTATCACTTGTGCAATGCCACTAATTCATTCTCTTGCACTTATTCCCTAGGATTAGAGAGTAATGACTTTTTAATTAATTATTTCTGAAAAAGAAAATTCTGAGTGACTAAAAATATTCATGCACTGATATCAAACTCGATGAAGGGTTTTGAAAGAAATAAGTGAAAAAAAAATCAATTATTGAACTAGTTCATTTGGACTTTCCTAGCTGAAACAGTTTGGGAACTAAGTTCAAAAGGATCCATTCCCAGAATTAGGGAATAGAGATGATATGCTGCAGCTTTTTATGTCCCCCTTTGTACCTGGTGCTCAAGATATCTATAAGATGGGAGAAAAATTTACATAAGGCAGTGAGAAGAGAGTTTAATTCCAAAATCGTTTATTGTTAAAAACGATGAGGCCATTAGCTGGTAACTTTAGAGGATCTAATCTTTTGAAGAGCTAATCTTGCCTAGCCTCCAACAAAGGCAAGATGACAGTATGATATTTTTAAAGGGAGAGGTGGCGACATGAGTGTGATCAGTCACCTTTATCAAAGAGCCACAATAAGACAATACAGGTTATGTTCTTTGTAGAGATTTACCCATGGATGCTACCGCAAGACAGTAATCTAAAAGTCTAAAGAGATCAAGGTTCCCCACTATGAAGGAGTCCTCCGTTTCAAACTTCAATGGCCAGGGCAAAAGTGATCCTGGTAACTGCAGTTGCAATAAATGTGAAGTTTCTGTATCTAAATTAACTCATATTCATGTTAGTTACCATTCAAGCACACCAAATTGTAGTGCAGATTTTGCGTTTACTGTTTCCTAATGGCTGGTTGGAGGGTTTCAGAGGCTGGAAACCAGTGCACACAAGGCAGGGTAATTAATGTATGAGGTGAGAAGTAGTATTCTCGGGCAGACAAACCAGCCACACTTGTCTCAGAACAGAAGTATAAACAACTGTGAGAATTTTTCAAGAAATAGTTAATCTGAGGGAATATATATATATTAATTCTCTTTTATATATATATTTATACCTTTATATGTGTATATATATATATACACACACATAAATGGCTTGGATTATAAAATTTCAGTATCTAACCACAACCTAGAGTGCATTGAATCTTCTAAGAATGGATGACCTACTAAAGTTTTGTATGCCAAGTTTAATTTTAGCTAATCATGCAGAAAAATTGTCCAGGCCCCTTTGCTTCCAAAATTGAACTTGTAGCTTTGCAGGATGCATACTAATCATTACATTACTTTTAACAGACGCCTCCTGTCATTCATCAATGGCCCACTTGTAATGTAAATTCCTAACTAACAATACCCCAAATTCTTCTACTAGGTTTATGTGTGACTTATTTGAACCACATGTTCTTTCTCAGAGAAGTGCTACAGAACACTAACCTAAATCTGCTAACTAGCCACTTTTTACAACATGCTAAGATTTTATTTCCAAGTCAACCACAGATTTATTAAGGGAAAGTCATACAGGAAAAAAAACACAGTACGATGACTCTTGAATTCTGAAATCGGGCCAGTATCTTGGAATCTGAACAGTAGCCTTGCCTCCTGAAAATGTCTTTCTTTAGCAATTATGTCCTAGCCTGAGCAGAGATATAAAGAAATACATTTGTATCTTTTGTAACAGCCTTATGTTGAATGGTATTGTATTACTTTCCTGTGTCCCTTCTTTTCTTATCCTCCCCCACCTTCCGTTTTATCTATGTCAGCTGTGTTTGTACACTTACATGGTAAGATCTTCAGAACAGAAGTGGCTTCACTGAATGATAGGACTCTATCTAACACAGGGAGACATGGCCTTCAAATGTCACCTTGATGCAAAACGTAGTTTGTTACTAAGGTTGGTGGCAAAAGAAAAATTTTATTGAAAACACTATGTGAGATATTCTTCATTATATGTTCCAGACTTTCTGAAATTAGATCAAACATTTCAAGATGGCTTTAACAAACATAGCTTGTGTCACTATTTTCCATCTAGGGTTCCTGACCACACTGCCTCTCTCACAGAGCAAGAAATTTTGTTGTTTTACTGTTGAGCTGCTGTGGCAGAAGGAAAGCTTTCCTGTTCATCTCAATCTCCTTTAAGCTCATGAAAGATTAGATTGAAATTGGGTGATATGATGTGTATCTGAACTGCTTGGCATATTATTCTCTGATCCTAAGTATCTGTCACTTCATTTCTGGATGCTGTGTGACTTACTAGCAGTTGTGGCCTGATTTGACCACATGTGAAGGATTTCTAAAACAACATTTAAATTAAGTATTGATTACATTTCCTGTTTAGTGACATGGTTAGCTAGTAGCAATTCCTCTCCTAAGAGTTAATTTACATTCTTCAAAGAGCTAAGATAGTATTTGCTGTTCCTTACTAGAAGTAATTGGCAATTTGCCAAACTAGAAGTTTGGCAATTTGCACTTAGCAATAGCTGAATACCAAATGTCAGCCTTGATTACAAGATACCTTACATTTTCTAATTGTGGAAGCCTGCTTGTAAATGTAGATATGCACATTTTCATGACAATTTTTAGCTTATGATTCTTCCATATACGTTGTGACTGAAATGCTTCAACCTATGCAATCATCTTGCAATCTGCTGTACAGAGAACGCTTAGCTCCTCAACATAGCCAAAAGTAGTGCATGTGCCTTTCCACGCACACTGCACTAACCTTCAAACCTGTAGCGTGTTACCACAGGCAGATTTAATGCTGCCTGAGCAACTGCTCCATTAGCCTCGCATAAAAGATGTCTGCCCACTCTACCGGGTGGAGATAAAAGGTATATAGATGTTAGAAAATATCATTTTATGCGCCTTGTGCTTAGACAGAGATGCCAGCCTGCTGCCCTGAGCCAAGTGCTTATATTCTGCCCTGTGGCAAAATTTCAAGGTGTTCCCAGCATTTTCTGTCAGCCAGGTTTAGGTGGTGCCCTGCTCAGTAGCTGGATTTCTGATCTCCTCTTTGAATGTTGCTTCCTCCCATGCCTCTAACTTTAGATTTTGGATGTCACTGTAGGAGCAAGGCATCTTGGAGTCAAGCACTGCTTTCAAATAAGGAGCTGCAGTTCTCCTTATTGGATTAAAGTCCTTGTTTGTGACTGAAAATATTTTAAACCCAAGCCTCTACCAGCCTCTGTCAAGGCTCTAGTCATCCTGGAAATAGTACCACCTTGTATTGTTGAACACACCCTCATTTTCCAAAGCCTTTATCAACTAAATGTTTCAACTAGTCTCTGAGAGTGTCAGATATTTGAATTGTTTGAACACCAAAAATCCAGATTTCCAAGAAGTCATGAATTTCTAAGCATCAAGTTTCTACTTTATATATTTCTTATTGTATTAGCTGCTGAAACCATGCCAGAAGTAGGAGATAAAACAGACAATTAAAGAGGTGCAATTTTAGATTACACTATCTGATTTAGTGTTCTAAAATACAACACAATACTTTTAATGTTACTGTTTTTATCAGCAGATGAACTTTAATTTTAATGTAACTGAGAAACGGTTCTGTTTAACAATTGGTATGGTTTAGTCCAGGATCTACTTTTCTGTGTTATTTTAAATTGTTAGTTATTTTTTTCTTAAGAGAGTATCTATAAAGGTAAAACAGTAATTGTAAAAGTAAAATAGTGATTTTACTGAAATAGATCCTATTAAATAATTCATTTGCATTTGAATACAGAACTACATTTAACAACAGAAACAATTTACAAGTGTCCATTCAAGCATTTTAAAAATACATTACTGTAGTTTCCCCAAATGACGCTGAACATATCAAAAGGAATGATCAGAAGGCATTCAGAAATTCTATTAGCAATACTTTCAATAGCTGGAACATAAGAGCATACACGTAGCCTATGTATCTTCAATGAAAGATGTATGTGTTATTTTATATTCAGGGCTATTAGTTTAATAACCAACTAAACTAAAGAAAATTACATTAAAATGAGTTAATGATACTTAAAACTTTTCTTGTTTCCCGTTGGTTCTCAGTTCAATAACTTCTATCTGAACCAATGTTTTCTTCATATTGCTTTAAAATGAGTCTAATATTAGGGATGTCTAGGCAGCATCCATTTTGCTGGCTGAATTCTTTCTTCCTATCTATTTAAAAAAAACCTTACTTTTAATTCATGGTCCAATATCATCTGAATTTATTTCTCTGCTGATCCAAACTTCAGCTCAACAGGAGCAGAAGTAGATCAAAGCAATTGCTGAGAACTCTACATCTATAATAAATGTAATTTGGGGGTTTAATTCAAGCTAGTCAGTTCCCTGGATCTGGTACCCCACCACATGTGATTTGAATTTGCTGGAAGGAGCAGTCTTTGCCTTGGACCATTATTTTTCTCATTAGAGGCTAGAGTGCATTTGGTGAGCACCTGAAGCAGAGTTTCTAATGTCATTATGCCTGAAAGGAGTCTCATTTGTGTGTACCAAAACCTCTCTGTGAACCAAACCACTGTTAGGGGCAATCAAGGGATTTGTCTCAGTATTGCATTGCTGCCCCAAACCAAAATGCTAATGTAGACAGAGCCTTAGTGTTCTGATTTTTGTTACTTTGATTTGGTAGTTCTGCTGTGCTTACCTCTCCCTGGGTTTGCTGGGTACTGCTCTGTGATCCAGGCATTCCTCCTTTATCTGTGTCTCTGAGGCAATGAATCTTTTATTGTTTTTTTTTCAAAATGAAAGAAGTTCAAAAAGAGGTCAATCCAGAACAGCTGGTGGTTAAAGAAACTTCAGTTAAGTGTAAAATGCATCTCCTTAAAGAAGGCATTGAACCCAGACCTGCCACCTCCACAGACTGGTAAACTCTTCCCACTCAAATATCATTTTCAGTGGCAGCTTTTTTGAAACGAAGACATTCCCTAGCCCTCCTTATTTTTCAGAGGAACTCTAGTGACCAGGCTAAGGACCGCAGGATAATGTAAATCTCTCCATTCAATCCCAGCTGGGTACTGAAGTCAACAGAGGAGCAAAATGCAAGTTGCCTCTTCCGCAGTCCCCACCAGCCCGCTTGGGCAGCTCTGTGCTCGGTGCTCTGGACTGCTTCATCCCAGTTGGCAGTGCCTGCCTCTCCCCATACGCTAAAGGGTTAGCCACCTAACACACTGCCAAGCTATTTTTTGTTAAAGACAAATGAATTTATCCAGGACTTTCTAAGTCATAAAAAATCACAGTTTATAGCCAGGAGACCTTACATTTTAAGAAAAACATATTTCATGCAGACAGGAAGTACTCTAAGTCTACAGGAGGTGAAGACTAGAAGTTTATTTAATATTATTAACTTCCTTCTTTTCAGGAGTGCAAGCACAGCAAGTCACTGGAGTAACATAGCATCTCTGCAGGTCACATTAACTGATCAAAAAGACTGAATAAAAGCACAGTAAGATTGGTCCAAGAAATACAATTTCAGACCTCACAATCCCAAGAGGAAGCAATACTGGTAAGCCAGCTCCTGAAGTCTTCATTCCCCTTTTTCTCAGCTAAGAAAACTAAATGGAAGTGAATGGGATGTTGTCTAGAGTAAAAGAAAAAGGAAAGGAAAATAAAAGAACAGGTATAACTAAAAGAACAGCCAAAAAAAGAATAGCATGTTTGAGTCCATTTGAAGTCACAATTTCTGAAATGCAGTATAACTCCCAGCACAGTAGTTATATGAGTATACCTTTTAGAAATATATTAGAGAGGAAGACAGGGCAATAAAAAGTCAGTATGTATTATGTCACCATATACAGAATCCTGATACAGTTAGTGTTGACATAACTTGGGAGATACAAAGACAAAAGGAAATTTACACCTGTATAGAGGTTTACGAAGATATTGGGAGACAGCAGAAAAGACAGTGTTTGCTCTTATGTCGTTCTAGAACTCCGCAATACTTGTGCTTTAACAATAGTTATCATAGATTAGCTTTAGTTGTCATCTGCTGCATAAATCAAAGGAAAACTAGGTCAAGCTGTACTCACAAGCATATAATTGCCATTGTTATCTATAGGATAAACCCACCTCCGTTTGTGACTTAACTTCACAAAAGCTGCCAGGTTGGATCAGATCATTAGTCTGTTTTACTCAGTATTCTGTCTCACTGTGGTTAGCATCAGATGACCTAGAAAGGACCAAGAAATTGCAGCATTGACAAATATAGAGTAAGTTGCTGATAGGATATATTTCTTCCTGCCTCCTGTGACTTAGTGACTAGTTTGTGCCTCAGAGCATAAGCTTTAAATATCATGTGTATTAAGCAGGATAAAAAATATTTTTGTAACTGTGAATTACAATATGAAATTATTTGCACAAGGAAACCGATATTCTGAAATCTGAATTTGATACGAAACTGAGATGAAGCAGTGCATACTGTTTTGCTTGCAACTTTCAGTTTAGAAACTTTACATTTTAGGCTATAATTGATGCTAATGTGTGTTTTCTAAATAACTAACATTTTACAGAACATCTAGAAAATTATACTACTTCATCTTGATTTCTTAGATTCTCAAACTGATTCCTGCAGCCTTGAAAGCACAACTTTTGGGGTATCACGGAGAAATACATTGGAGGTCCAAGTTGGGTATGAATATTCTAGAGCTCCAGCTAAAGGAACTACCACAAAAACAGGAGATTGCCTTCTGTGTCAGACATACACCTTTGAGTCACCACCAGCTTAATTTAAGGGCAAATAGAAATAGGTAACACATTTAGAAAGTTTTATAAACATAAGAAAAAGAAGAAAGTTACACTTAACCTACTTAGTTATTCATCAGTTTATGTCTTTTCTGCAGGCAATGCCAGCTTAAATACTCACAGTCAGTCTCATTACATCCTGGCCTGTTTTCCAACTCTGCAATTTCTGTCTTCCTCTTCACCTCAGTGGTCCAGCTCATAAATTTGGCCCCACATGAGATTGAACTGGGAAACTGATGTGAACAGAAAAAAAAAATCTTTTTTTTAAAAACACTACCTAGGTTACTATGTTTAGCTGGATCAAGTCCATAGCATGAAGTTTTTCTAAACACTGGATGTTATATTTCATCTCTCTTCTCAAATTTGCAAGTAGACTTTATTCCAGACATTTACATGGGGTTAATACTCCTAGTTCATTGCCAACTACAACTTTACGTCAGATAACAATAAGAAATAATTTTGCTATGGTTAAATCCCAGGCCAATTTTTCAGGTTTATCAAAATATAAAATCTTAAAGGAACTATAGTTTAAGTACTTTATGCCCTCAGTTTTGCCTTATGACCAGACTTCCAAAACAAATTAATCCACTTACATCAAACCATATCAGTCCAGTGTATGCTACGGGCTAAAAGGTGTTTGTAAGTCTGCTATTTGTGAGAAAAGTTTAAATTTTATTAGGAACTAGAGGCTTCTTCTTGTGACCCTGGCAAGGTGCTTTCCTTCTCCAAACCCATTTCCTCCTTGCCTACAATGAGAGTTATGATAAACACAGACCTTACTAACTGTCTAAGACTTGCTGCCAGCTCTGAGATCTCAGTATACCCACCATAACAAAAGGGGCTATGATCCAGCCAGAAAACCAGGCTGGTTAAAATCATGTCACATCAAAGCATCAATCAGGCAAGTTAGCATCAACTTAACCTGAAAGAAGTGGAGGTCTTTTGCCTTGTGGCCCCATGGCCAGGCAGGGCAGGGCTGTGGGAAGCTGGAGACCAGCCCTGCTGTCGTGTCACTGGGGCAGGGACTGATGGCCCTAGGGGGCTGAAATGGGGTCCTGGGCCATAGGCAGGGTGGGGCGAAGCCCCAGGCAAGATGGGCAGGGACAGGAAGGCCCTTAGTGCCCTCAAGGCCCTAGCAGGACATACCAGAAGTGTGGTTCAGAGCAAGTCCCAACGCAGTAAATACTTCGCACCCTGTGTCCCACACAGAGATTATCTGCCTCCTCCCATAGCAAGAATAATTAACATTAAAGCTGGTCAGAAAATGCAGAGAAAATCTTTTCCTTTTGGAATTTTTTACTTCCTCGGAATGCAGATTTTTCACTAAAATAGTCCAATTGTGATGAAATCCCATTGGAAATCTGCCACCAGACAAGCTTTGAAACTTTTCTTGGTGTCCTGCCAGCTCATCTCTATGGTTCCTCAATAAAGCACCTGCTGGGTACCATGACCACAGGCTCCGGGTCTTACAGGGGCCGCAGGACAGACACACAGGTGGATGTTCCTAGTGCCAAAACTCCATCCTATTTCCTAGCAAATGCGAATATTCCTGGATTTTGATCCAAGTCAGAGTGAGAACAGTTTTCCAAACATCAAAATAAGCCACAAAAGCAAATGATCTTTTTTTTTTTTTTCTTTTAGCTCTACTCCAATGTATTCAACAAATTAAAGAATGAAGTATTTTGGCAGGAGCACTATTTTTTTTTTTTTTTTTCATAAAAGACTTAAAAAGAAATGAACAGTTGTGTATTCTGGTTTGGGGGGTTGCATTAATATGCAATTCTTTGTTAGTATTCGGACATTTGTTTAAACAAATCTTACTTTTATTTATTGTTCACATGAAGAGCTATATAAATTTTCAGACAAATGAGAAGCAATTGATCTAATCTCTCTGGATTACTATAAATCATCTGATGGGATATCATGTAAGAAATTTTATTAGTGCAGCTGAAGAGGGTAGGGATTAATAAAATACTGTCAGATGGAGAAGAGACTGACTTAGGGGGGGAAACAAAAATGAGTACTTTTAAATATACAATCTGAGTAGGTAGAGCTCCTGAGTAGAGCTTGAGACCACTTACAAATTCCACTAAATGATCCTGGCACAAGGCGTAGAAGTCTTCTGATGACATCTGGTGATGAGGGAAAGCTGAGTGATAGTCTCCATATTACAGAGGATCAGAAGATTCAAAATAAGGAAAACACTGTCTGTCTTTCAGGCCCTATGTTCTAAAAATGTTATTTAAGAGAATAAGATGCAAGGTCATGCACTTAATACTGAGAATTTCTGCTCTGAAATGGAATTTATCAGTTGGAAATGAGAAAAGAGACTGCTATTCTGTGGCATTAGGTGATCATGGGATAACTATGATTTGACAGCATAGCGTAATAATAAAAACCAAGTCCAGAATGTATCAGTTGATGGGGTCCTGTGGAGACAGAGAACTATTAATGTCATCATACAAAGCTCATGTGTAATGGTGAGTACAATCCCTATCTCCTGTACTCAGAAAATATGAGATCATACTAGAACAAACACAGAGAAAGCAGAGCAAAGAAATGGACATGAAGAGCAAATAACAGCTCCTTACCCTAGTCAAAGAAAGTGTAGGACAGTAATGCTGTCTATGCATACAGCAGGAGGTAACCACTGCAGCGAGAAAAGAACTGTTTAACTAAGGAAGAATATGACATAAAAAGTGAAAGAGTCTAACTTGGCCATATACCCAGGGAATATTTAAAAAGAAAGAAAACATTAGTAAACATCAATGGCAAGCAGAATAGCAAAAGTAGCAGTAGAATGGGGGGTTGGGGGGTTTGTTTTTTTCAATTTTTAATCTTTTCATGTCAAGAAGTTTTTTGATAAATTTAGAAAACAGGGGGTACTTCACGTTTTCCTGCAGTAGGAACTGGACTGGACATCAGAAAGTCACTTCCAGTTAAATTTAGGGTGACATCCAATTACTTTTACGGTCCCAATCTAACTGATGGGCAAACGAAAAAAGGTAGAATAGGTGGAAATAACCTTTACCGAAAGCAAGAATGACATGGCACTCATAAATAAGCAGCTAGCCTATACTTAATTTAGATAGAGTGGATCAAACTGCAGCCGCTTTATCTTTTGCATAAGAATGACAAGGGATGAAATACAATTTTGTGGACACTGGTTGCTACAAAACACATCTTTTTTCTTTCTCTTTCTTTTTTTTTTATTTTTGAGTTTGAAAGGCCTGACAGTTAGGACAATGAAGGGAATATATGGATCACTTCTGGTCTTGCCCTAAAAGAAAGAATTGCACTAGTGTAATAAAGAGTGTATTGTATTAGTGTAATAGAGGCTGTGTAAACAGTGCAATAAAGAGTAAGACTGCAGCCAATATCACTGTCAGCCTCATCATTCCAAATCAGCATAAGTCTCTAATAACAGAGGTAGAAAGAATTGAAAATAAGGGCCAAATAATTTTAATGATAGCAAAGGCCTTAATCAACAATTTGCTTCATTAAACACAGAATGCATCTCAGCCTGACAGAAATTCAAAGCTGATTAAAAACAGGCCAAGTGGTAATTTAAAAATGCTTGTCAAGGAAGAAATCAACTGAAAGTATAATTCTCAATCCTTTTATACGCATCAGTGGGGTACTAATACATTTGTGCAAAAGCCACTTGACTATGTTCAAGTTAAACGAACTCAAACTGGGTAGAGAGAGACCACTGTTAAGTGGATTTTTTAATTACTGGATAAAAGATGGAATAGAGGAGCCTCCAAGCCTGAAATTCAATGATGATACAATACAGAAAGTCTGTTGTAAGGTAACGTGGCAAACTCACCCAGGTCTGCAAATCCTTGGGACAAATGTGGGTTAGTTTCCTACAGTCACGTCCTAAAGACCCTCAGAAGTTAAAATTTGTCAGCAGATAAGACCTTTCAAGTATAAATTTGTTGTTGTGGAGGTTGTACAGATATTTTCCTAAAGCTTTGTGGCAAATTGCGGAAGTCATAGCGGAACAGTTAGATTTCCTGGCTCCATCAGATACACTCAAATCTGTTTTGAAAAAAAAAAAGGATTTAACTATTTCATGGGAAGCCCTGGAACTATAAATAGGGATATTTGTTTAATCATGTCATCCATGGAGAGTTTTTCTCTGTCACATAACAAAGTAATAAGGCATCTTGCTTTCCATCCATGAAGTGGTTCTTCTTCTCCTAGATTTCCACTTTATCTATGATATTGCTAGACTCGCTAGCTCTCAATATTTCTTTTCTAATCAAATCTTATGCTTAAAGGTTTCTTTGATAGCTGCTCCTGAAGATTCTTTGTAAAAAGCAAAGGTCTGGCAGAAACTCCACATTCCATAGCCAAATTATTTCTTTAATTATGTGGCCAAGCCATTGATACTGAGTGCTGAAGCACTTCTGTAACATTCCTCGTCTTGTGTCAGGGCAAGACAAATGTAATCCCTTCTGATTAATTAAAAGAGAGGCATGTAGAGCTTAACATTAAGATATAGAAAATATTTTAATATTCTCCACATTCTCATATTCTCCACATCTTTCTGATAATGAAAAGGACAAGAAAAAATTCTTCAGTCGGCCAACTTATTAACAGAAAATATACGTTCTGAACAGAAAAAATATCCCTCCTTCTCTTCTGGGAATTTCAACAGTGTTTCAACAATAGATGCAATAGAACAAATAGAAATAAAGGATCATAAGTTAAAAACTTCAGTGTTTTGGAAAAAGTAGAACAAAGCTCTTTTAATGCTTCTCTATTAAATATCACTTGGAGAGTGATGTTTTGGAGAAAGGATGAGAGGACATCGTGCACTGTCAGTGGAGAGACACCCATTTTGCTAGCTTCTCTTCCTGCTTGGTAAACCTATGCCTGAAGTCCATTTTAAAAATTTTGCCATAAAGACCACAAGTAAAAAGAATAAATGCAAGAGAAGAGATGAAATGACACATTTTATTTTTCAGAATGGCTGAGAGAAAATTTCTGAAAAATTAAGCATATATATTTTTTCTAGCAGAAATATTTAATAACCAATGATAAATTCTATTGTTACTGTCAAAAAAGTGAAAACTTATCCCACAGCCATATATAAATTAAATTATTCTTACTGTTAGGTAATACATAAAATTCAGAGTAATTATATGGGAGACAAGGCTCTACCTACCAAGGTCTATATTTATTTCAGTATTTCTGTCTATATAAAAGCAGTACCCACTGCCTGAATTTTTTTTGCCTTCAGACAACAGTGGTGGTAGACAGAGCTCTACAGGATTCTCATGCCATCTTCAGGAGACGCTGTTTCAATGAGCACATCCAGTCCACGAATCAGGAAAGAGCTTACATTAGCAAAGTTACTGGAACCATTCTTTGAGATGGTGACTATAGTTTTGAACAGGCTGGAATACATACTGTAGGAGGAATTAGAATCATAGAATCATAGAATCGTTAAGGTTGGAAAGGACCTCTGAGATCATCGAGTTCAACCTGTTAACCTAACTGCCTGGTCCACCTCTAAACCATGTCCCTAAGCACCACATCCACACATTTTTCGTATACTTCCAGGGACTGTGATTGCACCACTTCCCTGGGCAGTCTGTTCCAATGCATAACCACTCTCTCCATGAAGAATTTTCTCCTAATATCTAGTCTAAATCTCCCCTTGCACAACTTGAGGCCATTTCCTCTTGTCCTATCACTTGTTACTTGGGAGAAGAGACCGACACCCACCTCACTACAACCTCCTTTCAAGTAGTTGTAGAGAGCAACAAGGTCTCCCCTCAGCCTCCTCTTCTCTAAACTAAACAACCCCAGCTCCCTCAGCCGCTCCTCGTAAGACTTGTGCTCTAGACCATTCACCACCTCCATTTTGCCCTTCTTTGGACACACGCCAGCATCTCAATGTCCTTCTTGTAGTGAGGGGCCCAAAACTGAACACAGTACTCGGAGGTGCGGCCTCACCAGCGCCAAGTACAGGGGCACTATCACCTCCCTGGTCCTGCTGGCCACACTATTCCTGATACAAGCCTGGATGCCATTGGCCCTCTTGGCCACCTGGGCACACTGCTGGCTCATGTTCAGGCGGCTGTCAACCAACACCCCCAGGTCCTTTTCTGCCAGACAGCTCTCCAGCCACTCTTCCCCAAGCCTGTAGCATTGCATGGGGTTGTTGTGACCCAAGTGCAGGACATGGCACTTAGCTTTGTTGAATCTCACACAGTTGGCCTCGGCCCATCGATCCAGCCATCCAGATCCCTCTGTAGGGCCTTCCTACCCTCCAGGAGATCAACATTCCCACCCAACTTGGTGTCATCTGCAAACTTCCTGAGGGTGCACTCAATCCCCTCATCCAGATCATCGATAAAGATATCGAACAGGACCAGCCCCACTACTGAGCCCTGGGGAACACCACTTGTGACTGGGCGCCAACTGAATTTGACTCCATTCACCAGCACTCTTTGGGCTCGGCCGTCCAGCCAGTTTTTAACCCAGCACAGAGTGCACTTATCCAAGCCGTGAGCAGCCAGCTTCTCCAGGAGAATGCTGTGGGAGACAGTGTCAAAGGCCTTACTAAAGTCCAAGTAGACAACATCCACAGCCTTCCCCTCATCCACTAAGTGGGTCACCTTGTAGCCTCAGATATTCTCGGACACAAAGTACAATCATAGAATCATAGAATCATAGTATCGTTAAGGTTGGAGAAGATCATCAAGTCCAACCATTAACCTAGCACTGACAAGTCCACCACTAAACCATGTGCCTAAGCACTACATCTACATGTCTTTTAAATGCCTCCAGGGATGGAGACAACCATTTCCCTGGGCAGCCTGTTCTGGTGCCTGACTACCCTTTTGGTGAAGAAGTTTTTCCTAATATCCAACCTAAACCTCCCCTGGTACAACTTGAGGCTATTTCCTCTAGTCCTATCACTTGTTACTTGGGAGAAGAGACCAACCACCACCTTGCTACAACCTCCTTTCAGGTAGCTGTGGAGAGTGATGAGGTCTCCCCTCAGCACCCTTTTCTCCAGGTTAAACAACCCCAGTTCCCTCAGCCGCTCCTTCTCAAAAGACTTGTTCTCCAGACCCTTCACCACCTTCATTTTGCCCTTCTTTGGACATGCTCCAGCACCTCAATGTCTTTCTTGTAGTGTGGGGCCCAAAACTGAACACAGGATTCGAGGTGCAGCCTCACTAGTGCCGAGTATGGGGGGACAATGACTTCCCTACTCCTGCTGGCCATGTTATTTCTGATACAAGCCAAGATGCTATTAGCCCTCTTGGCCACCTGAACACACTGCTGGCTCATAATCAGCTGGCTGTCGACCAGCACCTCCGGGTCCTTTTTGTCTGGGCGGCTCTCCAGCCACTCTTTCCCAAGCCTATAGCGTTGCATGGGCTTGTTGTGACTCAGGTGCAGGACCTCACACTGAGCCTTGTTGAACCTCATGCACTTGGCCTCGGCCCGTTGATCCAGCCTGTCCAGATTCCTCTGTAGAGCTTTCCTACCCTCCAGCTCAGCTTGGTGTCATCTGCAAACTTACTGAGGGTGCACTCAATCCCCTCATCCAGATCATTGATAAAGATTAAACAGAACTGGCCCCAATACTGAGCCCTGGGGAACACTGCTTGTGACTGGCCGCCAACTGGATTTGACTCCATTCACCACCACTCTTTGGGCCTGGCCATCCAGCCAGTATTTTACCCAGTGAAGAGTATGCCCGTCCAAGCAATGAGCAGCCAGTTTCTCCAGGAGAATGCTGTGGGAAATGGTGTCAAAGGCTTTACTAAAGTCCAGGTATACAACATCCATAATGTCTCACATTTCTTCAGTGGTTCTATATCCAAAAATCTTTAATACAAAGTATGTCAGAGTCCATTTTTTCCACAGAAATCACAAAAAACACTTTCCCAGTAGAGTTGTCTCTAATCCATTTTCCTACCTAATCACTTCCAGAAGAGGCAAGAAATTACTCTGTTGTCTTTTGTGCTTTCCAGACAGGTTGCCTGAATGACTAATGAGAGCCATTGTGTGAGGCATGCAGGCAGAGATAAGACACAGCAAGCATGACTTAATTAGACCATATTTTTATTAATTTGCTTCATTTGGAACCTGTCCACTACTAATCCATGCTGCATTGGTCATCGCTCCTTCCTTAATTGTTTGTACACGTAGCTATCATGAGCTTCAGATCCAGTCCCCAGGCTGTTCTGGACACCATTATCAGCCCTTTGCATGAAATCTGAAGAAGTGAATAAACTATTTCCAGTGTAGTCCATACTAGACAGTGGCAGCTCCAGTAGGAGTCTTTCTGTTCTTTGATGAACGAAGCTTATAGTAAGGCCCTGTTAAACTGCAGCAGAGTGAACCTAGTTCCTGAACCATGTAAGTGATTCCTGGCCATGACAGAGGGAAGACCCCACATATACTTCTGCCTTGATCAACCTAGCTGTGAGAGAAAAATTCCCTCCCAATTAAAAAAACTCTTTACCATTAAAACTGGCCTTTAGCGATCCCAGGCCCCTGAGACCAGAGGGAAGTTCTGAACAAGACTTACCCTTGGTGGAGGAGGACCAGGACAGGAAGAATTTAAACAAACTGGAGAGGTGGGACTTTTCAGTCTGGAGAAGAGAAGGCTCAGGAGAGATCTTTTTGAGGTGTATAAATAGCTGATGTGAGGGAATGAAGATGAGGGAGCCAGAGTCTTCTCAGTGGTGCCCACTGACAGGACAAGAGAAAATGAACACAAGAAATGCCATCTGAACACAAGAAAATTATTTTTTACTGTGAGGATGGTCAAACACTAGAATAGGCTGTCCAGACAGGTTGTGAAGTCACCAGCCTTGGAGATATTCAAAACCTGGCTGGACAAGTTCCTGGACTGTTGGGTCTACATGATCCTGCTTGAGCAGGGAAGTTGGACTAGATGATCTCAAGAGGTCCCTTACAATGCAAATGTTTCCGTAAATATGTGAAAATACTACTATTTTCTATTTGCGTTACAAATTGAACTGAGCAAACATTTGTAATGCACACAAACTATTCAATGAATTTATATAAGATTTGATCCAGCAATGGTTTCAAATAGACATAGAGGCCACCAAGGAGGACAAATTAGCCTGCTTTGTGCTGCCAGAGTGACTCTGCTTCTTAAACTAGCTCATATACAGCCATCTTTCACTGTATTTGACAGAATAGCTCTGCCTTTAATTTTTGTGACCACTTTTCTTGTGCTTTAGGGTCCCTGCCTATCAATTTTAGCAGAAGTCCCTATGGTGTAAGCAAGACCAGACTTTGACTTGTGAATCTGATCACAGATGGTGAGAGGGCTGGATCTCCACTTTAAGTGGACATTTAGATCCACACAAAGTGAACATTCACTTGTAAATTACTGGCAGCACTGAATGCCAGTGCTTCAAGTACCAAGCTAAATTATCCATGCTACATATAGGGCACATGAAAATCGAGCTTGAGTGTTTGTTTATGGAAAAAACAGTAGTGATCAATTTGACATATGATTTTGGACAATTTTACTAAATCAGTGAAGCTTGCAAACTCATCATTTTAAATTGGACTTCTTTTAGTTTAGCTGACGTTGCCTCGGAATCGAATTTAAATAAGGAACTGCTAAACAAAAATAAATACTTCTATCCATGGAATCTGTACTATTTTAACTAATACAGTTTTAAATTCGTGTAAACTCATATTCTGTTCATAAACCAGGCAAGCACTGGGGAAGAAAACTAGCAAAGTAAAGGAGAAGCAGTGTGGAACATGCTCAGTAGTATTTAATTGTGCAGCCATTGACATTACTTAATTAGTTCCTTCATGCAAACTAGATGTTTTGTTAATGGCATATAAAGTTGGCAGTTTGTTTCTTGCTGTCACAATGAATCAAAAGCTGAACAATACTAGCCTTTTTTTTTCAAAAAGTGTCAGTTAAAGAGTATTTGACTTAGGTCAATTTTATTTGTGCATTAGGAGATTTAGATATAAGAACACATATACCTATGCCTTCAAAAAGAGAGCAAGGTATGCAAACTAACAGGGAAAACAGGGGCCCAAACCCTGGAGTCCCTTACAATAGAGTTATTTTTGCAAACAGACAGACTTCTTGTACAAACATGACTGTCCTTATTGAGACAATGAACTGATTCCCAGGTGTAGGTATTTATTAGAACTAGGTCATAAATTGCTCTTGCAGTGTAACAGCCACTGCCAGACCAAAAAGCATCAGACTCTGCTTTAGATGCCCCAGGTATGATGGACCAGTGGAAGATTGTTCCATTCCATCTAGGTTAAGCTCTGTCTTTACCTGGGGCCCATTGCTTTTATGCTCCACACAAGACCCTGGGCATCAAACTCATTGAGGCTGAGTCAGAGAAGGAAAAAAAAAAAAAGATAATAGTAGTTTAGGCTCACCAGTCTAAGTAGTTGTGATTCCCCAACAAAAGAATTCCAGTGTACAAAGGCATGAGGCAAATCTAAAAGTAAACAGATTTTTTAAGAAATATTTTTATATTTATGTGATATTACTCAACAATCCTGTTCCAAAACATAGTCCAAGCATAATTTTATCCTTTGCTATGGCTGCACAGTCCATGACCCCAGAACTGGAAGCTCTGGATTATATGGTGCAGCAATGTCTAAGCTGGTTCCCTTTTTGGGCTCAGAAAGCAGGAAAGATGATTTTTGTGAGATTGCTTGAGCTTGAAGTCCTATTCTCAACACCCACAACAAGCTTTGCTGTTTCTTAATTTAGTACAAAATGTCTCTGGACCCCACTTGGCACATTTGAGCTTACCAGCAGCTTTTATTTAACCCAGAGATCTGTACAAAGTCCTATCTTGCAATATACATATGTCCATAGGAGTCTCGGTGTACGTGCATAAAACGGAAATAAAGTAGTGCATTATTGCCACTGAAAACTTTCAGTAGTCAAATCAGCTTCTCTCTTGAAAGATTCCCTTTGAAACAGCAAAATGTTTTGAAAGTGTTTTCCTTGCTTTCTATATTTCTGTAGTGTACACTTTGGTGATGATTCATTTTCTTCAACTAGCTGATAGAATTGCTTGCAAATGAATCAAATTCATAGAATCATAGAATCATAGAATGCTTTGGAATAGAAGGGACCTTTAAAGGTCATCTAGTCCATCCCCCCCTGCAATGAGCAGGGACATCTTCAACTAGATCGGGTTGCTCAGAGCCCCATCCAGCCTGACTTTGAATGTTTCCAGGGAAGGGGCATCTACCACCTCTCTGGGCAACCTGTTCCAGTGTTTCACCACCTTCATTGTAAAAAATTTCTTCCCTATAGCTAGTCTGAATCTACCTTCTTTTTGTTTAAAACCATTACCCCGTGTCTTATCACAACAGGTCCTGCCAAAAAATTTGTTCCCATCTTTCTTAGAAGCCCCCTTTAAGTACTGAAAGGCTGCAATAAGGTCTCCCTGCAGCCTTCTCTTCTCCAGGCTGAACAACCCCAAGCTCTTTCAGTCTTTCCTCATAGGAGAGGTGTTCCAGCCCTCTGATCATTTTTGTGGCCCTCCTCTGGACCCGCTCCAACAGGTCCATGTCCTTCTTGTGCTGAGGACCCCAGAGCTGGATGCAGTACTCCAGGTGGGGTCTCACCAGAGCAGAGTAGAGGGGCAGAATCACCTCCCTCGACCTGCTGGCCATGCTTCTTTTGATGCAGCCCAGGATATCATTGGCTTTCTTGTCTGCAAGCGCCCATTGCCAGCTCATGTCCAGCTTTTCATCCACCAGTATCCCCAAGTCCTTCTCCTCTGGGCTGCTGTCAATCCCTTCATCCCCCAGCCTGTACTGATACCAGGGATTGCCGCGACCCAGGTGCAGGACCTTGCACTTGTCCTTGTTGAACCTCATGAACCACATACTTGCTTACTACTATTTAATTTAAAGGGGAAAGAAGTTACCTTTCTGCTCACAGTTCTTGTAGTGCTAGATATTTAAGAAAAGCAATAAACATTCTGATATCCACAATAAAATCTGGAGATTGGCAAACCTGACTGCAGGTAATTTATCAATGCAGTTTTCACATTTTTGAGCAGTGCTTAGGTAAATACATACCAGTTAAATAATTATTGATCAATATGTCTGTGTACAGTGTTATCTGATGTTATCACGGTTTGAAAAATGGTATGAGAATGCTTACCAAGGGTTGTATGATAATATCACATGCTATGGGCAGCAGTGAGGTTATGAAAGCTTTAGTGTTGTCATTTCTTGACTTCTCTAATGTGAGAATATGTAGGTGAAGAGCATACATTCATGTCTGTAGGAAGCAGGGCCTTTTCTTTCAAGACAAGCCCCAGTCTTTCAAACAGTAGCAATATGCATCTAACTGCAGACTCCTCATCCACTCTCACAAACTTGCATAAGCAGAGGGGACTGGAGGTTTCCAGACAGGATTTGCTGCCTGATACAAATTCAGCTAAGTCAGTCCTGGAGAACCTTTTTGGATGAGAACTGTAGTGACATGGCCCTCTCCTCTGGAAGAATTAGAAGTAAAATGGAATGAATCATATTTTTCTCTACAAAGGTGATGTATGCAACAAAGGATGCATTTCCAAATCTTATAGCCAACCTTTGTATTGGCCATGGCTGTCAGTTTACTAAAGTCATTTAGAAATCAAGCAGAAATAACAGTTATATTAATAGGGGAGGTATGTAACGTGGTGATCAGGTTTAAACAACATTTTCAAGGGTGAATCAGACTAGAGAGCCAAAACTGGATAGCTTTGGATTATTCTGCTATTATTGTGCTAGCATCACGTTCTTGATACTATCACTAAACAAGCTTGCTTTGCAGTTTCTGTGTGAGTTACTGCAAACAGCCAGTGATGGTCCAGCTTCTTCTTGCTACTAAAGAAATTGCCATGAAATTTCTTGCTGACACCAAACACAGCAGAAGTTTACACACTGATTTAAACAGATAAAGGACTTGAGCTACTATGCATTGAGTCAGTGATCTGACCTAATTGCCTCTTTCCTTTCTAGTGTGCTGTCACATTAATCTGCCAGTTTTCTGCTGCTCCTAATTATTGCTCACCTCCAGTGATGATGTAATATAACCCTGTTGGAAGGGTTTTCAACTTTCTTTACTCTTTTTTTTTTTTGTTTTAATTTATTGAGACTTATCCAATGGCTTTTCTTGCTTCTTTGGGTACACATACCTGTGACTGAAGACCTTAAATGTGACAAGATGGTGCCTAAAACAACTGTTTCAAATGTCACTGAAATTTTGGTAATTGTGTTATGCCAGTGGGTGCATTGTGCTCACTCCCTCTGCTCACCCTGTGTCTTGTGTGATCCCTCTCTCCCCTCTAAGTCTTAAATTACAAGCCAATTTCCAAACGACAGACCTGCTCCAGCTACGTAAAGACTCAGTGCCCAATGCTATCAGCTGAAATTCAGACACAAGATGCAGCAGAGATCCATCAAGCTTTTGACAGATCAAAATGGTTTCAATGGTTTTGAGCCGTTTCTTAGCAGGACACTAAACTGCTTTTCTCTGTTCATTGTCTGCACAGAAGGCCTTGGGAATAGGTGCAAGACCACTGTGTTCCTTCCCCTTCCAGCTGGACCTCCAAAGCAGACAGCCTTTCACCCTATTGACTGTGGGCTTCTGCCTCTGGAGCTCAGAGGGGACAAAAGTCATTATTTCAGCAGAGTTATATATGCTCCTGAGGTTCAATGTAATAGTGAAACGCCCCCAGATATGTATGGATCTAGGGGCAGGGTTTTTTGAAGCTGGAACTTCCAGCAGGCTTCATGTCCCTAACTGTCTTCCAAATCTTTGTCCTCTTAGTCCTGCTGGCTCCCAGCCTCCACCTGTTACCATGTGATGTAGGCGTTTCAGAAATGCAGTATGGAAAAACAGTGCAATAAGCTAATGAATCCGGCAATATTTAACTTTGAACTTACCTCTTTTGACAACATGCTGCAACTAGAATTATGGTGTAATTTGGCTGCAGAAACACAGAGCCCCAAGCTTAGAACAGGTTTAACCTTCCAGTTACTCATCACCTTCTGGATTTACAGAGAAAGCCTATCATTAGTGACGTTTAAGCTAAGCAGCCCACAGCAGAAACGGGTTTGTGTACAAGGCTTGTTAGTCCCAGCACTGAGCCAAGCGTAATACCTGGACTCAGAAGATCCCTGTTGACTTGATGGAATGACTAAGTTCATTAACAATTCTGAAAGGCAGAATTAGATTTTCTTTCCATTCATATTCTGGAAAATTGTGGTACTACTAAGCAAGTTAAAATATTGGTTTGGAGCACTAAAACTGTTCCATTTCTGGATAGAAAAAAATATTTCTTTTATTAAATTGATAGGAGATACATTGTAAAGTTGCAGCCTTCCAGCAGTGGACAAAAGCATCTGGTATAATGCCACCTACACTGTTCCATTGCTCTGCTGTTTGCTCTTAATAGGACTAGGGCAGAATAGTACAAAGTGCATTTGATTTCTGCATTTGTCTGCATTCTGCAACCTGCTGTTGTTCTGCAGTGTTCACTGCAGGAGACTGACAAAGCAAAGACCTTGTGTTTAAGAAAGTTTCTCAAGCAAGCACTGTACTTTCTCAACTTTTATTTAAAAACTAAACAAGGTATAACTGCAGCCAACAGGTCTGTATTCTGCAGAGAATCTATATTTATCAAGCCTGCAATTATCTTATCAAATAATGCAATTTTTCATCCTAAAAAGCAGTTTCCAGGAAGTGCCATTAATAAAACAGCAAGGAAAAACCCCAATCAACCAAACGGAACAACCAAAACCCAAAAAACCTCCCGATTCTTGCCCTGGTTATCTTCGTGCTTGAGTTTCGTATGGAAGCTGTAACTGATTGTTGTAACAGTAAATGTTCATCATAAAGTCTTTCCAAAGAAAAACTTGTTTAGCTATCTGTTATCTCATTAGTAAAGAAAAGATATTATTTGGAATTTAGACTCTCATGTTCCTTACAGATCTGAACTGCTTATTCTGGAAATACCTTCTTCAAAAGTAAGAATTTTGAAAATGAGTAATTCAGTGCTGAGTAGGACTCAATAGTATCTTGTTGCAGGTGTCATATCTGGAAAGAAAATGTGACAAGAGTAATTCATATTGTTGCACAATTTATATGTGTATATATAGATAGGTTTCATTCAAAGTTGGCTTAAGTGAGTCAGATAAATAGAATGAAATGATAAAATGTTTTTTTTTTTTTTACTACACTTTTAGCTAGATTGTAAAGTCACTGTATAAGATTTATGGCTTTCATAGCCTGTTTATTTTACAAACTTGGGTTCAAAAGAGGCTTAAAAGTAGCAATTTTGTCAGGTCTAAGACAAAGGAATGGGTGAATACTCAAATGTACTTAACAACTGCAATTCTCAGAAACAAAAGGATACAGCCCAGAATCAGGTAATATTAGCCACAGAAAAAAAGACCCTCCAGTATCAGTCTGAAAAAGCTTCTTCCAGATTTATTGCATGAAGAAGAACTTGTCTTCCTGTAGAAGTGGTGGGAAAGCCTGTCTGCAACCTTAATGTTAAGCGATAGATGAGAGTCACTAAGAATGGCGCTGCTACTAAAGTGGAAATGAAAATACTTTTTTGGTGCACTTTAGCTATTAACACTAAAAAGAAACCTTGATTTCCAAATGATGGCTGCAGTTTACTTTTAGACTGAGAGGGGAAAGTAACAGAAAAAGTCTGTACTGGATTCCGTGTCCTGTAGCAAGGTGTCATAGAAAAGGGAGTCATCAGATCCTTTTGTGAATGGGTGTGGGCTGGTAGAATCAGCTCTGAATGTTACCTGTGCTGTACGGCAATCAATGCTCATGAATCAGAAACACTTACTGCAGTGGTAAGTACCTCAGCAGACCTGACTGGAAGTAACAGCATAAGCAACAAGACAAAATAATGTGCAAATAACATCTACTGTATTTTGTTTTCACTTCTTCAAGACTGGGTTTTTTTTCATTAAATTTTAAGTGTTTAGAAACAGTGCTTGATTGGCACCTGAGAAGAAGCCCTCTAATTTACAGTACAGGTTTCTGCTGGGCTGTCAGTCTGATGAAGGCAGCTGTAGGGATTTGTCCCTTCAGCAAACTTTTTGGATTTCAGTGTTGTCCTCATAAATGTTCATTGAAGGGGAAAAGTAAGTTGCAAAAAAAGATGTGCAAAGCTGTGAGGATGGGGGAGGAGAGCTATATGTGCCAAATAAATAGGAAAAACAGACAAAAAAGCAATTCTTCCAAGTGCAAAAAAAAAAAAAAAAAAGACCCTCGATGCTGCTTCTGAGCTTCTTATCGAGCTGGTTGAGCTGCCGACTGTGCCTTTACTGTGATGTCCCTAAATGTTCTCTGTTCATCCGAAATCTCTACCAATCTTTTCTTTTAACAGAATTGAAAATCATAGGCTTGATGTTTAGTTACGAGCTGACATTTCTATTGCCTCTGTGTCTGACAGCTATGAATGTGCTGGAGTTCTGCAGAGTAATGCTGTGCAAACATCTAGCCCACTATCCTGATGAGGAAGGAGAATCAGGCAGAACAGCTCACATCATGGCTTTTTAATGCAGAAAGTTATTGGGTTATATGCATTCGTTGTCTCACCCAGTATGGCCCTGTTGATATTCTTATACCCCTCCCATAAAATCACAGCACCACAAAGTACAGGCATCCTAAATTACAGCAAAGAGAGAAAATCCTGCAACGTGTATTTTTAGTAACTTTAAATCTTCTTCATCAGAGCAAATTAAAGCAGTTAGATAGTCTTGTTACTGCTTCGATGATAAATGATAAAATATAAAGCTGTCCTCTAGAGAATGTCAGGACACAGGAATGTTGTGCCCTCGGATTATTTTCATGCAACAGAAGAATCCTTGTTTGTCTATGAGAAAAACAACTTATACAACTACAGCTCATAATGAAGTTACTACAGTCTATAAAGAAGATTTAATTTGGTCTACAATCAGGAGTAAATTTTCAACATATTTTGACTCATTTGAAATTATTTTCTTTTCAATCTTTTATTTTGATTACCTTTTCATTACTTTTTTTTTTTTTTTTGGCCTCCTAATTTCTATCCCATTTCAAAAACAGAGTACTAAATTTTTCTGAGATTGAAGCTCCTAAACTTCACAAAGAGGTTAATGGCAGTGCCATACTTTTCTTGATTTCAGCCAAGGTTTTGTAGTGTGTGTATGCAGATGATTTCTTCTTGCAATCCAAGAGCACTGCTAAGCTGCTAATGCAACTAATTCAAAATTTGGAAATATCAGAGTTCTGTTTTCCTGTACATTATTAATATATTCCCTTTTTTCTCCTGTTTCTCATTCAAACACAGTTCCAGGCCCAAAGCAGGCCTGCAGCTCTAAAAGGCTTTCCATGGATAGCAACAGGCTAATCTAAGCTCAATGAGAACCTGATGGTTGTGTCTTTAAATCTTCACAGCAAAACACGTGGTCTTATATTTTTTATATTAAACACTGAACTCAATATAGAATTATTACCTGCCATCCTGCATTTTCTTAAGGTGTTCAACACCGAAGTATCTCAACATTTTACCAAGACGCGTTTTTTCACAGCTTCATCAGGAGGCGAGGAGTCAGGTACAGGGTGGAGTGTTTAAGTATATTAGTTGTGAATAGGGCAGGGAATATCAGGGAAAATAGAATAATTCTCACATTCATTTCTGTAGACGAGAGAAAAGTGAGTAGAAATAACTACAGTATTTTTCCAGTTCTGCTTTTTATATCATGGCTGATGCCATAAGTTAGAAGTTATGATATATACTAATAATATTTAAAGAAATTGCCTGAAGGGGTTTTTTTTTGGAAGATTGGTACAGTGATTGATCTTTCTATAAGCTTTTCATATCTTCCCATATCTCCAAGGCTTTTCCAAAACTCTTAGTATTCAATACATTCATTTATTATTTCCTATACATATACTATATACTATTTACTATACACTAGAATGAGTAGTCTCCAGATATATTAATCTATATGCAGTTAATCTTCCCAAATATACCATTGCTTCTTTAACTTCAATAGCTTTTTCCACATTTTCTTTTTAACTTAAGAAACATTTCCTTTTTCACTTTTTGAAAAAGACTCATGTTGGAAAGAATAACAAAAAGATGTAAAAAGAGTCAACAAAAATACATTTATTCTTGAAATTCGAAAAATTTCTGTATCTTTTTGCATGAAGAATGAGTGGTATAATATTCCTTGAATTCTGATATCCTGTGAAATCAAGGGCTAGCACGAGCTAGGCTAGGGGGGTTGCTAGTAGTTGATATCACCTTCCCATGCTTTCTTCTGCAGTGGAATAACTGCTGAGGCAACCCCTGTATTAAGTATGTTAATTTCAGCTTTGTGCAATCACTTTGACCTGCAGGAGGTGAATCATTCAGCCATTTATCTGCTAATCAATTCTGACATCTTCCAAGAACAGGCATAATTAATCACACCTCCCTTGGTTTTGTGTTTTCATAAACAACATTGTTCTGCTGTCAAGATCTCTTGGTTCGATATAGTTGGGAGCATGCCACCTGTGATTCAAGACTGCTTTCTTTCATGACAAAACATCATGTTGATAAAATAACCCTTTTATTCTAATTTAATTATACTATAGCTTTGTTTAAGATGATACCTATTTTGGCTTCCGTTGAAGAGTAATAAAATATACTAATTCTGTGGAAAGAAAAAGCATCACAAATAATGACTCATTCAGCTGTATGACCTATCACTGGACACAGGAATAGGTTTTGTCACACTGCTTAATCTTCCATTCATGTTTATTATTTTGTGGTTAGTTTGGACAATGGAGTCTACTCACTCTTCCTGTACTTCAATGTTATATGTCATTGCTCTGAGAAAGTTGATCTGCCTCATCTTTTTATTCTAACTTCTGGTTCCAGAAAACATTAGCTGAGACCTTCCATGTATTTCCAGAGGCAAATATATTTCAGGTGGTTTTGGTGATTTTCCTAGCATTCTTTCTCCATATTTGCTGTCACATCACATTAGATATATCCAGCTGCACTTTCAGAACATCACGTATTGTTTGATGCTGCATGAGGTATACAGATTTCATCATTTCTTCTCAGCATGTTACATTTCAATACCCCAGGTCTGTCTGATCTTAAAAGACTTATGTAAAAGTACTCTCTTACAATGCACTACATGGTAGCAAATCCTGAACAGAAGTGAGGATGGTGAGAGACGATCAAAGTGGGTCTCTCAAATGTCACTAATGGACTGTTTCAACTATCAAGCTGAATAGGTCTCAGACTCTTAGCAACCAGTTTCCTGTATTCCACTGAAACAGACCACTTACGCAATCTCTGGGTGACAAAGTCCACCATGAAAACTCATCTGGGTTAAAGATTTCCTTACAACCTTCAGCAAAAAAGGTCTTAAGACACTTTGCATGTCACAGGGTAAAGATACACATATGCAGACTGGACCTGTGCACCAGATGATGCTACCCATACCCAGACTTACTTCACAGCAATGTCTTCACATGTCCATATAATGGGAAAAGCTGCAGGCTGTTTATGCACCTGTGAATAAAAACAAGTATACAATAATCATCTAACCAACTTAATTGTCTAAGTCGTATTGAGGTCTTAGTTGCCAATATGGTGCCCCTCTACATCTCTTGATACTGAAGCAAATTTGAAAATAGTCTTCTAAGTTCCAAATTCTTCCTGCTCTAATTAATATGAGTCCAAGCTATTTCAGGATTTTCCCTTGCTTTTCAAAAGAGAGCATACAGACTCCTTTAAGTCGTTCACTTACCAAATTGTTCCTGAAAAGCAGAAGCAGTTAAGAAAATACACATTCCCCAAACCCATTTTATAAATTTGCTGAATATGTACTGAAAATAATGGAGATAAACAGAAGAATTGAACAAAGCAATTGTCAAACTAATTGGAGGGCTTCAATGTGGTGTTTAGTTGTTCTACGCTGAAGGAAAATAAAAAGAAAATACAACTTCAGAATACCAAAAAGAATGGTATAAACATCAACTGAAAAGTTAAACTATCTCCTAGCACCATGGAGCAATTGTAGTACAGTGATACATTCCTCAAATTGTAGAACATCTTGGTTCCTAAGTGAAAACACCTACATGTCGATACGGCTAAGAAAAAGTATGTGAAATACAGAGCAGAAATCAATTACATCTGTTTTGACAGTTTCACTCAAGGATCCATCAATTTTAGCTAATATTAATTTTTAAGGTTGAAAATTAGGACAAATAGCAGGATCCCAAAATAAGGTTATATTTTGCCCCAACTTTAAAATACCTGACAACGAGATACTTGAACAGAATGAAGGCCAGATACAGAAACAGCACCAAGGCAACCAGGAGAGAACAAGTACAGAAGTCTCACATTCAAGCATTATCTAAATTAATAGTTATCAATCACCCACAATTTTATTTAAGCATCTGCCTCTCTATATGGCTAGATTTGCCACAGTTTTCTCTTTGAATTAGGCATCCAAATCAAAACTTCTACTCACAGGAGAGTTCCTTAGTTGTTGAGCTAAGCAGAGTGGCACTTTCCACCCTGTCAGGTGAAGCTGGTGCCCCTCTAATCCTGAGCTGGATCTGGGGAATCCTGGGCTCTGATCCCCAAGACTCTATTCCACTGGAACATAGGCAAGGTCACTCATTACAGAGCTTGATGTTTAGGTTCCCTTCACTTCTCCTCTTCTAGTCTTCTTTCTTAGCCTACTAAACTTCTTGTTCTGTGCTGCCTGGTTAAAATACTTTGTTAGGAACACTGGCAACAGCCCAAGCCTTGCAGACCATTTAGTGCCAGAAGATACAACTTGGAATACTTATAAGGCTGAGGATATATTAAATCTTGGTCTGAGAATATATTAAATCTTGGTCTCCCATTTGCTGTTCAAAAGCTGTAAACATCAATAACTGCATTTTAAAAGAAAGAAACAACTCCAGTTTGGTCTCTAAATTAATAGCTCTAGCTACGTACCTTCAGGTTCCAAGCCCCAGGGAAGACAGAAATCTATCTGCAGCCTCACCTCCGTTATCTCATTTCCAGAGAAGATGGAATTTCAGAAATACCCCAGGCTTAATGTTTCCCCTTTGCCTTATTTCTAGGAGTGCCCTCACTCAGCAGCTCATTAATGTCTTCTCAGGCATGCAACTCTCTTCAGGCATTGCAGAAGGAGCTTAGGCACCCAATCTTAGATTTTGGATTCCTTTGTGATACTCAAAGGTGTCTAATTTAGAGGCTCCTTTCACTTTATCACATATTGTACATCTGATAGGTATATGCATCTAAAGATAGACTACGCTGCTAGATCTAATATAGGCCCAAGTAAATCCTGTTCTGTGTAAATAGCAATGGTGTATCAACTATGTCCACAAAAAAGTGTAGTTTGGCGATGTAAATATTGAGCAATTTATTTACCAATGTAACATGAAGAGATCAGCTGCAGAAATAGATTATTCCTGTTCCCTTAGCCTGTAAACAATCTTAAAATAAAAATCAACTGTTTCAGGAAGTGTGATAGACACAAATCCTGCAGAAGTGCTTGAGAAAGCTATCCTTTTTTATTACATTCAACCCATGAGTTGTCAGGTAATGGAGACCGGCCAGCTGCATCCATCACTTTGTGGTAGAGGTCTGAAGGATGGTGACTCATGAGATCCGATAAAAGGTCATTACAAAAGAAAGCACTGATTGTGACTTTAGCCAAAAAAAAAAAAATTTTGAGAATAAGATCTATGTATGCAAAGACTCAAATGTGTGGTTACTGCTAGTAAACTGTCCTGAATTTAGCATAATGAATGTATGACTGGGTAGTTGTACAAATAGGAAGAAAACCACAGGGATTCAGATCCTAATTCAAGTGGTATGTACAATCTTCAAAAATTCCCATCGATTTCATAGGGATTTAAAACACTATGCAATTTGAGGATCTACGTGCAGCAAATACCTGTTTCTGACTTCCGCATTGTTCTATCCAACAATGATTTAACATCTAACTCAGCGTGTCTTTAACTCTGCTTCTTCATAGCTGTCAATAGTAGTTATGTCCTTGTAGGAGTGTGTAGAAAAGAAAAAAATCAACATTTCTCCCAAATACATGTCTCTACAACAAATATGAGGAGGCTAATTCTAGTTTGTCTTTGAAATTTAATCAACTTTCAGACCAGCTAGGTATGGAAATAAGATATTTGTGGTCATTCTGCTTGCAGGCATGTCCAACCCTCCCTTCTCCCCAGTAACTTTTGAGTCTGTTGACTGATTTCCATGCTAATTGACGCAAAAATAATGATCTCAAAGGTAAGACACTATGCACTTCAGGAAACAGGGAAGAAGGTAGAAGAGTTTATTGATGCTTTTCCTGAAAGAAAGGCTAAAACATGACCCTTCAAACATGACTACATACCTGGCATCAACATGTGATTTATAAATGTCTCATGAAAGGAACATGACATGACATGTAGTCAACCAAGCATGAGACAGAAATCCATGGAAAATCCACCAATTTCAGGGTTTTTTCATTGAAAATTTAAGATCTACTGCAATGCAAACTTCATACCTGAATTTAATTTTGAAAGTAAAAATGTAATTGAGCATAGTGGTTCTACTTCAAAAACAGGCCTCCAATCAAGCAGATTCTATATTACTCCTCTGAAAAATCAAATTGGTGTTTGCTTTCTACTTATTTTGATAGTGGAGTGGAACTCTACTGTCTCTTGTGCAGCTAATGTTAAAATAGTGCCATACACACACTGCAAATGCAGGCTTCATATGTGCCACCGCTTACTTGCTGTCTTTTAACATTTATGTGGGATGAGTACACTGACAATTTTGGGGCAGAAGTTTCATAAAGACTGCACTCAATTAAAGAAACGTGGCTGTAGGAGCAATCACATTTCAGCCAGAATGTTTTGTTCTCTTGCAATGCTTGCCATTTACTGGCATTCTAGAAGTCAAATATACACTTAAGTAAGTTATTATTGGCAGTAATACAGAAATAACTACTACAATAGCTAATGCTTTCTAAATACATAAGTGAATAGGAGTGACAATGAGTACGTTGATAACTACAGACAGCTTTGCCTGTAGGATCAAGCTTTCTACAGTAAAGAAATGGACAACCCCCTTGCCATGCACACACAGAGCCATCCTTTCAGCTCAGTTTGCCCTCAGCTTGTGGACAGACACTTCCAAAAGTTGTGGTGTTACAGCATGATGGCAGCAGCAGGTTTCATAATCCCCATTGAAACTCATGGAATTTTCTTGGGTAGCGCAGAAGGCCCATTAATAGATGAAGCTTTTAATTTCCTGGAGAGGAACATCCAGAAGCAGTAAACCCTCCACCCCTGGAAATGTTGAGTAAAAATTCTACCCTGGGATTTCTGTATTTATGAATATTGGCATCTGAGATTATGTCAAAGAAACAGCATTTCCTCTGTATGTGATTTACCCAAAGTGGGATGACTTTTTCATTAGTTTGTATTTTATGTTTTTTTCCTCAGGATAAATATCTGTCAGAGCACAGCAACACAGAAAATAAGAGTTTTCATCATGTAAATTCACCGTTTTACTCTGTATATTTGAATTGGTCCTTTAAGTCTAGTAACACATTTGAGAAGAAATGATGGGTAAAGCAAAAAAAATCAAGAAAGCTGAGGCTGTAACTGCATAAAGCTGTGCATCTCCTGTAATTATTTACCCTTATGTGATAGTGACATAGACAACCTGTTCCTTGGAAACTCCTGTCCATTCATGCGATGACAACATTTTTCACTCAGTATGCCAAAACTTTTACCAGAAAATATTGTGCAAGGCTAAAGACTGAAAAAATCAGATATCCTTTGCAGTTCTGCCACAAACTTCACGGATAGTCCTAAGAAGCAGTGTAATTTTTCCTATTTGCACATCTGTGAAATATGAATATAATTGTTTTCATAAACGTTAGCATGGCTGAACGTTTGTTTGCTCTATATATGGGCAGTGCTTGTAATCTTTGGATGGAAAGAACAGAGTAAGAGTTATAATATCATTACTTCATAATAGCAGGAAAATTGCTAACTAGCTGATGTGTGAAACCTGATACTTGAAGGTCTACAACTAGGTAGAAAATGCCTGCCTGAATTGCCACGTCCAAGTCAGAAACCTCATTTACTATATTGTCTCCTATTCTTTTCCAGTTTCTTAGACTTCTGACTCATCTTGCTTTATTTTTGGTACATTGCTTTTTTTTTTTTTTTTTTTTCTTTTTTTTAATTAAGAGGCCTAACTTATGACCCCAGAACTCAGGCCAGGCAGCTCCCTGATGTGCAAAGGTACAGCTGGAAGGGAGATTCAGGCACCCAAGTGCACTGAGGTTATTACCTACATCCTGATAGAGGCCATATATCTGACCATACAGTTGATTCGTGTGCGTAACTCTGGTGGTTGCACTTTCAAACTAAGCATGCTAATGAAAGAATGGGCTATGAAATCACATGCAAGCAATATGTTACAATTTGGCTCAGAAGGTAAATGTGCATGTAACCACACTATTAAAAAAGCATTATTAAAAAAAATCTGAGTGATAATTCTTATGTAAGCATACATATATAAATTCCCTGCTTTAAAATGTGTAGGATGAGTAATCAGACAGTATTTTTCTGGATGATTGTTGCATTATGGATTGGTATTACATTGTCACTGCTCCCACTCAATAACAAGAGTTGATGGTGTTTAGCACTGGAATAAATATGAACTTTTTTTTTTAAATACTTACCATAGGTAATTTGCTATACATGGCACTACCTATCCCAATTTAAAAGTTTGAATGCTATTAAAGTAACCAAAATACAAAAAGGGTGTCTAAGTAGTTCATAAAAAGCTTGTAACTTCTTGAACATACAATGATGTGTTTAATGAAGAATACTTTGAAAGAATGGTGGATCAATTCTGCCCACTTAACTCACAGCGATGGAATGATTCCCAGGGTATATGCAATAGAATACCTACTTTAATCAAAATAAGCCATTAAATCTCTCTCCTTGTCCCACAGCATCATCAATTACTAATTCTACATTATTCAAAACAGAGTTTTCTCTGAATTATTCTTAAAAAAAAAGTTCTTGGAAAAAATTTCCATGATCCCTAATAAGCAATACATACTGTTACTTAAAAAACATTTGTTACTGTCTAGCTGGACATCTGCTAGTCTACACATAGATAATGCTTTTTGTTTATGTTGAGTCAGAACTCACTTTTTTTTGGCAATTTTAACCCAGTTTTGTATCTTATCCCTGGTGGATGTGGGGAACAACTTATTTCCTTTCAACACGTAAAAAGTTTCTACAATCTTTGCAGGACTTAAGCATATGAGAGATTTTGCCTATGGTCCACTGGTTGCCCCAGTGAAGCTCTTGCTCCCACCTCCACTGTCCTCAGCAGTATACAGCCTGTCTCTAACTCCTGTGTCCTCCATACTCCACCGGTTTCCAAGCATGCAGGGTACCACACATTGATGCTGAAACCTTGGCTTCTTTATCAGTTGTTTACAGGTGCCATAGCTCTTCTACGGCTTAGCTCTGAGCCCAGTGTTTAAAACAACTACTCTTCTGCTCCCCCTCACTGAGGCTCTGCATCTCGCCACAATTTTCTCATGTCGAGACTAAAAAGCCCTAGTGCATATTTTTCCTCTGTGTTAAAAATCTGATTAATTCTGTTTTTCTCTACTGAGCTTTTTTATTAGTCCACAAATTTCCTGCAATGGGGTGCCTAAAACCAGAGCAGGCATTTCAGCTGAGATCCAATACAGGAGAGGAAAAAAAAATTATGTCATGTGTCTTAAAGAGATGAGAGACGGTGTTACATCTCAGGTTGAAGTATGCATTTTTGCAACAGCTTGACTTTTTTGACTGGCATTCAGTACGGGACCCACTAGAACGCTCCTTCTGCTGGGCTGCAAACTCTTCTGTCATTCCCCACAGCATAAGGGCAGCACGATTAACCACAACCACAAACAGCAACCCTATGAAGATAGGATTTTAGTATGAAGTCATGTCCAGCAGTCATTTTTCCATGATGCCCACAAGTAATGTATTAAGTCTAAATTGAAAAGTATTTACACAGAATTATTCTTTTTTCTGAATCTCTTTGCAGTTTTTTTTAATTTTAACTTCTGAAAGCAGACCCTCTGTGATTTCTTGCCCTCCAAAACACTGAGCACTGACTCAAGTTAACATGTAAACACAATTTTGCAGTGTGTCCTAAATCTAGAAACATAATCACTTTGAAGACACAAAGGACTATCTTTGGAAGGCTAAATCCATGATCACTGATACTTATACATGTACTGTTTTCCATTTATAAGACACTATGCAAATGCCAAGCTATAGACAGAGCTTCCAGAATTCTTAAGTACACTGAAGACAACTGCAAGGTTTGCTGTTTCTGAAGTTATCTAAATAAGATCAAGAAAATAAATAACCAAAAAATATTGCACCATGCTGATCAGCCTGCGCTTGCTTTTTTAAAAATGTTTTTATAATGTACAATAAAGTTTAGAACGATTTTTTTTTTAGCATACCTTAGCTTTTGTCAGTTGTATCAGTATTACATTTCAGTTTCTGTGCTAGTATAACAGGTTTTCAGTAATCCTGTACAATAGACAACAGAAAAGTTCAGAAGACCACACAAAGCCCAAGAGTTACTTCACAGTGAAGATAAGACTTACCCAGAAGTCAAATGAAATACTTGTGAGATCTAATAGGCAACCTAGATGGTATAGCAAACATCAGTGACATAATAAATAAGAAAAGGAAGGATAGCTGATTGATAGAAGTGAGGTCAGAACTGAACAGAAAAAAGGGAAAAGAAATGTGTACGTATCCACTGAAAAAATAAGTATACCAATAGCTTTGAAATAGTTGAATAATTTATGTATCCTCCATTCTTTTCACTAGATATATTTTTTATTTATTGAAAATTAAATTCCTAGTGTTAACTTGTATAATAATTTATAGCTTTTCAGTTTAAAGAATTATTTGACTTATCAGAATCATTAAAGAAAAAATGAAATAAATATTTTTAAAAATCTAAATTATATATACTGTACTGATTCTGATGACTATTTTCTATTTTTTTTTTTTTTAATTTAACTCAGGTATTATAGCAAAAGTGCCCTTATTAAAAACATAGGGGAAAAAATGTGACCTCGTGTTTACCAGAAAAAATTGCAAGTTACTTCTTGTCATACTGAATGCTCTGTATTTAAAATAATCTGTTTTCTGTCCGATTTTTCATCTTGAAATAGGCCTACCACACTTATTTATATCAGAATGTTGAGATTCTGCTCAGGGTTTTATTGGCCTGGTAATGAATTTGCCTGATGTTATAAACCATTAGTTTATCTTCTTTTTTGCCAATAGAGTACAATATGCCCAGGAATCCTGAGTTAGAAAAAGTTATCATTTAATGCAATTATATCATACCTGTTTCAGTGGCATTTCTATGGCTTGAGCAAGGTTGCCATGACAGTTTTGCAAATATTCAAAATTCTGAGCTTCTCCTGATACTAGAAGAAACAAAGAAATGTAGACATTTTCTTTACATCTTTCTAAATTGGAATCTGTCATAAACAACTCCTTATACGTGTATTGAAATATATTTGATATTGTCTCCATTGGCTTCAGGGGTTATTCTTCAATCTTCCCTCTAAATAACAGCATAGACCTCACCTAGTCTATAATCTTTGCCAGTTTTTAAGATTTTTTCTGTGTGGCATCTTTCTTCATACAGTGTCTTTTAATGTGGTTTGCCAAAGTCATTGAAAGCAGATGATGGCTACTATGAAGAGAGATTGTAAATTGTGGAAGTAGCCACTATTCTGTACTACAGAAGTAAGACGCAGGCAGATGGGGAAAAAAAACGCAGCTAGAAATTAAAGGGATTTGAGCCTCTATGGCAAATTCTTAGCATGTGCTAGAGCTAACTTGTGCCAATGGAGAGGTAAGAAAAACATTGGGAGAGTCTATCACATGGCAGGAGATACAAAGACGACCCTTACACAAATGCTGGAGAGAGAGTGACCAGAGGGGTGGCAGCTGTAATTTAGTGACCTGTTCTGAAGGGATCTTGATTTCTGTCCGCATTTCTTCTTTCCCAGCAGGAGATAGGTGGAAGCATGTCTATTATCTCTGCCAGCTTCTGCTCCCTGGTCTTCTCAGCGAACACTGCAATGAGGATTCATCTGTTTCTTCCCAGCATTGTCTACCCTTATGTCAATAAATTATCCTTATCTGTTAGAGTTCCTGTCGTCTCCTTTGCTGACCTTTTGTTCTCTATTTACTTGAAACATTTCTTATCATTTATCTTAACCTCTGGTGCAATCTTCCTGTCATTCTCTGCCTTTGCTTCCCTCTCCTTTATTTCACAGTGGCTTAACTTCATTTTGTAATATTTCCAGTCCTTTATAGTTTTTGGTTTAGATCTTTTGAATGACCCTCTTGTATTAAGAAGTTATTGTAGCTCTTTCTATATTGACCTTTCTGGCCTTTTCATTTTCTTCTTTTTTAAAGCCAGAAGAAAAAAAAAAAAAAAAGAAACTTTTACTACACAGCTAACGTTCTATTTACAGGTAGCAGTCAATTTGCAAAAGCATAACTGGTGCATGAACCACCTTTCTTTTCTTTTTTTTTTCCTTACAGCTTTTCTTCATTCCAGAACTAAGGGAAAGTTGATGGCTATTACTTCTGAAATTTGTTGATGATCATGTATAAATATATGATCCTTCCTAAGTTACAAACCATCAGTACAGTGTCAGACCACAACAGAAGACATTTCCCAAAATTTCAGGGACAGTCCTGGAGTTCATCATCTCTTTACTCTTTTTGCTTCTTTTTTGGGATCCTCTCCACCATACACTGTCCACTGATTACACTCTTACTAAGGTAGTCCAATATTAACATTCTTTCTCCAATTGGCTACACTCAAAATATCTTTGATCTTGAACAATGGGAAATGAATCTATTTATTTGATGTGAAGTTTGAAGAAGGGAGTTTTCCTCCTTATCTCCACTTTGCTGTCGGAAACAAGACTTCCCAGATATAGGTGATTATCACTAGTATAAGTCTGCAAACATTTTCACTCAGTTCAGTCTACATGAAGTTCAAACTTTCAGCTATCACAGCACTGGCTTTCTTCAGCTGTTACAGGAGCATGACACAAGTGTCAGTATTCACAGGACTCATTAAATAACATGTCATCTTACATTTAAAATAAAATTCCTATACCCATTGTCTTTAAAAATGTGCATGAATACATAGAATTAATGTAATTAGTTAGAGCTTCAGGTCTTTGACAGCCCCTTGTTAATTTTACATTACTGTATTTAAATGACTACAGGTATTTTTCTCTTGAGACATTGTTGTGGTTTAACCCCAGCCAGCAACTAAGCACTACACAGCCGCTCGTTCACTCCCCCCGGTGGGATGGGGGAGAGAATTGGAAGGGTAAAAGTGAGAAAACTCATGGGTTGAGATAAAGACAGTTTAATAGGTAAAGAAAAAGCCGCACGCACAAGCAAAGCAAAGCAAGGAATTCATTCACTACTTCCCATCGGCAGGCAGGTGTTCAGCCATCCTCAGGAAAGCAGGGCTGCATCACACGTAACCATTACTTGGGAAGACAAATGCCATCATGCCCAATGTCCCCCCCCCTTCCTTCTTCTTCCCCCAGCTTATATACTGAGCATGATGTCATATGGTATGGACTTTGGCCAGTCTGGGTCAGCTGTCCTAGCTATGCTCCCTCCCAGCTTCTTGTGCACCTGGCAGAGCACGAGAAGCTGAAAAGTCCTTGACTAGTGTAAACTCTGCTCAGCAAGAACCAAAACAGCAGTGTGTTATCAACATTATTCTCATCCTAAATCCAAAACACAGCACTCTACCAGCTACTAAGAAGAAAACTAACTCTATCCCAGCTGAAACCAGGACAGACATATATGAAATGTCAGCAAAAATGCCAAACTGATATATTCAGAGATTTATCAGTAATGCCTTGTAGTAGTTACAGTCTTGGGACCCTTATTTTCTTGGTTTCTTCTGTTTCCTAATCCTCTTGAATATCTGTGTTTCCTTCATTTTACTTAAAGTGTATAATCATTTCCAGTGGCAAATAGACAAATCAGTTTCTTCAAAAAAAAAAGTTTTTCTTTTCAGAAACTGTTTCAGTGTGGATTTTTTTTTTTTTTTTGTTACAAAGCAGGTACATAAACGTGGTACATAGACATGAATATGACACTAATGAAAACACCATATTGTGATGCCCGAGCTACCACACAGCCAGAGACTCTTTAAAGGCCTGTCGTTGCTCATTATGTAGGGCTAGCACCTTAGCACTGGTAATCATAAGTCAGAGAAACATGTAAACACTGCACACAACACAAACTGAGCTGGCATTTTACATTTGCTGTAACACAATCTGAAGCACCCTTTTTCATGTTTCCGTACAGTGCCTATCGACATTATTATGAAATACCTGAAACAGAAGAAAAACTACCCCCAAAAAACCTGCATTATTATTTCTGTTCTTCAGAACACAACTTCCCTCTTCTTAACTTTGTTTTTCCCTCGGGATTCTGTCAAAAGCTTTAAAGCTATCCTGCCATTTTAACACTGTTTTCCACTTGTTCTTGTTCAGAAGTTTGCATGTATATCTGAGGCCTGTAATTGCCCTAATCTGATGCTCTGTACTGTTTCAAACTCTTTCTGCATTTAAGTTTTTGCACCTCTGCATTGTTTTGTGTCATAAATTGCAAATTTTCTGCATTTCATAATATATGCTTTGCATCTTGCTTTTACTATATTCTCAATGCATATACTTAACATTTTGGCTTCCTCCTATATTACATCACCAAGTTTTTTCCCCATGTGACAGTTTTTGTTCTTTGCTCCTTCATGGCTGTTGCACAGATTGCTATAAGGAACTGCACCTGCTGAATTCCCAAAACATTTTGAGCTTTTGTTCACCAACCAGATCCATATTCTGACTTTGCTTTGGAGTATGCAAATGCATCTGAAATGTGAAACCTCTCCTTCAGATGCCCTATCTTAAAAGCTGGAGTCATTATTTCAGCTATCAGTCCCCAGTTTGAACTCCTCAGTTTCTACCTCTTTGCCTGAACACCATGCCCCCCCAACCACACCAACAAAACCCACCAAGTTTTTCAGCGTTGCTTCACTAAATCTTGCCAAAGGCATGAGGCCAGGTGCTTCCCAGCAATTCTAAGCATACTGAAAGGCTCTACACAGACCATAAAAGATAATTTCTAAGAAAGAAAAAGAGTTTAAAATAAACTTTCTGATGAGATTTCCTTCCCTTTGGAGTGATTTCTTCTTTCTTTTGGTTGGGCTTCAAGGTACATCTCTAACCTTAATTGTTAAAAAACCCTCTACCTTTTCCTCTGATGTTAAAATATCTTAATTTTTTCTTCTTAATCTTTCCTTGTTCTTCATTTACCACAAAACTTTTTGTTTCATTGCTAATAAGTATCTACTCTTTTCATTTCTGCCTACAAACTTCAAATAAGAAGGTTTTATGTTTGTTCTGTCATTTTAATCCATAAATCTACCTTGTGAATAGGCAGTCAGTAGAATCCATTTATTAACTATTGACTCTAGACTGATAGATACTTGATTCAGTCCTACTCAGCCACCATGAATCTCTAAACAGGAGTTCAGTAATCTGAAAATTTTCATTGTTACAGCTTTGTAATAGTGACCAGAAGCTGAGCAGAGACATTTCCCAGGCAGTAAAAAAAACTGGGGAGAGTTCAAAACTAATGGGTGTACACTAATTTCCTTTCCAAACTATTGCATACAGAGACAGTAATAGAAGGAAAGTCCTTCATATCCTGAAGCATGTATTAATATTTTGAAACAAGAGAAGCAGTAGCATCCAATTATACTGTGTTTCAGGGATCACTTGTCCTTGTTCTGAAACCTGCAGTTTAGTTATGCCAAAGGATGGCATTTCATTTCCTTGATATCAGTGTTAGGTATTGGTTCTCTAATTAAACAGTCCCCTTCTAATAAAAAATTAAATTAGTAAGTGTGAATTGTTAAAGTTAGCTGTACAAATTGTCTCTGTAAAATCATAGAGAAATTAACAATTGCATACCACACACTTTGCCTCATGTCAGTAGTTTACAGAAAATTATCTGAAATTGTAATTACTCACAGTAAATGATCATATTTTGAGGTCAGCTGAATATTAAAGAGAAAGTTATGTTTACAGCACAGTACTTATTTTTACTAATGCCTTCTTTAAGACTTACTCTTGTAATGTATTTTTTAAAATCGGTTTTGATTAAAGCTCTAGTTCTTTATACTCAGTATTATGATATGCATACACTTAAGTCCATTGTTTCCTGTCATATTGTCTCATTACAGTCAATGCCAGTTTTGTCTTTTGGATTTTAATAAAATAATGATACCAATTTTACTGCAAGGAAAATGAAAGAAACTGGTGGAATAAAGAAAGAACATTTGATTGCTTTGCTTAGAAGAATAACTAAATTGTCATTTTAGGCATACACTACTTTGGGAGAAATAAATAAAAGCAGTGATCAATAATTCTAGGTACTTACTTACAAATTCTGAGCATCTATTTTTAGGAGAGTATGCTAGAACATTCAATATAGCTGGCAAGGCAAAAGGAAATATCTTAAGAAACTAGAAAGAAATAGACCTTTCTGTATGTTTCCCAAGTATTTTCTTTTAGTTCAAACATAGTGTTGCAGAACACTAATGACAATTGCAAGTAATATTGCACAATTTAAGTTTATTTGCCCCAACCTCTGATTGAGCTGGAACGTCATCCTAAATCCATTGTGCCATATGGCCAGGCAAATGACCAGATCATTTACGTGTTTGCCAAGCTGCCACAAACCTCTATTTGTGCAGTATAAAGCACAAACTGAAAAAGACTGAGAACTGATTACTTTTTAAAAGGCACCAGACAAGAATGGTAACATATCCATCATGCTACAGCATTATAGAGTTGTATACATTTGTGAAAGTCGATCTAATAAGAAGCAACAAATACACATTTTCTCACTGGAGCTGCTCACTGGTCTTCTTTTATTTAGTTTGAAACCCAGCTCTCCTCCCAGTTCCCTCCTTCCAGTTCACTTTTAAGTTCCCTTAATTCCCACCAGGAATTAAGAGCTGGCATTTATTTACTCTGAAATCCTGTTGAACAGTGATGAACTATATCAGATTGAAAAGAGACAATTATTCATTGTCTTGAATACTGACTATTGAATATTTGATGTCTTGAATAAATTCCTTGAATAGGGAATAAAGCAGTAAGCTGCACCAGCCTGTTTTGTCAGAGGGAAAGATAATATGAGTGAAGCAAACTGACGTATTGTACATTTTAGTCTCCAACTTCACATCTAAGAGGTCTTTGAGGATTCTACCAAAATATGCATTAAGGTTTGCCACCAGTAGAGTTTTAAGAAGGAATCTTTTATTGTCTATTTATCGTACCTTGCTATGTCTCCAATAAGCACATGTTTTATGCAATCTAACCTTAATCAGGATTTTTATTTAAAGGAAAATCACTATGATCTTTGAAAACAATTTTCTAGTGTTCTTCAGGTATTTGATTTTGAAAATAGTAAAGCCAGGAGAGGGAAATAGCTGCTATGCTCATACCCAGAAATTACACTGAAGGGTTAGAGAAATTGGTCATCTTCTTTTGCACCAATTACTGTGTTAAAGAAATTGCTGCTTCACACAGTCTAGGTGATAGCAAGGCACCAAAGAGAGGATAATCTATACAGACTGGAATGATCAATCCTTTCTGGAATGACCTTCAGAACTGAACTTTGGGAGAAAAGGTAGTGAATAGAACTATTGGGATAAATATATAAAGTCTTGTGCTTTTGCAACTGAGAAAAGCAAATGTGTACTGTATCATGTGTGCTGTAGTCTGAAGATCAGGGAAATGGAGGCTTCAGAGTAGGTAGAAGCAACAGTAAAAGTGGGAGCCATTGACAGATTGGTGGATGGTGGAGAGAGACAATGGAGAGTAGCCTCAGTAAAAAGGAGGATGCTCATCAAAAGCAGGTTCAACAAATTGAGGTGAAAAGTGAAATTATTTGAAAGACAAAGTGGCTTTTTAAAACAGGTAATTTACAACTGACCAGCATTCCCATTATGAGGAATTCTGAAATTGTTCATAAGTTCCCAGAAAAATCTGTTTGTTCCTCATATCTGTGAGAGGGATAACTTCCTGACCTAATGTCAGCAAAAGGAGTGGAAAGGGAATTTTTTGTGTCCAATAAAACATACTAGTGATAGGAAAAAAAATGGTATCTTTAGCTCAACAATACCCTCTGCTATCTAAGCATTGAACAAATCTTTCTGAAATCATATAAGGAGGGTAAACTTTTGTTATAAAAAATATTTGTTATTCTTTATCCAAAACAGGCTTCACTGCACAAGTTTAGGGACACTACTGGAGCTCTAATGAGCTTCCAGGTAGACCCCAATGCTTCTGTGAAAGAGCTTTGAAGAGCTTTCAAGCTGGAAGTTCATTCTGGTTGTTACCATGCAAACAAGCGCACCACATCTTGTGAGTCATCCGATACAAACAAAACTTTGATTGTAATGTAAACAATTTTCTACAGCTTTTTATTTAGCCCAAATGGCTTTATTGCTGTGCCCAGAATACTGAAAATCCTTTGTGCTATCAGTGTTCTTTGCCTATAGCACATGGGATTGAAGGTACCTCCTGAACAGTTCTCTTCAGAGTGAAAACTGATCTCACATCAGGATTTCTTGGATGACTGTTCTGCACATGAAACGAACTTAAAGACAGCAAAGCTAAAACAGTTTTCTGCTAATTTTGATTCCATCAACATAAAGGAAAGAGTAGGTGTTTTTCAAATGAACAAGAAACTAGGTAAACAATGTTTTCTTATTCTCAATACATGGTAAGAAAAGATCTTAAAACCAGGAAATGAAAAAACAAATATTCTAACAAGCTTTTTTAAAAACATCAGAAACACAGAAATTAATGCCATATTGACAGCATGGAGCATTTTTAAACAACTTCCATGGCTACTGCTGTGTTACTTCTTGTATGTTCTTGACTTAAGTGTAAGGTTGAGAATTTTTGTGAGGTTAAAAATTAAACTATCTCATTATGATGCTAAACTTCAATAAAATTCATCCTCCAGTCTAAGCAATTCTATCACATATTTACTTAATTGCTATAACTGCTTAATATTACCATGCATCATTTTGATTTTGTAGCCATGGAGTAATTAGAAATACTGAGACTATGAAACCAAATTGTGATGAAACACTTTTTATGGGATTTGTTTGCATGCTTTTTAAATATAGTATAAATCATAGCTGTAAACCCCTATCTTGGATGTATGGGATGCCACAGGATATTCCTTATTAAGAACACGGAGCTGCCTCTCAAGCAAATATGCACTTACAAATCAGGTTAAGGCACGAGCTTTTGCAAAGAACTCAGAAGACAGTGTATTTCTCTAATAATCTCCAATAATACTACACTTGTGGGCAGGATTACAAATTGTGAGGAAAAAAACAACAACAAAAAACAGATGAAGGGTTGGAAAAGAAGATAAAACATGACAACAATGGCACCGGTCCTTTCGATTCATTTCACTGAGATTTCTGCATTTGCACAAAGTTCTTTCCCTTAATGTATTATTTTATACATATGTATGCTTAATTTCATCATGTTTCTCTTGACTGTGAGGCATAAGAAAACCTTTCATAAAACAGACGTGTACTTTCTCAGTATGAAATATCATCATTTAGGCAATATTTTGCCTGTCGTTTTGCTTACATTTTGCCTACTTTCCCTCAATAGCTGAATCTTTGCTTTCAGCATGAATTGTCAAATGATAGTACATAAACTATGAAACAATTACATTGTATGTATTAATATGATGATGATGATTATAAAGATTTTATGATGGTTATAAAATATAGTGCAGTACTAAGAGATAATTATTATGGAATGAGCCAACATTAGGGACCAGCATTTGTTTTTCAATATAAACATCTGCACTCTAATACAAAAGTGACAGTCCTTACAATATTTCATTATAGTCATAGAGAAATAGCAGTTTTTCTTTGGTGAGATTCTTTACTAACACAGAAGTCAGACCGTTCATCAGTTCGTATAATTCACTACTATGTCTCAGTGTAATATGACTACTTGAATCCAAATTAAACCCCAAATCCAAACGAGGAAATCAAAAAGAAATTATATTTGGTCTGCCTCCAGTTAAATATTTTCAAAAGCAGAACAATATTGCAGTAAATATTACTCAAAGTAGTTTTGTTTTAAAATATATTGTGTGACTAGATGTTTTGAATACCATTTGTAACCATTTAAGATACCTCCTTTTTATAAGTATCTCTTATTCCATATGTTTTGGTTCAGTCCATATCCATTCCATTGAGTTTAAAAATGCCTTTGTGTAAGTCAGCTGCATAATGCTGTCAAGATTTTGTCAAGCATGTTAGAAACAATATATATGCAGAATTGTGCAAACTACAAAAGGATGCTTTATCCAGCAATGTCCATTCTTATTATTATTTAGTGTTGGTGAACACCTGCATGAGTGGCTTTTGGTTTTGGGGGAAGTTTGGAAAATGTCTGTGTGCTTGACAATTAGGCATGGCCAGTCACTTCACTATAACAAGGTCCAGTGGGGCTGGTAGAGGCTGGAACTGAATTTGTAGAAGAGGCAATGGGAGCTTTGTTTCCCCTCCTTAAGGGCATTGCTATATTTTATATGTATGTTTTAGATGCTACTACACAAGCTCACATTTTAATGGAGCAATCGCAGAGACACGGCAAGAGGCAGAGCTAGCTACCTTACTTCTAATGGCTCCATCAAGTGGGCCACTTGCTCTATTACAGCCAAGTGTGTTTGCCTTTGAACTAGTACCTAGCTTCGGTGCTAGCCAAGTAAATTAAATATCAATAAAGTTGAACAGAAAAATATTGCTCCGTGGCACCAGTTGGATGTATTTGGGTCAGATCAGAATGACTTGGCAAAAACATTTTGTCTTTTTCTATGTTCTAAAATAAGCAGCTTTGCAGAGCAAATTAGATGTCATTAAAGCCTTTTTATTCCTGTTAATATATTCTGAGTACAAAAGGAAAGCTTACTCCTGGGTAGCCCTTACATTTCTCTACTCATGGGTAGCTTTAGGGGAATATGATTAAATAAGATTTTTAAAAATGAGAGTTGTCATCTTCAGTATTATTTGTGTCTGCTAACTTTTGATGGTAACAACATAGACATCTCTCCCATTTTAAATGTTGGCTCTAAGATAAGAAGAACAGTGACCTAAAAGTGCTTGTTTCTCTGCCCTGATTGTAAAGAGGACCTAAGGGCAACTGCTAAGATATACACATGTATATTGTATATGGTTACAGTTAGTCAGATGAATTGCACATCTTTTCTCTATCAAGAGGCTTGGAAATATTCCAGGGACATGACAATAATTGCTTATTCATAGCCTTTAGATTCAGAGAGCTACCTCTTTGAAACAGCCCCAGACTGAGATTTTGTTGAGGTGTCAGATTCTTATCTTCTAGTTCTCCTGCACTACAACTAGGGAAAGCAAGTAAATTTATTTATGAAAGAGAGATAATTTTTAAACCCTTTGAACCCTTCTTTAAAACACTCTCTATGGAGTTTAATTTCATTTAGCAAACAGGTTTTATGAGGAATGACTTGTGAGGAAATGCCATCAAAATTAAAACTGTACTTCAGCAATTTAATCTCCATATCACAGTCAGGATTCTCCATATTCTGGAACAGCAAATGAGTGTTCTGATCTAGGAATTGTGATTTAAACCCTCTTGGGACAACCAGATTTTTAATTTTTAGATATACCATGCTTTCTTAACCTTCTCATTAGCTCTATTAGAGGTCAAATAAAACTGATGATGTCCAGAAATTAAAACAAAAAATTAACTCCAGCAACCTGGACTAACATTAAGAATCTCCTTTTTTTTTTTTTTTTCTTTTTTTTTAAGTGTATTACAATTCTGACCTGTAATCTGGCATACGTTTAAGACAATACAGGTACTGAGATTGGAGATCCTTTACTGTAGTATACAAAGCAGCATCACTCACTTCTTTTATTGTTCTTTACCTAGTGTGAACACAACAGCATCAGCCAAGTATCTTTTCAGTATCCATTCTCTTTTTTTCCAGTTCACGTGTAACACTGGATCCTGCCCAGTCAAATCAGAAATATTAGGTTTTCTGTGTATAAGAATTTAATACATTCCTTGAAGATGAATATCCAAAATCATCTAGATATGAATTTCTAGTTGTCATCTGGGTATATAACAGTGAAAAAAAAAAAAGTTTTTTTCCCTATAACACTCACAGACAGGACCATCTTAGTTTTGGCTACTCTGCATTTACACAGAGAGGATTAGGGTTCCTACTGGAAACTGTTTCAAGAAAGGAATGATAACAGCCATATGACACATTAGCTTGATGGGAAATAGGGTTGGAAATATGCCTTAAAGCTACTTAGAAGCCTAAACATGCAAATAGTCACAGGAATTTTTAAAAAGACCCAAGGCATCTAGCTTCTTAAGTCATGAGTCATATAAAGGAGGCATATTTTAGCATGTGAACTGTTCAGACGTAAATCTACAAATTGAGAGATTAGAGAGTCATAGAGACATAGAGTAATGCAGGTTGGAAGGGACATCTGGAGATCATCTGTCTGGTCCGACCCACTGTTCAGCTTAGAAAAGGTTGCACAGGGCCTTGTCAAGTTTTTAATATCTGCAAGGATGAAGAGTCCACAGCCTCTTGACAACCTTTTTCAGTGTTTCAATATCCTGTTGTGAATTTTTTTCCCTTAATATCTATTGAAAATTTCCCATGTTGCAACTTTTGTCCTTGAGCAAACACAAGAAGAGTGTGTCTCTGTCTTCTCTGTTCCCTCCAGTTAAGTACCTGAAGACAGCAATATCTCCCCTTTACCTTCTCTTCCTAAGACCGAATAAATCCATCTCTCCTGGCCTCTCCTTGTACATCACATACTTTCAAATATCCTAATCATCTCAGTGGTCCTCCACTGGGAAACCCAAAACTGGACACAGCACTCCAGATGAAGCTGACAAGCGCTGAATAGAGGGAGTAATCACTTCCACCAACCTGCTCCCTACACTCTTGCTCACACAGCACAGTATGCAGTCAGTTTTCTTTGGTGCAAGGGCACACTGTCTACTTATGTTCAACTTGGTTTCCACCAGGACCCCCAAGGCCTTTTCTGCTAAGCTGCTTTCTGTCCAGTCAGTCCCCTGCCTGTACAGGTGTATGGGCTTATTCCTCCCCAGGTGCAGGACTTTGCATTTGCTTTTTCTGAACCTCATGAGTCCTGTCAGCCCATTTCTCCAGCCTGTTGAAATCTCTCTGAATAGCAATACTGCACTGCAGTATATTGACCACTTTTTTACCTACATGTCCCCAGATTTGGGGAATGAACACTTAAAATGTATATATCTGACTGACTCCATCATGATGACTCCAAGCACCAGAGCTAGACATTTCTACTACCAAAAGAGAGAATAAAGCACCTCTGACAACTAACTAAAATCTAGAATAAGGACACAACAGGAAACACCAAAAAATATATATTTTGCTTGAATCTTTTCCTTCCAGAGTTTAGGTTCAATAGCTGCATTGCAACCTAGGATGAGGGGGTCTATTGAAGACAGTTCCAGTAAAGCAGTAGTAATCTTTAAAAAAAAAACCCTACAGGTGGTGGTTTCTCTTTTGCCTAGCAGCCTAACACTTACAGCACTTGGACAAGAAAAAAATGGGAAACACAACTTCAAAACTCTTCCTCACCTGAGGAGGGTCCAATCCTGCATCTCTAAACTTCCAGGAGAGTCTCATAATCCTCAGGCTTAAATCCAGAATGGGGAGAAAATATTCCTGACTTCTCCTAGTAAAAGACCTACTGGATTGCTACAAATGAAAGCATTTCATAAGTCAGAAAAAACGTAATGTAGGTACAGGAAGGACCCAAATAAAGCAGTCAGGTACTCACCTCAGTTTGTGGTTTTACTCAGCGCTCTCTGGACAGCGAGTAAGCATATATTTTACAGTAAAGAGTCACTGGATAAAAGCATGAGAACTTAATTTCAAAAGGAAATGGTAATTATGCTGACACCCAATGAAACTGCTCATTAATAAGTTACAACATTTGTGCTGATATGTGCTGATTATCAGGCATATATCAATCTATTTAAATTTGTGATCAACATACAGTATTGATAAATAATTCTAAATGTTACTTTAGTATTCACTCCAAAGCTTGTTTAATGATTTAGATTTGGCATATTTCACCTTCCAAAATAACTCCTTTGAAATCTTGGCATGCTGTGAAACATGAATGGAGTTCTACTGAATAACCATATCAGAATCTGATCTCCATATATTTAAAAGATCATGTATATTTTTAAATACTCCTGACCTCTGTCGAGTGTGCTATATTGTTTTTTGCTATGATATTAAATAATCAGTAAATACTATTGTAAGGATGTCAAAATTATGCGGTGTGGATTTTGTGTCTTCTTTTATTGGCATGACTTTACTTACAAAGTGATTGTTACTAAACCTATTAATTGCTAGAGGACTACAATAAACTAAGCAATTCTTCACTTCTAAAGCCAGGCTGTTTGGGATAATATTTAGATTAATTAATTTTAGTGCTAGTTTCTGTTTATTTAATTTGAAATTTAAATATTAGAAGCCAGCTTGATTACTAAAGTACATCAGTTACAGAAGACATGAGTCTCTGTTTCATGTTTGAATCAAAGTTAACTGCAAAAATGATTGCTAAAATATAACCAGTCCTAGTCTAATGCTTTTTAATGGTTAGCAATGGCTTCCGCTACTTAGTGTGTCTCTGCTATCCATTCTAATCTGAATTTGGTAATGCATTAAAAAGAAAAAAATAAAGAACAAGATTATAAAATCAACTCACAATATCTCATCTTACCTCAAATGGTAGAGGTGATTTTGTGGGACTGTTTATGAGACTTCTTACGATAGAGCCATAGACCTTATGTATTATTATTCTTACTATCTTTTTCATCTCTTGAAAAGTGAGATCCACAGTCAATTTTCTCCTTAGCAAACAGAAATATCCCCTTTTAGGCTTTGTACACTTATTTCCCTAGAATCTGAGAGAAAAAAATTAAAAATGTGGTTAAAATTAAAAGGTTAGATTCCCCAAAATATTTTAGTTTCTTAAGCAGGTCATGCTCCCATTTGTGGTCTTTCTGGTTTCAAGCATCTTTTACCCTCTGTTGCACAGTACAAAGATTTGGCAGGCAGGGTTTAAACCATATGAAATCTACCTTGATTTTTTTGCAATTTTATGTAAGAAAAATGTGAGCTATATGGGTAATGTGAAATTCATTGATAGCAAATGCCAACTGACTTAATGGGACAGAAGTTCTGCCACAGTCTCTACTGCAAGCCAAAAACTTTCCAGAACTACATTACAGCAAACTAGAACAATTACAAGGAACACAGTTTGTAGTATTTATATCGTAGTTCTTTTTTTCTGAATATATTGTCCAATGCTAATAAAGATAAATTGTTAGAGACACTAATAATGATTTCCTACTGATTTATGACTTTCGTCCTGCTGCCTTTCTTGCCACCATAAGCACAGCTCCCTAACACCCGCAGAGCAAGAGAAAGCACTGAATATGGCAGTTTGAATCTAAATGCATGTTGAATGCTTCACCAACGCATGTGTTTTGACTAGCCAAACAGTGTATATTCCACTAAACAGAGTATAGAAAAGATGTATTAGGAAATTATCCTAAGACTCATGATATTATAATATGTATTATACTACATTCAAGTATTTAGAGATTAAAACCTCCCAGGGCTAGAATGAATCTTTCGGTTACATTCATGCATTATTTCAACACAGGAATTTTTTAATCCTTCATTAGAAATTAAATACATCCTTGTAACACAAATATTTTACAATATTAAATTTGGTGGATGTGTCTACTTTACATGTGAAGTACAAATCAAGCCACAGAAATGTCAAAGGCTTGGGTAATTTTCCTTTCAGCTTACATGTATAATTATAGCTGAGTAACCTGGTAATTAACTACTATACCGGCAAACACTGAACTGCCTGAAACTTAAGATTTTCATATTTTTATATAGGTATATAAAATCAAGCATTTCATTATATACCTGTGATTGAACAAAAATAATCTTTCTCTATCAAATGACTATGCATACTTTTTACAATCATATAAAAATCTATATACTTCAAGGTAACTACTTCTGCAGCAAGTTAGCTAATCAGGAGGAAAAGTCTCATGTGCAGTAGCACTCTCCTGGGCAGTAGCTCCCTGTAGCTTATGGGTCACATACAGAAGAAAGGTTTTTGACTGTTCTGTTGAAGTACGAGGACCTTTGATGAGAGACAGGTCACATTCGTAATGTACTTTGGTAGGAAATAGCCAGCAATCCCTCAGTATCCAACAAACTAGCATGATCTAGCCCTACATAGCTTGCTCGCAACTCATCACCCTCCTCATGCACTGCAGCATATGACACCGAAATTTCCATTTCTCTTTGTCTGCACAGCCAGGTTGCTTTTCTTTTTATTATGTAGTTGCTGCCAGTGAGACTGCCAACACTTGAACCATAGAGAATGAACTATCCTTTGAGTCCTTGGACTAACACACCAGGAAGGTGATCCAAACTCAGAAAGGTTGAGCTTGGGATTTCAGCTCTCTAGATTTTGAAGTCAAAGAGGGGCTGTTCTTTTGCTTCCTTTATCCTCCACCCAGATAATGGTCTAGTATGGCCAACCTGCTGACAAAAAGGGATAGATTTTTAAAAGAAAAAATCATCAGCACAGTACATAGTGTTGCATTGTCAACTCCACCTTGGACAGTCAGTAGTAAGTTCAAATCTGCTCTATGAATTTGCCCACATCACATACCCAGAGTGGATCCATACCTGCTGGGCAGACAACTGAGTGATCCTTTAAAGAGGCTGATCAAAGAGTTCATTTTCTCCTTCAAACCCTGGATCACAGGAGCAGAGGTTCTTCCGTGAAAAAAAAAAAAAAACAAAACAAGCATGTCCCAAAGCATGTCTTTTCTTTTTCTGAAAGTAGGACCAGCGGCTCATCACAGGGCACATTGGCAGCCCCTGACATGGCAAGCAATGAACCAGGTCCGAGGTCCATCCAGGCACTCCCATCAGGAGCAAAAGGAGACTGGGCCAGAACAGGACTGAAGAGAAGGCAGCAATGTGAGTCCAAAATCTGTCAGGGAGACAGAGCCATATGAACCAAGGGGCTCATCCCATCCAGGAGGCAGGCTATCTACAGGCTATGTCTGAGGTCCATCTTGGAGGTAGGACCAGAGACAGGAACACCTACTACTCAGGTCAGGAAGGGAATTAAGGCTGAGCTGAAATGGGGCTCCAGGACTCATGGACAGGAGAGGGGAGGCCCCAGGGAAGACTGGGCAAGGACTGAAATGCCCATCAGAGCCTTCAGGGCCCTGATAGCCTGCTACCCAAAAGTCTTATGCAGCTCTGCAAAAGAGAAGTCAACTATGCTGAGCTACACTCAGAAGCTCAGCTTATTTGAATGCATGCTGGTTTAAGATTAAGTGCTGTTTGCTGGTTTAATTGACTGAGCCAGCGTCAGTCTTTTTCATCATACTGCTGCCGGGCAATTCTCCAGCTGCAAAGCTGTCTCTGAAAGAATGGTCCCGGCATGTATTGACAAGGGTCCCATTCTCTTCTGGACAAACAAGTCATTTCCTTCTGCAAATGTGTCATTTTGTACAGTTATGCACAAAAATGAGACAGCTGCTTTGGAGCTCAGCAGAGGCACTTTGTTTGTAGCAATCACCTGTAAGGCAAGCAGGTATTGTAGATATCCCTGAAAGATGAGACCTAGAGAGCTCGGTGGCTTGCTGCTATCCTGTACCTATAATCAGGAGACACTATATCTAGGAGGGAGAGTTTGCTCTACCTCATATCTGCTCTTAAGCTGACCTTCTTCATAATAGAGCTAAAGTGAGAATTAGCATGTATGTAGTGTGGACAGAAGACAAGGTCAAAACCAGGGTGTCCCAGTGTGACAGAAGGGGGCACCCACTGACAACAGATGCTAACTCATGCAGCTCTTGTAACGCTGAAGAGTTATACTGCTTCATCTCTCCTGTTTTTCATCAGTCAGCTTGTCATCAGCTAAATTACAAACTGAGAAAACACTTATTCTCAGAACTTCATGATCTTTTCATATTATGGATCATTAATTCACTTCTCTAATTTTTAAAAATGTTGTTCTGTTTCTATTTTAAGAGAAACCTTAAGAAACAGCCTGCATTTGTTTTCACGTACTATTTATTACCTAAGACAAGTAAAACCCACATGTATAGTTAGCTAAAACACTTCACTAAATGGTAGAAGAAGACCAAAATCCTTGACCCTCCCTACCAGGTCATCAAACTTCCAGGGCATGCACTCTAAGTACTGGCAATACATCCAGCTTTCCTGTTTCTGCCAGAAGTCCTTTGCTCAAGTAGGGAGCACCCATGAAAGAAGTGACCATAGACAAATGCAAGTGACTCCTCCCTGCTCTCCTTCCTGGATGCTCCTCTTACATCAACAATAAGCACCCTGGGCTGGTTCAGAGGATTTCACTTAAATGCTCATCAAACACGATGAGAAGTTTTTACTTTTCCAAGTGCCAGAAAGAAGGGGAAGTTTGAAAAGTAAAATGACTTTTGAGGAAGAATGCTGAAGTAGAGTCATTTGCTCCCTGAGTCATGAAACAGTAATACGCTTCCTGGCTCCTAGACAGGAGTAAGAAAATACAGAGGAAGTAAAGCTCTGCAAAGAGTAGAAATGCTTTGATTTGGGAGTAAAACCCAACAGAGAAAATAGACATGCCAGGAAAATGGTTGCTGCCAGCTGTCCAGGAAATGACAACAGCATGAAAAAGCTTAATATAGGTAGAGATGAATAGGTGTCAAAATGAGAACAGGAAAGAGATGCTGTCCTCATGAAGAGCTAAGTGGACTAATTGTTGCACTCCTTATTGTCTCTCCTTGGTCTTTTAAAGATCATTACAGCAATACTACTATCAGCTTTGGATGTTCACACCTATTATTCTCTACAGTTAGATTTAGGCACTAAAGAAAAATGGTGAATGCAAAAAAGAGAAAAGGAACTGATGAAGTACAAAGATAAAGATGGAATGAAAACAAGACAGACAAAGTTTATCAACTTAATAATGCAAACTGATCTCAACAATCTGAATCACTAGCTTGTCGACAATTTCTGAACATCTTTATGCAGTTACTTAATAAAACTAATTTCATGTGAAAAAGGGCATATTATAACAGTTAAGGAGTAATCACTAACTTCATTTGATTATTACTGTTCACGCTTTGGAAAGTCTTTGTAGTTTCAGAATATAATTGACAAAAGCTTATATTACTATATAATCAAAATTGAAAGCAATCATCCTCATGTGTTTATATCAAACATATAATTAATTATTCAGGCACTCCTATGTTCTTTCAGATACCCTGCAGTCCTCTAGGGAAACATTTCTAGAAAAAGCCAATAGGTCAAGGAAAATTTTGTTATGGTATTTATATAAGTATCTCAGAGAATATCCTTTTCTGTAACACTGGAAAATCTGACAACATTTCTTATCAGGTTCCCTGAAAAACATACAGCAAGTAAGCTGAGATCATCTGTTTAACACAGACCTGGGTCTGAAGGAAGCAAATATTAACAAATACAGCAAATGAAACCTCATTGTCCCAAATCTAATTATGTAGTTACCTAATTAACATTGCTTGTCTAATTAATTAATATTAGTATATACCCATTTTCCCTCTCTTCTTTCATTCTGTAGAAGCTAGTATGTGCATTTGAATATGCTGTTAATTACATGAATCATTTATTCAAGTCTTTAACAGCGATACTTAACTTACCAGCATTACTAACTAACCTAAACCCAGTTTTTAAAAAGAAGACCTCTGAATTTCAGAGCAGTTTCATCTTGTATATTTTTCATATGTGATCTGCATAATGGATTAATTCAGGGAAGGGTCAGGGTCAGAATAAATCTAAACCAGATCTTTGTCATAAACTGGAGCTCCAAATTAAATTTACAGAATACTGGTTGGCATGACCTAGCCTGCTGCAGCAGCTATTGATAGTGGCTCCCCACCCTAACTGCCACTGAGGGTGGGCAGAACTGTTTTCACCACTGCTAATAAAATGTAGGATTAAAGCAAGTGACTCTGGATTGAACACATTTCAAGCTGGCTTTCTAGGTATAATAGGGAAGAGCTTTCTATGCCTGTATTATCGAACAACATCTGAGGCTGCAATGGATAGAGTTTGTTTTCTTTCTGTAAGGTTCACAGCCAGTTTGGGTGCTTTCTTACAAAAGCAGTGGGCAGATCTCCATCTCACTCAGTTTTTGGTGACTTTATAGGCTCTAGCATATTATATCCATGCATTTTTTTCTTTGCTGTCACATTTATAGTGTAATATTTAATCTTAATGTTCTAATTGGGAACTGAACAGCCAGTTGTGACGAGAATTGTAAGAAGTAATTTCACTGAGAGTCAAACTTGATTAATTTGAGCCTTTCTACTTATGTCCTACTCATCTACTTTTGTTCTTAGCTAAACAGGTTTGCTTCATGAAGGCTGGGTTATTTGTAGTGCTGGGTGATAATGAACTTTCTGTCCGGCCATCTCACTCAGAGCTTTCCTGCTTGTCATCTCCTTTCCAAATGACTCCTTCAGGTCAGCACACATGAGGATTTGAGTCTTCTGCATTTCAGTGGTGGAGCTGCTAGCACACAACTCCTTGAGCCATCTTCATACTGGAAGACAATTCTTAGCTGAATTCTAGCTCTGGTGCTCTGCTCCACGCCTTGCTACCTGGATGATATATGCAATAATGGATTTTCCTTGCACCTACCAACTGTATGTCTAGTTACATTTTTTTTCTTTTTTTTTTTTTTTTTTTTCAGCCAGAACATGCAATTGATTCAATAACCAAAACCACTTCCTGACATCACCTACATAAGAAAGGAGCTGGACAGAGGATTTAGGGACATACTAGTTTTCTTCTTCATCCTCCACCAAACCCACATACAATGCAATGCATAGGGTGGACAATACATGCAATAACTGCAGCAGTTTAGAAAGGATCAGGCATTGTCACTTGCTAAAAGATCAGCTTAACATTTTTTAGTATTCAGTGGGTTTTAGTGCTGCTCAGATGTTGCAGTGTACACTACACTCATACCTGCCTCATTCTGTTAGATTTCAGCTTTTCTGCCTTTTAATATGAAAAATCAGACAGGAAATATTGCTGCTTCTGTCACCTTTTTGCTGGTAAGCTCCTCTTTAGCATCCTACAGTAGGCTTTACTTCACCTTATTTTACAGCATGAGCCTAAGAGACAAGTTAGCAGTTTTTCCAAGCAATATAGCTCCCTTAATGTGCTTACCCAGCCACTCCCAGAGGTAGGATCAATATCTCTATATTGAAAAGAATGGTTGTGGTGGTCATGTAAGAAAAAAGTAATGGCTATGCTTTTTGTGCACAGCAGAAGCAGATGTACTGCAGAGAAGCATTACACTGGCTTCCCTTGACAGCTTTCCTGATATCTTTCAAATCATGTAACAAGCCCTATTCTAGCCCCAGCATCTTCAGCATGAGCGAAGAACTATTTATGCATTGTATTTAATATGTGTTTCAATGTAAAGTACAGTATAAGTCTTGATGACAAGAGCTTCCAGAGCTTCTCTCCTCTCTTTCCAGGTGGGTGGTGGCTGCATTAGCTGTTAGTCCACAGGCTCATGCTGACTGGTTTTTTGTGGCCCAGTGTTACTGTCAAGTGGAAAAACTTCAACCAAATGTGGAGAAAGTACCCCCCGTCTCTTCCCTTCTAGTCTGGGAGCATGGTAAAGTTACAGGAAAAGAGGATTTCAAAGGTAAAAAATGAGCAGCCTGTTGGACGAGTGATTTACCTGTTAGGCTACTATAACAAAGTGGTAACCATAGGCTTTCTGGCACTAATGCCTTAAAAAGCAAGAGGTGATTTCTGCTCTGTTATCAGAAGTATGATTTAAAGGGTGGAGCCAAAGAGAAAAGAGTCATCTCCCTGCAACTTTGAGTAGCCATCAAAGCTCTGGATGGCATCAAGAAGTGAGCATTTCCCACTGCGAAACTCTCTCCATTCTCTGCAGGTGCCCTGCGCAGGACTCTCAATTGCCCTCCAGGATCTGAGCTTCTGTGAATTACAAAGTGTTAAGTCACAGCACAGCAGCGCCTACTAGTCTCTTTGGGCACAGTTTTATGAGTTGTATTCTCTACTGTCTCAATACCCTCTCCAGCACAGTTGTGGTCCATGTAGCCCCTGCATAATTTGTTTGTGCTTATATTTTTTCCTCTATTAGAGTATCAGTTTCTGGGACTGATAAAGATATTTATAGATAAACTTGCTTCTAGTTCTAGTCTTACCCAACCCAATATAAAGGGGATGTTTTCATCTTTAATTTAGACACAGAAACTTCCATTAACACAATACAAGCATGTTGTTGAAAGATTTACAGACTTACAATGAATGTATGTTAGAGATATCATGGCTTGAACACAATGCACTCTCTTTCTCTTAGATAATAATAGCAGCACTGAGTACCTATAATTTCCTTTGGCTTCAAAATCTAGAGACACTAAAGGGTCAAAGAAAGATAACTGAAGAATTAAACAAGTGATTGTCAGAAGACCTCTGTTTTCTTTAGTGGAACTCATGTCTGTCTCTATAGGAAAGTTTTTGAGAGTTCAAAAATAGAAAAAAAAAAAAAAAAGCAAAGTAACCCACCATAATATACGTATATGCTTTTTCCATGAGGCAGAGCACAAATCTACCACTATCTTTGGGGGCATTAATGCATTGCTACTTTTAGCAAGATCAATAGATAGAAACCTTATCTGTAACACTAAGGAGCAGTCTTAGGCTATATCTGTGCAGATGCTTTGCATGATATCTGGTGTAGATTTGTATTTATTTGCGTTTTTAAGTAAAAAACTGAGTATCTTAAAATCATAGAAACATTGACTGGAAGGGAGCTCTGGAAGACCTGTAGTTCAGCCTCCCATTTGAAGCAGGATTATCATGAGCAGTACACCAGGTCAGCTGTGATGACTAAGAGTTTATAAATACCGGAAAAGAAGCTTTATGAATAAACCCATTACATATCAGTAAAATACATTTGCTTTTATAAAAGGGAAATGTATTGCATAAAATTACTGTTTATTTCATTTGTATAAAAATGCTTTGAAAAATTTTAATAAGACATTTTCCAGATTTTTCACCAGCTTATTGTGTTGTCAAACTTCTTAAAAAATGAAAATTCAACCAAAAATGCAAACAATTGCCACATTTTTTATTTAAAAAATTAATATTTTTTTTATCTGCTTTGCTCTTAAGATTTGTCAGTTGTCTTTAATGGCACATTCACTGTTTTATTCCAAGCATTATTTAATCCCCAAATATGTGTTTCCCTAAACTGACTAATTAAAAAAAGCTGCAGAAATCAGTGTTATAACTGAGACAATAATCACCCCAAAGCCTAGCTGACTTTTTCATAATGTCACATCATTGTGCCAAAGTTCTCTTAATGAAATATGCATTACAAAAGAGAAAGCAGGAGAAGCTGTTTTTCTTTTGATAAGATGGAGTAGAAATGATGCAATCTAAACAAAAAAAGCTGATGCTTTGGTTTTCAGTCCAAGGTAACAACAGCAAAATGAGAAGATTTTCCCCCAAAAGGCAATAGAGGACTCTCCACTGATGAAGGAGTACATAGTATTTCATTGCACATGAAGTCACTGTATCATAGCATAAAAAATATTTCTTTCCCCATTGCTCAGCTTGTATTCGTTACCTTGATTTGACTTCCCATAATTTAAATAGCATTTCATATCTTCAAAGCACTGTACATGCATTAACTAATTTCACTTATTAAAATTTGACACTGCTGTCTAATGATAAATTCCCAAATGCAGCAGATTTGAACATTTCCTGCTAAGTATGCCTTGATAAGCCTCCTCAAGTGTATAGTTCTAAACTGTCTTTTGATGTCATTAGATCTGTAACCCTTCCCTGATTATATGCTGTCAGGTAATAAGGAGTTACAATGATTACTGGACTTCTAGACCAGGAAGGGAGGAAGGGAGGCAGGATTTCCCTTTTCCTGGGGGAATTTTGCTACCCTGAGCAGGCATTGCTTCATATCAATGTTGCAAAATCTGCATGATAACTTGGCCACCAAAATGTCCACACTGCCTGATAGACCACTTTGGTACTGTATTTCAAGTGTTGCATGATAAGCTTATTCTTCTAACCTGAATGCACAATGAAGGAGACATCCGGCACTCATTTACTCATTAGGTCAAGATATTAATGTCCTTAGCAGCAGCAACCAGCAATGCTCTACATTGAGTGCAGCTGTTTTGTCAGGTTGGTTCGACATGACCTTTGCATTTATATCACGGCTGGGGCAACTCCTATATTTTTCCGCTTTTCAGAGGAAGATCTGAATGTTGTCGGTCCATGGGCAAAAAAAACTGGTGAGTGACTGCAAGGAGGGGGTATCAGGACCCTGTGTCCTGAATGGCACAAGGCTGTGGGTCAGTCTGGATGTGGCCTAAATTAATCCTGGAATACAAGGTAGCATGCAAATATTGCAAAAGACAGAGATGATAACCTCTTTGCCAAAGGTGGTTGATGGGGAGAGCAGACCACAGGTCTTAATTCTTTTGATCTTCCCCACTTTTAAGAAGACCACTTAGATAAAGCATCTGTTGAAGAGCTCAATGTGTTGAAGAGGGGTGTGCAGAAATGACCACAGAGAAAGACTTCAGGGGTTCAGACAGAGCGTTTCAAATCTTGAAATTTCCTGTTCCAGAGTGCATTAGGTGGCTCATTAGATGTATAGGTCTCTTCAGTAACATCGAGGCAGCTTCACCTTGCTTTCTAACATACCAGGCTGCAAATACTTAAAGGGTAAGTCCCCCTTCTGAGCAGTAATGCCCATTAAGCATTGATAATATGACCTGCACAGTAGAGACCTGACAAAGTGCTAGGCTAAGTAATCATTAGCAGTAAACAATAATGTACATAATAACAGTGTATCATCAGAAAGAAAACAGAGCACTAGTTAGTTCTAGAGATGAATTAGGACAATTTACTTAGTGCATTAAACGAATTTCCCTGCAGTACTTCAGACTGCCTGGTTTTCATACCTTCCGATGCGTGTGCTCCTCCTGAGGGTTGCTGTAGTCACTCTGCTGAGCTCCTGTTATATAAACAGAGAAGTCATCTCTCTTACCCTGCCCTTCCCAGCTTGTCTCAGCATATGCTGCTAGCTTTCACAGTTGACAGACACTCTGACAACTGGCAGTCTGTCTGTCAAGAAGATCCTAAAAGATGAAAGCGTTGAGTAGAAAGTTCAGTTCAGGATCATCTCCGTGGCTTTAGGAATATGTTTGCAACAGAGATATTGTAGCAGAATGCTGATAAAATCATATACCTTGTTTTCCTGTGAATGCGGAATCTACTTTAAAGTGGCAATATTTGCTTTATGCAATGTTTAATCACCAGAAAATTACATATTTTAAAACCAGCCTCTCTCTTCCTTTCTCTGGGCCAAGTACAGTCCTCACAAAAGACAAATAACCACCTCTCACTGCATTGCAAGGAGTGGGTGCTTTGCCTCAAGGTGACCCTCCTAGATTTACCTCTCTCCCTCTCTCCCCCTTACTGGACACTTCGCCAGGCTGCTGTCACCTTCTTCTTGCTTCTTCTCACCTTTCAGAACATTGTCTACTTTCCTTCTGCCTGGCTTATGTCAGGTGAGGAGCTGATCCAACGCCATCACACCAGGCAACTGGCGCCGGGCCGAGCAATATTGTCCCTTTGCTGCTGGCAGCCGAGAGCACAAGGAGAGGAGGCGGTGACCTGCCTTGCAGCACTGACAGCAGGGGAGGGATGCCAGCGGCAGGGCTGGGATGGTGCCAGGAGCCTTGCTGGGACGGCTCTGGCTCTGCATTGCGAGACCTCTGCAGGAATGGGGCAACTTCACTGATATCCCTGACAAGCACTTACATTTTATTCTCTCAAGTGTAGTCCTTGATGGAGTTTAGGAGCCGACGGAGTAAAGCAGCTTTGTGCTGCTGTCACTGTTTCTAATTACCAGCTCTAATAAGGCTTCATCCTGATTCCTTCTCCCTGACTTTTAAAATGGTGTTATGGCCTCCTGGGTGAGTGGGCTATTCTTTCCGATAAGCCAGCAGCAAGAGCAAATCTACAGCACCTGTTTGAACATGAACCAAACTGACTTATAGTAAAATAGAAGTGCAGAATGTTATGCAAAATATTCATCCCAGAAAAATTAGGGCTTAATACAAATAGATGATGGAAATGCTACCCAATCCTCTCCCTCATAAGTGGTTTATTTAAGCCAATTCATTTCAGGCATACAACAAATTTTGATCACAAAGAAACAGCTTTGTATACTGTATACTGCCCTCTTCTTTCTGCATAAGAATAGCTCTGCTTAAATAGACCATTTGTCTTTGATAGCAATCTGAAGGATTTTTGATGCAGTCACCTTGTAAGGCTGCAAACTGACAACGCTACGCAACTCATCCACAAGCTGTAGTGCACTTGTCTTCAGATGAGTCTCTTTTTTTCCCCCCTGTTTAGACTCTGTGCTGTCAGATATGGGGATTTTTTCAAAGTGGGTTTTCTTCTTTCTTTGGCAGTGGGTTGATTCACCGAGTCACACAGTTCGCCTCAGTGTTTTATACGATAAATCTGAAAGATAATTTAAATTGGCACGGACCCTATAAGATACGCCAATCACTTCGAAATGCCATCTGTCACAGTACTCTCAAAGTGGAGGAGAGAAGAAAGCACCCACTGGTTCAGTTCCCCCACGCTAGCCGGCAGGTGCCTGACTGCCCATCAGCAACCCTGCATCTCCCTGCTGTCTGAAGCTTACTAGGACAACCAGTCATCCTGTTTAATCCTGGGGTCTACAGCAGACTTTGTAAAAATTACATCTAAAGCTAAGGTTATACCCTCTCTTCTCAAAAGAGGAGTCAGAGCAGCAAAAAATCCTCTTAGTTTTCCTTACCAAATTGAGAGGGTAATTCTTCCCTTATCCCTCTTTTCCTTACAATTAAGCACAGACATATACTTGTCTTATGGTTTGTACGTACATGGCTCCTTTTCAATCCGAGAGCGTCTGAACTTCTCACTTCCCTGTAAGAGTGAGGTCCGTTGCCCCAGAGCATCGTTTACCTTTCTACTTCCATGTTTCCAATGCACAAATACTCAAAAAGGTGGCTTGTGGGTTCTTCGCTTCGTGTTTATTTTGGGTTTGCTGGGGCAAATTGTTATTTCCTGACTATTATTAAAGGACAAACAGCATATGAAACTCTTCGCATTTTTATCCCCAACTTTCCACAGCCAGCTGTCTTTACTCAGTCTTTTCAAATTATCTGTAAGTTTTTCCCTTCATTCCCTCATGACATCAGCAACTTCAAAATCCTTCCCATCTTCTCTGAAGCTTTGATGAGTGCTAACAATAAAAGCAGCAGCCAGGTTGCTGGGATTTTGGCAATGGCTAAGAGCTCTGAAATGGCATTTCTCTGCCTGAGAGGGTTGCTCAAGGTGAGTGAATTGCTTGATATCTGTTTCTTAGCAGGACCTTTAATCTATGTGCTGGGAGCTTATGTCCTCTGCCTCTGAAAGCCGACATGTTGAATAGAAACTATCTTCTTCCAAAAGCATTATTTATTTACTAGACATAAAATTATCACTGCAGTGTCTTCAGCTGCAGTCAGGGAAGAGGAAGAACTAGTTCTTGTCCTAAAAAATTACACAAACAAATAAGACAGAGGAGTGGTTGAAGAAAGGGATATTAGATCTGTGAGAGTCTGACCACACCTTCTTTTGAGTTTTTATGGATATTTTGTTCTTGTTCTCAACTAGATACTCTTCCAATATGAATATAAAAGACAGTTACGCTGGAAATCAGGACAGGTATGGGTCATTAAACAACATATGTTGAGATTCACTGATGCCATGAAGCACCCACTTAGTGGATGATGTACAAGTTAAAACCTAATTTTATACTTGCTAAGCAGAATGTATGCTAAGAGTGGGCAGGTGGACAACCGCCTATTTTTGAATAATAGTTGTTTTTCCCTAATCAGATAATATCTGCCTTCACTACAGAAGCAAAATATACAAACTTCTAAAAAATATTTGTAGAATTTAATTAGACAATCATAAAGTACCTTATTTTAACTCTATTAAACTAGATGATAGATAATTTTTCTGCCTTGTAAACCTGTAGCTTCATTTAAAATCTTATAGGCATTATCCTACTTTTTATTAAATTCTGTAGGTTTCAAAACAATTTCTACAGAACTTACACAGGCCCTTATTGCTACCATCTCTTCTGGGGTACTCTTTGAGAAAAATGTCTAATGATTATACAAATAGTTAGGAGTACAGTTTGTAATTCTGCATGTAGATGAGTTTCATTATGGTTTGTCCTCACTCCATATGCTAAATAAATTAACCTCAACTTCTTTTCTTCTCAGGACAAATCTCAGTTGAAAAGACAGAATTCAAGTTGCTTGTTCTTGCCCTTTTGATTTCATTTTCCTTACACAATCACAAAATTACAATACACTTCGTCTTGTGGAGTGTTCATATATTTGGATTTATTTTTTTTAACAGGCACTTTCCCATTTCCATTTACAAGGTGTCCACCTCTACCCTCCCCATCTGCATTTGAACCACTCGCCACATTCTTCAGCAAAGTGCTTCCTGAGGAAAGGAGCACCTATAACTGCTCCAGCAGTCCTCCTTCCCCTGACTCAGCAAGTTCCTGCACTCTATTTACACAGCGCTCATTCTCAACAAGGAAAGTGCTGAAACTACCAGACATAAACATTTGACAAAGGGATTATGATCTTTTTTTAGTATAGTCCTTCTAACAGAGACACTGTCTTTTCTTCAATTAATTATTTAAAATTAATTTTCTTCATGCTCTTTTATTACACCATGACATCCCCTGACTTCTTCTGCAGAGTTCCTTTGTAATGTCTGAGAGGTCTAAAAAGGCTAACATCTATCAGCTACACATCAGGTTGACTAATGCCTTCCATGGTATGCTATGAACAGCCTGCTTTCCTGCTCCGGGGCTGCACAGCAAGCTTCTCAACTGCAATCAACTCCAAAAGCTGCCTGTGCTCTACCGGTGCTTAGAAACTCCACAAGCATGATGTAAAATATATTATCTGTAATCATGTAAATTTGTACAGTCAGAGAGTTGATTTTTCTTTGCTTGGCAGGAGAATCCACAGGCTTGCAACGCTCCAAAGCTTTAAAATTGCCAGGTACAACTGCTGTGACATTTCAATTCAGCTGTCTTCATCCCAAATGATAGAACAACCATCTCTGACCTTTCATATGCACGTATATGCATAAAGCTCGACAGTGAGTAAATGTTTAAAATCTCTCTTGGAGTACCAAAAGCAGCTGCTGCCTTGCATGTGTATGTGTGAAGATTTAGAAGATTTTCATTAATATTCTACTAAAGTAAGCCTGTGAAATTTTATTGTTAGCAGTAGCACTCAGCCTCAGAGAAATAATAGGTGAAAGACAATATGTAGCATGCATTCACATCAAACCTTGACAAAAAAGCAAAGCAGTATCTATGGCTACACTCCTCACAAAGGTTCAGCTCTCTTACCCCTCCCAGGCTGGTATGGAGCTGTGTCACCTGTGTCACCTGTGGCCCACTCCTCAGCTGTATTATGCCAGCAAATATCAGGCAGACATCTGCATCCATACTGTGCCACTCCATTATTGCTTTCCTCATTCACCCAGAAGGCTCAAAGTACATTCACCAGAAGAGGAAAGTGCTAGTTGTCAGAAAAATTTATGAAGGCATATGGCATATGGGAAATGAACGGATTTAGTGTGGCTCCTAAGTAATCTCTTGCAAACACAGATCCTCAGAGGTTCTGCCTGTTGATCAAAGCTTGTTCCCCTAACAAACAGTGGCATATAAATAAGTATTCATTTCTTCTTTCTGGCAGAAGGCTGAAGGGAAACTTTGAGAGCTGTATCTACTAATGTACATACATTTTCTGCTTATCACCTCTTATAGGATTTGATATAGCAAAAAGTGACCAAAAATGCTGCCTTTCATGCTGCCCTCTATAACAAGAACATCTTTTTCTCAAATGTGAGGAACTGACTTCCTACAAGAATAAAGTAAATGACTTTATAACCCTTCTACAAGAAGTGTATGGTCCAAATCTCTTGGCAATATGTCACACAGCTAAACTCAGTAACAAATCTGCAGCCTCCTCTGTGTGTGTGAATGGCGACATGATCTTTGGATCATGAAGAGAAGGACCACCGCAGACCCCGTTGGACCTCTTTAAAAGCCAATGAATTTCAATACAGACTTTGTCAGCAAATACATTTTTGATTTATACCAGCATTACTTGTCCTAGAACCCAGGCTTACATATAAAGTGCCACGCATGCCAGGGGGAATACCAATGACTTGCTGTTTGAATCATCAGAGAAAAGAATAAAGCAGAAAATGGCTTTCCTAGCCTGTGATATATTTTGACATATCTTTCAACAAATCTTTCCCATTCTACAATGACAAAAATCCTAGATTTCAAGATGTTCCTACGGTATAAAGGGGACAAGAAAAAAAGTGACTCTGACCTCAAAACAGCCATTGGCCCAATAGTTTGGGAAAAAACAGAGACTTGGGACTTTTTATCCAACCCCTAGAGGTATTCCACGACCATGATATCATTAACTTCCTGGTTAGTAACTGCATTTCTGTGTCTGAATTTGATTTTTTCTTGTGAAAAATGAAGCATTCCAGCAAACTATGCCTTGGTTTTGAGAAATATTAATTTTCTGACATAAAAACCCTTTTGAAACAAAACTTCTGACAAGATCCACCTGAACAGAGCTCTTCAGACCAAAATCAGTATAGAAAGTGAATTACAGTTCACCAGAAATTTCAGCCACAATAAACTTTGTGCACTGTCATGATATTTTGGAAAGTCAGAATGTAACCATCCAGGCAAACATTATTTGTCATCTGCAGTTCCTATTCAAAATGTGAACAACATGCATTTTCCTGTAATTACTGTTTAGAATTTAGGATTAATATCTTGATCTTAGCTGTTGCATTGAAAAATTACTTTGCATTCAGCTGTTTGGCTGCCAGAAGGAGGTACAAAAGGAATTCAAAAATCTCACTTTAAAATGTGAAGAGACTCTAGGTTGACACTTCAGAATGTATTGCTGAGGTGAGGTCTCTCCCCTTCCACTCCTCCTTGCCAAGGTTTTGGTTCGTGGTAGTTGACTCCTAACGAAGGAGGAATCTCTTCAACAGTAAGATTTCAGAACAACTCCAAGGCACTGTAAAAGCTCTAGAGAGCATCACAAATGTGAAGTGGTAAATCAGTGGGAATAAGCAGTAGGATTTCAAATGTTTCCTGAAGAACTCTAAACCCAGAAAGGAGAGTCTACCTTCTGCCATCCTTTGTACTAAAGCAAAAGGCTAAAGGGAAAAAGGTGCCTGGCTACCCTCCTGCAGCAGTAAAACTCAGCAACTGCAGACAAGTGTGCGAGAGAAAAAATATTGTGAGGGCATTAAGGTCATTTTGGAACCCAAAAGAAAGGGGAAAGTAAATCCACCTTCTCAAATCTTAGAAACAATGTGGTTCAGCATAAACTTAGACTTCTTGTTTTAACTCATGTATGTACAGTCACTGAACTAATTAAACCATCTAGAAATGAACATATAATAAAACTATTAAATGCACCATGTTTAAGACATTCATATTTCTTTTAGGTAGAATAACCCAATGCAGATGAAGGTGGGTTCAAATCAATTCTATTGAATTAATGGAATAAACAAAAAAGTGTTAGTGTCCTGAAACATCATCTTCTACAGAACTAAAGAGACAGCATAAAAAAAAAAAAAAAAAAAGCAAAACGAGACCCTCTCAAGATAGAAATTAAAAAAATAAATGATAGAAATTAGCTTTAAGTGTGGATTGAAAGGGAAAAAAGAAAGTAACAAGTGAATCTCTGCAACTGTTGTTTAGAGCCAAATAAAACAATTTTATTCTTATTATTGCAGGGATTTTATTTGAAAAGTGTCTTACAGTTAACAATAATTTTTGAAAAGGTATGTGCTTTTCATATTTGTTAGGCAATTTTTATCAACATACTGGTTTTTGTGAACTCTTTCTACCTGCTGTGAGACTACTACAGCCAGGTTTGGCCACGGTAGACCAAACTCTTTTTCTACCTGGACGTGAGAGCACAAGGTTTGTTTACTTGAAGTTTCATGAAAAACCAGCATTGTGTTCTGCCCATTTGTTCCCACATTGGATAGTCAAACCTTTATAAATGTAATCAAGTGGCTAAAGAGGTTACTGGGAGAACAAGTCTCTCAGGAAAGTTTGTGGGCACTTGAAGGAGGAAAGCACTAGTGACTAGCACAGAGGTCAGCAGCTTGCCATGTGCTGTGTAAAAATCTGCATTTCTTTCTTCAAACTAGAGCCTAAACAGGCTCAGAGGCATCGGACACGGGCTACCCGTCATCTTATTGGCACCGGCTTTCCCTCTCTGGAAAAGAAGGTTTCTGCTGGACTGAGAATACGTGAGACCTTGGAATCAAGGGCTACCGACTTTCTTAAGCGCCAGAACTTCAATTGCCAGACTCTAGCTGTTACAATTTGTCCACTTTGCACTGTGGGCACCAGGGCTATAAATTACTGAATCTGAATTAGCACCTCTAGAATATTTGAAATTCTCTCTCGTTATCTTTGTCCAGGAAGAGTTGTTTAATTATATCTATGAACACCACTTTAAAACATGCCATGAACATGCTATGCTATAAAGAATACAGGAACATAAACATTCTTATAAGGAAAAGATAGGTGTAAGCCATATTTATTCCTCTGTTGCAGATTTCACACCTTTTAACATTTCTCCATGAAACTGTTTAAAAATTGCTGGTATAAGCGAATAAAGTGCTGGAAAAGAATTTTACAGGGCTGAACCTACGTGGTAAAACTGCATCATTATTTCAGAAGTTATAATGTTACAAAATTAAGAATTTGTCTACTTTTAAATCTAATTTCTAATTTAGTATTTTTAAAGGATACATTTATTTCCTTGAATACAGCTTATTATTTTTTCTCACAAGTAGGGAAAATTCTAATGATGATTAGTATTCACATAATACTAACCTGGGCTAAAGGTGGATTTGATTTAATAATAAGTGTTCTTATTCTTATTACTTATATTTATATAGATATTACTGATACTAAACCATTATCTATTAAAATAGCTGGCTGTGCAAGCAATTGTGTCATATATATCACGTCCAGTTTTCAACTGAAAGAGACATTTCTTTTATCTTCAGTGTTCACCTGAAGGGCATGTTAATCTTGAAAGCAGTTTATTATATTAAGCTGACAAAAAACTTTTGCTTTAAAGGAAAGGAAACAAGGTCAGAAACTTGTAAAAAATGTGTGTGTTCCTGGTTCCTATTCTTCAAGATTTGTTGAAAATTATTATTCTTGCAAATAAGATCCCCACTAAGATAAGGTAGTCCTTTAAATGATGCTAAACCGATATGCTTGGTTAGCTACCTCTGAAACTAAGCTAGTAAAACAGCACACATCTGTACAAGTTAAACTAAATTCGACATCTTTACTTGCCTTGAATACTACTGACTAATCTTACATAAATATTAAGACATAGTACAAGGACAACAGCTCAGCCTCCTTCACTGTCATACAGACTTAGAACCAGATCAGTCTTTCAAGCATCCTTGATAACCTATAAAAAATTCTTCACAATTGTCATTGCACCCAAAGGGGAAAGATGAATTATTATTTCTGCCAGGGCTGGAATGGTAGCAAGATTTTTGAAATTATGTTATGAACATTCTTCACTTGATTGGAAATGATTGAGAGATTGGCTGATTCAAACCGACTTCTTCTGTTGAATTTTATGTGATGGATAGTTCTGTGACTGCAGTAGGACAATGCTGACAGAATAATAACTGCAGACATTTAAATATATGTATAACTATGCACAGTTAAATTGTGATCAATATATCTTGTTTATTTTTTGGCAAGAACACAGTCTTACCAGATATGATTAGTGTCTAATCTACCTCCCACACTATAGTATACAGACAAGAAACTTTGGTAGCAAGCTGAGGAGAAGGAAAAAAAATTAGACTGACAGCTGAACAGCAAATGAAAACTTTTGAGAATTTCAATAAGAGCCTGGAAGAAAAATATTAAATGCAAGCATGAATGAAATATCTTTGTGAAAATTATGTTTCTTTACACTATTTCCTTACATGTTTGAATCAAAGTGCACACATTGCTGGTCTGGCTGGCTCAGGAAGGCATTCATACCTTTCGATTAACTCAGGGAAGGCAATTTACAGAACCAGTTGATCCACTCAACTGACACAGATGTGTTTCCAAAACAAAGGCCACTCTCTATCCCCTTTGTGTTAAATTCAGCTTTCTCTGCAACAGCTGTGGTCACTCCCTATATCATTCTTTTCAGTTCCATGTCTTGCCTTTTGACTTTTGTAAACTGCCCACAACCTTTCAAAGGCAGATAAACAGCATCATTGCTCTCTTCTGTATGTGAATTGCATGAATGGACAACAATGTTCCAGTACTGAATCTTAAGGGTTTCGGACAGGGTTTGGAGGTAAGCATGCACAAATACCATTTCCTCAGGGATCATATATGTATGCCACTCTAGTACAGGAGAGAAACCCGCAAGACACCTGTGTTATCACCTTTACCATCACTCAAGCTTGCCCTCTTTCTCCATCAACTTCTGACTCTGAAAGGCTCCTCAGTTCAAGTCCATAGCTGAAATTCCTCTGGAAATTGCAGTATTTCTGTGGCTTATTGTCTGTAAAGCCACTTGCCACAGTTCAAGTATGTTCTGTACTCTGTGCCAGATTGTGCCCAGCCACACTTCATCAGCCACTTTGTCCGAATTAATTATGCTTCAAATGGTGCCGAACTTAACATGTCTGAAAACACCAGTGGTTTGGGGTTTTTGTTGTTGGTGGTGTTTTGGTTTTTTTTACAAGACAGGTCTTAACATGGAAAACAAATATTTTATCAGGAAATCCAAATGTGCAGGTGTGATCTGCAGATCCCAGATATGTCTGCTTGTCTTTACCAGTTGCATCGGTTTAAATCCTCATCAGCAAAGGAAGCCTTCTTAATATGCCAAACAGGTTCAGCTGAGATGGAAAGCTGGCTTCTTAAATCAACCCTGTTAATGCTGATGTGGAATATTGAGTACTGGATCCCATGGGGGCAAGTGAAACCAATTCCACAAGATTTGTTGCTTATCACCTCCCAAATAGAGTCTAAGATTTAGGTTTGATTTAGTAAGACAGAACTGTATTGGGAGTACCTGTCCCAAGGCAAAGCTTTTCTATGTACTTTATCACTGCAGCTGTGGTCAGCAAAGACATGTAAGTTAGAGCCCTCTGTTTAAAAAATAAAATATTCAGACTTCAGCAAGTTATTTTCCTTCAATTTTAGAACTTTCCAGGATATTTTTATTTAGAAACATGTTTAAATCAGTGGCCTCCAGGACAGGCTGTACTTTGTACTGTATCTTCTGGGGTAGAAAGGATTGATAAGAACAGGCATTTGGGAGTTTTGTGGGAATTTGCTGTAGCCTTCTATCATTATTTTTTTTTTTTTCAAGATGAGAAGCTGCTATTGCATTTCTTATAAGATGCATTTGTTATTCATGGTTAGAGGACTAAAGATCAAAAAATGTGCTAAAACTTTTGGAGATCAGTCCCACCCCCAGCATGTTTTTCTTGGGCTACAGTGCTATATCTTCACCCACTTGATATCTACTGTGGGGAATGCCCTTTTGGAAGTGGGTATCTATTTTGAGAGAATAGCCATGGTTACAAAAGCAGGGCCTAAATTTTGCATTCAGCACAGCAAAATGGTCTTCCTTCAACAGGAGGGATGCACAGTGACCCTCCTCCTGGAATACCATGTAGTCTTGTGGTTCAAACACTTTAAAAAAAATGAGAGTAGGTACTTCAAAAGGTGTCAAGCTATGGACAGCCTGTACCTCAAATTACTTACTTGCATATTCACATGCTGCAACTATATGAATTGTGCCAAAAAGGAGATTTCCTCTCACTTTTGTCTACATTTAGACAAAGACTCAGCTTTCTGAGATGGGGAAACCTACGGTGAAGTACTGAATCAGGGATGTAGGTTTTTGTATGAGAAGTACTGAACCCTTTTACAGAAATCCTTGGCTCTTTACACAGTGAAGAACAAGTGCCTTGCTCAGACATCTGAAAGCACTTCAGTCCCCCTGCTTTGAAAGCCTAGCTACCTCACCTTGACTTAGCTTGTTATGGCAAAGATAAAAATGATGTACCTTCAGTACATCACCACACCTATTTTAGGGGCCCAAATTATGTCCACAGATTCTGGTCTTGAACACTTTCCCTCAGACAACTTCCACACTGAAGTTTCCGTCTTTGTCAGCGTTAAAATCTTCATTATCTGTCTGTACTCCTATAGTTTCTTTGACTCTGTATAGACTATTTTTTTTCCTTCTGCTTAATTCAGTACCTCTAGCATTTGTCTTATACTCCCTGCTTTGAATTTTGAGGCACTTGGTGCTAAGAGATAAGCCTGTGGCAGATGTAATTATCCAGCAGGGTATTAGTCACTTGTTACTGCCACCTACCTGCCTTTGTCATACCAGTGTGTTTTGGCTGGGAAGGGAGTGCTTGGAAAGCCTTTCACCTTTCTTACAATTATTTCTTCATAATAAATACCTGTGTGGAAGCTAGACAGAAAAATCAAAAGTTTAAACCTTAAACCTGAGACTCATCAGTCCTGTAAATCGATAGATCTGACTCACAGAACCTACCTCATGCTTTATCTCTATTGCTGGCATCACCATGTTGACTTTTTAAACTGAAAAGAACAAATATAATCATCTAGTTTGTCCTTAGGCTTCTACTGTTTCCTTCAGGCCTGTACCTCCAGCTGGAACCAGACACATCTTTCAGAAAGTCATCCATCTTGATGTTAAAGCTTCAAAAACTGGAGTGTAATTGAAGTATAAGCTTACTTACCTTTACTGTTTAGTTCTTGTAATATTTTTGCAGCAATTTTCCTAGTTTTAGTTTGCAGCCTTTGCAGCTCTTTAGGAGACTTGTTATCATCCTGCTGTAGGTGAAACTCATATTGCAGTTGGACAAACAGACGATGCATCTGAGAACCGCTAAGCTCTCTTCCATCCAGGGTAATGAAGTGGATTGGGACAGATGGGTAAGCAAGCAGGTCAGCCACCCCAGATCATAAGGATGCTAGGCAACACTGTACAGAGGCTTCCAAATAACTCTGTAGGCTCAGTTCACAATGATCACTGAATCACTGTCTGGACCTGAAATTACTCTCACAGTGGTTTCCTTGCGTCAGGCTTCTGGTTTCACACAGGTTTACTAGTCCAGATATGGCACTGTATCTGTGTTGGCTCCATTTTCCTCATTCTGCACCAGAAATGGAAAAACCTTTTACCAAGACCGCTGGAAAGTGATTCTGCAGAATTTCTCTCAGATACCTGTGACCTTATTCACCCTCCCCCTGCCCTGGCCATGCTGGATCTGCACGGGCTTTATGCAGCATCACTCTGGTGGCTCTGTGTCACTCTTCCCAGAGCTGCCAGTAATGGGAATGAGTTGGGGGGGGGCGGTCTTGGCTGGGTTTGCATGCAGCAGTTCAGGAGCTCCTGAATGGCACTACATTTACAGACTCAAGACCCAAATTGTGCAAAAGTGACTACTTCTGGGCACATATAGCCGGATTCATACAGCACCACACTTGAGTTTAGAAGCCCAGCTCACAGAAATTGGCTCTGCACTGAGTTAGCTCACTGTCTTTGCAATGATTAATGGAGTGATTAATCAGCAACTGGATAAACCACCCACAGATAATTCACAGTTGATTATAGTTTCTTTTATCTGACTGTGCTCCAGGATTGAAATTTTATGTAATGCACAAGCCAAAAGTGTTTCAGCTAAATTCCTAGTGGGTATTTGCAATCAAGATACCACAACACGGCTTGATACAAATGTTAACTTTTGCTCAAGGGAGTATGGGAATGATGGGGTTATTGTAGGTCAGTATAAAATGAAAGGATGTCAGAGTAAGAGCCCAGCTTCAGCCAAAGTTGATGCTGAAATTCATAAGATGCGGTTCACTGAAGGGAAATCTTGCTCTCTTGAGGACTACGATTTACAGAGGTTTGGTTTGGAGTAGTTTGGTTTTAAAAATGAGTCTTCAAGGTGGAAGAAGACAAAAATGCTTCTCTGCAATGGAAGCGCATTGTCTGAGGAAAAAAGTTTCGGTTGTACAAAACCAATGGCACATAAGGATGGAGATGGCTTATAAAGAACCTTTGCTCTCGGGTGCCCCTGAAACTCTCTCTTATTATTTTGTACCCTGACATTAACTCAGCTAAAGGTCCTATGGGTCCTACCGTTGCCATGTTTGAGCAGAACTGGTAGCCAAAAAATTATTTTGAGAATTATCGAAATCTTAATTAGATATTTCTGTGAGAAGAAAAATTACTTTCTCACATTAACTGCTGGTTTTGTGTATTTGCAAATGATTATATGGATTCCAAGAAGATGGCTCAGTTAAAGATCATGCTGGGCTGAAGTAATATCACAAGGGGAACAACCTTTAGACATATTGCATTAATGCAGTAAGTGAGGGCAAAAGGCTTTTAGAGACTGAAAACTAACCTACGAAAATTTACAGAAGGACTCAGGTTCACAGCTGTGTCTTTGAGCTGCTTGACAACTATCTTTACTGCTTTATGACTCTTGCAGGCATCTGAAATGCCATGGTAACTATAATTTTATGGATAAATGTACCCTAAATATCTGCTGCTAGCTTCACCCTGAATCAACTGCAACCTGGAAGCTGGTAGACTTCTCACTGATTCTAATTACTCATTAATCATACTGCCCCTCATCTCACCGCTGGGCTCCAGTCTGGAAGATGCTGTCAGAATTCACCTTCCCAATGGAAAATACAGAGTAGCTGTGCAGGGGATCACAGCATCCCATGCCGCATGTGGGAAACTCATGTTCATACCCATACAAAACTAGGTCCAACAATGGAAGTGGGTATCTCAGTCCCTGTTTTTCACACATGGTCCCCCTGGCAGGAATTCATGGTCCTGTGGGGGTTCCCTCCTGAGGATGTAGGGAGAGAAAGGTCTGAATCTGTCTGAAGTTGGCATATTTTGGACGCAGAATACATGTAAAGTGAAAATGGAGATATGCAATGAGTCCATCCCCAAACACCACAAGAAGGTATCTTTTCTACTCAGGATCCATGTGGTTTCCTTTGTAAGTAGCCTCATCTTGTTGGCTGTATGCATGATGTGTAAGCATATGTTATATGTACGCATATGTTATGTGTACGCATATGTTATACTGGTTCGGGGATATTTCTGTAGGAGCATCTAGTCTCTAGACCCAGTAATTTTTGGATTAGACCCAACTGAGCTTTGGGCAAGGTTGAGGCATAGCCTGGCATGTGCAGAAACAACACTCTCAGGCTTCTAGTGGGACTCTGCAGCAGAGACTCTGGAGATTCAGCTCACCCCAGTCTCAGGCAGTAACTGAAAGAGGATTATCAGAATTACCATTTTGCTTTTACCTACCTAAAATCCATTTACATCTTGTTCTAAAGTGCTTCATATCTGTCTTTTACAAAAGGCTGTGGGATTAAAAGACTGTAGGATTTATGGATGAAAACCACTCTGTAAGAGTTAGGCTATTTGAGCTATATTTGGTAACATGTCTGTGGCTTGTCCATAACTGTCCCCCAAGATGTTAGTGGTGTAGTCATATGGCAGAGAAGCAGGAAGCTTTAAAAATAAAGAAGTAATAAATACTCAATTTTCTAATCTAAAAGCTTTCAACACATTTATAGCAGTCATTTTCTTGCCCATTCTACTCATGTTCTTATTAACTAAGCAGCAGTCTTTCTTGGAAGTAAATATTTTATTTTAATAGCACATACTACCACCTGCTGTAAGCAACTGAAATTGCCTTTGCAATTTTAGAGCTTTTAAAGCTGCATAAGGCAGCCAGCCTTAGATTTAAAATACAGCTAGAGTGTTGACATCTCTCTCTGATGCTAATTTAATTATCTATTCATCCAAATATTTTCTGACCATAGGAGTTTCTTAATTATATATGATTTGTAATAGCTGGAGCTTTACTGTCTCTAAGATGCATGGAAATTTAGGAAACATTTCTGTTGTAGATATTAAATTGATAGCACATTATTTCAATAATAATTATGAAGATTAACCATTTCCAAATACAGAAAATTCAGTTAAGAAATTAACAATTGCTCCAAGGTGAGCAGAAGTTTTTTAATAAATCAAGCCATGAGGGATCAAAAATTCTGAATGCAAATTATTAAAACATTTATTGTTTTACTCAGTTGCTCATTTGATGCAAAGGAAAGCTGAGAAATATTCAGGAAATCAAGACATCTCTTCATGACTTGTTAGAATAAGAATACTGTGGGTGCAAGGGACACATTCTATATGGCTATTTTAATGTGTGCCTCTCGGTTTTCTTCCTGGTATGTTTGTCTGCCTCCAATTAAGAAGCTGAATTATGTGTAAACAACTTCTTTGCCAAATCCTCAGCAGGCATAAATCCATGTAAGTGCTATCAAGTCAGTAGCTTAGGCTGTTTGTCACAATCTAGAAAATGGTTCCTTATGTCTACTCAAGATTTTGGAGGAAAAAAAAAAAAAAAGATTAAGTCTAGGGGAGAAGAGAAAGAAGGCAGAAAGAGGTTTATGTTGTATCAGTAAGTATGCATGTGTACATGCAGTACTTACCACTACATTAGAAGGCACAAGTACAAAAGAAGCTAGTAAGAAAAGCCAAGCACATTGTCGTGTAGCAAATCCAGTTTCTGTTCTAGCTTCTACAGGTTGCTTTTCATCAAGAAACAATCCCAGTCATCTCATCCCTGCTGCCAGTCTTTCTAGCACATGACTGTCTCGCAGCATGTAGAACTTTCTCTCTTCTCTGTCCACCCAGGGAGCCTAACTCCACAGCAGCCATGGGCTGCCAGGTGGTGATGCAGGGCAGAGTAATCCCCTTGCTGAGCTGAACCTGAGTGTAGGCTTATTCTACTCTGCTGTCTGGAACTGAAGAAACACCCTTCTGGTGTTTCCACAGTGTAGCCTGTGGTGCAGCAGGAGCTACCAGAGCCATAAGGACAGCAGAAGGCAAAGGCAGCTCTCTCTAGACTCCCTTCTCCTCCTGCCCATGGCAGCAGCAGCCCTCCAAGAGTGAAGCCCAGCAAGGAAAACACTTTCCTAACAGCTGATATGTTTGGTGACATAATTGCATCTGAAGACTGGTGGGAACAGAGGAGTCTGTGCAATGTAGACCCAGCTACTTTCTCCCGTGCTGCTGGCCTTGCGGCACAGGTTTCATTGAGGCTGATACAGGCCAGGCAGCGGGGAAATGGTTCTCCTGCTCCAAGGCTGGTGTGAGCACACCCACAAGGGAAATTTGGTTTTAACAATAGTGCTAGAGCTGGGTACTTTCCTCCCCCCTCATCTCATCACCTAGGCAGCCTCACACTGCAGGACTAGGACACCAGTTCCCTCACAAGCCCATGCAGGTATCCTATTAGGGTGTTACTCCTGTTTGAGTGTAATTAAGGCACAACTAGCATTTGGCCAAAAACACGGAAAGGCTTGCCCACCCTAATGCAACCTACCGCTCGGGCCATTGCGTGCTTTTCACTACCTACCCATGATAATGACAGGAACCATTTGTTTAGTTCTAAGTGCTATTACTAATAGCAACAACAACAAAGGTAACAAAATATTCCTTTTCCTTGTTACTTATTTAGTTTTTATGATGACCTGTCTTGTTGCTTTACCTTTTCTTTTCCTTACCAACTCCATTTGCTCCCACTGTTTTACCAACTAACCCTACCAAAATTACTCCTCTCACTCTTTTCTCCCTTTGTCCAGGTTGACACTTAAGACAGCTTCTGGACACTTTTTTTCTTGGAGATTTCAGGTACCATTTCAGGCATAGCCTCTCCAAAACTGAATGCCTTCTCTTTTTTTTCCTAATATCTCTGTTCTGTTTTTCTTCTTTTTTTCCCCCACTATATTTACAGACTTAAAATCTTTCACTCATAACCATTATCTTGCTAGACTTGATTGATTTCCTCACAGTTTAGTAACTCTCAAAGCTCCCTTTTTCTACCTGTTACAATGTCAAAACATTTTGCCATATGTTCATGCATTGCTTTCAAAAGCCCCATTCCCTTCTTCCTCACAGCAGAGCTTCCCAAGCCTTTTTGTCTGAGCACCACTGCCAGCAGCAGTAGTGGCAGCAGGAGTCACCCCTGGAAAGACGGTGGAACACACCTCACTTGTGGCTTGTCCATCCTGAACATTGCAGAAAACAGGATGTGCTGCCTGGGATCCATTGCACCAAGAAAGCCAGAGCTCTCTCCTTCTGTCTGCTGGTGAATGGGGAAAGGCAAGGCTATTTCAGCTGGCTTTACTTGCATATCCTCATTAGTCAGGATTCCTTCAGTGTCACACTGTGAGTCACCCTTGAGTCAGGATTAGCTTAATAAACAGAAGTAAGGAAAGATTTGAGAAAGACTATGTGCTGGGGGGCTCCAGGTGATTTGTGCTTCTTGTGCTCTGAGATATTTCTTTCAATAAGACTTTTCTGCGAGAGAAGAAATTATGGCTGAAAACTTTAGGCTAGCAAATTGAGCTAAGGAAACGTCTTTGTAGAATAAGATGTAATGGAGCTGCTGGCCATGCCTCCCTTCCATAGCCATTAATGACAATAATTCTTACCTCAGCTTTCTGATCTTTTTGTGCAGTCTTTCCCCCTTTCATTATTGATCTGTTTCTTCCCAATCTGTTGGTTTTACTAGTTTTGTCCCTAAATTAATTTCCCTCCTTTTGTCCACTCTGTCCTCCATATCCATCTTTAAAACAAACAATTTCCAATGATCTTTCTTATCTTAAGCATGAACCCTCATTCTATCTGTTCCCTTAGCACCTGTCCCATATTTTGACTACCTTAAACTGGGAATGTTGTTCCTGGATGCACAATACTAGAAACTGCACTGCACTAGGCACAAATATGACAATTAATTATTAATAACTTTTTTTGAGTATGAAAAAGAAAGATCCACCTATTTTGGTGTAAGATCCTTCCTTTTCAGTTAAAAAAAAAAAAAGAAAGAAAAAGAAAAAAAGAATGACTGTAAAACAATGGCCCAAAATTCCAACATGTTCTTTGGGTGACGGATGTTAAGCAAACCTCACTTCTGCTGTAGGGATCACCTCTGTCTTACTCGAAAAAATCCCTGCCTCTCTGGAGAGATGCCATACCTCTTCAAATATCTAGGCCATTTCCTGTCATCTTGTTGTCACATAACAACTATAATGTTTGTTGAGACATGTCTCATCTTGAAGCATTTGCCTTCCCTTTCTACTCTTTTTATAGGTGCCTTATAATTTAGGAGGCACATTTATGTAGGTGCCTCATAAATTAAATATTTTAATATTCATGTGTACATGTGTTTGATAACACCTCAGTGGCAGTACATATTCTTTTAAAGCAAGTACACATTCTTTTAAAGCAAGTACACCTTCTTTCATTGTCAGACAAATACATATCCAAGATTAGTCAAGAGAATCTCTCTTAGTAACATTCTTTTTGTCCAAATCTTTTTACTTTTCCTTTTATTTTGCTTTGGTTTAGTCAAAACAGAGTGGAGAATAGATTACCTGCATTTCAGTTTTATTGCTGCTGTTTCTGTTCTGCTGAACTCTGCAGGTTGTCTCCAAAAATACTGTCTGACAAGGAAATTGTTTCCACACCGTTTTGTGCTTTCACCCACAAGAATCTGTCAACCAAATCCACCAGAAATTTACTGTGCTCTAAACTAAACAAAATAGTTTGATCGCAGCTAGCGTAAAACAGTACCATTCAATCAAAGTCAATGTCTGTACCAGGTTGATTTTCAGAAGTTAAAGGCTTGGCTCAAAATGTCACTTGTGTGTAAAGATGTCCAGAATAATCTGTGCATATCAGATGTGAAAACTAAATTTTAAATTTCAATCCAATCCTACGCATGCTTAAATACATGCCTTTTAAAAATGAATTTTAAAATCCATGAATCTGTACAACTGCTTCCATGCTTAAAATTAACTACATGCTTAAGTAGTTGGCAGGATGAGAGCAACAAAAATGCTACAAGTCAAAGCACTGAATTCCTTTGCCTTTTTTGGTAGCCTCTGATCTTTCATCTACTACAAGGATGACACGTGAATGAATTTGTTTTCTCTCGATGCACTAACCGACATGGGTTTTTTTGCTTGTGTTGATTTGACTTAGCATAAGCAGCAAATTAGTTTTCAGCAATGAAAGAGCAATATATCTTCAGGCTCATTGAAATGTGGAAAACAGAAAAGGTCAATTACTGCAGATGCACTGTTTCTTCACTGATGATACCATCAGAATAAAAGTGACGATCTTCTCAAATTCAGCATTTTGATACAAACCAATGTCCTTCTAATTTAAAAGAATTACTTATACATATGTACAAAACCATGAAGAAGATGAGTATCTAGATGTGTTTCTCTTACTTTTTCAATTTTCCTTTTATTAAAATGTCATTTCTATAAACACGATCATTTGGTTTTCTGGATGACAGTAAGGTCAATTTAAATTTTAACTCTTGATTTATATCACAAATATTCTGCAATTCTTTCCACACATTAGTAACAGTCAGATGTGGCTTCTCTCCGAGTATCTCTTGGAAGCTCTGAGTATCTCTAATCCTTCTCTTAGTATTTATACAGGCATAAGGAAACAAAATTATACACAGGTGCCTATAGAAAAAGAATTGCTTTTTCTGTTTTGACTACTAAGGAGGCATGACCCAGTAAGCAAGGACGTCGGTATGCCTGAGAGGTCACCTACCTCCAGGGCATAGACACAGGACTCTAGGTTATTCAGAGCCATTTCCATCTAGTCAAAATCTACAACTGGGACCTCTTCTGTAGGAGGACATCTGTTTTATATATGTGTGTGTATATACCTATATACAAAGCTAACATATATATATATACAAAGATAGATAGGTAGATATATATGTGCAGTGACAATTTAACCCATTAGCTTTGTGATGTTTTAGGATGCAGAAGCTCTAAACTTGAATCCATTTGTGAAGGATTGTTTATACATTTTGCATTAAGCTGTTACTGGATAAAATGTATAAACATCTCTTGAAGCAGAGTCAGCAACGCAGCACTCCTGCACAAACTCCACAGGCAAGGTGAGGAATGCCCATAGTAGCCTGTGGCCTTCAGCCTGCTCTCCTGGGTTTCCTCTGGAAAGCTGGCACAAGTGAGCCTGTAGCCTTTCAACCACAGGATATTCAACACAGGTCACCCACGTCCTGCATGATAATGTTTGTTATAACAACGACGAGCGTCACTTTAAAGAACCAGTGAATTTCGTTGCATGTCAGGCTGGACCCACACCAGTAGGCTTGCTATGAAGTCCTAACTGGGTTGAGTCCTTGCAGAGAGATGGATGCAGTAGTTGTGGATTATTATCAGCCTTCATCACCAACAATGCTCAGTGCTGTGAAAACTGAGACGTTGTTCTCCATATTCATAGCAGGAGGCAAAATGCTTTTTAAGATAAGGTACCAAGGAACTTACTTACTTACAAAGCTTTAGTAGCTTTTGGTAGCAATTAAACAGGTCTTCCAGGATTGCGGTGCTAATTAGAAGTCCCTAAATTCTGCCTAAGGTGAGCTTATACGAAACAGCTAAACTCCATTTTGCAACTTCAACAAAATGAGGATAACAATGTGCTCATATGTCAAAGGACTTAGAAAACATGAACAATATAAGGTGCAAATTCCCACATCATTAGAACTACTACAAATTAGGAGTTAAAGACCAGCCCGTACAAGCTGATGGGTGTCTTTCAAACATGAATTTTCTCATTAAATGTTTCACTCCTGGAGTGCTGTAGTTCATACCCTGGTCTTGTTCACTGCTGCACTTGGGAATGCTGACTGATGACTCAAGAACTGTGGGTTCGATACTTCATTCATTTAATCTTTACAGATCCTAGGTAACCATTATAATTTCAAAAACATAAAGAGTAGTACCTTTGCTTTATTTTTGTGCTCAGAAGTTGCTCTGGCAGATTTTGTGCAGTTATATGTCAGCTGAATTTTCATGTACAAATGTATTCCCTAAGTTGATTTATCAGAAGACATTAAATGTCAACTTAGTATTCGTAAGGAATCTTTTGTCTGCATTAAGAGCCAGCTGCTGTCAGTGATATTGGGTTACAGAGCACAAGAACAGCCAGCCAAAAAAAAAAACCCAAAGTCATTGCTTGATTTGATTGTTATTCATTTTTAAGTACTTTCATTCAACTCTGATTGCCGTAGAATTTGTCTGCTTTATAAGTGTCTTTAAAAGGAGACATTGATGTTTTACGCTGTCTTAAGTGCTAACAATCATCACTGTTAATGAACATGGACTCATTAATGTCTAAATCATTCACAGCACAAGGGTGTTTCTTTCCCTCTTGAGTTTGCTTTTCCTGGGACAATTAATTTTTATATTAGCTACTACATCTGTTTCCAATACCATCCATGAATTTTAGTTTATCCTTTGGATCACAACATTGTTTTGCAAAAGTAAAGGTGGCATTTCTTAATCAGGAGAATAGCTTTTAGAACCCCCCTCTATCCATAGAAATACACCTTCTTTTTAATTTTTTAATTCTTAAATCTATGACCTATAGCTCTTTTAACTATTCCTTAATTCAAAGGTGCCATTATTAGTGTAAATAACATTACACTGTGAACCACGGAGAAAACAGATATACCTCTTGACCACAGGACTATTAAAACTGACAGTATGACACTATGACATTATCAAATCATTTAGGAACAAGGTAAAGAAGGAATGATATCATCATACCTGCTCTTATCTTAATTTTGGATCCTGAAGAACAATTATTGTGACCATTTCAGGAAAAGCACAGCAATGCCAAAGACTTGGGCTGAACCCAAGCCCTAAAGTTTCTAAGGAAGAAACTGCATTGTCCTGAGAAAAATTAATATTTTGAAACTACATCACCAACAAAAATATAAAATTAATAGTTCTCCTATAGGGTTGGACAGTGCAGCATCCCTTTATCCTGCACAATACCCAGTAACTCCTGTGAAGCACTGGAATACCACCTAAAACAAACCGTAATTGAATCATATGATTTTGATGGGGATGTCTGTTGATGATCAAACCACCCTTCCTATGCTGTGGGCTTGGCAATTATTTAGTTTATGGAACTAAAAGGAACAACCTGTGGAACAGTTTTTGGTCTATCAGTCTGTTTTCCTCATCTTTGGCTCTTTCTGTCCAGGTAGAAATTGCCTTCTGATATGAGTACTCTCCTTTTATTTCCACAGGATTTGGATTCACTGAATATGCATAAAAAGGATGTGATAGCATTGCATTTTTAGTATCTTTCTTACTAAATAAAAATGACAAACAGCAACAGGTTACAGCAGACCATAACATAGCAGGAGTCTGCTAGATTCTGAGAGGCTGCATAAACAAAGCAAATAAAAATGATATCATTTGCAAGAGTGGTGCACATCAGGATACATCACGCACTGCAGCAATGCTGAGCACACGTAGTTGTCTAAGCAACAGAACCAGATGAGAGTGGTTTCCAAGGGTTTTGCAGATTACTGATTAGATACTTTGATGATGCCTAATGAAGTATGAGATTTTCCTGTGGCCGGGCATTCGTAGTTCCCTCTTCACACAAGCACTAAGCAGCAGACTGGAGCAGGGGAGGCAGTGTCACAACCAAAGAAACCTGTTTCCATATTGCTCCGCCTTGGATGGATTGACTTTATGAGAAGATGAGAAAACTAGGGGGAGTTGTTTTGGCATCTGAAATATTTTTATCCTTTCTTCTTTCCAGGACAGGTTCATAGACCCTTTCTCTCATAGAGGCCATTAATGCCTTCTCTTCTACTCAGGCATCTGCCATACTGGAACTTGGGCAGGGGAGTGGGCGGAAAGAGGGATATCACTATTCCTTTCTGAAATTTGGTTAGAACTGGCTGGTTGGTTCAGAAGTTATTAGATATGAGTAGGCACAGACACAGGCATTCACACTTTGATTGCTCAATGCTCATTCTTTTCAGGCAACTTGATTAAAAATGTGAAGGGAGGCAGAGGGAACAAGTAAATCATCTGCTTTCCGTGTAAAGAGGTCTGACTGTTAACAAGTTGCAGCTCTCTTCAATTTGCCTCTGATTTCTCACTTTATGGTTAACATAAAATTCTCCTAGTGAGGGAAGAAAAGAAAAAAACAAGTCCCTGGAAAGCTGATATTACTACACACAGCACTTAATGCATGTAGCTTTTCTCTAAATTTATTCCAAAAAAGTGGTTGCCTTTCAAGTTCTGTTAAATATACATATATGGTTTATGAATGTAGCCCCTTTTTATCTCCTTCTTACAACTCTTCCTCCCTCCTTGTAGGATTTCTGCTGTCTGTGTTTCAAGAATCCAAGGCTTAGCTCTGGTAGGGAAACCTGGCTCAAACTTCTGAGAAAATTGCTAAGTTGTGAGAAAGAGCTGTGACAACATCTGTAGAATGGAGCCGTGAGAGATAAGAAAGGTAAAATTGCCAGTAGAGGTAGGATTATTAAAACCAGGACTGTTAGGAGCTCAAGGATTCAGAAGGAAAAATGCCAACATGGAAAAGAAAAAACCCTAGAGGAAGAACAAGGAGGTGGAAGTGAACAACTCAGAAGAGCTGAGATCCAGGGAGCAGCAGAGGCAAACCTTTGTGACTTTACCTGACTCAGGATCCACCTGACCCGACCTCATTACTGACTCCCGCCTGGCTAGCAAGGAGTCTCTGAATGTCATATGGGAAGGGGTAAAGGTTGAACACACTAAGGTTTAGCCTAGTTCTTTATTAGGTAGCTATCTTTTGTATGTGCAAAGCAATGAATAATTGCTATATTCTTTAAAGCTGTATATAATATGTTGTGACAGTCTCTTTGCAAATAGCTAAAGGTGTCCAAAGCAATCCAAACAGTTACATCAAACAGGTAATGATGTAGCCATGCTGAGTTTCTGTGGATGCCACCAAAAACAAAAGGCCAAAAGTAATCGGTTGCAGAACTTGAATGGGGAGAGACTTTTGACGTATAGTTTCTAAGAGGAAAAGTGTTAAATGATCTGTACTATCCATTGCATGGTTCAGCCTTTGAAATCTAGCTGTTGAGGGGGAAATTCTAATTTTAACTGCTCAGCAGCGGTAATTTGTGACCAAGGAAAGATCTGGCATGGAGGGCAAGAAGGCTCAACTGCAAGAAGGGGTTAAACTGGCTGGAAGCAGGAATGCCAGAGACAGAATGACTCCTTGCAAGGGAGAGAATTTTCCCTTGGTGATGAGATAACAGCCTCAGTATTGTCTTGTAGACCATCCTGAAATGGGAGCACTCAGGGGCTCAAGCTCAGGGGACACCTTTGGGCAGCAGAGCTGGGCTGAGGGATGGATCCGCTGCTGGGCTGAGGTGCCCATGCAATTGCTCTCGGGACTGGTGCTGGTGCAAGTGTATATAAGGAATCTGCTTGTGCCGCACCTTTGCAGACTCCATGTAGAACCGCGTATTGCCATAGGACTCTGCCCAATGCATTGTTCATTAAATTTTTCTTTTATATTTAAGCACAAACGTGTTTAATTCACCTTGAGGAGTACCATAAAAATTCCACAATGCTGTATATGTCCCCTTTTCAGACTGGACCACTGTACCTTTTAACATTTCCTGATCAGTCAGAAGAAATATGGCAGCTGACAGGTAAGCTATTTTCCCAAACTGAAACTCTGAGCTGACAGCTGGGAAACTTATACATGTCTTCAACCAGCAGAAGAGCTGTGATGTGTTAAGTCTCCCTCCTCTACCTGAGAACTTTGCTGGAAATACAGCCTTCCTTGCATCAGCCCCAGACCTCTCACAAGATCCTGTGGGCCAATGGCTAGGGCATTTATCTGGATTACTGTCTCAGTTCCTATCATGACTTCTCCTTTTATATAAAGACTCTATGATGTAAAACAAATAAACAGCTTTGAGAGAAGGGACTGAAACTTCCCATGGAAAATAATTCATCCATGAATCCAGGTTATAAAGCCATTCTAAAATCTGGATGTTAACCAGTCCTTTTCAAAGAATAGTTTTTGTTCACTCAAATTTAGGAAGAATCCAAGCTCTGTGCCAGTCTTGCCTTAGATATCTAAATTAAAAAAAAAAAAAAAAAAGTAGTAGTAAATTTCTTCTGTTCAATGATATTTTTCTTTGCCTTTAATAGTGTTCCACTCAGTTTGTGGGGTTTCTAGAGGCCCCTTTTGATATAACAGTCCATTTGTCAGAGTACCTACCCAGGCAGTAGGATGCTTTGGGTTCAGTACAATACAACACTAGCATGGCCCTCCCATTCCTGGGAACACTCAAATAACAGACTGTAAATAAAGTAGGTGAAATATATAGAAGGGTGAAAGCTCTATTAACTGTTCTCCCGAAGTTTGGATCCATGCCGGATTATAAAAGTCGCAGGCAAGAGATGCGAAGAGCCAAAGGGACTCAGATTTCACTTCGATGAAATTCTTTGGGACAGATCAAAACAGGGTTTCTACTTCCAGCTTCCTAGGGTATGAGTATATGTTGACCATTTTACCAGGAAGCAGTCCTGGGAAGAGGACCCACTTTATCTTAGAAAGTGTTCACAGAGCACTAATTTTACAGCTGCAGTGAACAAGCTGGACACCTAAATCAGTGAACTGCATGATACTGTGGAATTGCTTAAATTTTTTGTACAAGTAATGGGAAACAGGTGGACCTGTTTTCTCTCTGCAGCTCTCCAGAGGCTATTTAGTGAACTTTAGCAAACTTGAGCAGTTCTGCTAAGCAGCCTGATCACCATTTGAAGCTAGATACATATAACGTTGATGGGTCAACATTTAAGTTAGAAGGATATATTGGCAGAGATGATTATTTCTTGAGACCCCACCTGGAGTACTGCATCCAGCTCTGGAGCACAGGAAAGACATCAACCTGTTGGAGCGGGTCCAGAGGAGGGCCACAAAAATGATCAGAGGGCTGGAACACCTCTGCTATGAGGAAAGACTGAAAGAGCTGGGATTGTTCAGCCTGGAGAAGAGAAGGCTGCAGGGAGACCATATTGCAGCCTTTCAGTACTTAAAGGGGGCTTCTAAGAAAGATGGGAACAGACTTTTTAGCAGGGCCAATAGTGACAGGACAAGGGGTAATGGTTTTAAACTAAAAGAGGGTAGGTTTAGACTAGATATAAGGTAGAAATTTTTTACAAGGAGGGTAGTGAAACACTGGAACGGGTTGCCCAGAGAGGTGGTAGATGCCTCATCCTTGGAAACATTCAAGGTCAGGCTGGATGGGGCTCTGAGCAACCTGATCTAGTTGTAGATGTCCCTGCCAATTCCAAGGGGGATGGACTAGATGACCTTTAAAGGTCCCTTCCATCCGAAAGCATTCTATGATTCTTCCTTGAGATAGGCTTGAAACTGCTCACAGTACATTCACGGATGTAACACAGACAATCTAGCCTGTTATCCTTGTATACAAAAATTATTTATTTCACATCATTTTCAGCACATACTGCTTAATGCCAGTGAGTGAACTCCTTTTTTGCATTTAACTAACTTCCAAGTCATCCTGCCAAATATGTTAATTGAAACAGCCTGTCTCTCTCTTTCTACAGCATTTAAAAAGAGACATAGCACAGGATTCTGCAGGGTGCAACCCCACCTGAAAGGAGTAAGTAGAGGATAAAAGGGGCGGGAGGGGGAAGGTTGGGCTGACTAGCAGTGCAAAGACTGTTTCTGCTTGAGTATTGATGAGCCAAGTTATGTATACTGGCCACCTGCCTAACTATTTGGTTCCTGCCAGTGTTTCATTGCTTGTGCTGATCTTTGGGGAACTGTTATTGTATGAAACTGCTAAATGATTTTAATCTTTATTTTAATTCTTGTTAGCTTGTAATATAATTGCAAAAGATAATTTGTGTTTTGTGCATTGTCTAATTGCTAAAACCTTAGTGAGATAATAAATGAATATTAAAATTCCCTACAGGAATTCTGGAATTTAGTCAAAGGCCAGACAACTGTGGGTGAAGGCTTATTGAACAGCAGCAAAGTCCTGCCACTGCCCTTGCTGGACATTCACACCAATCATTTTGGTTGCATCAACTTTGGATGCATCATTGCTTCATCTCTCTTCAGCCTGCATAAAAGGCAGCTATGGTCTTTTTTCTTGGCCTCTGGGCACTCATTCTGTTTTGACATTACCTATAATTGTATGGCCAACAGTGAACACTTACAAGTCTTCCCACGAGCTCAAATTCCTACAGCAGAGCTCTGCCCATGCTCAGGGACCACGAAACCCAGCTACCTCTCTGTGTTTCGTCTCTGCTCCTGAACATAACCTGGGGCTTAGCATGGATTTTCCATGGTCCCAAGGTTCCTCTCCATGTCAGTCACTCAGCCCAGGCTCAGTTCTTCATTCTGGCTAGACAGATCCATGGCACAGGCCTGCCACTACCATGCTGTTGTCCATAATGCTGTTTGGCCTGGACCAAATAGCATTTTCCAAGACAGAGGAAAGCATCAGGTAGAAGGGCCTGGCCAAGGCTCAGGGTGCAGCTTTTACGTGACCAGCCTGTTTTAAGAAAAGAGAACGTATGAATGAGAAATAGCTGGTGGCTGACATTACAGATTAAAGAGCTGTAACTGGGAAACACTCCTTCCGTTTAGTGTAGGCAGTAGGACACAAGAAATGGTCATACAGTCTGCGCCTACTCCTGGGAATTTTTTATTTCTGCTGACCAAGTAAAACTTCCACAGTCCTTTCTCAGGATGGCGGGAAGAGATCCATGTGTAAGGCACATCCACACTGTAGCAGCAAGTTTGGTTAGCCTGGGGCAGTCTGTAGGTACCAATCCTACGACACCATCACAGATTCTTGTCATCTTGCCTTCCCATCCACTTCTGGGATCTCTAAAAATATTCCTCAGAATTGGTAAAGGTGAAGGAAGAAAAAGAGGTGAGGGCAGAAGAGAGCCATCAAAAGCACCACATAAATATATCTCTCTTTTTCTACACATATACACATACACACTATATATGTGTGTGCACATTTGCACATAGTCTAGCAGGTTTTGGATACTCTGATTTAGAAATCCCTCTCCCCTCCATGCAATCCCTGGAGCTCTCTCACGTGCTGGACAGACAAGAATGCAGCAGCAGAAATCCAGAACAGGGCCATGACCGAGCCACAGTCCATCCCTGGGCAGCAGCCAAAACGTGGGTCAAGGATTCAGCACCCCGACATAACCACAGAATTGTGTAAGTCAGACCAGAATTCATAAACAAAGACGACCCACCACAAAGCACATGCATTCATGCATGTAGGAACAAATACCATGTAATTCGAAATGCATTTTACGCTAAAAGATAATGAACTATGAGAGAAAATGTAAGCTTGATTTTGGAAAGGTTGAATTGGCTGTGTCTGACAAAAACACAGGTCAGGAAGGCAGGTTATCCAAAACATGTACAGCAGAACATTTTTCCTGCCCCATTATTTATTAAGAGCCGGGTCTCTTCTTAGTGGTAAGATGTGCCTTTATATCCCCCAGTCACTAAAAAAATGTTAAATATTTCAGCCTTAAATTTTTAAATATTACCTGTACCACACCTCAGATGCCATTTATTGAGTGTCTGCCAGGAATCTGTATGAGATCGGTATACAGCAGTTGGTATGTTTATAAAGCTCTTCATCAAGCATAAGAATTTAGATATATCAATACAGAAGAAAATGCTTCTAGAGTTACCACATAAGTCAGACAAAAAAAAAAAAAAAAAAAAAAAGGAGTAAAACTCTGTATTTCTTTCTCTTAACTGTCTTTTATTTATTAACTTTGTTAATGTGGTTAATGCATATGATCCCACTGCTCTGCCCTGGTTGCTGTTATAGCACCGTGCCAGGCAGTCTACTCACAGCACCTGCTGTGTTTCAGTTACAGCTAGATGGAATCAACAAAACTGGCTATCCTGTTTATTTCTATTTTGTTCATACAACCATGTTCAGAGACCTGAACAATGTGACACCTGTCATCGTCATATTTATTTTTGCCTTGAATAATCTTTAATTTCTTATTACCCCAATGGCACTCAGAGAGTTGAATTAAAATTAAAAAAATAGATCAAAGACATATTTAACTATGTCTGGTATAACCATATATGAGCATGTTTATAGGATAGACTGAAGCATAACATAGAGGTACGCAAACTAGCTTTAAACTGGATGAATAAAATCATTCTGCTTTGGCAGCAGACAGGTCTCGTATTTAAAAGCTATAATACACTAGTCAAAAGAGTTTAAGGCTGGGGAGAAGCTGTGGGAGAACAGAGAGGAAAAAAGCAACCACAAAAACTAAACTCAGACTAGCTGTTACACATCTATTGCTGTCTTTTACTTGAATACACGTATTTATGCACAGACATGCACACATGACCCAGTTATCCACCTGCCTTTAATCAGACCGTTAGTCCATTAACTGCAGGTGTAAGATGTGGAGGCTGAAAACATGGATTTGAAAGAACACATTGCCTCTGGTTTTTGCTGTAGCAAAGCCTGCTGAGGAAAAGCGGGCTGTAGTGTATCAGCTGCCCGAGGAAGGTGCCATGTGCAAGAACACGGAGAAATCCTACCTCTTATTTTGATCCCCGCTTGCCCGCAGGGACTTGAATTGTGGTTTGGAGTAGTGTTTATGTTTGTAAAGTCTACCATCACAAGAAAGAAGCTGTTACTTAAGCACCCCCGGATCAAGGCTGGGCAATCAGATGAAAGTGGTTAAGTTACTGGAACCTGTTTTCACTTTCAAAACTGATACGGCTATATATCACCTCAAATTGAAAGCAAACTCTTCTGTTCTCTCAGATATGGCTATCATTTAAACAATTATACACAGTGCTTAGAGAGTTCTTTCTACTGATCATAAGACTTTAAACAACCTTGGTGTTCAGGTTCAGTATAACTCAATTTGGTTTATGCTTTGGTTTTTTTGGTTCTGTTTTTTAGGGGGGTTGTTTGGGTTTTTGCTTTTGTTTTTTGGTTTTTTTTTGCCTATGGACTCATTAGTTTATTATTGATTTTACAGTACAGGATTACATAAATTCTATGGTTTTCCTTCAGCTTAATCTGTAGCTGTCAAAATCACACTAATAAGAGTGCTAGCTATACTAATACCCGTTGTACTGCAAACGAAAAAAAAAAAATTCATTAAGTTTGCAATGTATAATACGCCACCACTTGACAGTTTGCCCATTCACAAGACACCAAAAATTAGACTGGGAACTTCAGTCAGACCTGACTCTCAGAATCACAGAATAATCGAGGCTGGATGGCACCTCTGGATACCATCTACTCCACCTCCTCTGCTCTTGAAGGGACAGATAGAGCAGGTTGCCCAGGACTATATCCAGTTGGGTTTTGAATGTCTCAAAGGATGGAGACACCACAACCTCTCTGGGCAACCTGTTCGTATGTTTGGCCACTCTCACAGTTTAAGAAATTGTTTTCCTAGTTTTAAACAAAACTTCCCCTATATAATTTTGTGCCCATTGCCTCTTATCCTGTACCTAGGCCACTGATGACAACTCTTGAGCCTGGCAGTTCAACCAGTTTGCAGTCCACTTTCCTGTCCATTCATCTAGCCCATACTTCATCAGCTGTCTATAAGAAGCCAGCGTCAAAAGCCTTCCTAAAGTTGAGAAAAACAACTAGTGCTCTCCCCTTGTCCACCAAGCTAGTCTTATACTACAACAAACCACATAATGCTAGCCAAAATAAAAAAAATTAAATCGGAACCACAAGTGTTTCTATCAAAAAAACCCCTTGTATCTGAATCTGTCCTAAAAGCCTAATTTGAACTTCACAAAAAGTGATAGTAGTACAAAAAGTGAAAGTTAACCTTTTCTAACTGACTAGTACAACTCCACACAGAACTGGACAATGTAAATTGGTTCTCCTTTGGGAAAGATTGAGGACGAGATTGTGGAATACACAACCCCTCACACCATATGAACTCATTTTGTGTGTAACAACCCTTCTTTTTTCCCTGGTATCTTATTTCTGGTAACTTCCTCTTGAGATATGAGAGTCCTGAAAACTGTATTTTACTTTGTGTATGATACATGACACAGGAGAAAACTGAACTCTGGTTTCATAGTTTTACATAGTTCCTCTATTTGCAGCATTAACAGAAGAATGAAATTAAATACATTTTGTCACTAACATAGTGACAAATATACGTGTTGAAATATTCTTGTTATATCAGTTTTCAAATACAAACACACACTTAGGCATTCTACATCTTTCTACATTCTTTGTAAGAAAAAATGAAGAACATCAATGCTTGCAGTTTGAACTTGAAATTCTCTCATATATTCTTTCAAAATAATCTTCCCCAGAGTTACAAAGAAAGGAAAAGCTACATCTGTTGAAAACATCCCAGTAAAATGCTAATTATATTTTATCTAAAAGAAAATAATTTCAAGACAGATGCCTTTTAATTTCCTTACTTCTAGAAAATAACATGGAGAAACATTTTAATTATACATACAAGCTCCACCTTCACTGTTAGATTTGTATAATAATTCAAACTTATAGACTGTTCCCTCATTCCTATCCACTCATAGCAAAAAGTAGTACAGTAAAATTTTATAGGCCCATCTACTGTTTTGTGGTATAACAGCTGTTACCAGCTGGAGATGCTTTACACTTGGTTGAACTGACTATGTTAAAAGGCATTTCCCCAGTCACCTTCAAATGAACATTTTTTTTCTCCTCTGCAAGACATTTTATAACTTACAACTTCAAGACCTTCTTTTGAAAGAATTCAAACTGAAATTTTATATGGATTGGAAAGATTGAATGACTTGGGTTTTTTTAACAGAAAGACTGAAACTGAATATTATAAAAAAGTGTGTCAACCTCACTTGCAAACTAAAGAGCTTTTTAAAATCTGTCAACAGATCATTAAATCAGGGCACCATAAACAGAATAATGCATTTTACCTGTCATTTACCATAGCTGACAGAGATTTTGACAGTTTTCTTTTCACCTGAATAAACGGACCTTCTGCTTTTCAAAGATATTCGTGCAGACTCTTTGAAAACATACAGATGTACTATTTCAGGGAAGAGTAACTGGAAATTGAGCAACAGGGACCACACAGTTTTTAAGTGTTTCACCAAACAGATGTACTATGGTAAAAATTTATAAGACTTCCACAATTTTTGAATTCAGTCCTGGAAAGAAGTTCACATCCAAACTAAATATCAGATGAATATCAGAGGGGACAAGGAAAGGGCATTCTGTGAGGGGTGAGGATTTTCATAAAGAAGAGAGGCAAGGAAGCCGGGTTTCCTTCGTTCAGTTCCCCGTAGTATCAAGAGATGCAAGCAGGCTGCTCTGAAAGGGGAAGCAGGCTGGGAGCCAAGGGGACAACAAGGTGGGCACAAGGCAGTGTCTTCACCAACAAATGGCACAGTCCCACCATACAAGTCTCACCCAAGAAGATGAGCAAAGCAGGCCCAGTGATGGTAAACTTGGTCAGTTAGTGATGGCTAGGTAAGCCCGTAGTGCTGAAGTAGGTCCAATGTCAAGCCAGGAAGTCAAGTCAGTGGGTAAAGATTGGGATCAGCTAGGTACATGGCCAAGCACAGCTGCAAGATAGCTATGGTGAGGACTAAGACCAGGGGTCTGAACTTAAAGGCAGCTTCCAAGCTGATCAAAGGAGGTCCCTAGCAAGGCTTGTCACAACTCTTTTTGCACACAGCAGTTTTCACAGCTATCTGAGCAAGCTAACACAGCTACACCACCAAAGAGCTGGCCTTGAGCACAGGCAGTCATACCCCAGGAGGAGGCAGGTGTAACGAGGGCTCTGACAGCTCCTTCCCACCTATGAAGTTCTGGTACACTAGAAATCCTACTCATGTGCGTGGTTGAAATAGTTTCTCTTGCAAGTTATCATCATTGGTATATGCCAAATATCAAAATGATGATATAATTTAGCTAGACAGGTTAAATATGTGAATCATCCTTGTTCTTCAAAAACAAAGAAAATATAAACTAACTAAGAGGGGATGGTTTTCATTAACTGTTTAAATAATAATGATTTTTCATCATATTTTATGCAAAAGACTATTTATAGCCTCCTGCCTAATTAAAGTATTCATTTAACTCATTAGTGATCATTTCATGCAGTATGTGTAAAGACTAGTGTATATGAAAATAGATAGGGTCTTGTATTGACTCACTACAGCTTCCTGCCTTTTCTTTCTCCAGCAATTTATCTTCCTAAAAGCAGGAGGGAAATGGAGGAATTTGGTTCTGATATTCACTACACTTACAATAAAGTAGAGTTTCATAAAGAGACCCAAAGCTACCATAATACTACAGCTAAGTTGTAGCAAAAAGAGAGGGCAGCTTTTTTTCATCCATGCAATTGAGCTTCCCCAGTGTTACTAGTTACAATATTTTAACTATGAAATTGCTAGGATAATACATCTTCAACACACAGTCTGCAGGTTGCAATCTATTGTATACGCACTGTTACCTTCAGTGTTATTAGCTTTCAGGTCTTCAAAGGATAATTAAACAGTTAATAGTACGATATTTTGCAAGAGACTGTATTTTAAATCCTGTCTGCAGATGCAAGACTAAGATCTTTTTAAACCCCTTAAAATAGCAAGAATGTCAATTAGTTATTTTCAGTGTACAGGCACAAGCAGAGGAAATGTGAAATAGAGCAAGAAGGCAATTCAAGTTGTGCTGATGTGCAAACACCTAACAACTAGTCAAGGCTTTCCTGCTCTCCCACTGGTGCACAAACTACTCACTTTCTCGAAAGCAACCCTACACCTCCCCACCCCAGTGAATAATTTTTCTTCATATGTTTAGTTTTCAGCTTAGTCATGTACTAGTGGCTTGCTTAACAAGCCAGGCGCATTCCAAGTGGAATTAGAAGAATTCAGTAAGTTAGCCCAGGAATAAATAGCCCTCGCCAATACCATATTCCAATGCCTTCTGAATGTCAACTACTTATGATTTTGGCTTCTTATATTCTCATATAACAATAGCGGAGGCAACAGGTGTGAGATGGGAGCCTTCCTCTATTGCCTTGCAACAGCCATATTTTCATCCCTCTGCATATGAAAAGGGTATAAAAGAGCAATAACAGTGCTTGGCACTTGCTTTATATATGGCGTAAATGTTTACAATATTAGCAAGCCACAGTCTTTCGTTTTACATCATTAGATGCGAAACTGAGGTGTATATTCTAATGTATGTGCACATCTGAGATTTCACCAGCTCTGTATGGTCAATACACACTGTTTCCACTGACAAGCCAGGGAAATCCTATGAAGAATTAAAAAAATATTGCTCCCTGGCAAGATTTGTGATACTGTGTGCAAGCTGCCCACAGGCTTTTAATTGCAAAATTGCACTACACAAGTTTGAGTGAATATATGCCCTTCAGAATAGAAAAAAGTTAGATGTGAGCCTATTTTATTAAATTGTTTAATAAACAAAGTGAACAGTGGAACCTTCTCCCAGGGACTGTGAACTTTATTGTCTGTGCAGAACTGTCTTTGTAACTAGCCAAGAAATCAGACCATTGTTCACCGACATACACTTGCAAAAGGATGGGTACCTACCCGATGTTCTGCTACAGCAGGTCCTGAAAGTTGCTCTCTTCTTTCTCCGTCACTGACAGCGCTTTTGGAAAAGTGCTAGTTACAAGCCAGTGAATAGGAACAAGACCAGACTTGTCTCTACTTCCCCCACACTGCAAGGCCTACAGTCCCTTTTTCTCTTCTTTCTTTCTCCACTTCTTCAGGAACATCGTCTTAAAATAAATTTAAAACTTTATAATACAAAGCAAATTGGAAGGCTTGCTCTCAAGCCAAGTGCCTATTAAAAAAAAAATTACAAAAAAATCAGCTTTACGCAAAATGTAAATAAGCTAAGAAATCTTCACCTGCAAACCCTCTATTTTCAAACACCTAAATGTAATTAAGAAAATGGGAGTACTTATTGCAGTAAAAAATAAAATAGGCTGATGTTTTGTAATCAGAGGGGGTCCTCTGGAAGTTCAAACATCAGGTTAATGCTTCAGCATTTTGACTCCTGCTTTTCCTCTTTCTTGAACACTGTTTTTAATGGATGATGATTACCTAATAATAAGGCTAGTTTTATATGTCAAAACATGTTTTTTTATTAGACAAAACAAAACACAGACATTTTTTGGGTACACAAACACTCTGTTGATCCACTTCAGCTCTTGCTGCTACCTACAAATTTTGTCTTATATTTGTCCTTAGACATCATGCATGAAATTCTCTGCATACCTCCTCAATTATATTTGAGTTTTTAAGAAAAACTTTTGTGTCTGGACAACATATTCTTACTTTTTGAATCATTTCCAGCTTTCATCTGCTCCTTCAGTACAAATCAAAATTTCCTTAAAACTAAGCAGATTCACAAACTTCTTCCCTACTTCCCCTACTTTGCTATGACTACTGTTCTTTCATGAGAATGCCTTTGCTTAGAGGATCTGCGGATTCCCCTGCCCCCTGGCCTGTATTCTAGATGCATACTTTAATAACAGCTGAGTCCAGTTTCATCCACAGATCCATGCAGTCCATCCACCTAAGTCGCCATGTAAAAGAAACATCTCCAAACAAAACCTGACCTGCAATGCCTGTATTTTTACAGTGTAGTAGCAAGATTCCCCTTTTACATTGACATAGGAAGTACAGGATTTCTTATTCAACATTTTAAAGTAAAAGGAAATTTGTGGAACAGTAACCAAAAGAAGAAATACACACCATCTAAATTGCCTGACATTATGCAGTATGCTAATTATCATACAAATATGCATGATTAACAATAAATTTCTAGGTCTAACTAAAACTGAGACAACATACTAAATAAAACAAGCTAAACCAGCATACTGTATCTGCAGTTTTTTTTTTTTTTTTTTTCTATTTGTGAAAAAGTAAACCTTCAGTTTAAATAAACCCTCAGTACACTGTGTATTGAGGAGTCAGTAAAAAGAATAACAATTTTGCTGGTAAGCTACTAGTTCTAGATTCCCTAGCCTTGCACAGCTTTGAGAAAACAAAAAGACAACATGGAATTAATACTTTTTAAGTACACCTCTGTAAATAACATTTAGATCTCAAAGGAGATATTTGACAAAATCTCAAGAGTTAACTGTAATTCATATTTGCCTTTTTTTTTTTTCCTCTTAACTTTCCTAACCAGGATGACCTAAAATGCATATTTTACCAAAACCCATTTAAGAGAAATCTGTATGGGTATGAAGACAAACGCTCTTTTAATTTTCATTTTGTAAATTAGAATATATGACATTACACAGAAGAAGCCCAATAAGTTAAAATTGAATTTCACATATACCAATTTTCTACTTGAATTATTAGAGGAAAAATAATGCATTGTCTTTCAGTATATACTATTTTATGTATACAAAAAATATTCTGCTCTTTAACAATTTATATGGTGGCTTAAGAAAAGTGGTTATTACTGTTTACCTGTTTAGTATATTTCAATTAAGGGAGCTCCTAATGCTTACACTAACTATAAGGGGTAAGGATAAACTTCCTTCCAATTAGCCTTTCATATAACATCTCCCAATTCTTTTTACAGTATTTTTTTATATGAACACGACCACCAAAAGCACTGAAGAAACAGGTCCGACAAAAACTGGTTCTGTGCGATCAGCCCAACAGTGGTTCTGTTTGATACCACTATTGACATAACAAGAACTGAGGCCTGAACCTTTCTCCCCTCAGAGTTAATGCATAAATTATCTAACAGATTAAAATCAGAGACCAAAGTGTTTTTCAAAAGAGTTATCTCTCACTAAAAAAAAAATATACCAGGCAGACTTTAAAAATATATTTTATTTAGTAATTAAAAAAAAAAAAAAAAAAAAAAAAAAACAAAACATTGAACTGGATATCTGGAAATTAATTTTACCCTACTGAAACAGCTTATGAAACGTTTTTTGAAAGATAATACTGATAGTTAAGTGCAAAAGCCTCGCTCTGTCATGCTTCACAGTTTAACTGTAATTAGCACAGGAGGCCATGACAGTTTTTAAGTAACTGATCTGCATTTTACAGATATATAGGTCATTATTAATTTATTAGCACCTCAATCAGAAGTTTAGGTTCTGTTTTACCATGGTTACTTATACAAAGAAACATGGGATCAATGCAATATCCTAAAACCAGAGCGCTACTGAGGCTGTGCGGGGCTCTGCTAAAAACAATGGAAACAAATTAAAATAATACAGACAAGGTTTATAAATTACTGAATTCTGTAGCATATGGAATATACACAAAACAATTCTACAAAAACATGAATGTGATTGTAAATTTATAAATAAACAATACATTAAATAGTAGAATCTCCATAAAATAGTAAATTATTGTCTCCATTTTAAACAATGGAGGCAAGCACTATTAATAGCTAGGAATTCTCTTATGTAAAATATTAGATCTCTCCTGAGACCTGTCTGTGAAGTAAAAGGCTTACATTATTTATCTGCTGGTGTTTTTTTTCCTCCTCCAACATAGCTTAGCATACTCTTGCTTCTGCAACAGTATAATTAAAAGCCTTCCTCTAATTTCAACAATACTGTGTTATTCTTTAGCCAGAGCCAGCTTTAAACAGACATGAAAACACACTAAAAATTTAAGGCAACCTCCTAATATCCAAGTCCAATCATGCCAACAAGAATGCTTTCGCTCCAAACTTAAAAACTATTTTAAATTAAGTACTGATTTTCATTCTTTGGGACTCCTTCCTCCACTGACTCTGTTACCCACAGCTCAGATACAATTTTAAATTTTTTCCCAAATGTTCTCCTGAGTGTTTTCAACTCTTTTACCCGGGAATGATCTTCTCCTATAACAACATGGGAGATGCCCTCTTCAAGGTGAGAGACTACTTTTGCACCATAAAAGCGGAGCTCCAAAGCTCTAATTGATAGTGTCGTTCCATGGATTTTGGTTCTGGGCTCATTAACAACAGCATAACAGTCCACATAAATAGTGTTTCCTCTGAATATACTGAGCTGACAAGTGTTCCATGAATAACGTTCTTCTAACTCTGCAATCATGTCCAAAGGCACCACCTTATCGTCTTTTATTCTTGAGAACACTTCCTTGAGTTGTGCAACATCTGTGTCTGCTGTGTAGCTGTCTCCATAGCAATCATACTCACGAGCAAAATGTTCTTTTGTGTCAGGAGACATGTGAATCATAAAGGCTGGCTGCCAAGGCACCAGCATTTTGGTTTGAAAACACTGAAGGAGCCACTCTGCCCTCACCACATCGTATTTGTTGGAAGCAATGATGTTTTTCACTCTGACATTCTCAGCTCCTACAATGACACAGTACGTCTCCGGCCCCGGGTTCTGCACCACGCTGCCACCACATTCAGCTATTCTGCTTTCCAGTTCAGACTTTGAGTATTTTCCCATTCCTGTCATAACACAAAACTCAACATCTTCAAATATATTTGAAACCTTGCTTACATTAGAAAGATCAGGAGCTTTAAACTGCTCGGCTATTCCAATTATCTTCTTCACCTTTGATACAGTTTTCCTTTTTTTCTCTTGTGGCTCATCATACTCATCTATATGAAGGTGCTTAGATGCCAGCTTCCCTTCTGCTTTGTTTCTGAGATCTTCTAACATGTCTGAAGTCATGCACTCGTACCATTCTTTGTCCTCTCTTATCTTCTCAATTCGAGGGAATCTCAAAGTACAGTCAGTTTTGTACATATCACTGTCAACAATCTCGGCTGCCTTGATCTGAACTATGACAGAGTTGCAAGGTTCAATGTACATTTCAGGTTTTTCAGTTCCACACAAAATGTTACAGGGAGGGTCCTTCCTATGGTAGGGCTTCCAGTGTTTAGCCAGTTTCAAGCCTAAGTCATACAATTCCTTCATAGTATAGCCAGAGCCAACACGACAAATAGAATGAAAAACTGTAGGTTTTTCATTCGGAGGGGGCGTCTCTGCAATAGCGCACAGAAAATGAGACATCATTCCACCACGTGAGCCCTTTCCCCAGTAACCACCAACAATTAAAAGGTCCAGTTCATCCATCAGCCCATTGACGTATTCTGGCTTGATTTTTAACCATCCTTCCCCACGTTTGTCAGGCTTGTAAGTGGACATGGGATCTTTCACCATAATCCCTTCCTCTCTGTTATCTATTGCTTCATTTAAAGCATCGATTACTTCTTTTCTCGTTCTGGCATTTTTTTTACGTACAACATGTATCCTGCCCGTTACTGGGGTAAATACGCTACTTAAGATTTCATATCTTTTACTTAGTACTTCGTGACCCAACTTCTGATTGTTGACCATCAACACATCAAACACACAGAAGCATGTCTGCAGGTCAGAGTCCTCTACCATTCTTTTTATGTCAAATTTGTTTCCTTTTTGCATAAAGGTTTGCGTCTCGGGATTGTAAGCCATCATTTCACCATCAAGAATGCAATTTTGTATATTGCTCTTAAATACATTATGAATAAATGGCGTTAATGAACCATCAAGGGGGGAAGCACCGAACTGCTGTGTGTAGTCAAACCCATTTCGGGAAAAATATTTATAGACATCTCCATCTTTGTGCATCTGCATACGTTCACCATCCAGCTTAGTTTCTATGTAGAATATCTGGTTATTCATTTGTTTCTCAATTTGCTGGACATCAGCAATAGCAGCAAGCATTGGTTTAAAGGCAGAAAACAACATGATAGAAACATCACTAAGTGAGACAGTGGGATCGTGCAGTTGTCTGCAAACTTTTTCCAAATCAGTTGTGACGTTGTGTAATTCAACAGCATCAGGATGAAAAATGGAAAATATAGTTTGCTGACTAACACCAAGCTTTAGATCCTTTATAATCATCCGAATGAGCCATTTTTGTTCCAGTGCTGTGCTCTGGGTAATTAACTGAAGAAGACTTTTCTTTAACAGACCCTTGTTTTTAGCAGCATTATTATTAGCTATGGCATCTAGGTGTTCATTGACTTGTTCTATTGTCAGTCTGCCTTGTTTTGGGCTCCTCGGTTTTAACACAAAGTATGCAATCATTGCAAAATCTCCAGCATCTCCGCGTGAGCCAGCAGGTGTTCTGTAATTTAAAAGCTTTGCAGCATCTTTTCCATCTTTTGGTAAATTAAGCAGTTCAATATACAGCTTCGCAAGCATAGTTTCTTTAATTCCATATGCCATCCTTTCTCTTTCCAACTGTGGAAGAATAAGCCGCATAGCTGGATAAAAAGAATCTGTGACATCTTTCTCTTTTTGATGAAGAGCATCATGGAATCTTCTCCAGGAATCCAGGAAATCCTTGAAATACTTGGTTTTCTCCGGACGAGATTTACACCTCTGTATTCGCTCCAGAGTAGAACACAGATCTGCAAAAGGGACGTGAGAGGCCACCGTTTTTCTAGAAGGCGGCTGCGAAGCAGGTGCAGAAGCCATCAGAGTCCGTTTTTCACTAAGAACAAAAAAAAAAGTACGTATTTGTAGAGAAAGGAAAAGTCAGCATGTTATTCTGTCGCAAAAAAAAAAAAAATATTTCTAATTAGGATTTACCGATTTTTCTAATTAGGATTTAACTGTTACCTAACGGTCGCGTGCTGGCACCAGTTACGGGTGGACCTCAGCAGCCAGGCTGCGACACTGCTACACCGGCAGCACCCAGGCGAGAGGGCCAGCAGCCAGGAGAAGGCACCGCGCCCCCCTCCCGCTGCTGCGCGGCCGAGAGCCTTCCCTGCTCGGAGCGCGTTTCCCTCCGCCACCCCCCGCCCCGCAGCACAGTCCTGACACCACCCCGCCCTCGGCCCGCTCCTGCCCCGCCTCCTGCCGCCCGGCGGCCGAGGGGACCCGCCCGGCTCGCCCTGGGGGCTGCGCGGCGGCGCTGAGGGAGCGGGGCCCTGCGGGGCCGCCGCCGCTCTGGGTGGGGGCGCAGCGGCGGGGGGACCGCGGCCCGGGCTCCTCCCGCGGGCAGGCTCCACACCCGCCCCCCCGCTCCACACCGCTACGGCGTTGCCATGGACGCGGGGCGAGGAGGGGAGGGGAACGGTCACCACGCAGGGGGCACCTTCCGCCCCGCACCGGCCGCCCCCTCCCCGGAGCGGGCCAGCGGGAAGACGGGGACGGCGGAGGAACAACCGCCCCCTGAGGAGACTTACGCGGAGCCGGGGGTACCCGCGGGGCCTGGGTCACGGCGATAGCCCTCCACCCCGGAAAGGGAGGGGCGCCCCGTTGACGCCGCGGCTGGCACTCCTCCCCCGGGCGCAGCGGTTCCGGCCGGGCGGGGAGGCCCCGACTACCACCGCGGCGGCGGCGGCCGCGCCTGCGCAGTTCCCGCGGCGGCGGGGAAGGGCTGGCGGGGCCCAGCGCGGCAGGGCCCGGGGCGGGGAGAAAAAGGATGAGAGGACGGACCCTGACCCGGAAGCGGAAGCTGCGTCGGGCGTGACTTCCTGCCTCGGCAGGAGCGGCGGTTGGAGTTGCGCGTCGGGGTCCGGGCTGGCCTGAGCACCGCTGGCGGCGGCCGCCGCGGCCCCGCGGGAGGATGCGGCGGGTGGGTCTCGCCTCGCCTCGCCTCGGGCCGGGCCGGGCCCGCCCCGCGGGGAGGGGGTGGTGGTGGTGGTTGGGGTAGGTGGTGGGCTGGTCCCCTCCCTGCAAGGCCGGGACGGGGCGGGCGGGAGCCGGGTCGCGCCCGCGGGAGCGGGGCGGGCCGGGCCGGCGGGGGGCGGCGGGTAGGCAGGTTCGGTTCTGATTTGGCGTTTGGGGTCTCGCCGTGACTAAAGGCGGCTCTTCCCCGGGCGGGGGTGGCTGGCAGGCGGGGTGCTGTCCCTGGGCGTGTGCGGGTCCTGCGCCTGCCCCTCGGGACGTCTCTCCCGAGGAACTGCTGCGTTGACAGCGCCGTTAAAAGTTCGTCCAGGTGCCTTCCTGCGAAGCCCTGGGAGAGCTTGTGCATCTTCGCAGCAAGATCCTGCTCTAGTGTTTCGTTTGTCTCCGCTGCCATATGGAACAATTCCTGCAAATGGGGATGCTTGTAGGAGATCGGGCAGATGATGATAATTTTAATGATGCTTAATGTGCGAAGTGAATATATTGAAAAGGCTGAGCAGGATGTTTCTTTCAGGTAAAAATGGAAATAATTAAACATGCTTGGAAAGTAATATGTTTTAGGAGCCCATGCTCACTAGAAAGCTAATATGATAACTGTCCTTGGTTTGTTGCTGTTTTGTTTTTTTCTTTTTTTTAACACAATACTGTTGTAATTCAAGACACGCTTGTAAGGTTCATTAAGATTGTTGGTTGGGAGGGGAAGTATAATAAGAGTTAAGGGGAAAACCCTTTTAATTATTAATATGTACTACTTGATGCAGAGCTGTGGAAGTTTGCTGTTTGAAATAGGTAGAAGTGACTGGCTGATTTTAAAAGCAAGAGCCTTTAAATGTCTGACTCTTAGCTGTTCCTACTCTGCTTTTTCCTTGTTTAGGGGTAGCTGCTTTGCTGTTGTAACTGGGTGTTGGTTGTTTTTTTTTTTTTTTTACATTACAGTCTCTAAGATTTTAGTATGAAGAGTATTTTTCCTGTCCTTACTAAACTTGTAGGCTTTCTTCCAGATTAGTTCCCTTCCTGAAACTAATTTTTTTACAGTTGAAGACTTAATATTTCTACTTACAGAAGTTTTCTGAATAAATATGTGTAAATGTAAAGCTTGTGTAAATTTTGTCTGTGTCTGGAGGAGGTGGAGTGTAGGGGAAGGAAGTGCAGTAGAAAGAAACGGACGTCTTCAAATATTTTTCTGTGTTTTTAAGAAATACCTCATTTTGTTTGTTTGTTTTGAAACTGAAATCCGAAGGCTTGCAGTGAGTGTTACAAATAACTTTTTTTTTTTTTTAAGCTCTTTAATGAGAAAGCAGCCCTTGAACACCTGAATACTGCTCTTAGCACTGACTTTAAGGCTGCTCATATAGTGAAAGTATCTTTATGGAGGCAATGTAAATCTATCATAACTTTGTTGTTATGCACTGTGTGTGTTTTATATTGTGTCTTGTATGTATAGTCTGGGACATTTTGATGTGATTCTTGAACTTCATTACAAGATGTTGTTTTCAAGTTTATCAGACGTTTCAAACAAGAGCTAAGCTTGATAGGAGGAGCATCAACATGATATGCACGGTTTCATCAGTAAAGCAGATGTAACTGCTGGGGGTGTTGGCTGTTAGCACTTCTTAATTTTCTTTCAAGTAACTGAAGACAAACAGTAATTATGTGTGTAATTCAAAAGCAATTTTACTCAAAGTTCATAAATGGAATTGTTTTTCAGGCAGAGATGAAGCCTGGGAAATCATCACATCCAAAGGTAAATGTTTTATAATGTGATTAGTGTATGAGAGTAACACTTTTTAATATTAAAAATGTAGACAAAGACAAAAAATACAACAGAATTTGTGGCAAATACAAGAGTAATTTCAATTGCCATTCAAAATGAATGAAAAATTGTTCCCAAGTACTTTAAGTATGCACTTGAGTTTTTATGATCTTCAGTTGATAATGACATTTATCATTTAAGAATAACATTAGGGCACAGCAGAATATTATTAAAATGGCTTGATCACGAAGACTTTATTTTTTTCCTCAGCATTTTTATTATTATGAGTGATTTATGTTTTCAGTAGTTACTTAATTATGGGATTTGTAGCTCATCTGAAAGAACACAAGAGGTCTGCAACAATCCCTGGGCTGTGGATTCAGCAGTGGAAATGTATAGATACAGAGGTGTGTGTGCGTATCTACATATGTGTATATCCCTGTGGCATAAAATTGAAACTCATCACTTCCAAATTTCATTTCTGTTTTGAGAGGCAATACGGTTCTGTGGCTGCGTAAACCGAACTGGTATCTTATGGCCTTTAAGGCAAAGGCACAGCAGCAGTCTGGGTATATCTTACTTTCATTAGGTCTTAATGTTGAATTGGGCCGCATTGCTGTTCTTCTGTGTTAATGGTTTCCGTGACAGAACTTTGTATTTCAATATTGTCTTCTACTTGTCTCTTAAGTTTACAAGCATCATTAAAAAAACACTTGTAGGAACCACCAGCATTCACGAAGGCTAGCCTTTCTAATGCAGCATTATCAGAGGGACAGGAGGAAATGTGAAGTAGGTAGATGCTAGAGGAAAGACCTCTGATCATATTTGTGACTAAGAAACCTCATCTGTGAGGAGAATGCAGAGGAACTGAGTTTATATAGTCTGGAGAAATTGAAGGTAGGTTACATGTTTGGAGGTTAATAAACATTGAACTAGAAGTAAAGAATTTAAGTTACTAAGTCTTCCTTCCTGTTAAGTACTAGGAAATATTTTCTAATAGTAAGGAGTAGCTAAGAACAAGAATGGCTTATGTAGGAATTTCCATTAATAGAAGAGTTACCTAGGATAACATCTACCAGATAAAACTATATGGTTCTGCTCTTGATGACTGTATATTTGTCACAGACATTGACTTTTGTGGCACACTTAAAAAAACAAATTCTCCCTTATGCTTGTTTTCACAGCCTCTAACTTAGTTTAAATATTCAGCAGTTATAAAATACTGTTACTGTGTATGCTGTAAAACAGGATGTGACTACTTGCTATAGGAAAGCCTTGTCATTGGCAAAGTTACGACAATTACTTGAAATATAGTTCCGCAATATAGCGTTCCTTCAAAAAAACAATTTTTATTTTTTTTAGTAAAGCAGGACTGATTTCCAAGGGGTTAATGTTTTATCTGTGAGATTTGAAGAGGAAGTATGTCGAGAAGCCTTATTTCCCTGGCTGAAACAGAACTTCCACTAGCCTGCCACTGGCCAACTTGCTGACTTCCCTTGGTTCCAGTGTCTCCATCTATAACACATGGATGATGTTACATGCCATCTCTCTGTAGGGCTGTGATATTTCTGACAGTAGAAGGCAATGTAACTGAAATAATCCTGTTAAACAGTCAGCCATTAAACAAAAAATTAAGCAGTCATATTTGCAGATGACAGAAATTGATTGAAAAGTTCCCTTTTAGAAGATGTAAGGGGGTGCACACTTCTTGCCTCAACTGGGACATTAGGCAGTTATGGAGCAAGTCTGTAACTGCTTCTTGTAGTCTAGGAACAGAAGTAGTTTTGTGTAGAAAGAGAAACAGGCTTGTCCAGGTGGTGGGTCTGCTCTGTTTCTCAGGTTGACCGGCTCAGATGTCAAAGTCTAAATATATTCTCCCTTTCGTTCCCTGTCCCCTCCCTGCCCACCCCCCTGCCTTTTCCTAATTATTTTGGCATCCTATTAGTCACAAAATTTAGAGATACAGTAAAATCGCAATACATGCTCCTCATAATTCAACATAGAGGTTTTGTGTCATAAGGTGTTATATTTGTAAACTGTTTCCATCCAGCACAACAGTAACGGGAAATGAAGGCCAAGAAGAGATTTTGTGTGTGTGTGTGTGGTCTTGCAGTATGTTGAGCAGTCTCAAATCCTCATACACTTCAAAAAGTGTTGAGGAACACCTTAACACTCACTGAAAATTACTATATTAGCTTACCCTTTTTGTTTATGTCCTTTAAGTGGAAATTTGGTTCTGCTTGTATCATCTTCTACTGTTCAGGTCACACAAGATAATGTTTGGAAGGCTTGCTCCTTTGGGCTCCATAGAAAGCATGGTTTGTAGCTTTGTTGAGAATGAGCTTGTATTGACTTGGTTTAGAGTCTTTTTCTAGGCCTGTGTGCTTGTTTGAGAAACCGTCATTTTCCTTTCTAGCAATCTTTCAATTGGTATTGGAAGGAGGTGTGGAAGAACCTAGGAGAAACTTGTATCTTGGTTCTCTAGCTAACAAATATTGCCGTAAGATGCGAAGTAAGAGACATGGTCTGATTCAAGCCTGGAAATGGACAGAACTGGTGAATTTTCACATAGCTGGGAAGAAAACTTTAGTAGTCGTATAGTTGTTCATTAGTGCGGAGTAGTCAGCTTTACTTAAATATGGAGGTGAGTACGAAAAGTTTGTGGCTGTGTAGTTTACCCTTCCTGCTAACCACCATATGTTGAGTTCTAGTTGTAGGATGCATTGGTTTTGCAGCTCCAGGAGTATACTCCTGTATATATCAGCAGTAATCACACAGCAGCAGTATCTCAGCAGTATAGCGTTTTCATGATAATATCCTACTGAAATGAAAATAGAAGCAGTCCACAAATGAAACTAATGTGGCTATGAGCTGTGATTATCAATCTTCAAATAGCAATCCTTAGTGTGTATGGGATAGCCATCTGCAAAACTTAATCACCTTAAGTAAGATTTTTATAACTTCTTTGGGTTTTAGTAGTTGGTTTTAATGGTGGGTCTCTTACTTTTTTGTGAATGTCTTGTTGAGGAAGCATTTTTGGAGTCTCTTTCATTTTGTAAGAAATTCAGCAAAATTCTGAATAGCATAGATAAGGAGAGTGTTTTTACTGTCATTATCAATGTTCTTATAGTCTTGAAATGTAATGCAGGAAAAGTTTGTCAACTTCATTAGGCAGTTCTCTTACAAATTAAAGTATCATCTGCTTCACGTGTCTCCTAATTACTGTGACTTCTTTACTAGAGAAATGGATCACAAGAATTAAATTTTCATATAGACAATATTTGTGCATATGTGGATGAGGATGTTAAACATGAGCTCATAAATAATGTAAGAGCACAAATTTGGGATTACTGCTGTCTAGACTACTTTATATTTCACCAGTTTTACATATTTGGAGTAGATACACTATATAAAAGCTTAATTTCATGTTGCCTTTGGTTAATACATGAATCTTAAGATGTAACAGATTTATTTTTATTTCTGATTTGTATCTAATTGTTGCATAAAATAATTAGAGATGGCAGTTTTTCCTGGTCATATTGGGTGCTTATCATATTTGTGGAGTACAAAGGCTGTGACTGCAGAGGTCACCTTTTATCACTTGATCATACCAAGATGGCTGGTGCAGTTGCAGTCCTCTCCAGTAGTATTAGGCCATGCAGCTTATTTTGGTGTGGGTCCTGTGACTTAATTGAATGCTTGGATGCATCCCTGCATGTCAGACTCCTTTGGAGTTAATTCAGCTTCTTACTGCACTACATTGTTTTAGGAGGTTATAACTTTGAATGTGTCTAGACTGTAATTATTATCTGCTATGTAACTTAGAGTGTTCTTAAACAAGCGAGCTTGTGTTGTCACTTCCAGGCAGTATGGTTATTCAACTCAGTGGCAGCTGAATGGTTACTGTAGTTCTCATGTAGGTTTGGCAGTTTTTGCCTATTTCCATATTGCACTTTGTACTGGGCTTGTGTGGCAAGGTTTTGATAGCGAGGAGGCTACAGGGGTGGCTTCTGTGAGAAGCTGCTAGAAGCTTCCCCTATGTCCGATAAAGCCAATGCCAGCTGGCTCCAAGACGGACCTGCCGCGGGCCAAAGCTGAACCCATCAGCGACGGTGGTAGCTCCCCTGGGATAACATATTTAAGGGGCGGGGGGGCAGGAAACCTGCACGCAACTGCAGGCAGAAGAGAAGAGTGAGAATACGTGAGAGGAACAACCCTGCAGCCACCAAGGTCAGTGAAGAAGGAAGAGAGGAGGTGCTCCAGGTGCTAGAGCAGAGATTCCCCTGCAGCCCGTGGTGAAGACCATGGTGAGGCAGGCTGTCCCCCTGCAGCCCATAGAGGTTAACGGTGGAGCAGGTATCCACCTGCAGCCTGTAGAGGACCCCGCACCGGAGCAGGTGGGTGCCCGAAGGAGGCTGTGACCCTGTGGGAAGCCCGTGCTGGAGCAGGCTCCTGGCAGGACCTGTGACCCATGGAGAGAGAGAAACCCAGGCTGGAGCAGGTTTGCTGGCAGGACTTGTGCCCCCACTGGGGACCCACACTGGAGCAGTCTGTTCCTGAGGGACTGCACCCTGTGGAAGGGACCCACGCTGGAGCAGTTTGCGAAGAACTTCAGCCCATGGGAAGGACTCGTGTTGCAGAAGTTCATGGAGGACTCTCCCCTGTGGGAGGGACCCCACGCTGGAGCAGGGGAAGAGTGTGAGGAGTCTTCCCCCTGAAGAAGAAGGGGCGGCAGAGGCAACGTGTGATGAACTGACCGCAACCCCCATTCCCCTGTGCTGCTGGGGGATAGGTAGAGAAAATCAGGAGTAAGGTTAAGCCCGGGAAGAAGGGAGGGGTGGTGGGAAGGTGTTTTAAGATTTAGTTTTTACTTTTTCATTACCCTACTCTGATTTGATTGGTAATAAATTAAACTAATTTCCCCAAGTTCGGTCTGTTTTGCCTGTGACAGTAATTAGTGAGTGATCTCAACCCATGAGCCTTTCATTACATTTTCTCTCCCCTGTCCAGCTGAGGAGGGGAGTGATAGAGCGGCTTTGGTGGTTACCTGGCATCCAGCCAGGGTCAACTCACCACACACTTGAACCCAGCAGTGAATAATGTGAGAAATTCTGTGTATGCTGTGAGACATAACTCTCTCTTACAGTTGGAAAGAAGATTTAATCCATTATCATTAACATCACTCTCCTCGTTTTATGCTGTGTGTATTTTTTTTGTCATGAGTCTGTTCTCGTGTTTGGATTTTTCAGCAGTTGTGCTTTTCATTGATCAGAGAACAATGTAGTTAGCTGACTTTTCAGTCATCTTGTATGATGATACAATCTTTCATTCAGCTAAAGACTGAATATAGATTACTGATCTGATAGTGGAAAACTATCATTATAAGTCAGAACGAATCCAAATATAGCAAAACAGCTGTCCTAAATGCAACTACAATGTGGTGTCTTACTATAGAGGAGTCTCTTTCTTCTGACTAGTTCATGTGTTGCTCTGTAATCACAGTTGATCAAGATTCTGAAAGACAGCCACTAAACAATAGCAGACCCGGTATGCATTGTGAGCCTCCACTGGTTGCAGAGTGAAGTGCACAGGCTTACTGAATGCTCTTGGCCTCAATCAGTAGCAACTTAGAAATAAGGGCTATTTTTGTTTGCGTTCTCTGGATTCGAGAATTACTTATGTGAGAAGCTTTGACTAACTGGTCTGTATAGTTGTTCTGTTGGTAGGTAGGGAAGACTGAGGGAAAGCACAACTTATTATGGTCCCAGTCAACCAATTTTCCAGTGCCACTGATGGACCTTGCCTGCTGAAATAATGTAAATGGGATTTTTAAGAGTTCTGAAGCCTTTTCCTTATGATTGCTTTTCTGCTTGTCTTACAGAGTTGAATGGTTTCCAAAAATTCAAAGGGAGTTTGCCACCAAGTTTGATGTTTATGCTTTAAAGTATTGACTTGCCATTAATCTTCTGCAAGTATGAATGCTTAAATCACTTCCTTTTTCTTTCCCCATATTTATACGTATGTCTGTTTTTTTTTTTTTTTTTTTTACAGGATTTACTTGGAGTAAAAGATCACTGACTTCTACAATGGAAAAGTCATGGATGCTTTGGACCTTTGTTAAGAGATGGCTACTAGCTTTGGCTTCCTGGTCTTGGAGTCTCTGCCGTATTTGTCTTTTACCCTTGATAGTAACTTTTCACTTGTATGGAGGCATTATACTACTTATATTAATATTTGTATCAATAGCAGGTATATTATATAAATTCCAGGATGTGCTGCTTTACTTTCCTGAACAGCCCTCTTCATCACGCCTTTATGTTCCTATGCCTACTGGTATACCACATGAAAATATCTTCATCAAAACCAAAGATGGAGTTCTTCTCAATCTTATTCTGCTGAGATACACAGGGGACAATGCAGCGTATTCTCCAACCATCATTTACTTTCATGGGAATGCAGGCAACATTGGCCACAGGTTGCCAAATGCTTTGTTAATGCTGGTAAACCTGAAAGTAAACTTAATTCTTGTCGATTATAGAGGGTATGGAAAAAGTGAAGGAGAAGCAAGTGAAGAAGGTTTGTACTTAGATTCTGAGGCTGTGTTAGACTATGTGATGACACGGTCTGATCTTGATAAAACAAAAATTTTTCTTTTTGGCCGTTCCTTGGGGGGAGCAGTAGCTATTCACTTAGCTTCTGAAAATTCCCATAGGATTTCTGCCATCGTGGTGGAGAACACCTTTCTTAGCATCCCATACATGGCCAGCACTTTGTTTTCTTTCTTTCCAATGAGGTATCTTCCTTTATGGTGCTACAAAAATAAATTTCTGTCCTACAGAAAAATCTCTCAGTGCAGAATGCCTTCTCTCTTCATCTCTGGGTTGTCTGACCAGTTAATTCCACCAGTTATGATGAAGCAACTTTATGAATTATCCCCAGCTCGGACTAAGAGATTGGCGATATTTCCTGATGGAACTCATAATGACACTTGGCAGTGCCAGGGTTATTTCACTGCACTTGAACAGTTCATCAAAGAAGTGATAAAGAGTCACTCCCCTGAAGAAATGGCGAAAACATCATCTAACGTAACAATAATATAATTGATATTCTTTTTTGGGGTGGGGGGGGTACCTGCACTGTACCTTGATTTGTGAAAAGTGGTAAAAGAATGTCCATTTTTAAATGTATGTCATGTCTGTACTTGCCTAAAGAGTGAAATTAAACTTGGAGAGGTCTGATGCTTTATTAAGATGTTCCCGATAACTTTTACATTTGCAGCATTGTAAATGAACCATTTTATGTCTTTCTCATACTTTTTTGGTATCTCTGTCCATATATTCCATTTGTTTGATATGTACAACAGATGCTATTAAAGGAACTTGCTACAAAAGTAGTACAGAATGTATTAGTTTAGAACAACGAGAGGTTCTTCAGTATTCGCTGCTATATGTGCGAGCTTTTGGGACAGTCATGGTTAGCACAATGATTTGTTGCTTCTTTTAGAGTTTATTTAAAGTGTGCCATGCATGAGATTAGTGTTTTATTCCTTGAAATTTTATATTATGCAAGGTGGGAAGTCTTTAATATGCTAAATAATATAACATTAATGGTAGAGTATACTTGCAGGTATACTATCCTGGGTTATTACTGTTTTTTATGGTTATGCATACATATATATTTCAAACTGCATCTGAAGAGGAAAAGACACTTTCCCTGTTTTCATTTTACTATTTGTTCTATAATAGTCCCTGGAAAGTTGTATGTGCCTGAACATCATGGCTTCAGGATTTTGCCCAGGCAATTTCTTCATAGAAAACAGAAGTAACCTTCTAAAAGAGAGCAGTGCAATCTAAGCTCCTTTCTGCCCCAAGCTCTCCTCACTAACATACAGGCAAACTATTTGTTGGTATTAAGTCTGCTTGTGCATTTGAGGTGGGATTTCCCAAGGCAGAGTGGGTGGTGTGATAGAAAGGAGTGTCATACAAGGTAAAAGTATGTATTTGTGTTCTTTTTGGTTTTTTTTTGGGGGGGGGGGGGGGGGGGGCTGGTGTAGTTAAATGTCTGTGCCCTTTATTTATACCTCCAAAAGAAAAAAATCCAAACAATTACCAGTGATCAGATGATTAGAGATTAATGTATACAGTTGCTACAGTAAGGATAATGAAAACGAGCAGTGCATTAAATTTAGTAGATCTAAGCTTAGTTAGTCTGAAAGTGATGGCACTTATTTTAACACTTATACCCATATGCTTGCAAAAAGTCTTTTACAGTTCTGTTGTACTATGTGGAAGTAGCCGAAGCATCAGTAGAAGTGAGTTCTCTTTAGCTCTGCTGGGATTTTTTGAAGCTAGTGTCACCATTTCAGAGTCAGCATTGAGAGAGTTTGATTCTGACTGAATGTTGGGGTTCTTTCTTTTTGTTTGTTTGTTTTTGGAAGTCTTTATCCTAGGTAGTCATTGAAGTTGTACGCTCTTAGCTCAGTCTGTCTTGGAGCGTGGGGCTGTTTAAATCTCTTAGGCAGGTTTAATTTCTTATTTGCTGCAGCTGATAGTTTGCCTGTTCAAAATATTTTTTTTATGGAAAGAACAAACTGTGGAAGATCTTCCACACAACCTGTACAATTGCCCTCTGGATTGAAATTTTTAAATAAACTTTTCTGCAATGTTGTCCTGATTCAGAAAAGCATCTCAGCACACACTTAAAATCTGTTTCCTGATGGACAGTGGTATTTTAAGCTTGTGCTTACATTCTCTGGTTGAATAAAACTGCTTTCCTGAACTGGTGCCTTAATGGTTATGCCTCCTAAAATTCATTACATGGAATTACCGGTCTTATGTATACATGGGTGATAGTTGTCAGCAATTTATAGATAGGGTGATACATCTTTTCTTTACTTAAATGTGATTTATTTTTATTTTTAAATTAACATACACATACCGGAAGTTGCTGCTTTCTCTGGTAAGTTATTTGTCATACTGTTATTAAGGTTTTCTTAGAGTTGATTGAAAAAGCTATAGACCTTTTTAGATCTGTAGACCTAAAATCATTATAGACGGAGCATAGTTTTAAATCTGGTGGGGAAGGTATATTGGTGAAGTTTGGTGAGGGGGTGTGCGTTATATAGTAGAAGGAAGTTAACAGACATAGCATTCCCTTTCCCTGATGTATTCTAAAATGGCAATGTGAGCTGCTTGCATAGATTGTTTCAGCTACTTCACGTTGCTTTAGAATTAAGGTGGAGGGAGAGGAGGAAAATAAGTGGGCAAATACTGCTTTTCTAAAAGTAAGTTGATAAAGCCAAAAGAATAGATTACTTGTTAGAGACAGAATGAAGAGAAAGTAAATAATTGTTTCAGAAGTTGTCATAACCTGCCATTAAATACCATTGTTTTTTTCATAAAATGTCTGTTTCTAAAGTAATGTGACTTTACCCCACTTCCCGCCAATCAAAGACAAACAAAAACCTCAACCCAAAATACCCCCAGTATTATGTGGCACTTACATACAAATGAAGTATTCTTACTTTGGCACACAGTTGCTAAGTCAAAGTCAAATGTGTGGCACTAGTTCATGGCAAGCTGGGGCTGTTCAAAGTGGACTGTATCTAAACATTACTTTTGATTATCAAGCCATATCTTTTCCACTATATTGTCTGCAGGACATAAAGATGAAACTTTGTCTGATTTTGCAATTATTGGGTATGAGAAGACACAATTGTCATGTATGCATCCTTTACACTTAATGTGGTTTCTTCCACATATGCATGTTTTTACTTCTCCCTTAATGGGTTGAGCGCGTACGCTTGTGAATGAATGTCTGTTACTATGCTATTTTTCACTGCATTGACTATGAAATCCACTGAAAGAAAATAGGAAGTAAATGGTTTCTTTATGCAAATATCCCACTGTTGTACATACGATCTCTAAAGGGAGGGAGAAGGGGGAAGAAACTTGTTCTGACAAGTCAAGACTTGTTTTTATTTCATGGTCTGTGTGATGGAAACCCACAGTTATTTGCTGCTAAAAAGTGAACTGCAAGCAACATAGTAGTAATAACTTCAAATTGCCAAAAGGTGTATTATGATACTGTTGAATTTATTCCACTTGATGCCATTATATATTTACCCTTAACTGTTCTCCGTTTGTGTATAGATGGTTCCCAAGTAATTTGTCCTGTATAGATAAATTTCTAGTTTGGGAAGAGGAAGTTGAGTTATTTTCACAGGTTTGTAAGAAAGCCTCTTGGTTTAAATATGCTCATTAAAGGAATTGTCTCTTTTCTAAGAGGAACTTCAAGGTTTTTTTTAAAAAAAAGAAAAAAGAAAAAAGAAAAGAATAGGGGGTCAGGAGTTGAACTGGAACAGCTGTAGCAGTAGAGTCCTTGTAAGGAAGCATCCAGTATAAGACTTTGTGTGCACACGTGTGTGTGATTTTAATTAGTGGAAATACTTGAGGCTTCCTGCTAACCCAAGTTTACATTCCCAGTATTTGTTTCTGAACTGTGAAATGCAGAGAGATAAGCTATGCTTTCATCTGAAGAAATGTTAACTGGTGTAGCTGCCCGCATGTCCATTTCTCAGGTAAAATTAGAAATAGAGCACAAATACATTTGGTAGGCTACGGACAATCTCTCAGTTGAAGGGCAGATGGATTAACTATTTATACAGAATATGCACATTGGCATCTCTAAGCTAATCATTTGTATCACGTTGGATGTTCACAGTGAAGAATGCAAGACTGAATTGAGAGTCCAAGGTATGGTCTCTTCTATTAGCAAAAAGATGCAGACATACCTCCATTTGTATTTCATAATTCAATTCTTGAGAAGTACATTTTTATTTTTGTTAATGACAGGTGATTTTGCTAGGGGCACCTCTGCCAAATATAAAATCAGTGCCTCTTGCATGTAGTGGGATCAGCCTGATCTATCCCATTAAGAATAATTTACAATGCCATCCTGCTTGTATAATTTAGAGTAGAACCCTGCAGAAGTGTAAATAGAGATAGCGTATGAAGTTCTAAATAACACTTGTGTTTTGAATTCAGAAACAGTCATTGAATATATGATGCAAGCTTTCTATTTGTTTTTTTTCTTTAATATGTAGTTAAAGTAAAAATGTCTTATAAAGTATTCATACGTTTTGTAGACAAACCGTAAATGTTACTGTATATGTGCTAATTGTGGCAAAGTTTTCCATTCTCATTCTAGTCTGGTTTTTACAATTAAATTAATTTTACAAAAAACACTTTTCTATTTTTATGTACTGACATATGCAATAAATTGATACATTAAAAGTGCTGTTAATGTCTTGTTCTAGTTTGTGGCCTGTCTTCAGTATTTGTACAGGGGTATTTTTGTATGCATGGTAAATGATCAACCTCAAGATAACAATTTTCAGTTACTTACTAAAACCAGAGCACATGGAATAGACATCCGTGTTGTTAGATGCAGCATTTCTGGAAAGCTATTACAGCAGGGAAAAACTGTATTACAAATATCTGTTTCTAAGCTTTGTCATGTCTCCTCACTTTCAGCAAGTGTTAGTAAGTAAAACTGATAGGCAGTAACTCCCCATCACTTTATAACAGGTCCTGCATTTCAAAAATTCTCTGTTATCTGGGGGACTGAGAAATGGTCTAAATATTATGTCACTTAGGAAATAATTTCAAATGTTTATGACTGGTTTTACCACCTCTTGCTGGTAATATTTTAAATGTTAATTTTAAATGCTATAATGCCACTCTAACAGGTTTATAGTTAGTTCATGTAGCTGCAGTGGGATGCTTGGGCTGAAGCAATTTCTACTTTCTTACAGAGAAACACATAACTAAGCTTGTATCACTGTGATGGATGCGCTCGACCCCTTGACCAGACTGGCAGTGGTTTGGTGCGGAAGAGGCAAAGGCCTGAGCCGTAGCCGGGCCGTGAACTCCTCCAGTTTCAATCTGTTCTCTGACAACCCACAAAGGAGCAGAGCGACACAGTGAGCATCGATGCATATGAGCTTGGAACACCAATCATGCGATTAACACATGAATAGTGGGTGGCTTTTCCAAGATTCATTTATCAAGGAACAAAGAAAGTTGTGGGTATAAGGAGCCTCCTGCATACCTTTTCTATGGCATATGGTTTGACTACCAGCCAACCACTTTTTTCTATAAATATGACAGCCTAAGAGAGCTGCCTTTGAGCTCTCCCTGCTAGGCAGCGTGGCTGCATGGTGGTGATCTCCCCTTGAGCTGGGACACCTCTCAAGGTTGCTCCTTGAGGCAGAGAGATCTTTTACCAACGACAGATCTTTGGTAAGCGACCGATACCGTGCATAACCTTGTAGTATGGGAACTTTGATTTTGTCTTGGTAACTTTGCATGCTGAAGTGATGCTAATGAAACATTATATGAACTTTGCATGTACAATCCCTTAGACATAAACCATTGACGAAGTCTGAGACTAAGACTGGACCTAGCTGCACCTAAGCTCCATCAGGAGTTTAGAAAGCAAGGGGGTCTACTCCGAACCTCATGACTCAACGGGAGGGTCTTCCTTACTCTTTGCATCTCCGGTCTCTCTGTGAATCATTCCAACTTGAGTGTAACTCAATTTTCCTTTGTATGGTTCTTCCATGCAGTAATTAATAGAGTGGACCTTGCCATCGAACTTTGTTAAGTCACACTTTTACAGCATCACATTAAAACCACTTTTGCTAATACCTTTGTCAGTGATTCCTTACGCGTCCTAAATCACCCATTCGTGACAAATTGCCATAGTTGGCAGGATGGCAATTAGTATCACTGATTACTTACGAAAGCATGGAATACGTCTGAGTACCAAATTCTCAGAATAATGGGGTCGTGATAATTGGATTCGGAAGCTATGGAAGAACAGCTAAATGTAGCCAGTGGGCATATAAAAGATGGAAAAGGGAAAGGAATTATTTGCAAAATGCTACGTATTTGTTTAGAAGCTGCTCATCAATATAGGAAGAATAACAATAAAAGGGAGCAGGACCTAAAAAAAAGAAACAGAAGGCCGAAAGGCAGCTGAATTAATACTGGTTTTGAAAATTGAGCAACTGCAGAAGCAATTACAGGAAGAAAAGGAGAAAACACAACAGTTTGAAGAAAAAATCGAGATGATGCTCATGCAGGCCTTGCATCCCCTAACCCTATGCAAATTAGGAAATTAATAGTGTCCCTAGAGGACTGGGATGGTGATATTTGGGGTGATCCTGATGACTATGGTGAGGGAAATAACCACCCCTTGTTCCCCTCAGATTCCTCTGAATATGAGGCTAGACCCATCATTAAAGCAGAATGCGTTCTGATTCCAGACTGGTGAAATTTCTAATAGATATGGGAGCACGAATTTCAGTATTAACACAACAGGATGCCAAGATGCTGGGTGCATGACCTAGATGGCAAAGAGTTAAAACTACCACAGTGAACGGAGCAAGTGCTATTTGCCAAACCATGAAAGTTAATTTATGGCGTCCTGGCAAGAAGTGCATGTCATCTACTTGCTTTGCAGTTAGAAAGCACAGTGAAAATATTTTGGGTTTTGATGTTTTGACCGGACAAAACTGGCGCTTGCCAGATGGCAGCATGTGGTTCTTTGGTACAAGTACTGACCCGAACTCCAGTAGAAACTAGGATGCTACAGTGCGTGTACTCCATGCAGCCCCTGCACTGCCTGATTCAAAGATTATTAATTTACCACGATACCCCATTTCTGCTGCGGCATGAAACGGAATTTCTGAGGTAATACACAGAAATTAAAGACACATTAGTCACTGGGGCCAGTACACCCCTATGACCCTATTATAGCAGAATGGGGTTTTGCAGAACACGGTACTTATTGCAATCTATTCCAGACTGGCCCCAGCGGGCCAAAAAGACCTTTAATGTTTAGCTCGACTGCATTTAAAGAGACAGAACAGAGATATTCCGAGTGGGAAAAGGGACTTTTGTCATTAGTCCAAGCAGTTAAACAAGTTGAGCCACTAAGGGGTAACCCGTCCGGAAAAGCCCTGCCAAGACTTGTATTGTTTTCCCTTTCCAGGAACAATACTGGGAATGGTACTAACACACCTCCCCTGGAGATCGGGTTAACCGTCGGAGGATTGCTTACCATTCTCACAGGAGCAATCATTGGACCAAATTTGGCTTATATGCCAACAAGCCTGATGCATGGGCTGGAGACTCTCACTTCCTTCATTTATGCTAATCCATATGATAACTACGGTACATTCTGCACCTTACATGTTTCTCAGTTGTGGGTGCAATCTACTGTAACAGCAATTATAAAAGAAGGCAATGAGGGCACCTGGCCCACTGAAATTCCAGGGGTAATTTGGGATAATGCAACTCAATTTGAAAGGGAATTCCAATCCTGGTGGTGTCTAGTCAATTTTATTTATAGCCCTACCGATAGTAAAGCACAGCTTTTATTCTAACAACACGCAATGCTTCAGTACACACTACGTACCCAATCATTGCACTGGGATTAACTCACAATGGAGCTGTCCTCTGTCTGTTAGAACACAGAGGATGGGCCCAACAAAATGGGAACAAATGGCAAACTATTGATGTTGATGCATGTGTTGTATGGGAACAACAGCAATTTATTTGTGAAAGTAATACCATTAAGGCCCAAGACATTTGTCTTAACACTGAACAAAATGTTTGTCATTTTGAAATACATCCTGATGAAATCCCTGAAATTGTACTTGTATACGTTGGAAATGGATGTGTTTGTATGAGAACCCTTTGTGATTCTATATTTATAGACAATACCGCTGTAGATATATACAATCACTCAAATATCTGTATTTGTAATTTTACCAAAATCATAACATGTGACTTTAACTATTCAGCTCTTGTCACAATGCCCCAATTGCTACAATCTAACTATATATTGTATTAAGATTTATTGCCTACCCCCATTGGAATGAATCTCACATTGGTGAGAAAACTGTTGCAACATGATGATCTGAAACAATTGCTAAAACGAATTCAGAACAACGGACAAAAACCCCTAATTACTGTCCATCATGATGCAGAGGAGATACACCAAGTCCTGGGAAGAGTGAAGAGAGATGGAAAACATCACTGGTGGGAAACTTTTTGGACGGTCCCCAACAGCAACTGGCATTTTGAATTTGATGCTACATCCAGTTGTAGTTTTGTTGATTATGACCTTATTGTGTTTATGGCTTATAATCATTCTGTATATCAGAGTTTGGCAAAAAATGAAACAAATTACATCAATCCACCATGTAAAATATGTACCATCAACTGACTCCGTATATAACATGGTATATAACTAACATTGATTAGAACACTTTAAATGGGATAATTGGACTCTTACCACTGATTGACAACATGCCACATATTTATAACATAGAGGTAACTGTATTACCACTCTATGAGTCGATAAAATGGATTGACTGTAGTCACAAGGTGGAGTGTGGCGGATGTGCTCAACCCCTTGACCAGACTGGCAGTGGTTTGGTGCGGAAGAGGCAAAGGCCTGAGCCGTAGCCGGGCCGTGAACTCCTCCAGTTTCAATCTGTTCTCTGACAACCCACAAAGGAGCAGAGCGACACAGTGAGCATCGATGCATATGAGCTTGGAACACCAATCATGCGATTAACACATGAATAGTGGGTGGCTTTTCCAAGATTCATTTATCAAGGAACAAAGAAAGTTGTGGGTATAAGGAGCCTCCTGCATACCTTTTCTATGGCATATGGTTTGACTACCAGCCAACCACTTTTTTCTATAAATATGACAGCCTAAGAGAGCTGCCTTTGAGCTCTCCCTGCTAGGCAGCGTGGCTGCATGGTGGTGATCTCCCCTTGAGCTGGGACACCTCTCAAGGTTGCTCCTTGAGGCAGAGAGATCTTTTACCAACGACAGATCTTTGGTAAGCGACCGATACCGTGCATAACCTTGTAGTATGGGAACTTTGATTTTGTCTTGGTAACTGCATGCTGAAGTGATGCTAATGAAACATTATATGAACTTTGCATGTACAATCCCTTAGACATAAACCATTGACGAAGTCTGAGACTAAGACTGGACCTAGCTGCACCTAAGCTCCATCAGGAGTTTAGAAAGCAAGGGGGTCTACTCCAAACCTCATGACTCAACGGGAGGGTCTTCCTTACTCTTTGTATTTCTTCCATTAGACATAAACCATTGACCAAGTCTGAGACTAACACTGGACCTAGCTGCACCTAAGCTCCATCAGGAGTTTAGAAAGCAAGGGGGTCTACTCCAAACCTCATGACTCAACGGGAGGGTCTTCCTTACTCTTTACATCTCTGGTCTCTCTGTGAATCATTCCAACTCGAGTTTGTTGGGATTTTGTATGATTCTTCCATGCAGTAATTAATAGAGTGAACCTTGCCATCGAACTTTGTTAAGTCATACTTTTACAGCATCATATTAAAACCACTTTTGCTAATACCTTTGTCAGTGATTCTTACGTGTTCTAAATCACCCATTCATGACAATCACCTCTGCTCCCATCCTGCATGGTTAATGTGAAATACTCAGAAAATAAGGATTTACTGTTGTCTTTTCTAAAGCTGCAAAATGTGTGTCCTTTCCTGGATTACTGCAAGGTTTATAGTTCAATTTTAACCCAATACCTAGGAAACAGGGGTAGGGAGGAGGGTGGTACATTTTGACACTTTATTCAAGATACCTATAAATTTTGAAAGGAAAAAAAAAGTATTTGTAATTCTTGAAAAGGAAGCAATGAAAGTAAAGGAGCAACTCAGATTTGGATACTCCATGTGAATACTGCCCTTCTTGAATGAAAAACAGTTTGCTGTCTTGTGAACTATGTCACTAAATCCTACTTGCGCAGTGCTACTCTGAAGAATACAAGTCTTGCATTTGCTTTTTCTTATTTGAAAATTGATAAACAGCTGGCCAGAAAGTGCAACATAAACTGTGTCCTGGAATGTCTCATGATGTTATATTCATTTGCTCAGTAGATATGTATAGGCCTTCCTATCAGATAGACAAAGATAAAATATAGTATTTGAATTTCTCTCAGAATTTGCAAGTACTGCTTAAATCATAGTAGACATTCATAAGGGCATATTAATATCTAAACTGAAATGCTAGAAATGAAACCTAAACCAAAGGCAGGGGACTTGCTGTCTGCTAAAAAGATCAAGTATAGGTAGGTCAGGTTTTGAGAAAATACTGAACCATTGGCTAAACAAAAATTATTTGCTCCAAAGATATTGAACATGCCTGAGCTTTAAATCTTTTGTTGGACCCTATTCAGGGTCTTCATTTTAGACTTTTTACAGAGTTCTCTCTCTGTAAGTCGATAAGGAAGATATACTGAATATTTTCTGGAAATGTTTTGAAAACCTTAATGTGATTAATTTGTTATGCTTCAGCTTGCGTAGGGACAGAATAACTCTCCTATGGCTTGAAAAACAGCAATTTTTCTTTCTCTGAAAGGCAACACAGCTTAAGAGCAGACCTGGTTTCAATGTATTACAGAACATGGTTTCACTCATAATAATTGGAGACACATCTTTAATAATCTCAAGCAATGAGCTGAATAATGCAAAACTGCAAGGCTGCTGACATAAAATGTGTATTCACATGCCAAGTTCGGAGAGATGTTGCCGCTAGTTTTGACAAGCAACTAAGGAACAGATTTTGCTGCTTGAAGACAGAAAGAAAGGAAGTTCTACAGCTGTTTTGCGTTATGCTTACGTCTGGTGTGGGCTAATTATTTACAAAAATTCAAAGGGAAAGGTCAGGCAGAGAACCCTTCCCTTTCTGTCCTTGAGGACTCAGGGACAGTGTAGCAATTAGATACAGATGTGAAGAAATAATGCTATGATTTGAAAATACTTGGATTCCTGTCCTGTGCCCTCTATTAAAGGTCCATAGACTGTAGAAGCAGAAGAGTGGCCACTCCCACATGAAAGGCCATGCCTGCTTGTTTATTTTGCTACCATACAAATGCATTTTTATCCCATCTGTGCAAAATCTGTTAAGTTGCATAGTATCGAAGAGGTGGAGAAATGCAATACTCCGTGTTGCTGGATAGCCAAGCCAGTGAGACTATAAGAGAAGTGAGCTACAGCTGTATGACAGAGGTCCTTTTTCCCTGTGCAGTAAGAAGGAATTGCTATAACATCATGGGGGTAGGGGGGAAGGGGAGGAGGCTGGCATTAAGCTGCTGTAGTATATAAATCTTGTGTTTTCTTTTTATATTTTATATATTTTTAAAATTATTTTCTATTTCTTGTTGGTTCTGCTGCATACTTTGAGAGACACCTATAATAATTGTTTTTCCTTCCTGTGCCATTTCCTATTCTCTTTGAAAGCACTGTAATAACCATGTAAAAAGTAGTGATGGCTGCTAGTCAGCTGTATGTTTACTTTGTGTAGTATGCATGCCAGATTTGCACCCAAATTGTCTAGATGTCTAGAGAAATAAAGTCTTAGCCAAGGAATAAATCAAGCATGGCATATCTAAAATGTGCAGAGGCACTTGTGTTATCCTAGGCAATTTTGAAATTAGGAGGCAAAAAGAAAAGAATACCTTTTTCCTACAGAAAAATCTCATAGGATTTTTTTTGCCTTTTAACAAGGCAATGTATCAAATAAGGCTTTAACTGTTTGTATAACACATCCTTTACCTCTAAGGTATTAAACTGCTTCCTAAAATTTAAGATAATAGGATGTAAGATACACAGCCACAGAAGCACAGTATCCACAAATAGAGTGATTTTTTGATCCATTTGTGAGACAGGAACTTACCTGATTTTGCTACTGTGTAAATTGCAGTTAATGGCTGAAAGAACTAATTCAGTGTCCTTGAAGGAAGAAGTGTACTGTTTCAGAGGGCTATCTATGCATACTCTTAATACAGATATCTCTAATAGCAGAAAACTGTCATGCAGGATTTATTCTGATCTCCTCCAAAATAGTCCATCCATTTTGTTCATCTTCAGAAGGGACTTGAAATTAAATGTGTTTAAAATGGAACCTTTGCTTATTCTTTGCTCCTCTATCTGTTCTGCTCTGTCTTGTGTAGTAAGGCAAGCTGTCATGGCCTCTTTCTTTTTGTAATAACCGTAGGGACCAGTTCCATTTTGTGGCTACTTCAGAGTATGTGAAGTTGGACTTTTGCCACTGGAGGCGTACTTTTAGTATGGCCATCGACATTAGCCTGGATCTCTGGGTTCCAACATCTGCACAACCACCCTTTTAAAAACAGAACATTTGTTTTTAAGTAAACTTTTACATTTCTTCAGTAAATTGTGTTTTTATCCAAGTCTTCATATTTGAATAATCTGCTTCGCTTTTGTACGTTAAACTTCATTATGGGATTTTCCTCCCCCGCAAAGAAGACGCTTTTATGGTTACAGTACAGTACTGGTTTTCAGGAAATCAAGAGTTCAGTTTCTGGTTCAACCACAAATTTCCTGTGTGATAGCTTACTATCTCTGCCTTGGTTCCCCACAGATGTAGTGATGATGTTTTATAAATTTGCAGGTTAGCAGGGCCCATCTTGATCATTTAATCTGATACTCTGCATAACGGAAATGAAAAAAATTAATTGCTTGCAAAAATGACAGGGTTTGTTTCTGCTGTAACATCTTGGAAGGTTTAGCCAGCCTTGATTTTGTTCAAGAATCCACCGTTTCCTCTAGTGAAACATTCTCACCATTAAGAGTCTTCAGTGGTAATGTTTTTTTTTTCTTCTTCTTTTTGAGTTTTACCTAAAAGTTTGCTTTTTTTCCCAGAAGTAAAAGACTTGGTTAAGTAAAATTCTTAGACTAGCCAAGACATTTCTTAATAGTTTTCCTTGGCTAAATTAAAGAGGTCCCTTAGTCAGTCAACCTGAGTGTTCAACATAGCTCATTCTTTGGGTTAAGGAGGCACTAAATGGTTGGAGATTCACTATGTGTGCATGGATCAACTGTACTGTGCATGCGAAATAGGACCATATTTTCAGAATACCTTTATTATAAGGGTTTATTCCTATTTGCTTCCAGAGTTAGTTGGCCAGGACTACATTTCTGCAGTTTAATGCAGTGGCATTTTCTTTTCTAGAAATAGTTTGGAAAATGCTGCTTTGAACTGGGCTTGAGGTGGTGACTTGTTGCCATGAGGTTTCACTGCATGCATGTGTAGCATAGAGTGTGCATCTTGAGCCAAAAACAGTTAATATGGTGCAAACTTTTGCAAAAGGGTTTTCAGGGAAGCTGGCCAGTAGAAGCAGGCTGCTAACCACAAACCCTTTCCGTCATGAGTTCTTTAGGCGTCTTATATTCATTCTGGATTTTTGTTCTGAACCCTTTTCACTGTTCGGTTTTGGCAGCTATAACTATATGCAGTTTTGTTGATATAAAAGCACGATTACTGCTACCTCTTATTTTTGCTTAACATTTTGCTCCAGCATATATATCCAAATATTACACTTCTGTTTCAATAAGAACGTTCCACTGAGAGCTCGTGCTCAGGTGCAGTCAACACCATCCCATGTCTGCTAATGGAAGGCTAATCTGAGCACTCCTTAGTACTCTTTAGCCATACCTTATTTTAAAAAGCAGAAGAAACTGCCCGTGTGTTAATCTTATTGACTTTGCTTTAAGCAGGTGAAGGACTACTTTGCAGCTCTGCCAACAAGAAGAATCATAAGGACAGAATGTTACGACAAGACATAGTGGCAAGCATTGAGACACCAACTCCACAGTCTAGATTCTGCAACTAGCATGGGGTTTTTTGGTCGGTTAGCTTCTTTAAGTAATTTTTCTGAGTTTTTACTTTAATGCAATTAGTAGTCTGCAATTTACTGAAGCTTCGTTTGATTGTGTTAAAATGGATGTTTTTCAACTGAGTGTATTTCTAGGCAATTCATATTGTTTTTCATGATTGAACTCTCACTGTCATTATTTATTGCTCCACTATGTCTTTGTCATCACAAAAGTTGTCTAAAATTATATTTTCTTTCAAATCACTTAACTACTTATGAAGCTATAGAACAACAGAAGGTTGCAAACAGAGTGATCCCTTTGATACTCAACTAGAAATATCTATCTGTTGAATTTAACAATTTGCTATGTGCGGGTGTTCTGTTTTTCCTCATCTCCCCTTTGAAATTCTGATTTATCAGAATGACAAGCAAGACAAAGCCAGATGTCTTACAGAAGTCCTCTGTGCCACCACAATTATTTTGTCAGCCCAAATAATGACCCCATTTAAAGAAGGTGTGGAGGCTGGGAACAGCCTATTTTCTCTAGAAGCGACTAGAGTGATGCTAATTATATACCTGTCTGTTATTTTCTTATGTGTTAAAGACCGCAGAGACCTCACTGGTCAATTGTTTCTCAGTATTCCTGGATAGCTAGTTATAACTTTCATTCTCTCACTTCGTTTCATTTTCTTAAATAGCACTTATTTTCCAACTGTCATATTATTTTATTTTTGGAACACAGTCAGTACTAGGCTTGTAATGTTCTGATGTCTAGTGATACTTCAAGGCATGTCTGTTTAGTCCTAGTAATTGCTTATTCTGTTCCAAAAAACCTACCTTAGATAATATTAAAGTTCCTTCAAAATGCAGCCCCATTTACACCTTAACTTAGCCTTGAAAACAGGTACAGAAACAGTATGGGTTTCTGCTCTTATTCCACCCTGCACTGATTTCTGTATCACTTCTCACAGTATGTACATGCCTTCTAGGGGCATGTTAAGATACGTGGTATAATATTTTTTCCTCTGCACTTAGGAGAAGAATGACTTGTCTGTGCAGGATATCGGGTGGTTGCTAGAAGTGGCAAAGTAAGGAAAAGAGTGCCTTGCATCACAACGGAAGATGATAAAGCTTATAATAACCCTCAGTTTCTCATAGTCTTAAGAAATAGAAGTGGGAGAGGCTACGGAAGTTGTTACTCTGTTGTTGCTCCTTCTTTCTCCTTCCCAATAGAATCAACTTGATCTGAACTACTCTGACAAGTGTTGCCATCAGAATTCATTACACAGTATTCAGACAGACCTGTGCAAATTCTCTCTTTCAAAGATAAAGTTCACTTACGTGTTAAAAAAAAAAATTATTCTAGTAGGGCATTGACCTGTTGATTTTAGCCCTACTTGTGATGCTTTTTGGTCTTTTTTTTCTGTCCCAGACCACTGAAACTCTTAGCAAAAGCGTAAAACTTTAATTGTGTGTGAGAAGACAATACAAAAAGCATATGAACATGTTTGGGATATTTAGGTAGCCTTGCTGCTGCAGAGAAGAAAGGAATTCCTAATGCAGGGTTTTAAGATGAGAGGACTAGTAAAATCTTAAAAAGATGAACTTAAGCCAGACACTCAGGATTCATCTGAAAAACTTAAGTATTCATGTTTAAAGTTTTGGGGTTTTTCTAAATTCTCTAAATGTTATTTTCCTTCTATACCCCTCTGCACTCCCCCGCTCCCTGTTCTTGTTTTCCCTGCTCTTATTCTTTCCCATCCTCTAGTTTTCACACCTTCTAGTTGCCATCCTGCCCCAAGTTTCCTCTCCCCACTTCTCTGTGTCCCCTTTTGCACTAATCTAGGTCCTTGAATTCTGTAGAGAAACTATATTTATTAGATAAGTTTAATAAAAAGTCATCCCTTTTCAAGTTAGTATGACGAACTGAACTGCAGAATCTGCAGCTTCATACAGTTGAGAAACCAGTAATTTGTTACTTGTACCTGGGAATATTTTTCACTACAGGGTTTAGGAAACTACAAAAATTTTTGTTTGAATAGATTGTCCGCTCTGTAGGCATATAGGCACTTTAGATATGAATATATATGATACAATGTAAATACACAGTACATCTATATACCTACACACACACAGAGGCACACACACTGTCATATGTGTATGTCTTTTAAGTAGCAGCGGATGACATGCTGCCAGGAAACTTTACATTGTTTCTGCACTTCTAGATAAGGCTCTAAATTACGAGTGGTACTGGCTGTGCCTAAATTGAAAGATAATAGGAAACGGTACTAGCAAGCTGCCACATAAATAAATAGTTGAAAGTGAAAGGAGGAAGGTAGATTGAGCAAGCAGCTCATGAGAAAGTATTCATTTCCAAAATGCAGCACAGAAAGAAGAAAACTAAACGGAGACGGAATCTTAGACGTTCACTCAGTACATTAAGTTTAATGGTTCTATCAACGGCTTCATATGACAGGAAATGATCTGGGCGTTTTGTTCACTTATTCTGGATGCCCTTAGTTTCAGAGAGCAACTGGCAACATGGATTGCACCTCGGAAGGGGACAGCTGAACTCTCCCTCTGGCTTTAGTGAGGAAAGAGCAGCGATGAAATCCGTGGACTGTGTGCACGTCATCCAACAGAAGGATACCGCCTCCTCTCCCTCTGCCCCCCCTGGTGCTGCTTCAGGCACCACGGGACTTTTTTCTGTCACATTCCTGCGGCTTGCAATGCTCCTGTCCTCTTGTCTTGCAGCATTGTCTCTTTACCATGTTATCACCCTGAAAACAGAACTAGAAGCTCTGCGCAGTGAGTTGATCTACAGGGTCCAGGCAAGGTCTCCGCTAGACCGGCCACCCGTGTCCCCTGATGAAAATAAAGTGGGTACCCCTGTTTCTTCCTTCATGCAGGTGTCTGCAGCTGGCGCCAGGCAGGTAAGCTGGAAGGGTGGTTTTTGGCTTGCAAGGGACGAGCAAATGTGAGGCTGCTTTCACTGACTGTCGCTTCTCCCTGTTAGGAGAACAGGCTTCCAGGTCCTAGCCCAGCTGAAAGCTTCCAAAAGGAAATCTGGAACAGGAGCAGAAACAGGGGGACAAGATCTGTTGTCCACACAGAAGACACAGGTAAATAGCACCTGGTGGAATGGGTTGGGATGCCACAGTTGGGTACTGTCTTGAGAGAAGCAGCAGTGCTCAACTCATATCTTGTCCTGTCAGCCAATCTGTGCTCCCAGAGCCCGTTAAGGTTTTTACAATTATTGCTGAATGAATGGTGTTAACTGTAGGTATATTCTCTTAATGGTTACCATACTGTTTAAGGTACCAGATATTCATGCTATCTGCAGCTTGAACTTTGAATGTTAGATCCCATATCTGCTTCTTGTAATGGAGGTATTTCTCGATGATGCGGTAGATTTGAGATGGTATTTTGCTCAATTCTTCAGATGGTAAATTGCTCAATTCTTAATCCATCATTCTCAGTTCAGGGTAATTCCTAACTTGTTTCTCTCTGATTAATATTAGGGAGGGAAAGCTATTATTAAAAATGCCAAGTCATTTTTCTGGGAAAACATGTTCATCCTAAAAGAGAGAAGTAACAAGAAAGCTCCTTAACTTTAGGGAAGTAGGAGCTTTCAAAGAGAAAGGCTGGCTTGTACCTGTCAAAAGAGGCAGACCACAAGGAATTCAGTTGTTTAACATCATTTCTGCATTAAGCCAATCCATTAATATAATTAGCAAAATTAATAAAGGCATGCCTATCCAGTAAGATTTTTTATCATGGCCTTTCCAAAAGGTGCTACAGAGAACATCACCAAAGACTGTGCTCCATAAAAGACATCTGATGTATATTATAATGTTGGAACATTAATGAGATATATTTGTTTCTTTGGGGGACAAAATGCCTGCTTTTTTTCTTTTTCTCTTTCCAAACACGATGATGCTTGATAGGATGAAATACAGAATTTTATTATAACAATTTACATACATACTCTAATTACACCAAGTAACTAAAAATATTCCTGAGTTACTAAATCAGGTCAATCCTCTTACAGATACTTTTAGACCGTTTTAACTGATGAAAGCTAATATCTTAAATTATTAATAGATGAAGTTAAAATGGAGTAATTTGTAGGTAAATACTAAATCAGACTTTGTTTAAAATGTGCTTTTGATTGACTAATTAATGTGAAATGTATTTTACTTAAGCTTCAGCAAGCTAAATGAAATGTAAGTTCTAGAGTATAATCACTCTATCTACCTCCAAGTCTCTCAAAAGAGAATATTCATTTAGGACATCACCCAAAATCCATAGGTTTAAATGGGATTTATTCTATTTCATTTGGTTCAGGGTCTTGGCTAAGAGTGATTTCGCAAACAGGACTGAGGACAAGATTGCTTAAATTGTATTGCTTGTAGCCTGTTTCCTATCACGGGAGTCACAGAGCTTCCCTGCTCTCCTCACCCTAGCATCTCCCAAATAAAAACTAGTGATCTTTTATACCTAAAACACAACTATCTTCAAAAATAAGGAGGCATGTCTTTTCTTAAATGAATGTTATTCAGTTCCCTTAACAGTAGCTTTCATCTTTATTCTTATTGCTATTTGAGGGTGTGTTGGGGAGAGGAGAGTTTTGGGCTCCTCAGCTGTGCTTCTGGCAGATGTAAGGTTCTTCTCATCAGGGAGCCACCTCTGATTATACCTATTTATCTTTCTTCACATAAAATTCTAATTAAGCTACTTATTTCCGTAAGCCTTTTTTTTTTTTTTTTTTTTTTTTAAGATACAACTGGCTTTAAAATTGTTTAGGATGGATAACTGAAAGCACAGAATATGAACATTCATTTAAAAGGAAAAAGCTGCTTAGGTTGTCCTACTACAAAAATGTTTTCTAAAACACAACCATTATGGTTTTGTATATAAAAAAGAAAAAAACTAAATTACAAATTTTGCACTTATATAATAGGTCATCTGTTAGACAGGGTTACTTTTCTGCTGCCTCTACTTACAACAAATTAAACTTGTCAGAGTTCAATAAGATGTTACATTTTCTCAGATCAAACTTCACTGATGACCATGAGCCTACTAGTCAATGTCAAATTTTGTTTTAGCAGAGTGAGTGAAATAAGAGGACATGGTGTTGTTCATGGTGCTGAATCCTGTCTGTTACTTGGTCATGTACGCACATTTACTAGCCCTGCATTTTGATATTCTCGTGTCCATTTGTGGGTACCAGAATCCCAGCAGCCTCCAAATCATCCTGCAGATGCACTGCACTCATTCTGGTATGATGGCAGATAAATTAGGGTATTGAGTGACGTGACATGTTCTTGTCCTATTTCTGTTTGCTTCAACAAGATCTCAAAGTAGAGTCTCATAATTAATTGTTGACCCATAATTTCACTTTAACAATTTCACAATTCCTTAGAAAGTGAATACTTGAAAATGTCACTGACATACACCTGCTTCTCATCAGAGAGCAGAAGTAAAATATAGAACCATTATTTTGTACATTAAGTCGTAGTTCGATTCTGTTTTCTTTTTAAATTTTAATTACTAATTTCCAGAAATGGATGCCCCATGATTCTTTTTAGGCCCAGCACAGGCTTTCTTGAACATATGGAATTTCCGTTTTTTTTTTTTCTGTTTGCTTGATGTTGTGTGCATAAAAGTAGCCATGAATTAGAGTTTTAATTTAAATGACAATTGAAAGAAAATGGATCTAACACAATGTTGTTTTTTTCATATTTTTATGGGGTATACATTTGTCTATATTCATGCATAAAACTATTAGTCATCAGTAGTTGTATGTACATTTTGTGTCTTGAGAAAATTTCCAGCTCAAGTTGGTTGGAGAGATGAGTTTCAAGCATCAATTCCAAATACAGCTGTACAGTTAGCAGTCAGAACCAGAGTTCTTGATACAATGAGTAGGAGTTAATTGGTGATTTTGAAAGGTACATATTATTAATATGCAGGCAGACAGATCATCTAACCATTTCTGGCAAATGTCATATCAGGACACATAAGAACAGATATAATTTTTCTTATTTGTCTTTCTTTTTATAAATTTTGCCCGTAGAGGAAAATTGCTACACAACAAAAACCTCTCCTGAATTTAATACCCTGGTCACAATTATTGATTGCCTTGCCTGCATGTTTCTCTCTAAGATGTATGTGCGCTTGAGTCCAGGAACAAGATATAAGTTCCATTACCTAAGCCAGTCCAATGTACGAATGTCAAGTTTCATTTACACTATCTCTCTGTGCCTTGTTCTGATCATTATTGTGGGATTCTGATTCCCGCGGCTAGCTAGGGAGGTGAGCATCAGGCCTTCTGCATGTTTCAGATTCAGGCAACGTTCTGCTGTGATCAGATTGGAGCGACCATGGACTATATTTACTTTGGTGTATTGAAGTTATCCATCTCAACCAGTCTGATTGAGTGTATGGAAGGAACTGAGGAGAAATTCTAAGTAATTCCACAAAGCAGTGAAACAGGCTAACCTCGCATGTGACTTGGCAATTTATTTTTTTTTACTAGCGGTTCCCAGGTTCTAACCCAATATCCATTGTGTCCACGGGAAGTAACTATTGCCATGCAAGCATGGCGTACATGTTGTGAGAATTTTGCCATTGTTCTTGGTATAATTACCTTACTGGCAAACTGGTACATTTGTTGGTTAGAAGCGTTTTGACTCTGTATGTTGTTTAGATCTCTGTGACAGAGGGATAGCAAGAACTTTTACAAGTGAAACTTGACTTTAGCGATCTTCGAATCAAGAAACCTAACCTTTTGTTACTAGTCTAAACACATGCCACATGTAAAATTCCCTCAGCAAATATTCAAAATACTTCTTATTTTATTATTTGAAGAGGGGAAATATAAGAGTTCTCTTAATAAAAAAAAAAAAGGGCCTACTTCTTGGAAAGATATGTTGTTCTTTTTTGTTTCTGCTGACAACAGGCTAACTCAAAAGGAACTAGGCCCTTCTATGCAAAAGAATAGAAAATTACTTGATACAATGCTTGCAATTTTACATGAAGAATTCCACTTACTGAATGAATGAATCAGTGTTGCGTATTACACAGAACACTGTGCAATCAAAAATACACAAAATAGGCTCTAATTTTTAAAAATAATGTTCTATTTTATACTGTATAATAGAAGTCTATATAAAGTATTCTTAATTCTTAGTAAATTATTTCCTTGTTATTCTGATTGTAACACATTACTGGTAATTATGTTAAGGTCAAAATAATGTTACCTATATCTGTAACTATGACCAAGCCCTTTTAATGCAGGGACTGATTTAATCCATGATTAATGCCATATAAACACTTCTTAATTAAAAAGCACCAAATTAACCAGTCTATAAAAATGCACAAGCAAAAAGTAAAAGAAGATCTCTTGTGATGAGAAATGAAGAAGTTAAAGGAAGAAGCACTGCAAATTTTTCAAGAACATGCATATAATTTATAAACTGAATTATCTAGTGTTTAAGTACTTTTCAGGAAGTCTACTGGGAACAGATCTAGACCAAAGAAGGAACCTAAACAAGCAGGTCTGTTTTTTAAAGTTCAAGTTTTTTGCTTGTTTTGATTTCAGCAAAAAATGAGATATCTCAGGCCTCAGATACCAAAACTTAAAAATCTATGCATGAGTTCACAGATAACAAACTTGAAATTTTGTTTAGATGGATTATGAAGGTAGATTGCAAAATATTAAAATGATTATGCAAGTTAAATAGTACAAAAACTTGCATGGGAGGGCAAATTTGATTTTGCCAATATCAGGTCTTCAATCATGCAGATAAGCAGAAGCCTGCATTCCTATCCTGCTGCAAAAGCTAACTTTTTTTTAAAAATTGTGGTTATATTGCTCAACCAGTGGAGAACACATCCCTTCATGTGCTGGCTTTGGTTTATAAAGGCATCTGGAATCACTAATTTCTTCAGAACTCGCTGCTCTGTTCATGGAAGAAGAGAGATTCTGAAATGTTCTCCTCCCCACCCACACCCTGCAGAGTGGTTAGAATCAGAAAAAAAAAATGTTCGTCAAAGCAAAGCTATTATATGAAGTCACAGGAGGATGGGGCACACTTTGTTGTTCTAGATACATTCTGTTTTATACAGCTAGACCTCATGGTGACACTCAGTCTAGATATTTTTACACATTTTTAAGATGTATTTTACGAATCCTATATTCTGCTTGCATTATTAATTATTTAAAAATACTTTAGACTACAAACCTGATGCTCAGGTTTGATTTACACTGGGCTGAAGGGCATTCAGGTAGAGCTTTTGATTTATTCTGCTCAGTACTGATAGTAACTATTCAACCCCTATTTAGTAATGGATATATTCTTGATATTGTACTTCAGGTAAGATTTGGGTCCTTCTTGGAATAGGACTAACATTTCCTAACAATCTTAACATTTTACTGAAAATCCCTATTAATTTACCTAGAAAATATACTCTGTATATCCATATCTTCTCCTTAATAATAGTATTGTTTACGCTGAATTTGTTTCAATGAATTACTTAATTTTAAGCATGTATGTAGTTCCACTGAGGTCAAAGTGAAGTGCTTGTATATACTGGAAATAGTTATGTGTCAGTCTTGGCTTCTGAACATTTTTTTGAAGCATGTTGTTGTTCAATCCCTCAAACACTTTTTTAGATATTATTTGTCCTTTGTGGCTTTAGGTAAAATGGCCACTGTGGTAATTTCTGTTCTCTTTATTCTTGGGAATGACACTGCTGTATCCATATTTCTCCATGAAAAGCAAGCTTAGTATATTCTGTGGATCCTTATTTCTATCTGCACACACTAAAAAGAGAGACAGTGGGATTTTTTTTAGAGACTATATGTAGATTTGATATCTGTACAATAAAGGAGAGTTGGTATGTGTTTTAAAAAGATGGAAAAGATCTCAGACTGTACTGAACTTGCTAATTTTAATTACTGTGTAGCAGTTCTCAGCAATGATGACTAGCATTCCAATGATGCAAACAACTGAAACATAAATCCAGACTTGCAAACTGTGAATCAAGATAGTTTCAAGAATGTCAATCAATCAAGTTTGCAGAGCAGGTTTAACAAGAATTGCCAAAGCAGCCATAACTTTCACTGCTTGTGGACACTACTAGGTGGTACCCAGCTGGATAGCAGCTCGTTAGTGTGAATCATAACAAATCCTCTCTTCTTTGGTTAGTGGAAAATCCAGTGGCCACACTAGTGAGTTCTTTTAAAAGCAGGAATTAAAATTTTGATTCAGCTTACTGAAATACTAGGGAACTGGTAAATTCCATTCACTAGGAAGGCACTTTGCTCCAAAGGACAGTGAATGAATACCTTGTGAAATACATTGCCTGATGTGCTCTGTTGCACAACTCCAGAAAATCACATTTTGATTTTATTTGGAAGCTGCTTTTTCAGAAAATTCTGTTGCTTGCTATTGTGATTGATAGAAAAGTGATTGAAGTATAAAACCTTTTCCAATTTTGTGTTGGCTTGGTTTTTCTATTCCTTATCACAAGGCAGGGAATTCAGATGCCTTTAAATTCTTGGTTTGAAAAATCTATAGATTTTGGCACATTATTGATGAGTATTGATAGGACTCAAGGACATGTTTCAGTGTAGGAGACAAGAGCTTGCAGGATAGCATTCCCGTTAACATAAGTAGGGCTTACAGGTTGTGTGATCATTGTGACATTGGTGCGTTCCCAGATGTGCACTTGAATCTTTGACTGCTCCCAGCTTGCAATGCTGAGTACTGGTGAGCACCCAGCCCTCTTCTGGTATTTTCAGGCAATTTCCTTGGAAAGGAGACTTAGATACAGAGAGGGGCTTCTTTCTATTCAAATCCTCTCAAATCCTGCTGTGCAGTGAGAGGTTTGTGCTGCTGGGCACTTGGATGCACATGTGGGTACCACTGGCAGATGTAGAAACAGGATCCCGTGGAGTAGGGCGCTGCCCATTATAGCAAGAGTGGCCAAATCTGACCCACAGCCTTCTTACCTGAAAAGAGGTAAACAAAAATGGAGATTCAGCAATCCACAGCAGAATTTTCTTCTCTTGACTCTTACTAAATTCATTTGGTTTCTATCAAGTACAGTAAATACTGCTATTCTGTTTTCTGACCTTCAAGGTAATATTAGAACCAGATGCTTTCATTAAAATCTGCTCCAAGCAAATGCAACTATCCTTTTCTTCTTTTATCTTGTTCCCTGACATTTATGCTTAGCAATTTTTTAAAAAGATCTTTGTTTCACTTGCGAGCCTATATTTTAACATACTGCAATATTTTTCTCTGATCAAACTCCTAGTTTCTCATTAGTGTCACCCGTCTCTACAGTTTTGAGTAACACATCAGTTTTGACAGATACTAAGCTATTTGCTATGTGTGCATTAACTTGCTAACAGTCATCTCTGTATCTTCCCTCTTCGTCTCAGTATAGGTTGATTGAGTGTGGGTATCTGAAAACGTATTGAAAGTACATATGTATGGATTTTGCGAATTTATTTTGAAAGTACCATGTAACCAGTATATATGACTAATATTTTACAGCAACTATGACTATAAACTAATTTCTTTAAATAATATAGTAAACATCATTAGAAAATCTGATATCTCTAATAGTTGACAGGGTTGGGTTTTTTTTTTTTGAGCTTTTGCTTAGAAAATTAACAAAACTAATCGATCTGATGATTCCTAGCTCATTTGGCTTACTGTTATATTTTTCAATTATATTAGGACCAGAGATTAAAACAAGCAAGTATTACTCGTGCTACTGTCTGAGGCCTCCTGCTTAGCTGCATGATCTCTGAAAGTTATCTAGTACGTGTTGTGGTATGATTTTTGTTTTGGCATGTTTGAGTACAATCTGCGTTAGAATCAATAGATTATGTTTTCAAATAAATGGTGAGACCGAAAGAATATTTTTTTTTCATGTTCCTCTTTCTTTCTTTTTTAAAATTGTTTTAAAAGCTTGCTCTGTTCTATTACTGATTTATCTTTCTTTGATTTCAAAATACTTTCACTTTGCAGTGCTGCAGGCCTGCTTGCAACTGATCGCTGACAGCAAAAGTGATATCCAACAGAAAGGTAAGCATATGTTCCATGATTTATAGCTAACTATTCCATGTATTAACTCTTCCATTCAATTTTATCTAACTTCAAAGCAGTAACTGAGTTATGTCGCTGAATTTAAAAAAAAAAAAAAAAAAAAAAAAAAGAAGAGGTCCCTGCATCTGGACAACTCTTGCAAGTATCCTCTTTTCAGTGGGGAAATCCAGCTAGTGAGACTGGAAGTCTTGACTAGAAGTCAGCTTTGCTAATTTTTGGCAGATGAAAATGAAGAAACTAACTTTTCTTTCTGATTACCCAAAAATTATTGTTTCTTTTAGATGATTCAAGCATTGTCCCTTGGCTTCTAAGCTTTAAACGTGGAACTGCTCTGGAAGAACAAGGAAATAAAATAGTGATCAAAGAAACTGGATATTTTTTCATATATGGCCAGGTGAGAAAGCTCAATTTTCATCAGCATCTGACTTCTTTAAGTATTTTTAATGTCTCCATACAATATGTTTGAAGTCTGCACCTCTTCATTTTGTAGGTTTTATATACGGATACAACATTTGCTATGGGACACTTAATACAGAGGAAGAAGGCCCATGTGTTTGGTGATGATCTCAGCTTGGTGACATTGTTTCGTTGCATCCAAAATATGCCACAGTCTTATCCGAATAATTCTTGCTATACTGCTGGTAAACATCTAAGTTCTCCTTTTCTTTGTTTGCAAATAAACTGTATCAAATAGAATCTGTAGTGTTAGGTGATTAAGTATTGTGGCAGTTGAAAAGAAAATGGACTGCGTTCATGGATCTGGTTAATTGCAAAATTATAGAATACTTTCAAAAAATATGGTTTTATATAAAGTATCAGCAATTGGAGGGTATGCACCTAACTTAGTTGATCTGAATAATTCCCCTCTCTCCATTGACCATATAATGTGGTTAGATACTGTCGTGCTTTCAGTTAGAAGCCTGAAGCAGACAAAGGGTGTACATACTGACCTTATTGAAGAACTCAGTTTAACTTAGGGGTTGAATTCCACATTTAGTTATCCCAATAAAATATTTAGGACCTATGTTCTGCTTTAAAACATCATATATGAATTTTAGCCACCCAATTTTTGCATGCCTTACTGTGGCATTTCCAAAGATATTTCTTATCAGCTTAATTCTCCACTCCTTATAATGGCTACTGCAGTTTTACTATTTGGTTAGACGAAAAATGATTAATTCCTATAAGGAGGTCTTTCTGACTCCACAAATTAGAAACAGCACAAGAAAGACCAATTAAAATATTTAATGCAAGTCCAGCAGGCTCAATGCTCAATATATATGTATACTCCTGCAGTAGCATATAAAGAATTATTGTCAAGGTCTATTAAACCTCATTTGGCAGCTCTTATCTGTCTGTCTGTCCCCCTTAATGGTGGATTTGAGGGTTTTCTCTTCTGTTACTTTCCAGCAAGATCTGTGTGAATAAAAACTCTTTCTTTTCAATGCCTTATAAAAAAGTGGGTAACACTGAGTGATGGAGTTGACTGTTGGCAAGTAATGGCATTAAACAAATAGGATGGGGGAAGGAAGCTTATTTTTTTTCCAGATAAAAATAAATTAGCTACTTCCTTGTGGCAATTGAAGCTGTCCAAACATTTTCTTCAAATTTCTGCCCCTCCACCCCCACATTCTGGCATCATAACCACCTTCAATTTCATCTGTTATCTTATTTCACCCTTGTATTACGCCTCCCCTTTCTTAACTAGGATCTCTACTCCATCCTGCCACTTCACGGGTCCTGCTTCCCAAATTCCCACCCTTCTGCTTTCACCTGGGAAACCAAATCTCACTGCAATATCTTATGCTGTTGAGCCTGTGTCACAGCAGATGTTAGATGTGCTCTCAGCTCAGTGACTACAACTTGAAGGCGAGGTGCTTTTGGTTATCATGTCAGCTGATGTACGACTGGCAGGAAGCAGACTTTTGTGCTCTGCAGTTGCAGTGGATCAGCTGATGTCTGGTAACTTCATTGGGTTGGTAAAGCTCATGAGACCTCCCCAGAAGTGTGGGAACGGAGCGGTCTAGGACCAGAAATACCCAATGCTGACCTTGACTGTCACATCACCATAACATGAGGAATCTGGGTACACCACTGTTATGAATTTTTGCAGCGTTTGCTTAAGTGAACTGTGATATGCTGAGTACAGAGTGGAAAGTAGGTCCAGCTCCACAGAGGATGTTAAGTGTCAGCTTTGGGTAGGCTGCAATTTGTAAGATTGTGCCTAAAGATAAAAAAACACTTGTCACAGTAACAAGCCATGCTTATATTTGTAAGAAAGATGATGTGTAATGACTTTTTGAATACCATTTATGAAAATAATGTATTTGAAATATTAACTTAAAAATATTCCAAATTTTTTGCCAGGCATTGCAAAATTAGAAGAAGGGGATGAACTTCAACTTACAATACCACGGAGAAGGGCCAAAATATCCTTGGATGGAGATGGTACTTTTTTCGGTGCAGTTAGACTCCTCTGAAGCCCTTCATTTCTATTATCATGCTTAATGCAGTTTTCCTCTTTTCCGATGCCTTTGTCAGAAAAAATATTGAATTGTAATAAAGCTGCCAGTTCAGTCTCTCCCCATCCACCACCAGCTTCTGAGAACTTTTCTTCAGTTTAATAAGCGAACCCAAAACAGGAAATGCACCAGACATACTTGTGAGATATAACCATCATGTGATTGCCAGAAAGCCAATTTATTTTAGACAATGGGAGACTCTAAATAACAACTGTAAAGCAATGGGTTTTTGGCTTTGAAACAATTTCTTATCCATAAGGAGTTGACCATAAAGTATAGCATAAACAGGACCATTGACTATCAAATTATTATCCATAATCAAAAAGGAAAACTAAAACACAAGTACATCGTAGTTTTGCTTTATTTCATCAACAAAATATTTCAAGTATAAAGTATGAGGAAGAAACATCAAACAGTAGATTCCTCATCACAAAATGGAGGTGTCAGGTGGGTTTTGTTGTGTTTTTTTTTTGTTTTTTCTTTGACACCGAGATTTTGGGCAAGGAAAAATTCTAAATGTATGGGATAATGAAAAGTCTAAATGTATCGGATAATGAAAACAAACTCCTCAGAAATATATAGAATAGTAGCCACTGGCTTGCTTCTTCCTTGTGAACAAAAGGTGTATAAATTACTAATATCTATTAGTATTTACTAATTAGAACTAATTTTACTGGAAAAAGGACATGTAAGATGCTTCAACAACTCAGTCTTCAAAGCACTGTTACCCATCAAGGAAGATGTGCATACTTCTATGTAAGCAAGGCAGGGACAGAAAGAAACACGGCGAGATTAGACACAATACAGTAGTTGGAATTGGATTTCTGGCTTCATAATTTCTGCAGTCATATATAGATGATGTGTATATATATACAGTATGTATATGTATATATATGAAAGTATGTACACCCACATATATAAGCCTTTGACATTTGGGCATAGAATTTTATCTTCTGAATAGTTTATCCAATGGAAATATTACTGCATACATATTTTTTTTATTTCTCTTGCTTTTTGCTATGATCCATTCTATGCAATATAGTAAAAAGAAAAATAAACCTGGAACCAGCCATAGAACTAAGAAAATACATTTATATCCCAGAAATCTGGGCTCAATCCATAGGTTAACTATAGGCTTTTTCTGCATTTTTGAATAAATTGCTCAACTCTGTTTTATAAAAAAAAAAAAAATCAGACCTATAGAAAGACTAAACAGATGTCTTTTTTTCTTTTCTTTTGTCTGTCTGCTTTGTTCAGTAGATAAGATTTATGTCTTTTTACCCCAAGAATCCATGTGTATTGCGTGGTCAAGGTAATAGTGTGGTAATAGCGTGGTCTAGACTTCTAGGAGCTATTGTAATACAAACATTGAATACTTATTCCACTGACCTTGAAAGAAATATTGAAGTGCGACTGGAATAGATAAAATAGTAAAACCCGCAGTAATGAACTGTACTTCATTTGAAAATATTTTTAGGGGTTGAGAATTGTGTCATATAAGCTCATTTAGTAAAGAAAAGAAGCTTTGTGTATTGCAGTCTCCTCGTCTGTTTTTATAAATCTTGCTGATTTGATTGTGTTGTCATGGTGATAGGCAATAAATACAAGAGATTTGAAGCTAGGAATTACCAACTATGGTAAACTAATGAAACAATTAATTCAACTCCTCTGGGCTTCAAGAAGGCATTTCAGCCGTAAGCATATGTGTATTGGATTACCACACTGGGATTTTTATGAAGCTTAACTACAGTTTCAAAATGTCTAGAAGTCCTCCTTATACAAATGTATTTATTTATGCATCCTGGAGCTGAAGCTGCCACTGCTGCTGCTGCTGATGATGATGATGGTGATTATTATTATTATTAAACTTTGATGTGCTGAGTGTGCCAAAAACGCATTTTAAATTCTCTACAGGAACCCTCAGTTTAGCCAAAGATTGTGCGAAGCTGCATGTAGATAAAACAATTATTAGCATGCAGTGAGTTGTCTGTTATTACTGACATACATTAAAGAGATGCCCAGAATCTCTAATCAGAAGCTTGTTGATTTTAGCATTGTCTGATTATAGAAAAAAAAGTTGTTACTGTTGCTTTCCCAGAGACCTGATGGCTAAACTTGCAAATTTAACTTTTGATATGTAAGTTTCTCCAGTGGTTTCAGTGGCCTTCTGTGTGCAGCTTAAGCCAATTCTGAAGGTGCTTGGCACCTTAGAAGGTATAGTTTTGATATAAAGAGACACAGTATAATATTTTAAACATACAGTACATATAGCAAAAATTCTGTGAAGCTAAGTCAGTTGTCATCACTGCCCCTTTTCCTCGCCCTATTTCTTCCTTCTGCTTCTGGCGAATGTGGACAGGGCAAAACTTTGGAAAGTGTTTGGGGTACGGTGTGGCTTGGAGAAAAACTTTTCTCTTCTGAGCGAAAAGATATCAAAAGTGTTCCCTTCCTTTAGTAGGATGAAACTGAACCTCAAGCTTCTTCACAGAAAATGTGAACCATGAGTTCTTCCACATGTGTGCAGAGAGTGCAAGTCAATAGACTGTTCAGATATTTCTACTGACAAAGCTGGCAATTTTGTTGTTGTTGAGTTAGTTTTCTGCTGGCTTCATGAGAAAACTTGTCTTCTCAAAATTAATCTGCTTCTGCACAAAGTTGAGTTTTAACAGATCAGCATTTTCTGATCAAAGCACGAAGAAAAGGAGAATACCTCATTCTTGATGGTTCTGCTAACAAACTGGTGATACATGAGGTAGCAAAGTGCATCCAGACCACAATCATGCTTGTGCTTCAGTTAGTGGGAGTTACTGAAACTTTCTGCATTTGATGATAGATGTTATTTAAATAAGTGTGATAGGTAATACATAGTATCTAGTTGGTTCATACCATATTTTACATTCTTATCAAGGGCATCTAGCATTTAAGATAGGTTTCTGCATATGCAACAAACTGCAAGTACTCGTTCTTTTTCATGTGGTGTTAAGCAGTATCATGGCAAACATAACGGACTTGAACATTTTCTTTCTGGTACATTTTCACAGAAAGTGTGAGCTTGTATCATTCTTTCCTTTTTAATAATGTGCAGCTGGCACATATATAGCTGATTTGAAACATGTAATTTGTATCTTAAAAATGAAAATATGTCTGTTGTTATATAATGTGCAAGTAAGTCACACACCCTACTGACATACAGAGTATACTCATTATGGGGCTGTCCTGCCTCTGTTTCTCAAATTGCTCAGCCTTTGCCATTGTAAGACCTTAATTTCAGTTGCCCCATAGTTTTGCCAAGCTTACACCACTGGAGTTGAGATTTTCTCTATCTCTGGTTTATGTCTTAGGTTGAATTGTCTTGGATAACTTCAGCCTCCAAAGTTCTACTCTTCTAAAGATGAGGGTAGGGAAAATGTGCTGTTTGGATTTTATTTTAATGATTTGGCTACTTTTTCTTTGGAAAGGACTAGAGACTCTATGCTTTGAAAGAGGAAATGTGTGTAATGTGGGTTTTGCTTTGGTTTAATCAGGGTTTTCTTTCTTTCTTTCTTCCTTTCTTTCTTGTGCACTCATACTTTGACAAGGTATATGCTTTTGAAGAAAATTTTGTGCTTTCTCATGTTAAGCATATTCTATCTCTATGGAACTTTCAAAAGGGAGGGGAAAATGTTCCCAGCAGTTTTTTCTCTTGGTTGAGTCCACAGATTATCACCATCAGTAAGATCTAAGGTTGTTTTTCAAGGTCAGTCCAAGCAGCAGTGAGAAGGAAGTTGATGCAAATGCAGGGAAGAGGGAAGCTAAACATGTGATGTAGAAAGGATCTCACAGAGTTTGCAGGTTACATAAAGCTTAGGGGTGATGGGGGAAACAAATCAGATTTGGAGCTGGACTGCAGAAATTGGAGAGACCCAGCTAGGATTTGGTTGCTTGTGAGGTGGGGAGAAATGCAAGGGCATGAAATGGACTGGCTGTGAAAGGCCTGGGAACTAAGTGAGGTTAGGCAAAGACAGCAGCTTTGTGGAAAAGGGCCAAGGGTTCCTGGGGGAAAGCAAGCTAAACACATGTCCACAGTCATCCCTGTCAGAGATGAAGGCTAACAAGCATACTGCCCTGTATGAACAGGACTGTCACCAGTAGATTAAGGGAAGGGGTTATTCCCCTTTTCTTGGCATCTTTCAGAGTGTATTATTTGGGATCCTGCATCCAGGTTTGGACGCACTACACCCCAAATACAAGAAGGACAGTGAGAAACTTGAGGGAGTCCATTGGTAATGCAAGGGGGTGGTTGGGGTGGAGCATACGCCCGTCCTACGAGGAGGGGTTGAGGGAAATGGGTTTGTCCAGCCTGGAGAAGAGGCTCAGGGTGTCCTAATAGCAGCCTTCCAATACCAGTTAAGAGGTTGTCAAGAAAAGAGAATCATACCCTTTGAGAGGCCCACGGTGGTGTGAGAAGAGACAACAGACACAAATCAAACTGGGAAGTTCATACTTGACAGAAACCTGATCTAGTTGTAGATGTCCCTGCCAATTGCAGGGGGGGATGGACTAGATGACCTTTAAAGGTCCCTTCCATCCCAAAGCATTCTATGATTCTATGACATGAGGAAAAAAATTATTACCATGGTGTCACAGTCCATTTGGATCTCTGAAATTTACAAGTCAACGTACTCTGTAAATTAAACTTCATTTTATGAGCTCATTAGGAAAGAAAACAAACATGACAAACAAGGGTTCAGTCCTCTTTGCACACACTAGTCTAACATGTGAATTCACTAATTCGTCACTTAAGTCATAAGATTTCTCACAAGCTCTGTAATTCATAACTCACAACTCATAACTTGTAATTCGTGCACCTATGGTCAAAAGAGTTACCTAGCCGACAGGGAGAGCACTCATCCTTCCTCCTCTATCACGGTATCACACTGGGAAGCATGAAAGCCTCAGCAGTCCAGCTGCTGTTGAATCTGCTTCAAAAACTTTTTGGGTAAGCAGACATATTTATACCTTCCAGCTTGGAAGTTTGGTCTACACCATTTCCATGAGTTAGCAGATTATGAAGAAACTACCATATAACCAATACGCAAGGATGATGGCTGCAGGAGACAGCAAGCTGCAGGTGATAATGGCTGCATAATGACCTTTAAGCCCCTTCTGGCCACTGTGTCCTGCCTATGTGTTGCCTTCGCTTTGATTTAATGGTGCTGATCCCAGCATACATCAGGCCTTAGCATGAGCTGTGTGTTAGCCAAAGACTGAGCAGGAATTGAGTGAAGAGTCACACCGTGGGGACAGTCAACCACAGAAGCAGGTTGCCCAGAGGGGCTGTGAAAAATCCGTTCCTACAGATTTCCAACATATTAATGGATAAAGCCCTGAACAACAAGGACTGAATTCAGCGTTGATCCTGCTTTGAGCAGGCTGGAGTACAGACCTCCCAAATGATCCCTTTCCCTTGGCTGATTCTATGGTAAGAAACCAGATATGGGAGGCAGAGAAAGGACTGAGACTGGTGGGAACAGGTCAGAAAGGGTCCTGCTGGGGAAGGAAGGGTGTTCATTTCTTGAGTGCAAATGAAACATGGGTTCCTCAGTGTGTGCTTCAACAGTATCAGCAAACATTTGTGTAATGCACAGGGCAGGTTCCAGTCAAGCACGGCAAGCTGCTAGCAGTCATCGGGTACTGTATGACCCGAAACTCAAGACTGTAAATTGAATCAAACTACGTAGCCAAGTAATGATCTTCATTCACTCATCTGCAAGTTTCCTTTGTTTGTTTTTTGGTTGTTTTTTTTTTTTCTGCCACTTCTCACTTCACTCAATGGATAGGAGACACCTACTTCATCCTGTGGAAAATAGGATATCGATGGGAAGTGTTTTAAGCTGGGGCCCTCACTAATTTTCAGAAATACTGGAAGGAAGTAGTAAATGAGGCAGAACATGCAAGAATAGAAATTATGATGTCCTATTTAAATCAGAATTGTATTCCTTTTGTGTCTGTGAGAGCTGGCTGAAGCGCCATGTTTACTTTCTGCAGATTTTGATTTTTTTTGTCTTTCTTTAAATCTAGGGTTGTTTCAATTTTGACTTAAAATCATTTCTTCCAAAACTCCCAAAACTTTTTTGGCAAACTTAAGTTCTTCAGGTCCTGTCTCTAATCCTGATGAATGTTAGTTATTCCAATGGCTGAAGAAAGTCCTGTATCTCAACATGTACGTGAGTTTCCCTTCCAGACTGAGCCTTCCAGAGCTTCTTGGCCTAGCAAAAAGTCTTGATGAGCTCCATTGAATCTGGAGACTGCCACTTCCAGTTTCCCTGGCTTAGTATCCAAGAGCCCTTTCAGAAACCTAAGCCGAGTTCCCTCCAGACATCACTTCCAATTTGGTAGCAGTTCCTTCAGTCTGAAATATTTTAAACAGAACATGCTGGGCTCCACAAACCGGTGTTCTTGGTGAAGCTGTATTTTGTCTGAAAATTTACAAGCTGCCCTAGTGTTTACCGCAGAGTTCCTTAAACTGGATTTTTCACAGGTGGTCACTGACTGAATGTTCCTCATTTTCTGGCTGACTGACTGATGTCCTTGTGGTCTCATTTGCAGAAGTTTTGAAACTCACAGCTGAAACTGAAATTAGCAGGAGCTGTGCTTTGAATATATGGAGGGCTTATAATTCTGCTTAAAAATACTACAGCGACAAATATTCTGGAGAAGCCCTGGGGGAAATAAATTTTGATATGGAGGCAAACTTAGTTAGGAGTGTGCAGTCAGCCAAGAGCTATGCTTTGGAAAAAATAGGAGGAAAAGTTCTTAAATCATTGCTTGGGTGCTGGACATTGTGTGCATTCAGTGTGATAGGGATCTTAATGGGACATGCAATGTGAGGTTATATAAAGTAACTTCTGTTACAGGTGCAAAGAAGTAGAACTGACATTATGAAGACAATTTTGGCCCATCTTTACTGTGAGCATTTAACTTTGCATTGGAAGACTTGGTGGGGGTTGCAGACAGAGGACCTCCAGGGGCCTGTGCCTATTTCCTCCACTAAAAGAGAAGTTCCACTCCCCACAAACCTCACAGAAACTACTACATGTAGCTGTGGAAGGGGTGATGATAGTTCTACCTGTGTTTAGACAGTGTTTGCCTCCCCATTAAGGGAACTAGAAAGCAACCACTGCAAAGTTCCTGACACCACTGGGGAGCAAACCTAGCACTTTCAAAGCAGGAAGAGTAAGGATTGCCAGAGGATGGCAGATAAGCAGTGTCTGGTGGCAGACTGCTGGCTCAGGGTTTCTTACCTAGTTTTGTTTGTCCTCTGAATGAGAAGGTCACAAGGATGACAAAGATTTGAGAAACTATACAACTCTGTTTCACAATAATCACTTTATCGATTTTTTTTTCTCAAAGAGGAGATTTGCCACCTCTCCCCACCCCAAGAAGGGGAAAGTAAGAGCAAAGTGAGTGGATGGGGTGAAGCAGCACGTCTGATGCTGTAGCAGGCGGGAGAGGGAGGTGAGAGGTAGCTGTGTGGGAGGGGGGTGTAAAGCCAAGGCAACAGCAAGAAGGCTGCTATGCTGCTGCTGCTGCCTGTCTTTCCCCGCTGTCTCAGTTGCTCCATGCAACCTTTCAGTCCTGTGCTAGTCTGGCATTTAATCACAACTGGTAATTTTTTTGAGAGCAAGTTCATGATGGGTCATACTTATGTCTCTATTCAATTATCAGTTGCAATTACCAGCCAAAATTACCAGTCCCAGTGCTGAACCTGTAGAAGGATACTGATGATGCTCTATTGAGATGCTACACTGGAAGTGTGAGTCAGGGCTGATGCAAACAAGCTGAGCAGGTTGATGAGAAATGAGGTTGAGTCCAGCATTCTTCATCTGTAAAATGATGATGGTATACTTTCCTACCTCTTAGGCTGCCAGAAACATATCTTCCACCATCAGTGGAAGCTGTGAGCAGTGGAAACAGGAGAAGCACATAGTTTTCTACTTTCTCCATCACTTATTTCCTTTCTTTCTTTATCTTCCTATCCAGAATGCCTTTTTCCAGCTTTCTTTGGCCTTGTTCTCTCTCGCATTCATCACCACTGTACTCAGAACATGCAAAAAAAAAAAAAAAAAAAAAAAAAAAGCTAGAACAACCAAGAATTTTTAAAGCAGAAAAGTAGCTACTTTGGATTGCCTCCCTCGTTAATTTTGGGTGGATAACCTCACACAATCATTATCGTCATCACCGTTTTTAGAGAGCTGGAGTCTCATGCAGCCTAATGGTACAGCCGCCCTTTCCCCACCGGAGGGCAGCAGTGCACACACCAAACCGCATTTCTTTTATATTTTCATCTCAGCGCTAAACAAGCCGGTAGCAAAAAATCCTCTCCCTTTTAAACTGAGCGTATCACTTCTGACACTGCAAGTGGAAAAGAGAAAAAGACAAAAAGAAAAAGGAAAAGAGAAAAAGGAAGAAAAAGCTTCTGGAGCATCGATGCCAATGAAGTAATCTTTTATGCCTGTGAATTAACAGTGAGCCAAAGCTGTCTCTTATGTATAGAATTTGCCTTTGAGGAAAAAAAAACAAACAAAGAAACACACAACAAAACTACTTCCTTGAACTTCCTTTGGTTTGTCTAAGGGAAGAGAAACATTTCTGGTTTATTTCTCAGCATGCAATATTTAGTTGAGAGAAAGAGTTTGAAAGTGAACACAGTTGACATATGAAGTCCGGACGACATTACCGATTTTGAACAGCACAGAAATGGGTCTTTCATCCTAGGTCCAATGTCAGAAAAACTGTGGTTTTCAAGCTTTTAAGAATTTTGGTCACTATTGTAGTATGGATCACGTCCACCTTATCATTAACTCTCACTTCCCTCTGTTTGCATACCCAAGTCTACACACTCTCACTGTATATGTTTGACAGCAAGCTCCCCCTGCTATGAGAAATTCTGATTTATGCATTTACTGATCCATAAACTCCTAGCACGAATGGATCCTTCTGCAAACCCTGAGCAGCTGAATGCTTTGTTTTGTTCTGCTTGTTAACCATGTTGAAAAACTAGGGTGGAAAGAAGAATATTGTTTCTGTCATTTAGAAACTAATGCTTTGAGATGTTTTCAATAAATCCATTTTCCTCACCTTGATTTAACAGCATAGTGGTGAGAAGAAAAATCAGTACTTGTTTTGCCATAAGTATCTTACCTTTTTGAAGGCATTACTTGTACTCCTGTAGCTATCCTCACATTTTCATTGGTTTCTAATACATATTTCATATTAGCTGCAAGTCTCTTTTCTGGTAAAACAGGAACAATGCAAATCCCACCCCTTCAATGCTACTCTCAAATTGACAGCTTCTAGAGCTGATATGTTGTTTTAGTCTCCTCAAATATTTGCTTCTTTGGAGATGGTGATTGCTTATATATATTCATTAGTTCTCTCCATAAAGGAATTGTACTAAAACTGATCCCTGGGGATGCACAAGCTGCTGGTCTGTGAAGAAGAACCAAGCAAAACGGCATTATGCACCACTGTGGCTAACCACTGCCTTATCGCTCCATTTTCTTACCCTGCTGGTTATGAATGTAGCAGATCACACTGGCCTTCTTTAACACCCAGGACGAAGTTCTTCTGACTTAATGAAGACATCTGCAATGAGGATGCCTCCATGTTTTGAGGCAACCACCTGGAACCCCACTGTAGTCCATAGGGAGAAATAGGCAATTCTGTGTCAGTTTGTCTCTTCCTAAAGCAAATGATTAATGGGTTGGGTGAATCATACTGCAAATTACCTTTTTTTTTACTCCATGACTGTAAGACCCTCAAGTTACTGCCTCACACAATGTAGCTATCCAAATTTAGTTTCTAATCTCACTCTCAATTACTGCAGCAGCTGGGGATCACAAAAGGGAGCATGCCATTTCATTACACAGCTTCCCATACAGGAAGGGAACAGGACTATTGCTGAAAGTTTTACTTGTTGCAGCAAAAAAGGTGAAGGTTGAGAAAGGAAAAAGAAACACTATTGTGTTATACAGCAACGTCAAACTTGTGTATGGTATTATGCTCAAGTGCGGAGGGAGAAGTGTGATTTAATTAGAATTAATGGGTTAAATCAAACTACTGACTTGGAGATTAAATGGGTTGAGACAAGCTTTGCAGGAATGAAAAGCAACAACAGTCTGCAAAATGAGCAACAATGGCATATAAAAACAAATGAAAGAGGATAGTTTTCACAGCATCATTTGTAACTTGGCATTAAGTCAAATATTAAAAGGTGATCTCTCTTTCCCCATTATGTAAGACTATTTCAGAAGAGGTTTATTGGGCAATATTTGTTAATACACTGTGTAAGCAAAGTAGCCAAAGAAATTCTGAGTGGCAGTGAAATATGTTGAATTGGAATATGTCTATAGTCCCGCTAAGAATGTAAGTGCATTCATAGATTGTTTCTAATCCAGCACGTTGTTAGTGAACAAAAAGTTGGAGAAAAGTCCCAAATTTGTATATTTTTTATACACACACAGACATACGTATATACATACATATACTGACATTTAAAGACTGAAGTGGAAAACCATGTAGGTTTTGTTTCAAAAATGATCAAAGACCTTACATGTATTTCTTAAGAGGGTGATGAGGCTTGTGGAAACCTAAGGCCTATACAGGAAAAGCAGTAGAGTTTTACAGAGTGCCTCCTGTCTTCCAGCATTCCCCTGTCTTACTTCTGGTCTCAGAATCCAATTTAAGCAACCAGCTTGTGAAATCCTTCCTCCTGAGGGCCTCTGGGTGTAGCTTTCAGGTCTCTCCTTGTGCCTTCACCTACAGGGACACCTGCTCTGATGTGTCCTGTTCTGCTTCTCCCCAAGGAAAACATAATGGTCTTTATGATATCACAAAACGTGTGCTATTTGTATGCTATCATATGGAACAAACTACATTAGTTCAAGATCATAGTCCATGCTTTGGACAAAATATTTCAAGTCCTGTTGGTTTTCCCGTTTTCCCCCTTTTGCAGTATCTTATCAACTGAAAAATACCTCTAAAGATGCAGACCATCATTTTTGTATCTTACTTCCAAAAACATACACCCATTGCCCAAGTCACCTTCCCTGTCTTCTAGGCTAACAGCAGTGCTCTGTCACAAACCATTGTGTGACCGGAGCTCTCAGAACAGGGGCCCCTGTTATCACCTTACCCATTATAAAGTTCATGTTAATTAGGAGGCCTCACTGCCATCCAGGGTTTCTGCTTCTCTGTACATACACTTGAAGAGAAACCTTTTGCCTTTCTCAGCACTATAGTCTAAGAAACACAGAGAATGGTTGGAGGAAAGGAGACAGTGTCATGCTCATATCATGCTAAGTGAAATGCATCACAAAAAGAAGTGCACAGCTTGTCTAGGACAGTATATGGCAGAGCCTTAAACTTGTGGCCTCAGTGAAGAACACTTCTCTCTTACTATCTGCCTTGTGTAATGAGACCAATATCATAATGACTTAAATATGTTTTTTATATAAAATCTGAAGTACTGACACGTTAACATAATTTTCCACAGCCTTTCAAGAGGGTTTATGAAATACTGTTTACACTTGTGCCAGGTAAATTAATGAAGAATGGCTAGAATCAGGTGCAGGCACACATAATACGAAAAGCTGAAAGGAGATCTGTTTAAGGGGAATGCGAACAAAACTACACAAAATTAACTCAGGTAACATGTTTATTTCAGTAGCTGGCTTTGCTTGTGTAAAGTTATATAATTGTTTTCAGGTCTAACTCTTAAAATTCACATCTAAATGCACACACCCAACAATGACTGCAGAAGCACCATTATTTGGATGTTAATTTGGATGGAGGAAAAACTATACATGCATTGACTTTGAAATGGACTAAGTGCAGTTACTGTGCTCACAAGCCTTTTGGAGGTTGCTTGCACCTTCTGTATGAAGCTATTTTAAGAGGCTACTGAACTGCAGGTCAGGAAACCGATGATGTGAAGGCTGGATCCTGGCAGCCTGGAAGAACCTCACAGCTGGCTGCCCACCCTTCTCTGGTGCTGTGGCTGGTGCTGCTGAGACCATCTCTCATCACTAACACAAAATAACATCATTACCGCTCTCTGTTGAGGTTGTTGTTGTTATTTTGTTTGGTTTGTTTGGTTGGTTTGGTTTGTTGTTGAGGTAGTCTTCTGTCAGTCAGATGAGCATGAAGTGACTTGGCTTGTAAAATCAGTGGCGAGAAGGAGATTTCTCTAGTGGTTGACGCAATTGCCTAAGCTTGATGCTTAATATAAATGGTGTGCCTTCATGTCTCTATTTTGTGCCCAGCAATACTTAAAAATCAGATAGTGTCTACTGCACCATGCTAAACATAATTGTATTTTCTGTTCTAGATCAGACCAAATATGACAAGAGGCTAAGAGCGTCCCTCCACCTCTGTGTCTTTGTTTCAGGCTGCAGGAAGGTAACTGATTAATAAGCATATTTATGTGTTTTCGACCCAAGCACTGTTCTAGGCCATTCTAGATTTATTAAAGCCAGACACTGAATCCTGCCATTGTATCTTACTGTGATTTCTGTAGTTTATTCATCCAAAGGTGCTCCAGAATATCTGCTGTGTCTGATCATGGTGTAACAGACCATCCTAGGAGGAATAAGTTGCAGGAGACACTATAATGTTCAGTTCTACAAACAGTTCCCGAATTTAAAGTGTATACATCAATTACACTGAAAGTAGAATACGCCTTCTCTAAAGCAAGTTTCTAAAACCACCACAGCTCTAAGGGTTGCTTTCCCAACAAAAAAATACTCAGACGTCACAGGGAGAAGACCTGCTCGATTCAGGTACTTTAAATAAAGTCAGGATCAAAGCAATTTACTGATTTATTAAAACCCCATAAGTAACTAGCTATCATTTTTTTTTTCCTTTTTTTCCTGGATCAATATAAATAATACAACAGACAATCCACAGTAGCAGACACTTAAAAAATGTTAATTCATACCTTCAAATTTCTAAAATACCATTTATAACTCATCCCAAGAAGTTCTAGCCCCTTTCTCAGTCACAGTCCCCACCAACCATGGGGGCCACAAGCTCACCCCAGGAGCGGTTCCCCTTGTGCACACCCTTTCGGTGGGGCGGGTGGGTCCCCAGTGTTGTGTTGTTCCCCGTCCTGCACCACTGACCCATGCACAGGCGACAAAGCTGCTGCGAGGCCCCCTGTGCCCCAGTGAGTAGGCTGACCTGTTACTCTTCTCTAGCTCTGCTCTCCTCCCCATTTCCCACTCCCCGTACAAATTTTCTTTTATACTGCTTTGCAAGTTGACTACTGCTGCATCAAAAATTTCTTTGGGAGTTGCTGGTTGCTTTTTGATTTGGCTGGTGATTGTTTTCCTCTTTAGCACAATTGGATAGATTTGGGTGTTGTCCTTGTTTCTTCCTTGCGGCTCCCACCCCCCCCAGCTGACATCCACTCTCCTATTTCTATCAGCTGTTGTTATCCAAGCTGTTTTGTAAAGAGGGGAAGCATACAAGCACTGTCAACTACGTGCACAGTAGTTTACATATGAAAATTACTTTATCTGACTCTCTCCATTCCTTTTAAACACCGGACCAGCTCCACAGGTACAACAGCTTCTCTCTTTTTCTTTCTCCATTTTTGTTTTTATCTCATTTTATTCATTTTTTCTCTTTCTGGAAACAATCACAAATCCCAGTCATGTCAGACATGCATGAATAGTTACAGTATTGCTTTACCTTGACTTTGCAGACAAACAGGGCCTTTTCTTCTGCTTAGCAAGAAAGGCACAGGTCCCAAGTACAGCTTGGAGGTATCCCCAGCAGTGGCAATAGCGAGTTCTGCCTCTGTGCCTGTCTACTTGCACTTGCCATAGAAGGTAACACCCTCTCCCTCAATCCTGTTACAAAATCCTTTCACCTGTCATATTAAGACTCCAGCTGTCATGCATTTATTCAGCCCACAGACTCACATCTAACTTCAACTACTCATTCATCCAGTTGCAAAAAACTTCCATGGGAGCAGGCTCAGATCAATGCCTCTGCACAGGCAGTTAGGAACTGCATCTGCATACTCTCTGAACTGGCTGCATTACCCCAAAAAACACCTTTGTGAACTCCTGGGTAGAGAGGTTGTTGTGGTTTAACCCCAGCCAGCAACCAAGCACCACACAGCCGCTTACTCACTCCCCCGCAGTGGGAGAAGGGAGAGAATCAGAAAGGTAAAAGTGAGAAAACTTGTGGGTTGAGATAAGAACAGTTTAATAACTGAAATAAAATATTATTATAATAATAAATAATAATAATGTCACAAAAAGGAAAACAATAAAAGAGAGAAAGAGGAACAAAACTGAGGAAAAAACTAGTGATGCAACCACTCACCACCCACCAACTGACACCCAGCCCATCCCTGAGCAGCAATCACTGCCCCCCAGCCAACTCCCCCGAGATTATGTACTGAGCATGACATCATACGGTATGGAATAGCCCTTTGGCCAGCCTGGGTCAGCTGTCCTGGCTGTGCTCCCTCCCAGCCTCTTGTGCATCTCCTCGCTGACAGAGTATGGGAAGCTGAGAAGTCCTTGACTTCTTAGTATAAACACTGCTTAGCAACAGCTAAAGCATTAATGTGTTATCAACATTATTCTCATCCTAAATCCAAAACACACCACTATACCAGCTACTAGGAAGAAAATTAACTCTATCACAGCTGAAACCAGGAGGGAGGTCCACAAGCATCATGAAAACTGAACATGAGGCCAAGGTACTCAAAGCCACCGAAAGCATGATTCAAATGAAACACAAGTAATTTCAGTCCCAGTAGATATTCCTCTTAACTCCACATAACTATTTAGGCAGCCTAAACAGTAGCAGAGTCTGTAGGACTTTCAAATCTCCATGGGTAAAGCTCCTTCATATCAAATGTTCTGCCAATGCACGTACTCCAAGGCAGCTAAACGGTACGTCTCAGTAGCTATCTCAAACTTAAATCTGTTTGACATTCATAAACTAGTCACCCCTATTGATGAAAGCCCAGAGCATGACACAGTTTCATTCCAAAACCTGGCCACAAGAGGAGGAAGTGGTGGCCTGACCTTATTATATGTAACAGCTTGGTGGTTAGTGCACTTGCTGCAGAAGTAGGGCTCCTGGAGCTCAGTGCTCGCATGAGCCTAGGAGGGGAATCAGATGTGTACCTCAGGTCTCCTCTCTAATCACACCTGCTCTGCAGGGAAAGAGCAAGACAGTCTCTCACAGCTGAAGGAAGGATTTAGCTGTGGATGTGAGGACAGAGGTTGGGATGGTGAAACTCAGTCTTACTTGAATAGTTAAGTCAATGATTTAGTGAAGTGCTGAAGTCCTGGTTGATAGTTCCCAATTTTATGGTAATGCCTATGGGCCAGCTTAATGTTCACTGGAAAACCTACTGCGCTGTGCTTACCTGTGCCTACCGCTTTGTTGTGGTGAGAGCTTCTTTCAGGTGCAGGTGATGAGGTCTAAAGATATTTCAGCATGATTTGCTTTATTGTTCAACATTCGAATCAAAACATTTCCTACAATTTATTCATTCAACCAAAGTAAAAATCAGGGAGATGTTTATTTCAAGAAAATTCACAGACCTCTCAATCTCCAAATGCTTGAACTGGTACAGCTACCACTGGCTAACAGCTAAACTAAAGAGAAGCAATGAAGAGAGCATGTTTACGTTCTTTATATGAGAAACAACTTGTATCTGGTAGTGGAAACGTATTTGTTTATCACTGGAAAGCATAATTTCTTAACTAAGTTGCACCTGTGGCAGGCTTGTTTCTTTCAAAAACTGATCTCCTTGTCTTTGGCTAGTAAACCAGCAGAGGAAGAATATTTCCTGGCAAAATCCGTTTCCTGTAAATTCCAGAAATCCTTTTCATTGTAACCGTATTTTCATTGTTCTGTTTAGCATAGGCACCCACACATTCACACTCAGACATAGAATCATAGAATCATTTATGCTGGAAAAGACCTTTAAGATCACCAAGTCCAACTGTCCTAACACTGCCAAGCCCACCACTAAACCATGTGCCTAAGCACCATATCTACACATCTTTTAAATACCTCCAGGGATGGGGACTCAACCGCTTCCCTGGGCAGCCTGTTCCAGTGCCTGACTACCCTTTCGGTGAAGAAATCTTTCCTAATATCCAATCTAAACCTGCCCTGGTGCAACTTGAGACCATTTCCTCTTGTCCTAGCACTTGTTACTTGGCTCCTTTCAGGTAGCTGTAGAGAGTGATAAGGTCTTCCCCCAGCCCCCTTTTCTCCAGACTAGACAACCCCAGTTCCCTCAACTGCTCCTCATAAGATTTGTGCTCTAGACCCTTCACCAGCTTCGTTGCCCTTCTTTGGACATGCTCCAGCACCTCAATGTCCTTCTTGTAGTGTGGGGCCCAAAACTGAACACAGGGTTCAAGGTGCGGCCTCACCAGTGCTGAGTACGGGGCAATGATTTCTTCCCTAGTCCTGCTGGCCACACTATTTCTGATACAAGCCAAGATGCTACTGGCTTTCTTGGCCACCTGAGCACACTGCTGGTTCATATTCAGCTGGCTGTCAACCAACACCCCCACGTCCTTTTCCGCCAGGCAGCTCTCCAGCCACTCTTCCCCAAGCCTGTAGCATTGCATGGGGTTGTTTTGACCCAAGCGCAGGACCTGACACTTGGCCTTACATACACACACTTGCACACACCCACATAACAACACTCTAGCAATCACACATGTAAACACTCTTACTCACACACACTGATACACTCTCACACACACCACAGATATACACTAACATGCTGACACTCTCATTCACTCAGAAAAACACACACACACAAGAGCATTCTGTCACACACACAAAACCACCCACTCAGTAATACTCGGGCTGCTGCATCAGGGCTGAGCTTCTGAAGCCACCCATCACTGGGCTTGGGCTTTGGCAGCAGCTGTCCTAACAGCAAGGCCAGCTGCACGTGCAGGGTTAACTGCTGGGCTTGAGCATGGGAAGCCCATATTGCAAGTCACAGATCTGCAAGCAAAACTGAAAAGGAGGATTTTGGCCATGTAGTGCCCATAACAATGAATGCAAAATGATTCTGAAGTATACAAAATCTGCAGATAGGTATTTTTATGTTTCAAAAGTGTTGAATATTAATAAAACCCTCAACAGGAGTTTAAATAAACACAGACAAGTGAGTCAGCAAGAAGATATGAAATCATCAGGAAAGGCTGAGTTTGTTTTAATATGGGGATTACTGTAAACCCTAAGGGTGCACGGTAGCAATTTGTAGGCCATGTGTTTTGAAGTATCTGTCCTGGTTTCAGCTGGGATAGAGTTAATTTTCTTCTGGTAGCTCGTATAGTGCTGTGTTTTGGGTTTAGGATGAGAATAATGTTGATACACTGATGGTTTGGTTCTCGGTAAGTAGTGCTAAGCTGTTGCTAAATAGTCGCTAAGTAGTACTTACACTAGTCAAGGACTTTTCAGCTTCCCATGCTCTGCTGGGTGCACGGGGGCTGGGAGGGGACACAGCCAGGACAGCTGACCCAGGCTGGCCAAAGGGCTATTCCATACCATATGATGTCATGCTCAGTATATAAGCTGGAGGAAGAAGAAGGAAGGGGGGGACATTGGGTGTGATGGTGTTTGTCTTCCCAAGTAACCATTATGCGTGATGGAGCCCTGCTTTCCTGGGGATGGCCGAACACCTGCCTGCCCATGGGAAGTAGGGTATGAATTCCTTGTTTTGCTTTGTTTGCGTGCGCAGCTTTTGCTTTACCTATTTAACTATTCTAATTTATTTTACTTCAATTATTAAACTGTTCTTACCTCAACTCATGAGTTTTCTCCCTCTAAGCCTTCTGATTCTCTCCTCCATCTCACTGGGGGGAGTGAGCGAGCGGCTGTGTGGTGCTTAGTTGCGAGCTGGGGTTAAACCATGACAGTATCATAACTGGTATCAATAAACACATTAAAATTGAACTTCAAAGAGTTTTCTGGATGTTTGGAGTGCCACGAAGACATTGCAAAATGGGGATTTTAGATGGAAACAAGTATGGGAGCAATCAAACACAGCTCCTGTGTGAAGAAAGGGATCTTGTCAAGCTGTTGGAGCTAAGCATCTGTGATGGTGATTATTGCTTCTTACTGGCTAGGAACTGCTCCCAGTCCCTGATTTCTTTCACACTGTCTCCCTTGCCTTCCACCCTGACCTGCTTCTTTGTCTCACCCACCTGTTACGTTCACTTCTCAGGCTGAATTCTTTTGAGCAGGCTCTGTCCTTTGGTGTTTATTTCTCCAGTCTCCAGGAAAGCCCAACTGATTTCCAGGCACTCTCTCAATATAAATAATAAATTCAGATTGTATCTGTACCAGAATGACTTGTAGCACAGAGTAAGTGTTGCCCTCACATGCTGACAGGCTGACTTGGCAAAGGCATCTATCAACGCCACAGCATCTGATGCGCTTGATTCCTCCATGCACTGTGAACCGCCACTCCAGGTTCTTAGGGCATGGAGAAGGGTGAGCAGTCTCCGTTCTGTCTTCCCCACAAATGGTTTCAATGGCGGTATTCTGAACAGAAGATTTTTGTCCCTCCTTATTCAAAATTCCACTGGGTTGAAATAATACCCTCTTTTCCTCACTTTTTCTCTTGTAATATTTATTTCTGATGCATTTGGATTCACTCAATAAATGCACTCCTTTTTGTTACACAAATCATATACATGCTCCAGGGTGATGTTTCTGTAACTGTGATCTTTCAGCTGTAAAAGCACAGACTTCTAACACTTAAGCTTTAGCACTTTAATAAATCCTTTGGTTTGCTTCTGGGGTATCCCAGAAAGTGCTAAGTTACTACTGTACATAAAAAGACAGTATACTTCTGCTTACACAACTGTCTGCCTTGAGACTCATGTCCATCATCACATGCCAGCCTCTTGTTTTCTCTTATTTTCACCTTTTTGATGTATTTAATGCATTGCTTCACAGCAATCAAAAGTTCCAGCTTAAAATCCACTTGGAAAGCTGCATTAGTCATCCTGTTGACAGACCCACTGTCCCATCAGCATTTTAGGTGGGGTTGTAAACAAAGATGGAGGAGAGATGTGCCCCAATAAGGTGGCGGATATATCTTGACTCAGAAAGCTAAGTTATTTTATGGAGAAATTAATGCCAATTCATCGAGTCCCTGTCAAGTTTATGAAGGATAAGGCAGGTCTTCCTTGGATCTGTATGTCTGAGATTTCCTAATAATTGTGTTAGCCAGAAAAATCTGTTGCCTGTAGGAAACTGAGAAAGACTGAGAGTGGAATGAGTTTGGGGAATGAATAAAGTCATTGCAATTGTCCCCTTTTTCTGTGAAACAGAAAAAATCATGAATGTGTGGATTTCATTAAGGGATTCTCTGATGAAGCGTTATTATTTCTGGGGTTTCACCTGTATGCGGTGTACTATAATCACATCGCTTCAATTGCTGCCCTGTACTGTGCCTGCTCTGAACAAGGTAACATCCAGAAAACAGTCAGCTGAGGATGGCAAGACCCACATAAATACAAAGGAAGAACAAGGAAGATATCAAAATAATCTGGTGTAGAAAGGCACAGAGAGAAGCATCTCTCCCTCAGTCTCTGGTCCTACTTGTCTCTCTTTTTGGTAACACTTTCCAGATGTGGAAAGACATTTATCCTTGCTGCTACAGGTGTTACACATTAGTCAGGCCCTTGGCGTTTGCGTGGGCATACGACTAAGAATTAGCCGATCCTTTTCCCTCTGGTTTGAGGCCAGGTAAACTCAGACCTTCCAAAGCCCATCACCCTTTTCTAGGTGCTTTCCAGTCTGGCCTGATTGACTCAGAATCTTCCCTGACTTACATGTTTGTCTTCAGAAGTATTTGGACAGAGGACAGCTATGGAGAAAGCACAAGCCCTGGCTTGCCTGGGGGGATCAATTCTGTGCAGGCAACACGGTCAATAAAGCAAAAAGACATGCCTAAGATGGTAAGTGAAAATGTGTGCTCAGCACTGACATATAAAGCAAGCAAGACTGGCCTATAAACAACACGTTTAACTATCTATGAATTTTTACAATCCAATATCTGTGGGACAGAGCTCATTTATGTTTGATATGTTGTGGGATATACATTATTACTGAGTTTCTAATGTGCCTCTCAGCTTCAAGTTCACATTCCATCCCATTAAGAGGTGACAAACAGTGGATACCATCTAGTCAAGACGTTAGCAGCTCATGTGGCATGGATTGGGTTGTCTCAGTCCAGTTCCTCATGTCTCTCCACAGCTTGGCAGCCTCTGGCAAATGTTAAAGGCCAAAGACAGACTGGTGCTCAGAAAATGCTCTATCTCTCCATTCCTGAATGAGATCTTGTCACATCAGTGTAAACTATACTGCCAGGTGAGCACGAGAAATTTTTGATATCTCATATTGTCTCTTCTATGAGTTCTATTTACAGTACTTCAGCTAAACACAAACAGTAATTTCACTTATTACTAAACCTTATAGTAACAAAGTTAATTCACACGTGCCCTTTTTAAGGTGATTTATGACAGAACCAATGTGAGGGAACAGATGAGCATTCCTGCGTCTAGGTTCAACTGCCATTTAATAATCACAGTCAATATTCCCTTGTTATAATAGTCAACGTCATGTTCAAAACAGACTGCTTCGCTGTAAGCTGCACACAGGACCATGTAGGATTAAGTGGGGCTTCTAGTGTGATGCATAGAACAACCTCTTAAATGATGAGGACACCTGTTGATATTAATATAGAAGCATGCATGAAAACAAGTGTGCCACACACTGAAATATATGTACACAAATATTAAAAGGATTAGAGAAATTGCTAAAATGGATAGAGTGGCATTTAACGCAAGCATGTCTGGAATCTAAGCAGAATGGAAATAACATAGACAGAGCTGATCCCTTGCTAGATGTTTTTTTTTTTTTCCTAGTAGTTCATCTGGGGTATAAACATCTCTGTACAAGGAGGTCATTTGCTTACACTTAAAATTTTTGTTTAATGTATATCTTTGGAATCTGCCTCTAATTCATAACCGCCTTAATTTAGTAGTTAGCACCTTTGCCATGCGAGCTGCAGGAAAAAGTAATTAAATTTAATAGAAGCCACCCTTGCTTTGAAGCTGCCCTGGATTTAGAGCCACAGGGAGAAGCAATTAAACTCTGGCAGCCAAGGATTCAAACTGAAGTTATATGGTGATTTTTTTTTTTTAGAGGAAATTTTCTCTGTAAATGGATTTGGATTCTCAGATTTTATTGGATTCAAAGCTATAGAAATTTCCTTCTTTGGGAAATCTTCTCTTGAAGCAAAATAAAAAAAAAATAATAAAAAAAAGGGTTCCCCTTGAATGGGGATTGGTTGTGAAGATCTAGAATATTTTTAATCCAAATTTCCAAAAAAGAGTTTGTTCTTCCCAGCAAAGTGCTGAATGGAAAAGGGAAGTATGGAAGGAAGACATCTACATGTCTGTATATTTGCAGGCAGGTCAGCTTGTCAGCAGCCTAGGATAAAGATTCATTAGGAGAAAGAATTTCTTTGCACTAGAAAGTATTATAAGCATTGTTTAAAGCTGTCAGGGTTTTTTTTAAACCAGCAGGAGGCAGAAATTATTATTTCACTTTTGTGATTTTACCAAAAAATAGTCTTTAAGTAACAAGGAGGGGAAAAAAAAGACTCCAGAATGCCATAATCAGTGCTAAACATAGTTCTACCTATTTAAAAATATTTTCAGGAGTTTCCTATAAAGGAACAGAAAGGATTCAGTTGAAAAAGGTCTGCTTCCAATGCAGACATTATTCAGAAAAACAAACTGGTAATTCAGTTAATACTTACAGGAAGACAAAATTGTTTTAATCTTCACCAACTCTTGGAAATATTTGTAGAGTCTTAGCTAAGCCAGAGGCACACATAAAAAATGTAATTATTGCCATGCATGTATTTTGCAATACATGCTTTTCTATTCTGAGGAAAAAAATGCTCTCCAGCTCATTACAGGGACACATTCGTGGTCCATGACCTGTGGATCGGACTCAGTGAATTGATAGTCTTCTGGCTGGAGTCATGGAGAAACTACACTGGCCATATCCAGGGAAGTGCCTGGGATCAGGTAACTTGCTGGGAAAATGTATTATTTTTTGGCCATCGTGAGGTAGCTGGGGGCAGACATGTTCTTCCCCAAGAAGACTTCCCTAGCAATGGCGACCAGCCTGTAAAAGGGGAACGGGCAAACAGTGCTGGGGAGCCACTATGGGGAGCCATCAACTCTGCAAAGAATGTTTGACCCCAAAATTTTGGATGTCTCAGCTGTAATCTTTGACAATGGGTTTGGGTTATTCAAAGCAGGTATCAGAGGTGACAGTGGCCTAATGTCTGTTTTTACAGCAGTTGTTGGTCGCTCAAAAGTCAAAGGTACAATGCTGGGAGTCGGACAGAAAGAATGTTACATTGGAGAAGATCATCAGTCCAGAAGAGGGGTCCTGTCTTTGAGTTATCCAATTGACCATGGCATAGTTACATGCTGGGATGATATGGAAAGGATCTGGAGACATGTCTATGAGTTTAAGCTGAGAATCAAAGCCAGTGAAAGGCCAGTGCTGATGACTGAAGCCTCCCTCAATCCTCTGCAGAACTGGGAAAAAATGGTGGAGATCATGTTTGAAGGCTTCATCTATGTTGCAGTCCAGGCAACTCTGGCACTCTATGCATCGGCCCATATTACTGGAATAGTCATGAACAGCCGGGATGGTGTTACCAACGCTGTCCCCATATATGAAGGATACTGTTCACCCCATGCTGTCTCCAGGCTGGATGTTGCTGGCCAGGATATCATCGAATATTTTATGAAGCTTCTTTTGGAGAGTGGACACACTTTTGTTAGCACAGCTGCAAGGGAAATTGTGAAAGAGATCAAAGAGAAGTTGTGCTACGTAGCTTTAGACCCCATCCAAGAAATGAAAGCAAAGCCAGAAGAAATCATGAAAGAATACAGATTGCCTGACAAACAATATCATCCAGATAGGCAACCAGCTCTTTTGTGCACCAGAGACCCTTTTTTTGCCTGCAAACATTGGAGTTGAAGCTCCTGGTGTGCACAAAATGATCTTCAACAGCATCATGAAGTGTGACATCGATGTGTGCAGGAATCTTTATGGCAACAACCTGCCTCAGGTGGGTTCACACACTTCCCTGGCCTGGAGGAATGGATCCTGAAAGACATGAAGTTACAAGTGCCTGCTGGCATGTGTCTGAGGATCACTGCACCCCCTGAGAGAAAATACCGTGTGTGGATTGGGGTCTCCATCCTCACCTGCCTGACATCTTTCAAACAAATGTGGGTCACCATGAGCAATTACAATGATTTTGAGGCAGCTATCATTCGCTGGAAATGCTTTCAAGGAGAACGTCAGACCAAGTGAATGGCTTGCTACACCAACGCATGAGCAAGAAACCCTGCTGAGAACTAACTGACCTAAAAGGTGCTACAGCTGTTTGTGCTTTAATGGCTGACAAAACCTGTATGAAAATGAAACATTTAAAATATTGGTAATGAGGGCCTTTAGTCATCTTATTGTTTATCATCTCCAAGGGGAGCACTGCATGTTCCTTCTTCCCTTGTTTCACAGCTTGGAGCCTTACCTGTGTGTTCTCTTCCAACCCTCTACCTCGTGGCTGGGGAGCTTGAGCTGTAACAAGACAGAATTGCTGCTCAGGGGAGCAAGCTGGTCACTGAATAGCAGAGAAGGGGACCGAAGCTATTTATGTGGGACCTTTCTCCTTTGCCTTCCCCTTCACCTGTCCCTTCACCTTCCCCTCCACAGAGTTTACAGGTGTGCACAAATCACAGGGATGCAGTAACACCTTAACTGACTCACAGCCTGCCTTGAAGTCATATAGGGAGAAGCATACCTCCTCTGCTGGGAGATTCTTCTCTAAGGTCTTTGGATATCTGTGTTTTGTATTCTAAAACTAGCTCTCACGTTATTTTTGACCTCATTGTTTCTTTTAGAAACCCAGCAAAACCCCAAACAGAATTCCAATATAAATCAATGCAAATGCAATTACTGTAACCGACCCTCCTCTGTGCCTGAGGGTCTGAGAAAATCCATTGATTCTCTGCTCTAATTTATCTGGGAAGTAAGAACACCCAGTTTCACTTCCAAGTACTAGCCCTGAATCAAAATGCTCCACACTGCCGGCGCCCTGGAGGAATCAGCGTTGCCAGTGCAGCTGCGGAGGATGGTGAGCTCAGCCGAACGGTGCCTATTTGCGATGGGGGGTCTAGAAAGTTTCACCAATGCTCTGTGCCAGCAGCCACTGCCAGGCACGGCACCATCCTGAGCAGGATGTCTGACTCCACGGCAGTGGTGACAGGGACCCACGCAGTGATTTTTGACATCAGGTCTGGACAGTATAAGGCTGATCTGTCAGAGGAACACACACCCCCTTCCGTTATTTCTACTGTTGTGGGATACCCCAAATTCAAACTTGCCATGTTTGGGGTGAGTTATAAGGACTGCTGTATTGGGGAAGAAGCCCAGTTCAAAAGGAACATTTTTCTCTTTAACTTACCCAATGGAAAATGGGGTAGTTACATCCTGGGACAACATGGAGAAGATTCAGAGATATCTATAAGAACAAGAACTCAAAACGGAACTGAGTGAGAGGCCAGCACTGCTGAGATTGGACCCTTCTCAATCCTTTGTCCCACTGAGAAAAAATGTCTGAGAAGATGTTTGAAAACTTCCAGGTGCCTGTTCTTTTTGTGATTCTGCAGGCGCTGGCAGCCCTGTATGCCTGTGCCCGCACGACTGGACTAGTGCTGGGCAGTGGCGATGCTGTCACTGTCATGGTCTGTCTACAAAGGCCATTACCTGCTACACGGCATTACCAGGCTGGATTTTGCAGGCAGAGCTGTAACCAAATACCTTGCTAGGCTCCTCTTGGAGACCAGGCATTCCTTCATAAGCACAGCAGAGAGAGAAATTGTCAGGGACATGAAGGAGAAGCTGTGCTATGTTGCTTTAGATCTTAGCCAAAATATGCAGGAAAAGCCTGAAAAACTTATGTGCGAGTACATTCTCCCCGACGGAAGGGCTGTCAAGGCAGGAGACGAGCTATTCCAAGCTCCTGAAGCACATTTTGTGCCCGCAGAGGCAGAAATACCAGGGCCAGGGGCTGAGGGGATGATCCTCCAGAGTGTCACCAAGTGTCGTGAGCATATCTACTCCAACATCCTAAGGAACATGTTGTTATTGGGCTGATCAACTCTTTTCCAAAGTTTCAAGGAGAGGCTTCTGAAGGAGCTCCAGACAGGAGTTCCCAACAAAACTCATGTCAAGATCATCTTGCCAGAAGATCGGATGTACTCCATGTGGATTGGTGCTTCCATCCTTGCTAGCTTAAGAGCATTTAGGAATATGTGGGCTACCAGAGAAGATGATAGCAAGGTTGGACCAATAGTACTCCAAAGAAAATGCTTTTGAATATTTCGGTAGGACCATCCGGGAATTTTTTAAAGTAGCAATCTGAAGAGCTGGAGAGCAGTTAATAAATCAGCACAAAAATAATTGATTTATAATAAGTGATTTTATAGCCTACTAAGGAAAGGTCCCTTGTGCATTGGCTTGAAGAAAGAGTCCTTGTTCAGAGCATTTTTGCTATCCAAGATGTTGGTTTTAATTCTAGAAATGTGTTGATCCCTGCTAGAACTGCAAACAGTTTGTCAGACTGTTAAACGCTTGAGAAGAAGGTACCTCCATCCCATGCCTGTGGGGGCTGGCTCCTTGCCATTCACTGTAAACTTCCGAAGAGTGGAAAGAGATACCTGATGGAGAAATAGAGGGCTCAGGGATTATTGCTAACCCTTCACCACAGCACTGGAGATCTCTTGTAGCACCCCTGGAGGAGCTCAGAGGTGACTGAACTTCTAAATTTGTTTTTGCTCACAAAATGAAAATAAGTTGATCTGGCTGTTAGAGCAGAGCTCTTGGACCTAGAATACCTTTGTGCTATTAGTGGCCTTGCCATGTGATTTGCTATGTCGCATCACGTAAAACATTGCCTCTGTTTGACCATCTGTGGGATTTCACTAATATTCTAGCATAAGGACTATGTGAGACTACATTTAGATAACTTAATATAATGTTAATTAAAATCAGCAAAATTAATTAGAGAGCATAAGGTGAAAGGTATCTAGTTTGGGTTTATTCTTAGAGGACTCCTGAGCAAATGTTTTGATGTCAGGCATCTAAGAGACAGCGGAAGCATTGGTCCCTAGCTGACACTGCTTCTCTTTTGGGGAAAAGCTGAATATGTTAGGAGAAACTGTTATTCCTCTATCTCATCACTGAGAGCTAGGGACAAAATAATCCTGCAAATGTTTACTTGAATTACTAAGCAAATCTGCCTTGCCAAGCTCAATTTTTACAAATAATTCCACCAAATAAGCTTAACTAGTGTAAATATCATGGCTAACTGATTGGCTTTCCAAAGTGAACTATGACATTCATAACAAAGGTGTGAATTTTCAGGAATGAAATTTGCATTCAAATAAACAACTTGGAAATTATGCATTTACAGTAATCATCTTTATCCACACCTGCAAATACATGCACTGCATCCAGTCAGGCAATAGAAATCTTGTCATAATTTGTGAAACTAATTAGCACTATGATTTATATATTGTTCAAAAATGATTTGAAAAAAACCCTCAAGATATACATGAGAACTTCTTGAACTTCTTTAAGACTAACAGGAAAACAGGAAAAGAGCTGAAATCTGTCTTGTTAATTATTCAGTACAGTGTCTGGCTATTTTCATTCAGCTCTGGAGATGAGTCTTCAAACTCTTCGATGCCCTCTGCTGCCTGGGACTGATCAGTCATCTGTCACCTGCTCTCACTGCCCTTTGAAGCATCACAACGCTGTCTTCCTTTTCTACAAAACATTTACAAGTGCCCTGAAGAGAGGCACATCTAACTCTGTGTTCAGTTGTCCAGCGAGCCCTGGAGCACTTCGTTAGCGGGGCAAGTGGAAAAATAAAAAGGGCTGAAAGACTCAGACGTGGAGGACATGGGCAGGGGAGTGGAGGACAATTTGTGGATGACTCCAGCAGTAACTACAGCAAGACCCACCTAACCTCATATTCCCCAATGATCAGAGTGAAAGCATAGAGCAAAGCATCTGGAGTACAGAACATAGCTTTCCTGCTCCACTTGGGCCCTAAGGCTTCGGAAAACTGAGATATATATTACTCCATCAAGTTAATGCAAGTATTCAGAGCACTTTTAGAGCTGTTATGAAATCAGTATCAGCAATCATGGATCTTTCTTCTATTACGGTATGTTACCTTTTAGCAGCTCACTGGAAATGTGTAAGCAAACAAGGTATAACTGTAGACAGTTTAAAAAATTTACAGCTCACTGACTTCCATATGAGGAGAGATTTGCAGTAACTTAAGTGTTTAGACTTCTGCTCCAAAAATCTAATGCAAATAAAAATGGAAAAAACAGTGTGCTGGGAAGCAGAGGGAACCTGAGCTAACAGTGCAACTCAAGGTGGTGGTCAGGAAGGAGAAAAGCAAAGCAAAGAGCATGATAACTCTGCAAACCCAGATGCAGATACAAAACGTGTTTGGAGAGTGACACCTAACAGGGGTCTGTGTGTGCTTTCAATGAGATTTCATCCTTGCAGAACAAGACATTGCCTGATGTAATCCAGGATGGATTCACTGATACCAAACTTGTTTTACATCAAGGGATCTTGTTCAGCTCCTCCCAACTGAAAATCATTCAACAAACCATTGTTACAGGTATGCAACACCCACAGTACTGGTTTGGCCTGGCTGTTTCCATTTACCTCTTAGACATGACTTTGCTCAAGGACACACAACAAGATAGCAGAAGTCGGCACATGTTCCATGACTCTAGACTTTATATCAGCCTCTTCAGTCTCTTGGTCACCTTGTGCTTCCACCACTGCACAGGGCACTGGAAATTCATTACTTGGTTTATATTTCATTTTTGCTTTGAAGAGGTCTGACGTCTTAATCATTTGGGACCTTATTCCCTTGGCCCTCATGCCATAAAAAATGAATTGCAGGAATTCTTTCTCTGATGTATTTCCAGCTATGCTCTACCTTTCCTCTGGATACATAGAGGATTTAAATTATAAGTACCTGGGATCTTTCTAGCCTCAGGAAAGCAACACTAGTCTGGTGAACACAGGACTGGTTGCAGCGATTAGAGATGCCTGAGTTAATTCCTAGACTTACCAGTGATTTGTTGTGGAATGAAAATTTTAATCTTGGGTGCATCAGGCATCGGTTCCCACTTATAAACACCCTTTTTTGTTCCATCCTTTACTTGTCCTACAAGCTATTTGGGGTAAGTGCTGTCTCTTGCTTTAAGAGCATGTATCAGTGCAAAGCTCTGGGACTTTGGAGCCACAAGATCAAAAACACAAAATCATTTGTGAAGTTTGCACTGGAATTACATAAAAATCTCAACCTGCTCCTGGTAATTTTTTCCCTCCCTCCCCAAGTCTCATTTAAGTTTCAATCCAGCTGCAGCTCTTTATTTTCTTTTAAATGTCAAACAATTAATCATTTTGCACTTCCCCCATTTCTTGTGAATTTAAAGGTTTTATTGGTATGCAGTAATGTCAGCCTGGGACAATGCAACCGTTTACCCAAAAAAATGTCGTTCTTGTCACCCTGCCCATTTTTGGTTGCGAGCTCTCAAGAACTGTACAAGAGCTCTTGTTGTCTCCCTCTCCTCCCTGTTATCATATGCACAATAAAAAGGCTGGGTTCAAATATACACTAGACAAATAATTATTATCTTTATTATTCAAATCTCCCGTCCCCTGCCGTCATCCATGCTGAGCTGTGTGAGCACACTGCTGTAGATGGATAGCTTGCTCTGAAAGCAGCTGGACAGAGAATGCCAAGTACATCTCTTCAGAAGGGGTGCAAAGGAAGGTAGGAAATGAGCCCCTTTGTTTCCCCAGACAGGGCGGTGCTTAGGGCACAGTACAGAGAGGCCTGAACTTAACCAAAGTTCAGAAATGCCGCACTCACAGTCTTACCACGCAAGCGCTGGTAGCCAGGCTTAGCAAGCAAGGTCAGGTCCAAATTGTCTGGGTAAATTAGGCACTTCTTCACCATCCGTGGTCAGAATGAAGCAATGCCAGCAGGCAGTGTGTGCAGCCTACCACTGACAAAAACAACAGCTGCTTGTAGGAGCATGGCAGTTGTCAAAGATGCTCAGCCATGTGGCCATATAGAGCAGTGGCTATCTCAAAGACCAGCAGAGACCCGGCACAGCCAGGAATGCCTAAGAAGGAGCAGTAAGGCTAAGGGTCTGCAGCAGGCAGACTTAGCAGGGGTGTCCTGCAGAGGCAGGTGTGAAAACAAGCTCTGCGGACATTTAGAAGCATCCAGAAAGGGTAATGGCATTACCAAAGGCAGATAAACACCAGTCCTGCAGTTGAGTATGGGCAGCTCCGTCACTTCATTTACCAAGCAACTGGCAGGACCGCCTCCATTTCACCAACTTTGGAAACATCCAGGTGAGTACCTGAATATGAGGGATTTGATGCAAAGGAGGTAAGAATGTCCTAGAGCTTTTCGCAGCCTAGATGTTGCTACATGGAGTAAGATGTAGCTCTGGCTGAGAGAAGCTCTGTAGTCATTATACACATACCGACACGAACATGTGCACCCACACACACACTGATTTTATTAAGTCATTCTATGCAAGTATTTTTTTCACATACAGTAAAGTTAACTTTGCTGAGATTCATTAGCCCCCTTTCCCCCTTGTGTAAACAGATCTCTCTCACTTATGCAATGCAAGGGTACACAACCATGAAAAGTGCAGAGGCAGCCAAAAAAAGCATTGTTCTGAACTCAGACGTGTAAAATATTCATATTCAATAATAAAAAATAAAAAACCGAGCACTTAATAAAAAATTCATGGCGTAAAATATGCATTGTCGTTCCACCCCCAGGGCTGCAGCAGTTTCCAAACCAACATCTTACATGGGTTTTCACTGCCTTTTTTTACTCGATTAATTCAAAACCAGTCCACTCACAGACATCCCAGTATTAGGTGCCTAAATTGTTTCTGATTTCTCTACAGGTAGTGTATCTATGACTACAGTAATAGTGTTAAAAGAGAAGCTACTGCCCAAGCACTCACACACCATCCAGGGAGCCACACACACACCACCTGAGACTTTTAACTGCTAGGACAGGAGTCCCTTTGCAGCGGGCAGCTCCACTGAGCTGATGCGTGCCCCTTTTTTGACTCCTTGCTCACACATACACTCACCCTCAGGTTCTTTCCCTCCCCTCAGGGTCGACCCTAGGTTTCCCTGAAGCAGAGTCTCCGACTTGATGTACACCAGATGAATTTATTGAGTGGTACAGTGGTAAAAAACAGCTTGAGCTGGGTGCCACCAGAGAGGGACCTCAAAGAAAGAAACACCTGGGCAATGATACCCTTACAATTTAAGTTCCCCTCCCCTCACCTGACGGTTCGGTCCAATAGCAATATTTGGGTCTGGGGTCTTCTTGTTCCTTATGGGATCCTTTCTCTGTCTCCAGGCAGGACATTCCTTTTCTTATCTTAATGGATGCAGCTTCTGCTGATGGTTTGGCTACCTTACCTTCCTGGTTTGCACCAGTTTCAGGGCCTTCCTTCATGTACCTAAGTAAAAGTTCAGTATATGGTCAGCGTATCAAGGGGGAAGTTCACAGCTTGTGGCCTAAGGCTTTGAACAGGCCTTGCTACTAATGCTCTGTATTGGATTCTGTTTGAGCTAGAAAGCGACTACTGCAGCAACGCAGAGTCGAAGCAGGCAGCGGTCGAATGCCGGCCTGGCCTGCGCTGTGTGCGCAACGTGGCAACAAGCAGAGGTCATCTGTTTGCACGGGTTGGGCCCTGGATGCCCTCCCAGCTGTGCTGGGGCTGCCCTGGGAGGCCCAGGGCAGCGGCACAGGGGCAGCTCCCCGGCAGCCCGGGAGCCCTCAGACGGATGGAGAGTCCCAGCTGGGCAAGGGCCACGGTCGGTTTAAAACACCGAGCTGGTGGTGCTGGAAATGCTGAAGTGTGCCAGCTGCCCATTCCCCCCACTGCTCTCTGTTGCAGGGCTCTTTGGGCAACGGGGTGGAAACAACGCTTGGGCCCCTCCTTCTCCTCCTGACGTCCTCTAATGCTGCCTTTTCCCATCTTTCTCCTGTACTCCCCTTTGCCTGATGTGCTCGGTCTGAAACCCCAGCTGGCTCCCCTTGGGCCCAGGGGAAGGACAGCCCCATCTGCTGAAACCTCCCCTCTTCTTCAGCAGCTTGGACTGCCTCATCATGCTTTGACCTCCACGTCCTGCGTGCCTTTCCTCACTGCCACTTCAAGACGAGGCAAAGACGAGTCCGAAAGCAAGCGAGGTGACGCGGGTAGCCCTGTTTGTTTGGTTTTGGAGTTAACTTAGCTAAAACCAAGTGAAAAAAAAAGGCCTGTCTCTTCATTTATTGCAGGGTGGCCTCCCTTCTCTGGCAGGGTCGTTCATAGAGGTCTTAATTCTCTCACAACTGACTGCCTCAGCAAGGGGGCCGACAGCCCCGACAGCTGCCGCCATGGCCGAGGAGCCCCCCGAGCGCAGCCACAGCCACGCCGAGCCCGTGGACCGCTGGGGGCCGGTTTTTGTGGGAGCAGGCGGTAGCGGCTGCTGGGCCTGGGGCTGCGCCTGATGCACGGCCATTGGCCACTGGTGCAGGCAGCCCCCGTGGGCGAGCCGCGGGCAGGGTGGCTGCGATGGGAGAGAGGAGGCGCCCCTGGGGGGCGCGGAGAGGCTGGAGCTCTGCTTGCCACCGGGCTGCCTGGCAAGCGAGAGAGAGACAAAGGCAGATGCATAAAGTGAGGTGGTGCTGGCCAGAGGCAAGGGAGAAAAACCCTCGCCGTGAGGCTGATGAGCCGTGGCACAGGCACATCTTTAGCATTCATTTTGTGCTTCCATTGGCAGGCAGACATCCAGCCACTTCTGTGCAAGCGAGGCCTCAGCATGTGTAACGCTTGCAAAGCCAAACACCATCACCACAAACATCCTCCCTTCCTCCTCCTTGCCCTGACCCGTTCTTGCTGAGGCACAATGTCACAGGGTATGGAGTATCCCTTTGGCCAGGCACCAGAGCAGAGATTCCCCTGTGGCCCGTGGTGAAGCCCATGGTGATGCAGGTTGTCCCTCTGCAGCCCATGGGGGTCCACAGTGGAGCAGATATCCACCCCACAGCCCATGGAGGACCCCGCACCAGAGCAGGTGAATGTGCCCTGAAGGAAGCCGCAGCCCATGGAGAGCCCATGCAGGAGCAGGGAAAGAGAGTGAGGAGGAAGGAGCAGCAGAGACGAAGCGTTAGGAACTGACCACAACCCCCCTTCCCCATTGCCTCGTGCCGCTTCTGGGGAGGAGGTAGAGGAGTTGGGAGAGTTGGCTGCAGGATGAACTCTGCCAGCTTCTTGGACAAAGGGAACCTGCAGGGAACTCCTGCTGGGTACCAGCAATCACAACACCTGTCTGGCCTCGCCTTTGTCTAAAAGGGCAGTGGAAAGAAGTTCCCGTGGGAAGATCCATCTGCTTGACACCAGAAGCGATGAACAGAGTGGTTTCTTGTAAGAAAATCCAGTAAGAGCTCGCTTGACCAAAATGGGGTAACCTGTTCTATGGATGGGGTCTGTGCAGTGTGCTGCATACCAGCCAGAGGCCCACTCGATGCTGCGCGACTCGGGCTTCCCAGCATCCGAAGGACCGTGAGACTATCTATACCACCCTCTCTTGCTTAAAAGAGCCTTAGCTGGAACAAAGAGCATTGAAACCAAGAGCATTGAAACCAATGCTGTACAGAGTATGAGTGCCTTTCTTACTGGCTTCATGAGGGATCAGCACCTCCTGGTGCAAAAGAGGGACCTTCCTTTGTTCCCTCCCTTTGAAGATATTAACGGTTGGATTCAATAATTTAAAGGTCTTTTCCAACCTAAATCATTCTATGATTCTATGAAGCTGACAACAGGAGGCCAAAGTGTTTTCACAGTCTGCAACTATATTATTAAGTTTTTCTTATTGGCGGGATCTTTTGTTTCCATGGCAATTTCGGTGAGTTTTCTTGCTCTTTCTAGTTTTGCTTTGGCTTCACTTGTAGCTGCGTCTCTCTGAGGCAATGTTGACAAGAGGAAGTAGTGGTTCTCTGCAACACAAAGAATGGATATTGGAAAAGAATCCACATTAAAATGAATTAAGAGGCTGGTGGTAAAAAACTCTCACAACAGAAACAACAGTCCCAACAGCTGGGGTTGTTCAGCCTGGAGAAGAGAAGGCTCCGGGGAGACCTTATTGTGGCCTTTCAATATATAAGGGGGGCTTATAAGCAAGATGGAGAGAGACTTTTTACCAAGGCCTGTAGTGACAGGACAAGGGGCAGTGGTTTTAAACTGAAAGAGGGTAGATTTAGATTGAACAGAAGGAGGACATTTGTTAGATGAGAGCGGTAAGACACTGCAACAGGTTGCCCAGAGACGCTGTGGATGCCTCATTCCTGGGAGCATTCAAGGTCAGGTTAGATGGGGCTTTGAGCAACCTGACCTAGTGAAAGATGTCCCTGCCCGTGGCAGGGGGGTTACTCTAGAAGATCTTTAAAGGTCCCTTCCAACCCAAACCATTCCACAGTTCTATGATTCTGATCCTATGAAATGCTAACAGACTGCTGCTTTTAATGCAAAGAATGCACTATGCTCACTGTGTAATACCAGTAGTTGTTAAATGTTGTTCTGCAGAGCAGCTGCTGCAGAGGATCTAGAGTGAGCTTTTGCCGGTGACCTGGCTGCTCTCAAAGTGAAAAAATGGTCGAGACACAGCAGTGCCACCCACCGGCAGACCACAATCTTCTAGAAGACCTTGAGAGAAAGTATTCCGTTGAATTGCACATGACTAAAATATTAAAATGTACATGTTTATTGCTTCTGGTAAACAGAGACTGACAATGTACCCTTGGGATGCTCCTGAGCGTCAAATCCTGGACCCAGCCCAGCAGCTGGAAGAGCAGTCTCCAGGGGAACAGCTATAATCAAACAGAGAGGAAAAAAGTGTTCATGAGATGTCGTGAGACAGTTCTTCATAAGCAGCAGCTGCAGAGGGGCCAGGGTGACCTTCTGGGTAGGACCTGGCAGATTGCAAAGGAAGTGAGAGTGGCCCCAACAAGCCACTGCCTTTGCAGCCTGCACTGGAAGCAGCCCAAGGGTGGAGCCACTAGCAAGCGCAGCTTTGCAAGGTGAAGCCCCCCAAGGCACATTTCTGAGCTCTCCCGATTCCCACTACTCTGCTCTTTTGCACCTCTGAGCCTTGGCCAAGAACATGAGAAGGTACATTCCACCTGAAGGCAAGACAGAAAAGAAGTGCTTACCCTACAAAGTGAATAAAGACGCAGTATTTATCCCCAGGATAGACTAAAGGCTCAAGAAAACAATGTGGCCAAGAAGCACAGCCCACATGCACAGCTGTAAGCAAATGCAGATGAGAAAGCTTTTCGTTCTGTGTTGTGAAATGCTTCTCTGTAAGGGAACCGTAGAGGCTGGAAGGGGACCATGGACCCATGTGGCTCATAGGGAAGGTCCAACAGGGCCTCAGCCCCAGTTTTCTCTGCCCTGCCATGCCACTTCCAGCCCCACCGCTAGCCCGCCAAATGCCCCTGCAGAGGCTGTGGCCCTTCCGTGCCTCCCCATGAGACTTCTGCCTCCCACCCGACCCAGAGCTGGTGCCTCCATTGTTGCCCACCCTACCTAGATGTAGTGCTCCCAACGGGGCAGCCTGTCTGTCCCCTACACGCAGGGCTGCCAGCAGGAGCAGGAGGAGGAGAAGGAGGAAGCGACTGGGGGAGGAGGCCCCCCCCACTTGCCCCATGCTGCCCATCGGCAGAAGCCACCACCTGTCTTGTGCCTTTGAGGTCACAAGCACAGAGTGGCATCTCCCAAGCCTGGCACGGCATAGGACAGGCCATGTGTGTGACCTCACAGGACTCCTGCGTGACTTCACAGGGATCTTATCTGACATAACATGGCGCCTCTGCAAGGACAGGGAAGCTGTGAAGCTCTGGGTCAGCCCAGGATCCTTCTGCTTGCCAGCGCCACCCAATGTGCGCAGAAGGTGGCGCCTGCGGGGACGGTGTCTCGTGCCGCCATTGCAGGTTAGTGCCTCTGCCTACGCGCCTGGACACTGCGCACTCTCTTCCCTGCTGTGCAGCTCCCCACGGGTGCTGACCTTCCAAACCGGGGCCTAGCACGGTTGCCTGCTGCACCCTGTTTCTTATCCCAAGCCCTAGGGCTCCTTCTGTTGAGCTCCAGGCCATGTTCCCTGACCTGCCCCTTCGTTAGCTGTTGACAGAATGGGAGGCGTACAGAAAGACTGTCCAAACATGTAGGTGTGGGCAGGAGGTTGGGAAAGTCAAAGCCTGCCTGGATTTGTATCTGTGAGGGACGTCAAAGGAAATAGGAAGTGCTTGTTTAAGTACCTAGGTTACAAAAGGAAGGCTGGGGAAAATACGGGCCTCCAGCTGAAAGGAGCCAGGGCACAATGTCTCCTGCTGGTCGTAGTTGTAATTCTGGGGGTTAATGGGGTCACCGAAAGCCTTGCACTGTTGCGGTTCGAGAAAGCAGAAAGTGGTGGCATTTGCCGGCAATGAGCCAAGAGAAATGAGCTGCCTTTGTCAGCGAGCTCTGCTGGCCGGCCTCTGTAGGGGCTGCCTCCGTGGCGTTAAAATTCTCGGCAAAGGCCATCAGTTTATCGTGGTTTAATTATAGTTTTGCCATCCTCTAAATATAATGTTTAGGTATAAGTCGTGGCATAATTTGTCTCTCTTTCAGGGTGAAGTCGATAATCTTTTCGCAAATAGTTTGCAAACGATCATGCTCAGTGTTACTCTTCATAATGTCATTGAAAAAACATGCAACAACAAATAAAATATGATGCTAGTTTCCTACTAGAGGTTTCAGGACAGAACTACCACCTATCTATCCAGACTTACAGTTATTTGAACAATATGAGGTTTAATCTTTTTAAGCCTGTCAGCTGAAAGTATACTGCTAATTGGCAGTGAGTTTTGTTAGAAAGCATCAGGTTATTTTCTTTGTATACAATTTTCTATGGAAAAGAAAAAGAAATCATTTAGGATGTTTTCAAGAAAAAAAAAATCCTGATCTATCTGAGGGGTGTTGCTGATTTTTTGAGTGACAGAAACTTTCTTTCACATGCTTTTAAAAAATGATCTTTTACTACCAGAAGATGGTGCGCTTCTACCGCATCATGCCGCAGCCAGCTTGAGGAAGGGATTGTGTTTGCTGTGTAAAATCGTCCCTCCTCATAATGTAAGCAATAGTTACAATGAAATCAAAGGGAGTTTGTGGTAAAACAATATAGTTCATACTTAGTGAATGCATTACTGTATTTTCAGGCATATTCTGCTTCTACCTTCAATGAATTTGTATGTATAGTCATTTTATCAAAAGAAGCTTATAAAATATATTAAAATAATAAATATTAAATTATTAAATAAATATGAAATTATTATTGGGAGAAGATAATGCCTTTAACTGAAAAAAATGAACAATCAAGATTTAAAATACTTGGATGTCTTTTAATATCTGAAATATCATTCAAGTGTTTGAAATGTTTGCACATAAAATATCTTTTACTTGGTTTCCTATTCCTTTATGTAGACCTTGCTGAAAGCTGTCTTTGGTGTTAAACAATTTATTCTATAAAATGTGCAAATATTTGATTTCTGTGTAAAACAGTAAACTGAAACTGAGAAGTTTTGATCCAAAATGTTCCAGATATTAGTAAAATGCTACAGTCTTCAAAACCAAAAAAGTTTCAGACCTAGTGGAACTATACTATCACAGTACATTCACCTGCATGGTATGTAGGGGTCTTAAACTGAATTTTGCTGTTTTGTCTTTCCTATCTATCCAGCTACGTGTGTGGGGTTGTTCATAGACTAACAAAGGATAAGAAAATACACTTGCCTTTTTAGGCCTTTCTAATGACTTTCCTAAAGTTGTTAAAGCCTGCTGTTTTTATAACTGGCCTAATTTATAATAATTTATATTTATATATCTTATTCTTAGGCCTTTGAGTTGGGAAGTGAAGTGTGGGAGGCAACATTATGAGGACTATTACTTCTGGGTGTGAGTGGCTGATGGGTTGAAGTAGACCTCCTTATGTCTTTAAAGATTTTATAACATTCAATTCATGTTTATGCCTTTAAGAATAAGAAAACAGCAGAATGAGTATTACCATTTCATAGCTTTTACTCATGGGAAACTCCATACACAAATAGCACGTGGATGATGCAGTAGCATCAACAAAGAAAAACCTTTGTTGGCAATGTGTGCTTTGTCGTCTGCAGAAATTTGACTTGGTTGCCTAGCATGGTTGTTTCTCACTTAGTTTTTCTTGGAGGTAATGTCAGGGTTGCTGGGGCATGTATGCTGAGCAAGGAAGCACAGGACACTGACTGATGTACTACAAAGGACTACATAGCTATCTAGCTGAATAAGGTGTAAAGAAAGGGGGTTGTGTGGGGGGTTTTGCTGGACTTCTTTTTTCAAATATTTGCTTATCTCAAAATGAAAAATAAGAGAAAGTTTTCCATTGACTGCAGAGGCTGAGGCTAAAGCAAAACAATTGCTAATTTGAACTTGTTAAAATATAGACTTTTTTGTCATGGATTTTTTAATGTTGTATTTAAAAACACCTCAGCTTCACTAGGAAGGGTTACTAAGATTGTAGTACAGCTAAGCCCAGACAGCCTTGCAGTCTATTAGAGAACTGATAGCAGTGATGCAGCAAGACTGACTTACACATAACACTAGTTTTTGCCACTGGAATTCTGTGATGTCTGTCATCAGAAGAAACAGATTTTACCCAGGTCATGTGTCTGGGGTGGCATAAACAAAGGCATTGAAGGAAATTAAACACTCATGCTGCACCCTATTTATTTCAGGGGTACCAACTATGCTAATAAATAGCAGTGTTTATACACAAATATTCAAAGCCAACTGCAGAGTGGGACAATGCAAGTGTATGTCGTATTTTGAATGTCAGGGACATGAAACAGAATAATAAACTTACCTTGTCGATGAGAAAGAAAATTTAAATAAGTCTTTGAAAACAGAAAAGAATGAGAAGCTGACAAAAAAGCTGACAAAACCAGCTTTGAATCTTCATTAGTACTGCAGTGATTGAAATCTTTCACAATTTCTGGGCCTGTAGCAATTTATATGGGCCTTTCCATAGCAAATGGAAACTTATTGAAGCTTTTCTAGGTAAATCTTTAGAGGTAGATCACAGACTGATGACTGAAAACCATTGGCAGTGCTAGGTTAATGGTTGGACTTGATGATCTTAAAGGTCTTTTTCAACCTAAACTATTCTGTGATTCTATGATTACAGTATATTATTGACAGGGTAGCTACTACACAGTTCTTAAGAAAATGTACAGAAAGAAAGCATATATTAAATGGAAAATGTTTTATACACATAGATGTGTTTCCAAAAAGGCCTCATTTTACACCATAGTACCATGGACTAGCTGAATCTGAGTCACTTATAAACAAAATGCATACCCATGCAACTGTGTTCAAGTTTGGTACTTTACCCAAAATAATAAACCCTCCTCAGAGGCTTCTTTTTTAAAGCCGACTTCATTCATGCTTTTCAATTGCCAGAACAAACTCTGAACTGTCTGCAAAAGGCAAGACAGCTATATAGTTAATTAGCGTTCTGGAAAAGGTTATTCATTTAACACAAAGCAAAAAGATCATCTGTCTGTACCAGAGAGGTGGGGTTCCTTGCTTTATTCAGACATGCCCACGGGAATAAGATAGCTCAGCTCTCCAACTATGGCAGTCTGGTGGATGAGGGAATAGAGCCATTTAATCTGATACTTAAACCAGAGCCCAGTTTTAAAGTCAAATATTCTTAGCAGCAGAAATGAAACAATCATCACTAGCACAAGATACCCTATCCCTCATGAAGGGTGAGCCAGTCTCACATGGAGCTATTGGAAGGCATTAAAAACTGAACCAACTGCTTAATAAGATCCAGTTTTAACTTCTTAGGTGCATGTAAAAATGAGAATGGTGGTGTCCCAAACATAATCCACAGCCAGCTTTTACGAAATGGCAGTGTTATGAGAGGGAGACATAATTAGCACCAGGTGGTCTGTATGTACTCAAAAGGAGCATCTCCATCCTGCCAGGATCATTTGCTGTGGCCCATACTACTCAACAAGAATAGGATTTGCAGAGTTAAAAACCCTGATGTAGCCTGGAAGATAAGTTTCACTGACAGCCACAGGATACAGATTTTCTCTTTCCCTCAGTTCTTCCTTAGAGGTAAGCATTAAACCCCATCTTTAAAACCATTTACAACCAGCAAGAATAAAAGCTACTCCACTATAAGGAAACTGCAGAGGCGCTGGGAGAAGTCTAGAGGAGATCACTGGCATCAGTAAATGGCTTTGAAAAAGCCACCCATTACGTAAATTTGAAGTAATTAGATTCAATCAAACTTGAAAAAGAAGCTAATAGCTTCAGGTATAAAAAGCTGCTATAAAGAAGATTTGTGAACAGTTGTTCACCTTCTATTCACAGAAAATGAGGTTTGGTGTAACTGGCAAGAGAGGAGTTTTGGTTACACACAGGAGGACATTTCTTAGCTTTAAGGACAGTGACACAGTGGAACAGGTCTCTTGGAGCAGTTCTGGAGGGTCTTTAATTGGCTTTAATTGGTTTAACAAACACCTAGCCAGGACAAACTACATACCCTAGAAACAAGTCAGCGCAAGTAGTTGATCTCTGCTAGCCTCTGCTGGCACTGCTTTTTTGTGAGTTTATAGGAGTTTTTTTAGGCACTGATGAAGAAGAAAACATAATTTTAAGACCCCTGTGTGATCAGGGATGAATGCAGTCATTCCTATGTCCTGTGATCCGGAGTACCAAATGCCATTTATCTGGGCTGGAAGAGGAAACACATTGTTTAATTTCTAATATTGTGAATGTTAGTCTATGAAGTCCAGTGAGAACAGCCGTCTATGAGTGTGATACAGTTATAAAACAGCCTGTCTGTACTTGGGAAGATTGCTAATTAGTGATGACTTCCTTGTAATCACAAGTAACCTTTGGTGTATGTCGTGGTTTAACCCCAGCCAGCAACTAAGCACCACGCAGCCGCTCGCTCACTCCCCACCAGTGGGATGGGGGAGAGAATCAGAAGGGTAAAAGGGAGGAAACTCGTGGGTTGAGATAAGAACAGTTTAATAATTGAAGTAAAATAAATTAGAACAGTTAAATAGGCAAAGCAAAAACCGTGCACGCAAACAAAACAGAACAAGGGATTCATTCACTGCTTCCCATCGGCAGGCAGGTGTTCAGCCATCCCCAGGACAGCAGGGCTCCATCACGCGTAATGGTTACTTGGGAAGACAAACGCCATCATGCCCAGTGTCCCCCTCCTTCCTTCTTCTTCCCCCAGCTTATATACTGAGCATGACGTCATATGGTATGGAATAGCCCCTTGGCCAGTCTGGGTCAGCTGTCCTGGCTGTGCCCCCTCCCAGCTTCTTGTGCACCCGGCAGAGCATGGGCAGTTGAAAAGTCCTTTACCACTGTGAGCGCCACTTAGCACCTATTCAGAGACAGCTTAGCACTACTTAGCAAGAACCAAAGCATCAGTGTATCATCGACATTGTTCTCATCCTAAACCCAAAACACAGCCCCCATACCGGCTACCAAGACGAAAATTAACTCTATCCCAGCTGAAACCAGGACAGTATCCACCCCTTATTCCATACCATTTACATCATGCTCAGGTCCCACATTATCCAATACATCCTCTTTAACCACCACCCCTGTTGTCCCAAAAATGTCCATTGAGCTCGTTTAGTCCATGACTTTGGGCTCCATCTGTGATAGTGGTCACTCAGGACAGGAGAGGTGGTGTGTTGCGTGGAGTTCTTGGGCACCAAAGCCAGCTCAGGTCAGGTCACTGCTGCAGTTGCACTGCTTCTTGTAAGGCTTCTCCTCCATTGGTTCAGGTGGTTCCTGCTATGGTAGTTCCTATAACATGCAACTCAGATCATGGGTTACACCAATTTAAAGGTATTTCCATCACAATCTCCACCCCTGGCCCCTTTGGGCTAGGTTTAACATTGCAATGAACTCCTCCCCTTACTCCTAGCCTGGCTAGCAACAAGGGGTTTCTGCTATAGTAATTCCCATAACATGCAACTCAAATCCCGGGTCACAACAATTTAAAGGTATTTCCATTACAGTCTCCACCCCTGGCCCCTTTGGGCCAGGTTATAGGGTTTAACACTGCAATGGAGTCCTCCCCTTGCCCCTGCTCCGGCGTGGGGTCCCTCCGACAGCACAGTCCATGAACTTCTCTAATGTGAGTCCTTCCCACGGGCTGCAGTTCTTCACTAACTGCTCCAGCGTGGGTCCCCCACAGGGTCACAAGTCCTGCCAGCAAACCTGCTCCAGCGTGGGCTCTTCTCTCCACGGGTCCACAGGTCCTTCCAGGAGCCTGCTCCAGCGCAGGCTTCCCATGGGGTCACAGCCTCCTTCGGGCATCCACCTGCTCCAGCATGGGGTCCTCCATGGGCTGCAGGTGGATCTCTGCTCCACTCTTAATTTCCATGGGCTGCTCTGACATGGGATTATCCACGTCCACAGACGCTTTGGGGTGTCGTGCTCCCGCAGGAACTTGTCCACAGGTCACAGTCCCTTCGACTCGAGTTGACACTGGAGTTCCAGCCTGTCCAGTACAGCAGCACAGAAAAACAGCGATGCCCTGGCCATCTGCCAGCCCGGGTACGTGGCCATTGCTGTTATCAAAATGTTCCCAGGCACAACACAGTAAGATGACTCTAACATACAGTAAGGCAAGCAAGCCCCATGGCAAGCACAGAAGCCTGCCGATTAACAGCTAAACAGCAATAACAGCTATAAATTCGATCTAGCGCATTCCAATTAAATCTGTTGTTATCTCGAACCCTTCGAGCCCCACGTTGGGCGCCAAAAAGGACTGTCGTGGTTTAACCCCAGCCAGCAACTAAGCACCACGCAGCCGCTCGCTCACTCCCCACCAGTGGGATGGGGGAGAGAATCAGAAGGGTAAAAGGGAGGAAACTCGTGGGTTGAGATAAGAACAGTTTAATAATTGAAGTAAAATAAATTAGAACAGTTAAATAGGCAAAGCAAAAACCGTGCACGCAAACAAAACAGAACAAGGAATTCATTCACTGCTTCTCATCGGCAGGCAGGTGTTCAGCCATCCCCAGGACAGCAGGGCTCCATCACGCGTAATGGTTACTTGGGAAGACAAACGCCATCATGCCCAGTGTCCCCCTCCTTCCTTCTTCTTCCCCCAGCTTATATACTGAGCATGACGTCATATGGTATGGAATAGCCCCTTGGCCAGTCTGGGTCAGCTGTCCTGGCTGTGCCCCCTCCCAGCTTCTTGTGCACCCGGCAGAGCATGGGCAGTTGAAAAGTCCTTTACCACTGTGAGCGCCACTTAGCACCTATTCAGAGACAGCTTAGCACTACTTAGCAAGAACCAAAGCATCAGTGTATCATCGACATTGTTCTCATCCTAAACCCAAAACACAGCCCCCATACCGGCTACCAAGACGAAAATTAACTCTATCCCAGCTGAAACCAGGACAGTGTACAATTAGTCTGCAAAGCAAGCCTTTATCAGCCAGTTAGGGTGTACAGTTCAACATATTCCTTACCAATGGAACTCAAGAGGATCCAGTGATGGAGAAGCATCTCTCCCGCTGCACAGTGTTGCTGGTCATGAAATTATGCCGCCTGTTAAAACAAGCTTCCCTTCCTTTGAAGGCATAAATAAATACAGAAAAGGAATTCTACCAGGATAATGAGGTAAAACCATTGTATTTTGTTTTCTCTATGCAGCGAGGCCCATCTGCACCCTGGTGTTTTGAAAGCTGGGCACTTCAGGTTTTCTATGTTCACTTGAAGAACACTCTACCTCCCCAGGCTTGAGTTAGTGTCACTCATCCCACATAGGCCCTCTGTCCCTGCAGCAACTACCAGCAGGACTCAGCCATTCTTACTACTCACTGTCACCTTCTTTTCTCCCTTCCGTTCCCCTTTCCCTGCCCCTTGCTGACTTGGCATGAATGTGCTCCTTTTATCCCGGTTAATAAGTTCCACTCTGAGCATTGTAACCTGTCTTGTAAGGAACAGGACGCATCTTTCAGTGAGTGGGTTATAGAAGCCACGAGGACAAAAATAATGCTGACCGAAATGTAATTGCACAGGGTAGAAGAACATGTGCAGAAGATTAGTACAGTATGGCACAAAGAAAGTTTGCATCAAGGACATTGAGAATACTCTTAACGAAAAAAAGACAACCTACAAAATTTTAAAAGGTTGGTGCCTTAATGATACCAGGAAATATGAAGCAGCAGATCAAATTGCGCTATTGTAACACCATTCAGCCTATGTGAGAAACCATGGTTTTGAAATCTATCCAAGATCTATCTAGAATTATGAGCAGTCAGACATCATCTTGCTTTTACTAAAAACACTGGGAATTTAGCTTTCCATGAAAAGGGAATTGGTTCCTTCTTTATTTTTGTAAAATATTATTGGTTGCAGTGGTATATAATTATTGCACTAAACCAACCTTGTGACATATACAATTAAAGCAGAAATAGTGCTTGTGTCATTACTAGGCTGGAGATGAGAGACTTCTGCTGGCACACTCCATCCCTATACTGTGGAAAGTTTTCAGATCCTCCTCTAACCAGTGCTCATCTGTAAACACTACCTTAGACTGGATTCAGCTCAAAACCTAAACCGTATGGATGCAACTACTTTCCCTACATCTCAAGGAAATGTTTTGTGGTTTCTCACTTTGGACATAATGGATAATTACAGGTGGGACTCTAGTGCTGCCTATTATTAAGTCCCTGTTCCGAGTTGTTTATTATGTTGCCAATTCTTAACTATTTAGGCTGAAATTTTCCATAGTGACTGTCTGCTCCAGACTGAGTTTTATTTCCAAGAGGGAGAGAAGAGGAAAATAAGTCGTTTTATCCAAGTTAAATGCATTGCTCTGTCAGCAGTAAAACCACTGAAATTGTGTGGATGGGTTTGTACCTCAAATGCGTTCTCTGACCTCTCATAAGCATTGTATGAATGCTGAGTCTTTTTCTCTTATCTGCGTTAAGAAGGTCTCTCTCCTGTACTTGTGTTTTTATGAAACTTATAGAGGCTTGATAGACTTGGGGCTTCTACCCCCTTGTGGAATTTGTTTAAACAAATAAAGACATACAGAAGCTATATCTGAGTGGAGGACTGCCTGATATGCGTGTGAGTCCACATGTTCTTTCCTTTACGAAAGAAGGCTAAAAATCTAGGTGGAAAGCATTTTTTAAAAATCCTGCCACCCACCCCAAGGAAAGTGGGAGGGATGCCTTGCTTCCCAATCATACAGAGAATAAGAGCCTGAAACTGCATAAGCAACCCACAGGAAGACTGTGAGTGGGGAAGTGTAGCTTCACTGAGCGTGGAGCGGGGCGGTTTTGGACAAAGAGTGAAGTTAAAGAATCAGCACAGGAAGGCCTAAGGGAGCTAAAGAAAATTGTCAAAGAATAGGGATGGAGACAGTTGGGACAGATGCAATTAAGGATAGCATCCTAAAGTGCATTCACAAGGAGACTGATTAAGGTTATATAACCTTTATGTCTAGCACATCCCATTTTTTTAAGTCCTTGACTTTGTAACTTTAAAGTTCTCTTACTGTAGTATTTTGAGGATGTATTTTAATTTATACACCTGAAAATAGGCCATCTTAGTCTCTTGGGCCTTGTAATACTGAGCTGACCCCAAAAGCTTTAAAATTCTGGGTGCAAAATCCAGGCTCTGTGATGAAGATGCTGCACATGGCACAACATTAAACCTGGCAAGCTCTAGCTTTGCGGTGGAAACCAAATTCAAAGTCTGGGCAATTCCTAGTAACACTTAGATGTTGAACTGGAGGTGGCTTATATTTACCAGTTTCTACACAAAGGGCTGTTTATTCACTTTACATTTACCAGTTGTTACAAAAATCCTTGTAATGAAGTACTCGCAAGAGGTGAGAATATAATCCTCTTTCCTGTACCATCAGTGAATACTTTAATCACTGGTTTACATGATTCTCCTCTTTTTTGTGTATCTCTAGCCTAATAAATTTTGAATTCCTAATCATACATTGAAGACTCTTAGCCCTCTCCACTTTTCTTTTCCTCCCTTTCTTTCTTTACCCCCAGAAAAGTCTAGTTTAGCATGTAACTGTATTTCATACTTAAGGCAAATTTCTAAGAAATGTTTATCAGAGCTTTCAAGTGTTATATTGTGTGGGAAAAGGTGGATGCTATTATAATTGCTGATTTTATAGGAAAATAGCTACAATTTATATGTATTGTGAATGGCCTGGTCTTGTTAGTGTGTTTTAAATGACACCATTAGGAAGACATGTTTGAATAACTGATAGCTGAGTGCTGATTCTTTCTAGTTTGGGATCTAATGGCACTTGTGTGGGACTGAGGCATTGTTCTGCCCAGAGTGCTGTTGTGCCAGGCATGTTCACACATGAAAAGCTTCAAAAAACCAAGTTTAAAGCAGTTTCAGTGTAGAGTGGGTGCTGAGCAAGAGATCTTGGGGTTCTACTGCTGTACTTCTTTTTTGGATCTGGCCCCAGCTGGCATAAATCAAGACTGTCCAGTCATCTTCAGTTAGTGTGGTGAACATGGTGCATCTCTGTTTTTCTTAGAGCTGACTCCTGTATCACTGATTCACAGTTAATGGTTACCCTCATTACAGAGTCCTCAGAGCCTCCTGTGGAGGCCCTTATGGCTCTCTCTTGTCGCTTCAGGGCCAGCTGTGAAACCAGATCAGACTGCTCAGGGCTCTACCGTCAGGTATTGGAAAAGTTTCAAAGACAGAGACTGCAAAACCTCCCTGGCAGCCTGTCCCACTGCGAAAAATTTCTACTTATATTGAGCAAGAGCCTCTCTTATTTCAGCTTATTCCTGTTATCTGTCATCCCCCTGCCAGGCACAGCTGTGAAGGGCCTGACTACCTCCTCTTAGTCCCCTTCCCGTAGCCACCTGGGTGGCTGTGAGGTGCCTCTGAAACCGTCTCTGTACTAGGTTGGACAAGTCCCACTGCCCCAGCCTCTGCTCATGGGGCAACGCTCCAGCCCTCATCATCCTGATGGCCTCTGCTGAACTCGCTCCAGTTTGCTGATGCCTTTGCTGAACTGGAGGCACAAAAGTGTCTGCGGTGCTCTAGATGGTCTGCCAAGTGCCAGGTAGGGTGGTCCACCACTTCCTTTGAGCTAAATTACTTGCCAAGCTGAAATCATATGAAAACCCAAGAATAAGGTTTCTGTTATTAAAGAGAGGAAGAATTTAAATATGCTGTTTTATTCCTTTCTTTGCTCTTTCCTTAACTGTTTCCATTCCCTACTCAGCCCTTTGTTTCAGTGAGTCTCCCGTTATCGTTGCCTGGCACAAGGTGATCATTTACTAACAGTAAACTAAAATAGCTTGAGCAACAAGGAGAACATAGCAGAGATTCTGTGGTGCTGTGTTTGGGTACCAATGAGTGGGTGAAGTGATATTTAACTACTTGTTAGATCGGTGTAGATTTTAAAGTTTCAGCCTTTCATAATCTTTACATTAAAATTGCCACAAAAAGATGAATGAAAAGTAGTAAATAATACTGCATTAATATATGTTTGTATGCTCTTTGAAAGGATCTTAATCAGGGCGAGCACTTAAATAGATGACTGTGTATCCACAAAGGTCTTCCAATTAAAAGTTTTTACTATAACAGAAATGTAACTAGTGGGATAAAAATACACCAAATCATTACAAATGCCAGCTTATGCTTAACCTATTGCATTCAATTAGATGTTACCTACTATGAAGCTGAAATAGTCCTTTCCATATAAATATTTGACTGCTGTATCTAATTTTGAAATGGTTCCACACATGTCTTTTCCAAAATATTCAGGCAGAGGTATAGCTAGCCCAACAGAATATCTTTTAAAATAGCAAATGAATGCTGCAATGTAGAAAAAGTACTTTCTAACATAGAAAATCCTTCTCTCTTGAAAATGCATCCCAAGGTGATGTGTAGAATGTTTCTATCTGTGGTATTTAATCAGCTTGACACCCATTAGCTGGTGTATCCCAAAGTGTTTTTGATGAACAGCAGAGAAGTGTTCCCCTTTATTCCCGGAGCATTTACTGTATAGGGTATATGTTTCTCTGATATGATTAAAAACTCCACTGACTTCATAATGAGGATATATACAAAATTAAGACAGCTTCTGTATGCTGAAGATTGCCTGTTTCACTGTGATATAATTCCTGTACATGATCAGTGTAGTCGTCTTCCCATGTCAATGCTATTGACGTTCTGCTGAACAGTATTCTCATCCTGCAATTTTCTGTTGAGAAGTCAAATCTTCCATATCATCTTTTCTGTTAATGGTACAGTTTCTATAAAGAAACCATAGGATAATAAGCTGCCTAATGTAATTCTGGTTATGTTATAGTGGTGAGCTTTAGAAAGAAAGATTTGATTGCAGTTATTGGTGTATGCATTTTTAAACTTAAAAAGCTATTCAGTGTACATAAATGATACAAGCATGTGGTAATGCTTGCTTCTTGCTATTCTGAATTTAAAAATAAAGCGAACTAGTTTTTGTGCCACTGTCACAGTATTAGTGTTGCACTATTCCTTATGTATATTCCTTACCGTATGCACTTTTAAATGAACTATTAAAAACATAGTGCACAACTGCATTATTTCTATACAGCATATTTTTGTAAGCTCTGCTAGGGAACAGCAGATTACCTTGAATGTACCAAAAGGATGTCATTTGTTGACTTACAGGTCAAAATAAAGCTTGTTGTCAAAGTGAAATTGAAATTATAACCAGTGTTTAATCTTCCTGTTAGGTTTTCACTCCCTGCAGTTCTATAACTTTCAGTGGAAATAAGCATGTTTGCCAAGTTAAAATGCAGGCAGATTCAAGTGTTTTACAGATAGGAATCTGCATTCAGAAATGGCCACAGCACAGCAGTATAAAGTAATGAACACAGATGGAACACCTAGCAGCAAGCATCATTTCACACAACCCATCTTGATGAAGCATAAACTCGTAAAGACTCCAGGTCCACTTGCTCATGCGTGCATGTCCTGCAGATGCAAGCATTCATGTGCATATTTAAGGAAGCTCTAAGGTATTTGCAGAGTCTATCAGAACAAACCAAGCTTCCAGTCGTAAGTTTCGATTACTTACCCATCAGGTACTGAAAATTCCAAAGTGAGTTCCAATCTTTGCAAGTAGAAATTACACATGTGTATTTGTTAGCAATCTCATTAATTTTAGTGATGCCACAGCTGAAAATTCGTGTGCAAGGCCAGGGCTTCATGGCTAAACTCTAAATGAATACACCACATGTTTGGTCCTTAAAGGGATTCATATCCTTTTCTTTCAATTAACTAGTACTGCTAACAGGAAGGAAAAAAAATAACGCATACACAGTAAATATTAGGCAAATTGAGAAATCAGAACTTGATGAACTTAGCTGAAATTTATAAGGTTTCTAAACGTCACAGAAATGAAACTTTGGAATCACTTTCAATAAGGAGCTGGGAAGAGACCCAGTGAAAAGTTCTGACTAGCATTAGCCTGGAGGAGAGAATCTGAGATGACTTTTGGTAAGTTTACAAAAAAGATTTCATTATATTTTCTTCAGTTACAATAAATTGGGATTTACTGACCCCAAATGTTACTTATTGTCGTATAAGTATATGTAAAAATGTAAAAAATTGCATATATGTAGACATGTAAAAGTATGTGTAAAGGTACATATTGCAAGAGTCCAACAGTAACTGGCTGATCGCTGCCTTTGAAAGTAACCATGCCAATTATCTGATTGGAAAAAAAATGAGAGCAGTCTAACAGTAAATCATGAAGCCTACACCTACTTCATTGCATTCCCAGGGTCACACAGGGTAAACCTGTGTATCCTCGTCATGAAATCAGGAGTAGCTATTCTGTAGAGGCAGATAGGAAGTTTTGCTAAAGAAATAGCTTTTTCTTCCTGATGACAATTCTCCTATTGTAGCTGTTCAAAGTGCATTCCTGCCGTCCTCTGAAACAAACCTTTCCTAGCTCTTGGAGATAAAAATTACTTTCCCTTCCATTCTTCATATTTAACCATCCTTCCCAGCAAAATGATGTAGTCTTTTTTTAATGTTTCCTTTTAAGAGATGCACAATTTCTACCCTTCTTGCCTAGCATTCACTTATTTTCTTGTTGGTTATTTTTGCTTGAATTAATGTTATAAACTGTCCGTAGAGTTTAGAATACATCACTGATTCACCTCTCCTGATACCACTTTGTGTATTTATTTCTAATCTAAATACACCTTCATATTTTATTGTAATAGTACATGAGGCGGGCTTTTTCCTTGTTCCACAGAAGATACAAAACTTAACTCTTTCCATGCCGTGTTACAACTAAACAGGCCATCTTTCTGAGATGCATTATTTTGTTCTTGTTTATAACACATTTTACTTGCAATCAGGTTAGCTAATTACCTTATTTTGCTGGCATTCCCCACAATACTTTCTGGTATTGAATAGAGGTAACATTGTCAATATATTTTCCCAAACTCATTTACTTTCATCATAAAAGATATTGAAGACAATCAGATGGAATACTGATTAGGAGTTAACATATTAACATTTCTCTATAGAAATGGGCCTTTTATTTTACTCATTCCTTTAAGTCTTTTAAGTATTTTTTAATTTCTGAGGGGTCATCATCTCATTCCACAGTGGCTTTGAATCAATGCAAAGGAGTTCCAGAAAAAATATCTGCAAAAACTTCAGTCATAGCAGATAGATGACTATTTTGTTAATTCCTCCCTCCATGTGAGAAGTTAATCACAATGAACTTTCAAGCTGTGATCTTCTCTTGCCCTGATATAACACAAAATAAGAAATATTCAAATACGTGCACTCTGGCTACCCTCAGCCCTTTCTATCAAATTTAAGATTTCATGCAAAGCCGTGTTTGAACATATGCATTCCGTGACCTTGAGTGGCCTTGAAACTGTTTATGAACTTATATTAGGAAAACGTGTGAATGAACTAGCCTCAAATTACTCAAAGCTTGGGAGTACAGGGATGTTGTAATTCTGTCTGGGCCAGAGGACTGTTTGATTTTGTTTATCATTTTTTCACTTATCTTTTCCAGTGAGGCTTCTAGTTGGTTTTCTCTTTCCCCAGTTGCAATACCATCCTTAAATAGATCTGCTTAGAAGTTATTTTTACATTGTCAATTTTAGAATAAAGAAAGAACATGAATTAAGAAAGCTAGTGAAATGCTGACTCTTTCTCAGAGTATGCACTTTTGAGAAGAGCATCTGGCATAAAATCTTACTTCCGAAATTGTAGAATAGTCTATAATATTGAATGTAGAGAAAATCACAGTGAATTGCTTAGTAGAAAGAAAGTCTGAAGTGACAGTAGTTCATACAGTAAGAACTAAAGGAGAAAATCATAATGTACATAATGGTGATCTACATGTTAAGGCTTCTGAGTGAGATTAAAAATCTAGACCACTGTTTGAAATTAGAAGCAGTGACACGATGCAACGGAAACTTTATACTGCAGGAAGATGTTTTAGTCTTTAAAATATTCTTGTAAAAAGGCTGAGAGGTGAAAAACACAAATAGTCTTTGTAAAAGCAATCTTTGTGTGCCAGTAGGTGGGAGTAGATATTTAGCAAGCTTTTTCGCTTCTTTCCTGCAATGCAGCTGATAATGTCAAAGGAGTAACAATGAGGAAGTTTACACTAGACCTTCTCCAAAGTCTTCCAGAATCTGAGGGGGTTTGCCATGAACTTTGAATGTGCTGTTTGTGTATGTAAATGAAAGGCTTTCAAACCAGAAATCAGAATAAAGAAAATACATCTCCTCATAGGTTAGAGATTCACATTTTGGTTTATCCAGTGAGTTTTGAGTCCTATATTATAAAATGGAATATTTTCTAAAAGAAAGGTATGTCATATTTATGTCCAGCTGACAGTATTATTCTGAGGGGCAGAAAATGTGAGTTTTATTCACCTTTAGGAAAGAGAGCAAGTAGATTTATGTGTGCAGCTAACTGGATAAGCACTGTAGCTCTTTGGCTATAGGAACAGCATCCTGCCATATTTAATCTCTCATTTTTGAAAGTTAAAAGACATTTAGCACAGAATTAATTTCACTTAAATTTATACATCATAGCATATATCAGAGCTGGCCACCTGAGGCTCATTTAGGAATCAGCAGAAAATAACAGATGAATCACATGAAGTAGACAAGCATCTTGAAGCAGACATACAAACCATGTCAGATGAAATAATCCCTGTAAATACCTATTAGCTGTGGAAAGAATTTCAAATTTCCAGGTCAGATGTAGACATTTACCTTGTAGACATCTATAGTTAGGAAAGACAAACCCTATCCCTAGTTCTGGCATTCTACAGAAATTTAGGCCTGATTCAATTGCTTGACCCTGGAATACCAGGGTTGCCAGAAGCAGAATTTCAGACAATGTGGTCTGCCTCGAAATGTAAAGGATTAGTTTAGATTAGGTTGGATTAGTTTGATTATGTTCCTGGAGCAGAAATTTTCAATGAAGTAAAAGAACATCATTTCACATCTGTCAGGAAACATTTCAGCAGATGCTACTGTTCAGGTGTCACCTCATCTGGACTTTTTATGTACAGAGAAGCAAAGTATGGAGAGCTGAAAGTTAGATATCAATCAAAAAAGGTGAAAATGCACTGGTAAGAGCAATAAACTAAGAACCTTGACCCAAAATGCAGTGAAACTCATTAAAGTCCTCCTGCTTGACCTCATTTAGTTCTAGGACTGTTCCCAGATGAGCTGACAGCTTTACTTCTATTTCTACCTTTGCTGATTTTCAGATACTGTATTTTGTAGTTTTCATTCTAATATTAATTCAGGCAGAAAAGCAGCTCTCTTAGATGCATTTTCTTTTCCTCCTTTTTGGTAGAATAGTGTTTGATGTAAATTGAATATTCTATTTGATGTATACAACAAAAAGATCTGTGACCTTATAATTAAAGAAGTTCAGCATAAATAAGGCATTTTACAAGACTTCCTAGAGTGTGAACAGGAAATGTGGTTTTTTTTTTTTTCTTTCCTGTTAGACCAGCCTTTAACAGGCTTTGTTCTGCAGAATCTCAAGAGTTTGTGAGTAATTCAGTAACTTAATCCTTGAGGCCTTTAAAAATATTTAAATTGGCCCACTTATTTTTTCAGCATCAGCAAAAGATTGCTGCTTCTTTGCTTGTACAATTAAAACTTACCAGTCAAACTGTGTGTCAGTGTAGTTCCAACATAATTTCATAGTAAATCAAAGTCATCAAGAAAAGCAATTCCAACTCTGCTCTCACTGCCATCCTTCATTAGTGACAGTACAAATATTCACAGAAATGTGTATGCAGCACATATAATGGGAGGAATGGAACTTAGATTTAGGTTGCCAAGCTCAGAATCACTTGAAACATCACATTTAGAACAATTAATTTCAGAAATGGGGCAAACTACACCCTTGCAAGTTGTCATAGCTCAGCAGTTCACTCTCGGTCACATCCTCTACTATGTGGAGTTGGATCCATCCATTTTGGTATTACATATTTCAAATTTTTGGTAAGGGAAAGAAGATCAAAGTATATAAACAATTTCATTGACGATACAAAAAATTCCTAATGGGACCTTGCAGTAACTTATTACATCCTGGTAAATTTCCCACTGTCACTACTTTACATTTCCTAAAACTCTGTAGCTGCTTTTCTGGTGTACTCCAAACAGTAAATTACTGAAACCTCGGATAATTTCAGAGTACTCTGTGTAGTAATTCTTTTTTTCTTTTTATCCTGCCTTTGCCATTTCAGGAACATATTTCATTTCCGTGTTTTATGTCTTCAGAAACCATTTGTGCATTTATGTTCATCTCCATTCTTCAGAAACCTAAATCAGAATCCAAAAGCTTTCAGTGTTGCTCAGCCAAGATCTGTGCATGCCAGCATAGCAATTAAGGCCCTCACATTGGAAAAGGCAGGTAAGGTAGTCTCTCACTTGTGGACCTCTGTCCTGGTTTCAGCTGGGATAGAGTTAACTTTCGTCTTGGTAGCCGGTATGGGGGCTGTGTTTTGGGTTTAGGATGAGAACAATGTCGATGATACACTGATGCTTTGGTTCTTGCTAAGTAGTGCTAAGCTGTCTCTAAATAGGTGCTAAGTGGTGCTCACAGTGGTAAAGGACTTTTCAACTGCCCATGCTCTGCCGGGTGCACAAGAAGCTGGGAGGGGGCACAGCCAGGACAGCTGGCCCAGACTGGCCCAAGGGCTATTCCATACCATATGACATCATGCTCAGTATATATAAGCTGGGGGAAGAAGAAGGAAGGAGGGGGACATTGGGCATGATGGCGTTTGTCTTCCCAAGTAACCGTTACGCGTGATGGAGCCCTGCTTTCCTGGGGATGGCTGAACACCTGCCTGCCGCTGGGAAGTAGTGAATGAATTCCTTGTTCTGTTTTGTTTGCGTGCACGGTTTTTGCTTTGCCTATTTAACTGTTCTAATTTATTTTACTTCAGTTATTAAACTGTTCTTATCTCAACCCACGAGTTTTCTCCCTTTTGCCCTTCTGATTCTCTCCCCCATCCCACTGGGGGGGGGGAGTGAGCGAGCGGCTGCGTGGTGCTTAGTTGCTGGCTGGGGTTAAACCACGACAACCTCAATAGGCATTACTGTCAATTTTATTTAAGAGTAAAGTAATTCTACAAAAGCTTCTTGCTTTTATTGGAAAATGCTGACTGGGGAAAGGTTTTATTGAAAAAAGCCAGACTAGCTTGAATTTTAGTTTTCTTCGAAGTTTGTTGTCTTGAATACTGTTCAAGTCTAGCAAATCTTTCATATTTCACATGATATCCTGACTTACTTTGTGTTGCACATACAGGGTTAGACACACTCTTACAGAATATTCTTTATGACACTTTCAGGAAACATGGTGAGTTATTAGCATTAACCTCAGCTAAATGCTAGACATTTTTAAAACTATTTTGCTCCTTGTCCTAGGTTCAGGCAGCTTCTGGACAATCTTTTCCCACATATCTCAGACATTGGCATTTAACGCTGATCTAATAGGTAAAGCTATAAAAATAGACTGGGGGGGGAGGATTTTCTTTAAACCATCATCTTGTATCCTGTTCTCCTTTGAGGTGCTGGAGATTCACCTGCTACTGAAAAAACTTTCAGCTTTCTCTTCCCTGGTGCTGCGTACCCAATGCAGGGTGCTGGAGAGCTGCTACAGTGCCACAGGGCAACCAGGAGTATGAGCTACACCCCAGCTAACTCCTATGCTCCAGGCATGTTGGAGAAATTAGTTTACTTTTCCTGGTCAGATGCATTAACTATCAGTAGAAGAGCTGTGGAAAAGCACTAACTCTAATCTTTCCATTTCTTGTAGGGGAATCATATTACAGAAATAAATTGTACCCTTTGGATTAAAAGTATGGGAACATTTTAGCAATTCTTTCCTGACAGGACACCCACAAGTATTTACCAGTCCTGTTCACAAAAAGGAACAAAGAGAAAGTATGTACAATTCTGTATGTCCTTAAGTATAACAGATACTATTACTAGAAACTCACACTGTAAAAGGAGCTGAATGAATGTTTTGTTTATGATACCAGAGATTCCCATCTATACAATACGGGAGGTTCCCATGTATACTTCAATCTTGCAGAAAACACCCTCTGCATTTAGAAGAATAGAATTCTTAACTCTTTAAGAAGAGTTAAGACAAAGAAAAAAAACTCAAACAACTGATTTTATTTTCCAGCCTTCCTTCAACAACACTTTCCTGAAGGGTTCATCAACAAAGCTAGAAACAGCCTTATTCTGCTATTAGAAAAACACCGTAAAATACATAAGATTTTTGCAAAACCAGTGCTAAATGGAGGCAGGGAAGCTGGCACTTTGCCACCAACCCCAGCTCTGTAGATCAGACGTTAAAAGAAAAGATCCTTCTTTCCAAGAAAAGGAGAAGGCTCTCCCCAGGTGCCATGAGCTATGTATTTTACCCATTCTCAAGATTAGGAGAATTTAGCAATGGAAAAGTAGAGACAAGATTTTTCTCATTCCAGTTAAAGTATTTTTAAAACAAAGTTTTGATCACCATTTCTATGTACCATTTCTATGTAACAAACCTCTGGCCAGAATACTGATGTGGCTGGACCACTGATTATGTTAAACTCCAGAGGAGAAAGCATGAGAAATATGAATAAAGGAGGAAGAAGAAGGTGTGAGATGGGCATGCTAAGACTGTAAAGCTACATTTGTATTTTGAAGCCTTGACAACAGGCACTTTTCTAATTCTATACCATTTGTTTACAAAGGAAATGAAGCTTTATGTTAACCGATGCTAAACATCTCCTAAATGCACAGATGATTATTCTGAGAACAGACCAAGATTGGTGATCTCTTGCATTTCTCAGTGCTGTTGTGTGTTATTTATTAGCCTATATCTTGCATATTTATGGTTTTCCAGTTCCTTGAAAAGCTCTGGATAATCTGGGAAGTAGAATATCCTTGAGGTCAATTTGAAAACCTTTTTCCCCATCACCTTTTTGCAGAGGTATGACAACAGCAAATAAATGAGACGCACAAGAGCATCCACAAAGAAACATTGACAGAGACGGGAATTCCATGTGGTGAAATTCCCTTTTGAAAGAATTTCCACTAAACTAAAAATGTGTCTCCAGATAAAAAATTGAATCTAGCTCTATATTTCTTAATATACTATAAAATATGAGTCATTGGCAGTTTCAATTAAGTTAGATGAATAAAGATAAATTCAAATTGACTGAACTAGACCAAAATACATTGAACAAATAAATATGGATTGTATGTTGCATCTATTTGAATAAATAAAATCTTTTCTCTAAATTCAATGGACATATCTGAAAAGAGTTCTAATCAAGGAATGCCTGTCTCCACTTTGTGTTACAAAGCAAAATTAACTACTTTAAATTTTATTAATTGTTTACTAGAAAATAGTTAAAAGTATTTCGTTTGTAGTGGGAGTCTGATGCAGACTTCTGTGTGGGCCATGGACCAGGAAATATTAATGTAGATGTGACATTCTTAACTTCTGAAACCTTTGGGGACTCTTAGAATGGGTATACAAAGCTCCTGTTTTTAAGCAAAATAATACAAAACTTGTTCTGAATACAGGATTGTAGTGGAGACTGGTTTAATAGGCCACTGTGGCATTCTCACGAATAGCGAAGAATAAATATGACTTCCTAAATTCAACACAATACTCTAGCTGATACCCACATTTTTACCCCAATGGGACAAATCAGTGAAGAATTTTTAAAAAAACTGTAGATTCATGTGTTGAAAATCTTACTCAAGTGTGACAGTGCATCATGAAAAATATACACTTTTCAGGGTGTAAAAAGTGAATTATCACAGCATATATATTAGAGTGCACTCAGCTCAAGCATGCATCTTAATACTGATAGCATAAATGTCAAACTGTCAAATAGAGAAGCTAATAGCTGGAGGCAAGCTGGGATATTATGGCTAAGTATAATTCTGAATTGCAAGGTATGGTAACATAAGTAGAATAAAATTATTTGAAAAATTTCTTGTTTAAAGGAATAATCTTTAATCTTCTATCACAGAAAGGGTGGAGTTCTGTGGAACAGTGACCAATGATGCATGCAGTTCTTCACTGATATATTTCATTTTTATTTTCAGAACACCATGACAGTATCTGAGGCAGTTTTTATTTCAAGATAGCAGACTATAATATGATAAAAATGGTGGTTGCTAGTGTAATAGTATCCACCTACAAAAGAATCTTCATTTATTTCTCCAAAGATCACCATTTAAAAGCATATTCAAGTTTGAGCATTTTTTTTTTATTGCGGCTCATGCTGGCATTTCTTTGTCTCTCCAGTGTTACATGCCTATACAGCAAATTGGATGTTCTGTCTTGGTATAGAAAACATAGATTTATTTAAGCATTAGGCTTCTTTGGTAGAAGTTAATTTTATTAAGTGAATGCCTGAGAAAAACATCATAGCATCTAGAAATGTTTTGAAAGATTTACATTTAAAAAAAAAAAAAAAGAAGATTTTCCCTGAGAAGACTTGGAATATGTTTGGCAATGGCTTGCCTGCCAAAAGCATCGGAGACAAAATTAGGCTCTGGATATAGTAAAGAACCAAACAGGTTTAAAAACTTTTGTGATTCTTAAAATCAACACATATCCAAGGAAGAAAGGATAATAAAGGCATGAAAAGAAAAAAGGATTACAGGGAAAGCTTGAAATATATGAAAGAGGACATCTAATTTCCTTCATCACACTGAATTTAGATACCGCTTCTGCATAACAGATACGACTTCAAATTTAGCTTTAAGCAACATATGGAAATTTAGAAGGTTCTGAGAAAAAGTGTACTGAGTATGACTGCTAGTAAATTGGTAAAAATCCATTTGAATCATCCCTCAAAGTTCAAGAAATCTACACCAGTTTTTACTGTGACTTACATCATAAAACACTATTTTGTGGCTTACCTTTGCACGTCATGTAATGAATGTTTCAGTCTTTTTCATGTTGATATATGGAAGTTTGTTTTCCAAAATAATTTCAGGTTAATGGTAATTAAACACAGAACTTTTGTAAAGATAATCTCATAAGTAAATCTTCCATGTAATTCTGGCATATTGTTAATAGAAATGTTGTTTGTGAGACACATATGCAGCTTCTACCACATGTTTCTGTCAAGCTGGATTGTGAAAGGCAACGCAAGGAGGTATGTTATCACAGAGCTATCAGTGAAGCAAAGCTAAATGGTCTTGTGTGGATCAAAATATGCTGATAAACCAACATTAACAAACCGTTGCTGAATTACAGGAAAGAAGCCTATATACGGATGCAAAGTATTTATCATATCAGCTTTCAAAGACCTTAACTGCCAATATATGAGATAAGCTTTATTAAATTATTAGCACAAATATAATAAAGCAACTTTATCTAAATCTCACATCAACAAAAATAAACACAGACACTGTGATTTATGTCTAAGATCACATTCCTCCAGTTGCTGATGTAAATCCTTACATGCACCCTAAAGGCAAGCTACTAGATAAGGTAACATAGCAGAAGCAGATTCCCATATTTACTATGATTTAGGCAGTGCTTTAAAGCAATCTGATGTAGCACTGTGACTCAAGAAGAATAAAGTTTATCTGTATTTTCTTCTTGAATTACTACAAAGAAATAACTGTTGCATTTGTGGTAGTTCTTTTGTTTCCTTCTTGCACCTTCCAGATCTTTCATTTTAAGAAGTTTGGGAGGTCATATCTATTGGGGAATTGTAAAAAAAATACATGTACATCCTTTTCCATGTTTTAGGAATCTAGAAAAGTATGTAGTGATTATTATTGAAAGAGGAGACATTAAGGTGCACCAAGATGCAATATCTGCAATTCTTCTGTCATACTGCCATAAATTTGAGGCAGCTAATCCTTTTTTACCAAATGAGGTTCTGGTGAGATTATGGGAGTAACTCTGGTTGTGGAGTTCATGAGAAACAAGTGGTATGCTAGCTTAGGTGTCAGTCATTGCTTCAGGGGCCTCCCAAGCACCCTGGGTGACTTGCAGAGACAGCAGAAGGCTTTTACCTTGGACAATAGGTTGTTGGTATCTGGAAGCTACCACACCTGGCTGTCAATACAAAATGCTTCCAAGTTCTGCAGTGCTTTTTGAAGCTCTGAGAAGACTCGTCCTTCTTCCCCCTCCCACATATTTCTCCTCTCATTCTTTGAGTTTTGATTTATGCAGCAGTCCTCACTTTCACTACTCAGAAAAATTTTCCTCTTATATTTTACCTGAAATGCTAATGCATGGAAAAACAAAGTCAGTGACCAGTATTAGGCTAAGTCAGCATTAAGAAGCCATGTGGCACAGTAGGAGCGGACATGTAAAATGAAACAATGAAGTCCATATTCCAACATTTACTTCAGACTAGCACTAGTCTGATCTTGGGGACTAAGTGCTCACTAGTGTTTGGTGGATGTTAAGAGTACATCTTTTGATTTCATTGCAAAAAATTAATTTCCAAAAGGAATCCAGATTGTGTGCTCTGTCTCGGAGCTCTGTGGTGTGAATCGAAGCACAGTAAGTGGGGCTAACTGGGAGGTTTGCTTCAAAATCACTTCTTATCTGAACTAAGACATTAATACAGATGCATGCTTAGATCCTTAGATCCAAGGGGAAATGGTTAGCGGCCTGCTACACCACTTTTAGACACACATAAGTCTGTGGGACCACCCAAGGGTACTGAGGGAGCTGGTGGACGTGCTCACCAAGCCAGTTTCCATCATCTATAAGCAGTCCTGGCTAACTGGGGAGGTCCCAGTTGACTGGAAGTTAGCAAATGTGATGCCCATCTACGAGAAGGGCCAGAAGGAGGATCCAGGGAACTACAGGCCTGTCAGCCTGACCTCGGTATTGGGGAAAGTTATGGAGCAGATCATCTTGAGTGCGATCACGTGGCATGTATAGGACAACCAGGGGATCAGGCCCAGTCAGCACAGGTTTATGAAAGGTAGGTCCTGCTTGACCAACCTGATCTCCTTCCATGACAAGGTGACCCATTTAGTGAATGAGGGGAAGGCTGTGGATGTTGTCTATATCTGGACTTTAGTAAGGCCTTTGACACCATTTCCCACAGCATTCTCCTGGAGAAACTGACTGCTCGTGGCTTGGACGAGTATACTCTTTGCTGGGTAAAAGACTGGCTGGATGGCAGGGCCCAAAGAGTGGTGGTGAATGGAGTTAAATCCAGTTGGCAGCCAGTCACAAATGGTGTTCCCCAGGGCTCAGTACTGGGGCCAGTTCTGTTTAATATCAACTATCTGGATGAGGGGATTGGGTGCAGCCTCACTAAGTCTGCAGACAACACTAAGTTGGGTGGAAGTGTTGATCTGCTGGAGGGTAGGAAGGCTCTACAGAGGGATCTGGACAGGCTGGATCAATGGGCTGGGGCCAACTGTGTGAGTTTCAACAAGGCTCAATGCTGGGTCCTGCACTTGGGTCACAACAACCCCATGCAACGCTACAGGCTTGGGGAAGAGAGGCTGGAGAGCTGCCCAGCAGAAAAGAACCTGGGGGTGTTGGTCGACAGCCAGCTGAATATGAGCCAGCAGTGTGCTCAGGTGGCCAAGAAGGCCAATAACACCCTGGCTTGTATCAGAAATAGTGTGGCCAGCAGGACTAGGGAAGTGATCATCCATCCCCCTGTAGTCGGCACTGGTGAGGCCACACCTTGAATCCTGTGTTCAGTTTTGGGCCCCTCACTACAAGGAGGACATTGAGGTGCTGGAGCGTGTCCAAAGAAGGGCAACGAAGCTGGTGAAGGGTCTGGAGCACAAGTCTTATGAGATATGGCTGAGGGAGCTGGGGTGGTTTAGCCTGGAGAAAAGGGGGCTGAGGGGAGACCTTATCGCTCTGCACAACTACCTGAAAGGAGGTTGTAGCGAGGTGGGCGTCGGTCTCTTCTCCAAAGTAAGAAGCGATAGGATGAGAGGAAATGGCCTCAAGTTGCACCAGGGGAGGTTTAGATTGGATGTTTGGAAAAATTTCTTCACCTAAAGGCCTGTCAAGCATTGGAACAGGCTGCCCAGGGAAGTGGTTGAGTCCCCATCCCTAGAGGAATTTATAAGACATGTAGATGTGGCACTTAGGGACATGGTTTAGTGGTGGACTTGGCAGTGCTAGGTTAATGGTTGGACTTGAGGATCTTAAAGGTGTTTTCCAACCTAAACGATTCTATGATTTCCTATTCTGGGTCAAAAAGTCAGACAGAAGGGTTTCATAAACCCTTGTAAAACTGGAATTTCAGGGTTGTAGAAACTATTTGGCTTTTCATCCAGGTTTGGAACTCAAGATTTTGAAATCTGAAACTTTTAATTGAAGAAAAACCTGTTTTCTAGCTAGCTCTGTCCTGGTCTGCCAGCTATGTGGAATAGGACAATTCATGAGAGAATCCAAACCAGCGACAGAAAGTTGCACTCAAGGCATTTCACACGCCGCCTTTTTTTTTTTGAGGTTGTCTCATCCCCTCTGCTCTGAAGTCTTTCATCTTTGTTCAGAATGAAAACCACCACTGGCACTTAAAATCTTTGGAGAGAGGATGAACAGTAAAGCATTAATTTACACTGTTAATTGATGTATAAATTAAACCATGTTCTCTTGAGAGTAGCTGCTTCCCAAGTCAGATTTTCATGAGGAAAGTTATACTGGCAGTTCTGCAGCAATATGCCTTTCCCTGCAATGCAGGTTTCTGTAGCAAAAATGAAGCAAAATTAGTTAGCAAAATGAGATTCAGAGAGGAGGAGAAGAGGGGTAACAGAAGACAGGGATTAGTTTATTACAAGTAACTTAGTTTCTGACAAAAAATTTTACTGTCACATAAACAGCAAGTCTTCATCAGAATGCATCTTTCCTGATTAATTAGCTATTTGTCAGAGTTGCCTAAATTTTTAGTGGGAGGCTGTGCCCTCATATACTCCAGTGCTTGCCCCTCAGTCCCTATAGCATGGCTTTCTGTGCCAATGCTAGCAAACACTGCAATAAAACTGTTCTTACCTCACCTTTCTCTTCTTGTACTGCAGGGTAGGATTGTCACCACTGTGTGCTTTTTTCTAAACACATATTTAGGAAAAGTTCTGAAAAAACATATGAGAAATCTTATCGCTACCTCCCACAGATTTTTTTCTGGGCTACTCTACAATACTGGTGAACCAAAATCCACCTTGGTTTTCTTCATTGCATTTCCCCAAAACAGAGAGGGGTGCTTCCTCATGGTTCTTTCCATAGCACTTGAAGGCTGCAATGCACAAAGGTCAACACCCCAAACTCATAATTTTCCCTCAGCTCTGCCCTAGTGCCTCTTGCACATGAGGAAGCATCTGGAGAAGCTGGAGTTCCCCTGTCAATGACCATGATCCTCTCTGTGGATCTGCCTACCTGCTGAACTAACCTGCTCCTTTAAAGGCAACATCAGTCTGCCAGTAGCTAGCTAACACAATGCTGACTCAACCTGGTGAGAGGTCTGATTAGGACACTTCTTCCCACAGAAAATACCAACTCATAGGAAGTGGATCCCTCTGTGGAAATATGCTCCTTTTGACAAAGTGTTGAACAGATTGCTTGAAGATTGCCTGATTGTTATTGCAGATTGCTTGAAGGGCTCAAAATTCAGCATCTTTTTGATTTTTCATTCTTAATTTACTTCCTGGAGTCTCATGTAGACACAAATCCTTTTCAAACTTGAAATCTTAAGCAAAGTAGAGTTGCATCTCACAGCCCAGTTCTAACCAGTCGTTGCTTTGAGCTGGATATGTAGTAAGCAGAGGCTAATATCTCATCATAGTTCGTTTGTACTCCTGAGCATAGCTGCTCTTCTTTTCTGAATTGCTTGACTGAAAATAATTATTCTCTAGAAGCAATCTAATGCTGGAGTTGCCTGACTCCACAGAAACGGTGGAATTATGCTGTGACCCTAAACATTGGTACAGGAAAGTGCACCAGAACTCATACATAATTTGTAAGGGAATCATTTCTAAAATGCAGCACTATTAGTCAGACTACTCAGGGATTAGGAAGACTGTATTTGCCTATGGAGGATTCCCATTGAAAACTTTGCTATGTCCATCAAAGACAGACTACAAATAATTTCCAAACTTGTAGTTGTTGCACAGATAGGAATAGAAATGGAGCTACGGTAGCGTAGATTTCTCATAGTTACTGTTTAGCCAAAGTTTGTTGTTAGTTGTTAGCATCTTCTTGTGAACCTGAGAGCCTTAGGGCTTTTTCAGGCCATCTGCAGCATATCTCAATAATCTGATCAAGGTTAGTTTTTGTTCCTGGAGTGACAGAATAGTCAGTGACAGGTATTCTCACCTAGGTAGCACAAGGGTCCCCATTCAATAAGTAATAGAAATCCGGTCTACCATCTTCTTCCTAGGAGAGGTGGGAGACAGCTTTGTGGATAGTCTTTGCTGAACCACGCAGAGCTGCAGGGCTCTGAATAGCCCCGCCAGGAGTTACTGCCACAGTCAATTCCATGGGTGAGAAGATGATGCAGATAGACAGATTCTTTGTCCTGTGCCTGTGCATGGCTTAATACAAAACCAGGACCAGCTGCTGCTCTCATTAACTTGGTACAATTCAATAGTCTTCCTATTGAAATTCCAGAAGGTGCAGTTTAGGAAGGGAACATGGCAGTAAATTAAATAGTTTATTCTGTGTGCGAGCTAAGTGTGGCATTTGGCTTCCTGACCAAATATCTACATTTACATGTCTACAATACAGGTGTCTACATATGAGCTGGGTATATAAGTGTCCATTATAGTCAGTTCAATCTAGTGAGCTTTTTAGATCACCCTACGTTCATGTGGTCATTTATATAACTCTCTCAACTCGCTCAGGTTTACTGACTAGATATCTGTTGACTACAATGGGAGCTTACACAGCTCACTTGGATGAAGCTACCTGTAAGTGTAGCATCTTGAATTTAAGTTTTGAATCTAGCACTGAATTCCACAAAAAATGTCAACCCAAAATTCAAACACTGGCATTTTTTGTCTCCTTGAAATGCAGATGCACTTTATGATTACAGTTTGCCCACCTCACATTGCTAAACAATGAATAGAATGATAGATTTTGTAATAGTACATAAAAATGTCCCAAATGCTACTGCGCCTAAACTAAGTCTGTGACTATTATTTGTTCTCTTTTTGAAGATGAACAGAAAAGAAACAAAACTGAGATCAGACAAAGGCTTTGATGACCATGGGAACTGAAAGACGAGCCTTCAATGAATTCATGTTAGGACCAGTTTCCAGAGCCTCATTATCTTCTGCACAACCCATGTAAGATTTTCACATTGAGATGTACACACAATACATAAAGTATCGAGTTCACATTGGCACAAACTGCAGAAATATTGAGGAAATATAGCCTGAGACTAAATTCACAGCTAACTTCAGTACTGCAACACTCAGTGTTCCTGAGGCCTGATTTCCAGTATCATCTGTGATGCCAGGTTATACAGGAAGGCTTTCTGTATGAGATCTAGGAAAAAAGTAGCTCCTAAAATGAGCACTTACAGCAATGTGCTGTGAAGAAAGCTATGTAGCAATTAATTGCGTATCTTTAAAACTTCCGTTCAAGTAAGGCTACACACAGCACTTGCTTTGGCTTGCCATCTAACTTGCATTTCCATCAAGTACATGTTTCTCCAAATACATGGTTTCATCAAGTAGACAGTGCAGATGGAAAGAGTATATGATGACAAATGGCTCCTTTTCCTCTGTGTTGTCCTTCCCCAGTCTCATTTTGGGAGCTTGTCATGTACTCCTTCTATACCAGATAGTACAAGAAGGCCATATGGCACTTGATCAACATGGATAAAATCCAGCACAATGATGGATTTTGACCAGCAAAATCATCAGTCACTCTTTTTCTGAGGCATGGTAATAAAATGTGTGCAGGGCTGTGGTTTTTTGGGTACAGAGGAAGCATTAATGTTATAAGTTAAGCTTCCAACCATTTTCTCCTTGACACTTTCCAAGAGCATTAAAATAGGATCTAACACTAATATGACAAGAACAAGCAAGCTTAACAAATTAGCTTGTTGGCCTCCCACAAAGAAGACCTTGTTTACGTTGTACAAATTATAATTTATTTATGGTAAATCCTTGCCTAGATACTTCCTCCACATTTTTAAATATGTGTGTGAAGAGAGACTGGGACAAATGCTGCCAGATGATTCCATGGGATATGATTTGTGTTGATGCATATGAAGTGAGCTCCACATAGGAAACAAAAGCAACATTTAGATTTTAAATTGGAACAGAACATCATGTTAATTTTTGCCCTCGTGTTCCTCTGCATGAAGTTGGTAAGGACTTCGCAAGTCTGCCAGGAAAAATGAGCCCCAGATATTTTCTATTCAGTGCACATTCTCTCTGAAGTACTGTATCACACACAATATTGGATTTGCAATGCTGAACATAATTTGCTAGAAATTGCATAGTTTCTATGTTAGTTTGTAATAGTGTTATTTTACCCACAATGATCCACTTTGCTGGATTGATCTGATGTGTGCATTTATGGAAGACTGAAACTTCAGGTATTTGTTTTGCCCGAAGGGGGAATCATCTGTTTGTTTGTATTGAACTACTGCGTCAGTGTGCATTTATATGAATTCTTTTTATAATTCACTGTGTATGTAGTGTGAAAATCTCATGTATGTCTGAGAGAGAAACTAAGAACTGATATCTGCATCTAAGATTTAATCATAATTGGAAAACAAGAACAAATGCAAAATCTCCCCCTGCTAAAGGAGCATTTTAAGTGTACTCTTTAAAGGAAGTGAGGCTTATACAACTGTGCTCTTTGACCTTGTGTATTTTGAACCTTCTGACCAACTTCAAACAGACTTGACAAAAAGTACAGAGATGTCAAGCACATTCAGTACTTTAAAGTTTGTTGAAAATGGGCAGCAGGCTGCTGGGTTATTACTAGCCACACAGAGTGAAAGGCTCATAATCTTACCCTTTGTTAGATGCTAAAGAATCTGTGTGGAAGACACATGTGGGAAATCAAATCTGATTAGTTCGGCTGCTGACAGAACTACCTTTTGAAGAAAACTTTCCAGTCACCCATTTTTATTATTATTGGTACTAAAGACTTATAGTTGAGGATCCTAAAGAGAAAATGATCTTTTCAGGAGGAATTATGAAAGGAGGAAGCAAAAGGGAGTGTCTCAGGCACTAAAATTCAGAAGCTGTTGAAAATAAAAAAGAAAATAGTGGGAGTATGAGTCAGAGAAGGAGACAAAAAACATTACATGGTCAGCTAGTCGAAGACTGAAGTTTAAGTTGTTTGAGACCACTGAAAAGTAAAACTGTGGCAATCGAAGTTCTTATTTTTCTGTCATTCCTACCGGTATTTAAAGGCACATGTTTTTTTTTTCTGTAACTCAACTCTTGCAATGAGTTTCATTCAGATGGATGACAGTGCCCATGAAGACTCCCACTGAGGTGTTATCCTACCTTTCATCTGATTTTTCAAAGGTGTATCTATTCGAAGTTACTGCATCTAATTCCAGCATCTCCATTTATTTGTATGCAGGTACTCTGTAAGCTGGAACATGACCAGCCTTAGTGTGTATTCCATGTGCAAGTTCACACTTGTGGGATTAAAAGAGTTTCTTAAGATGTAAGATCCTGTAAATTCACACCCTCATTTACTAAATGGGAATGTTCCAAAATAGACAAGCCCTCACAGGCTGTGTAACAACCAACAGAGTTGGATAAAGGTTTTTTTTCTGTGCAATGGTGGTTTTTTGGTGGTCTTTTTTTTCCTCCCTTAAACTATTACTAGAACTTGCTACGTGAATTGACTCTTGCTCAAGCAAATACTGTACTCAGGATTTTATTTAACTTAAATCTGCCATTCTTCCCAAATTTTGTATGTTTTTTGTGAAGCACTGAGCTAGTTGAGTAATCTACATGAGTATTCTGTCCAGTAATGGATTGCTGTGATGATTTGACCCAATAGTCCCGTGTATGTTTCCATAGCTCATTTCTGTAAAATTCTGATCATGTCAGAAATGCTTACCCTATTCATGCTACTCACATAATTCAGTGACAAATGGGGCAGTGACCCTTGGAGACTAGGTTAAATACTTAAAATATTAAAAGTTGTTGCCACTTATGGGGGGTCTTTTCTGTTAATTTAATTTTTATCCAAGACCAAACACTGTTACTGCTATGGTTATCAAGATTATAATTATTTATTTACTAAGTATTAATAAAAAATTCTATTTCATCTTACAGATTTGAATTGTTTTGATGAAAAATAAACATTACAATTTCAGAATTTTTCAAATAAAAATTCAGCCATATTCACTTCACTAATGAACTACGAGCCAATCTTTGCTTTCCACCAAGTTTAAACTTTAGCAAAAAAACTTAGGAGAAGAAGCATATTGTATTGAAATAAATACATATTACCCTTGTCTACTGCTTATGGTCATCAATACATTGTGTGTGAATTGTGTGAATATCCTGCATGAAAAAATCTCTATGTGTCCAAACACTTGTAAAGTGAATCTAAATATACATGTAAATTAATTATAGCAAATGCTTTCATTGTATTTTGTAATGTGACTTCCATGCATTTATACTTAAATGAATATTTGTTTCTAAAATACTTAACTTTCATCAAGCTTTTCCTATTAAACTTTTTATTTACAGGTCTGAAATCACATTACAAAGGCAGGCAAGTATCATTATTCCTGTTTCACTGAAAATTAATAGAACTCAGCAGGAAGGACTCACCTCATACAGTATGGCTAGATAAAACATCTTTAGAGATTTAGGTAGCTAGATAACAATTGAAGGTTGGGAAACAAGAAATGCTCTTTCACAACAATATTTTTTGTCAACTATTACCAACAAGTAAAGAAATGGGCGCAGAGTAAAAATAATTTAATCACAGTCTCATGGTAGAGCTGTGGAGGAAGAGACCAGATCAACATTCTGGCCCTGTTGCAGTTAAAAGGAATGTTGTCATTTTCTTCTGTGGGTAGATCATCATGCCAGGTCTTCTGATGCCTTCTTAGGACTTCTCACACTGCCTCTCAGAGTTAAGTATTATTGTAGCTGTGTGGGTCATTATCAAAAGACAATCTCACTGCACTTTGTGGATTGCAAGTCCCCTTTCAAGGATTTTCCTTTTTTTCTTTTTCCTTTTCCTTTTTTTCCTTTTCCTTTTCCTTTTCCTTTTTTCTTTTTCTTCTTTTTTCTTGTCAGATGCACATATTTGTGTTTGGTCAAGAGGTGCAAAAGGACCTCCATACAAAATGAATCAATTCTACCTCAAAGCTCATGTTGTCATTTGTTTGTCTGAAACCTACAGAAAAAATAATAGCTTTCACTAAATACAGAAAAATAGCTTGCTGGTTAATACACTTCTAAATGAATTGTGGTCCCAAGTAATACTGGCATCCTCCACATTTTGCTATTTATATGTAAGTATCTGTCTGCCTGCTGGAGGGATGTGGGAGGGTGACAAATCTACAGGAAAACCTTTCATTTACGACTGCCTTACTTAGACTGGGTGGATTAATTTTCTCTGCTGCTGAGAAGCAGGTTAATAGGTCCTCCTACTTAAATCCAAGAACAAAGTGAGTATTGCAGGCAAATACATTGCAAAGATTAGCTCATATACTTCATGAGGAACTTTTACATTTTTTTTTTTATTTTCACTGATTGCCAGCTATGGTCAGCTACGTACTTACAGTAAAAAAACACACAGCTGAGCTGTACTAGCAATATGAAGGCTTTATCTAGAATGTTATATTACCATGTAAGCACTCTTTCTCCTAGACTGAGTACCAAGGGCTGATTTTTTTTCTATTAGAAAATATCAGCCATAGCAGAAATACTTTAGTATTACTTTCATATCTATATCCTTTTATGTACTTTGAGTGTAAGGCTGTTCTATGAAAACCAATCAGTTTTGACAAAACTGCAATAACCCTATGGCTACAGCTCAGGAAAAATTTCTTCCCCACAAGAAACTAAGGCGTAATCAGTGAAGAAATCCCAGTGAGACTGTTTAGATGACATGTAGGGCTAAGTATTATGATGAATTAGTTGGTGATTTTACCAAAGGAAGTCCCCAAATCTTTTTTGAACTGACAGACACTCTGAAGAAAATGCTGGCATTCAAGTATGTAGGAAATTTTAATATATCTTGTAAGTGCTTTCAGTTGAAAGAAAGTCCTAGATCCGTAGCTGTCTATCAATCACCCTTCCTCTCATGCTTGGTAACAAGGAAATCATACTTCACTGAATTCCAGCATCAACCTCTCTCTGTCAGACTGAATCCTACCAAACAGAAATGAAACAATATTTACAATAACTGTTTCTCCCTAGTTTTGTTATACGCATTTAATTAAATATATCATTAATATAGATCATTTGTGTACTGTTTTCTTAAATGAACAGGTGACTTTCCTCATGGAGAAATTAGACACTCCACAGGAGTTAAAAAACTAAAGGTTGAGAGAGGATGAAATGCCAAAATTTCTGCACTGAAGGAGATTTGATTCTCATTGTATTTGTGACATTCTTCCATTGCAGAACCTGGAGGGAAGTTTGTATCATCGCAGATTGGCTCTTCTCCGTGAGACCGGCTAACTCCCCCAGACCAGAACTTGGTGGCTGCAGTTTACTCTTTCCTGCTGGTGATTATGGAACATTACACAATACGAATTATTTCAGGGAAATGTAATTATTTCATGGAAAAAAATACCTACTTTGTTGAATTCATAATTGATTTCCACATGATATTGTGATTACATGTGTGTAAAACGTGTTTTAATGATAGCTTTTGTACTGCTGATCTTTCTTTCCTTTTTGAAATGTAAAGTTCAGTGCATGTAACTGACAGATCAGTTTTTAATTAAATCAAGTGATTCACAATATTTTTTGTTTTACACCGGTCCTGTTTTAGTGTTTTGAATGGCTTCTACTCAGTGTGAGATCCTGGCCAAGGGTAACACTGAACCAGACCCAAAATTGTCACGGGCTTGGTGACAGTCACGTGACCGATTCCTGAGCACCAGTGATGCTACACCTCTGCAAAAAGTAGGAGCTTACAACACAAGCAAAATCAGTGTGAGGATGACACACTCCTTAGCTGACTCATTAAAAGTGTCCCCTATTGTGATGACAGACTTCCCAGCTTGACCTCAGACCTGTCTCATCACTATGAACTTGCCTGATTCCTGGGGCTGGGGCTGCCCCTGGCTGCTCCCTGTCCTGCCCTGCTCCCTAGCTGAGGTGGTAGGACAGGACCCCGGATGCCCAACCCTGCCCGGATGGACCCCATGGTGACACCCTACTGCTCCAGGCCGCTAGGGAGACCCCAGTCCCAACAGCACCCTGATGACCTCCTTCCTAAAAAAGCCTTCTGCATCCACCCGTTGCAGCACTGCTGTTGTGCAAGCTTTCCCACCATATCTACACCACCCTCATGAGATCGTAGCCCTGACACATTTTACAGGGAGGCAGGGAAAGGACAGTAGCAGCGATGCTCATGTGGGACATGAGTTAAGTCACTAAGTGATCTTGTTTTCTATGCAGCCCATCAGTATTTTTACTCCGCTCATGTGTGTTTGAGCAAATGAACCTAAGTTCTCAGTTTTCATTGTCAGAAAAAGTCACTCGGTTTGATCCTTTCCTGTAACGGCTCTGGGGAGGGACGGTGGGATGGAAGTGATAGCTTGTCAAAGGACAGCAGCACAGAAGTGAAAGGATAGATGCTGAAGGCCTGTGAACACCTCTTCAACCCAGCTGCCTTCAGAAAAGGAAGCACAAGTCTTCACCCCCAGCAAAGAAGGATTAATAAGAAATTTTAGTTAAAGAAAAGAAAAATAAATAGGAGAAGAAAAAAGCAGAAACCAAAGGAAAGCAATTCAGGAGTGTTGTGCTTAGAGCATGCTATCGCAAGTTTTATACGACAAAATCTTCTCATCATGACCTGCATGCCACTTCAGTTGTTCTGACTTGTCCTGTGAATAATAAAATAGGTATCTACTTCTATGAATTTCCTGTTTGTATATTAATTGTCTAAAATCAAAGTTAAGGAGATTCAAAAAGATTCAAAACGGCTCTTAATCTCCTTGCTCCTCATATACAGTCACCCAGGAAGAATGTTAGGAACCAGAAAACTAGTTCATTGAAGTAAACTGAAATATCTTTCCTTTAAGAAATAGATTTTAATGAGTACAATCTGTTGGAAATGTGACTTCTTCCTGCAAAGAAGACACAGAACAGCTTTTGAAATTGATTTCCAAATCAGATGTGGTAGATGCTATGACTTTCACCAGCTACAGAACAGTAGGCAAGATGGGAAGTGCTTACAGACACGAAGCTGACACACTTATTTTGTGCGCACAGAATGATTCAAAGGTTAAGGAGGAAGAAGAGACATTTGTCATCCTGATGGCAGAACACAACCTTTCATATTCCTGTGGCGATACTTTAATGAAATTTATCCAAAGGACTTTTCACAGACCTAAAAGCCACCAAGAATACAAAGAGGTGAGTAACAAAATCCAGTGGCCCAAACAGAAATGAATGCTTTACTGTGCTAGTGTATTACTGACTTCTCTTTATGATGCCAGTTACCTTCTTTCACTTCTTCCATGCCACTGCCAAACATCCCCTTCCTCCTCCTTGCCCTGAGCTTTTCTTGCTGAGGCACAACCTCAGGTGGTATGGAATATCCCTTTGGTCAATTTGGGTCTGCCATCCAGGCAGTGTCCCCTGCCAGCCTCTTGCCACCCCAAGCCTGCTTGCTTTTGGGGGCAGAGGGACGAGACAAAACTTTGACTCCTGGGGTGGGGAGTAAAACCTACTGGGACATTCCTGAACATGCAAGTAATCTTGTTGAATTGGTGTGTGGCTTGACAGAAGGATGCTTTGCATACCCTAGTGAGACCCAGCAGCTCCTAGCATTGTTTTGGGGCTTGTCCTGTGCCTATTGAGCCTCTGTTCAGCACCATCATGGGAGCAGGGGAAGGAGGGCCTCTACATCTGAGGACGGCATGGCTGAGGCAGGGACCCAACCCAAGCTGATCTTGGTGTCCAACAATCCAACACGCTGCTTCTCCTCTCCCGAGCACCTTCAGATGACAGATGGGAACCGAGTCATCAACTGTTGTTATGAACAGGGGTTGTATGTTGTTTTGGGGGGGCACAGAATGGGGGAGTAACACCATGGCATGCAATGAGGGAGTATATATGTCAAGGGACAGGGGATAGTGGCTAATGAGGACGTGTAAACCCGACTGTTGGATGTAAAGATGGTTTAAGTATGTAGTATAAGTTATAAGTGTTGGTAAGAGGGCATTTCAAGTATGAGAAATAGAATGGAAAGGCAGAAGAAAGGCATGGTTTAGAAGGACCAAATATTACAATGCAGTCTGGGTTAGGTAAGTGAGTGGAAAAGTTAGAGTAGGGTACAGAAATAAAACAATACAGGAATGGGATGGTCAGAGGATACTTAGATGTATCACATAAGGTGGGACCTGGGCATGACGTGAATGGTATAGAATAAGGAGTGGAGATTGCACTGGGTCTGGCTGGGATGGAGTTACCTTTCTTCCTAGCAGCCCCTATGCCGCTGTGCTTTGCATGTGGGGCTAAAACGGCATTGCCTGTTGCTGAGCAGGGTTTTGGCTATTGCTGAACAGTGCTTGCACAGCATCAAGGCTTCCTCTCCACCCTCCTGCCCAAAGGCCCACAGGCTGGTGGTGGCAAGAGGCTAGCAGGGGACATGCCTGGTCAGCAGACCCAAACTGACCAAAGGGATACTCCATACCATGTGATGTCATGCCTCAGCAAGAACGGCTCGGGGCAAGGAGGAGGAAGGGGGAACGTTCGTGGTGATGGTGTTTGTCTTCGCAAGCAAGCGTTATGCGTGCTGAGGCCCTGCTTGCATGGAAGTGACCAGACATCTGCCTGCTGATGCGATGTAGTGAATGAATTCCTTATTTGCTTAAGTGTGCAGGTGTTCCTTTGCCTATCCAACTGTCACATAGAAGACCCATGAGTCTTTTCGCCTTCCTTCTCTTTTCTCCCCAGTCCATGGGAGAGGGGAGGAGCAAGAAGCTGAGTGGGTGTTAGCTAGGATGAACCCACCACAGACAGAGATGACAATTCTTCCCTGCTACACAATATTTGTGTGGTTTACTGTACTTTGAAGGCATACAAAACTATGTTAAAAACAATACTTACATTTCTTTAGTCATTTACGCGCTTTCAACCAGAGCTTAAAACCATATTGACAGATTTTGGCATTAGATTATGTAATTAGTGGTTCTTCACTGGGCCTGTCCCTCTCACAAACACTTTGCACAGCTTTCAAGATGACATACTGCACTGTTGGAGAAAGAAAAATGTGCCTAGAGAGGTAGCGCAGTCAGCACTTGAGAGTGTGGGAGCAGAACGCCTCACGCTGACGCCTGCTGAGGGCAGTTTGCAAAGGCTTAGTGTGAAAACGTGGTCACACACACCAAAGATGTGAAATTTGTTGTCACACTTGAAAGAAAAAAGTCACTGAAAATGATATTCCTTCAGTGAACACATTTACCAGAATGGAATTTGTACTCTTTTTTCTGATTAAGGAGAGAAGCTGGAGTATAAGGAAAGTGATATTAACAGTTATCTGACCAGCCAGCTATCAATAGTAAAGTTACAGTGAAAATCTTTCCTCCTGAACTTATTGCTAGCCCTATCACTCTTTTTATTAATGGTAGGTCTTAATCTAGAGCTCCAGTGTCCTGATAGTCAGTACATACGGCTTCCTAATATACACACTTTTACAGAAAAAAATAAATGAATTCATGTTACCAAAATATGTTGGCTCTGACTGCCAGAAAATGACTGGTGGTTAGTCCTCTTTTCCTTAGTATCTCATCCTTTTTTACAGGGCAAAAGTGTTGAATAATTTTTTTAGACATTTATTTCTACTTTGTTTGCCTGTATTCTGTATTTTTTCAGTTTGGCAGAAAAAAAGTGAATGGCAAGAATGAGTTTCTCCAGTATCCCAGTTGACAAGGTTCAGATTTATTTAATTTCTTTAAAAAAAAAAAATACAACGGGGAGAAAAAGCAGTTTTACCTGATTAATAATGTATAGTCTAAAATGAAAGACAGAAGAGGGCAGGGGAGGGAGGAAGGAAGCTGCTGCCCTGAGCAATAATTTGGCTTTATAAGTTGTAGAACAGTAAATGTGTTATGTGACATCTGCAGGATTTGAATAGCACCTTATCTTTATCCATTTTTAATACTTGAAAGATCTGTTGCAGATCGGGAGACACGATTTCTGTTTGCAAGCTGACAAAGTCTGTTCTACAGTCTGCTCCCAACTACGTGATCAGGTAACGTAAGAGTATTCTGAGGCACTTGGCAGCTGTACTATGTTTACAAATAAGGGCCTTGGTGGAGCTTATCTGCCTTACGCAGGATCTTTTGCTTTGACAGCCAAAGGCTTGATGGTAGTGAGATGGTTTGAATGGTATAAATGCTCTTAATGTAGAATCTAATATGCCAAAATGCATATTAATACAGCTTCTGGCAAGTTTTTCTATAAAGACAGTTTCTGCCTTGTGTTTGAACTCTTGTAGGAATTTCAATTTAAGATTAAAGAGGTATAAATAGTGCACTTACTCACTGGAAAGACATGAATTTGCATGTTTTTCTGCTATGCAAAAAGTATATAAATTCAGATGATCTCAGCTGTTGTGATAGCTGTGGGTAACTCACTGTTAGGATGACTAGATTAGTGTGTAGAATATAGGAAGCAAGGACAGACTTTCCAGCAAAATAAACTAATGTTCAGTGCATGAGCTGGCCTTAATCTTCTAATGCGGAACTGATGCCTCTAAACTTTATGTTCTTTATTTTTCTCCAGGCTCTATTAACTTCATAAAGAGAAAATGTGTAGGGGTTTTTATGTTCTATCTGTGTCATTTTGACTCTCTAGATTGAGTCTTAGTTTACCCTTTCTGTCACCTCATTGTTTTTAGTGTCATGACTTCATGTATATTGTCTGCTTCTTTTTCTAATAATTAGCTCTCACTAAGAATTGTGCTGTATTTATGGTGTAAGAATGCCCAAACTCCCTATCACTTCCTGTCTATTTGAAATAACTCCCTGTTTTCATCTTTACAACCCGTAAGCTATCTGTGTATTTGGAAAAGAAAGCCACTAAGATCTGATTCAGCAGCAGTGTAGGCTCTGTGCTTGTGGAGTTGATATAAAATTTTGGATGTTAATCTTGCACCTTCTCTATCCCAACAGTTTCATGCTAATAATCTTTCAGAGTGATTCCAGGACACCTTTTTCTAGAAGACAGCAGGCTGAAATGCAGATTATAGAATAACAGTACTGTAACTATTCTTAGGAAATCATAATTTAGAAAAGCCCTGAGAGATCTCCTGGAGTTATTTTGTGCTGCTCCTTAATATAAAATAAAATACACACACCATTTAGTTTAGACAGACCTTATTTTGTCCTCTGTTGGAGCTTCTTTTCAGAATGCAGTCTATATGCTAATCGAAACAAAATGCTCAGATCACACTTGGTCTACATATCTCGAAATAGAAAAATTGCTTTAAAAAATTAGAAATGCCTGCAATTTGTATTTTTTTCTGTGCTTAATCAGGTTATTATTCACAAAACAAAAATTATGTTAGTGACTAGTAGGCAGTTTCTGGTTTTCCAAAACTGATGTTCAAGTACATGGGAATTGTGGGTCTGTACTTGGATTTGGTTTAGTTTCTTTAAAAAATGTAAAGTAATCTTATTCTTTGCCTTAGGTAGCATGTTGCTCACACATTCAGAGAAAATTCAATTCCATTGTAAATAAAGCTTCTTGCCCCAGGGGGTCTGAGTTTGTTAGTAGGTGTCAATATGGTCCGAACATCTGCTCTACTGAAACAATATTTTACAATATTTATCCAGTTCCTTATTGAGACATGACAACGTGTGCTCTGCCTCCTTAGAAATACAGGAGATGTATTTGTTCCCGTAGATAGGACTTGGCTTAGCAAACTGTTTGTGCTTGTGTTTGTGCCTGATGAATGATAGGATCCCTTAATGAATGTTAGTTGTTCCAGGAAAATACTGTTGTTCTTCTATAATAGCAGGACAAGAAGAAAGTCATCATATTAGCATGAAGGGAAGCTCTTTTGTGATAGTACTCAGTCCAAATGGATGTTTCCTGGGCTTACCAAAGGCTGTACTGAGAAATACGGATGATTGAAGACTGAATCCAAACATAAATTCCAAGGAAAAAAAATAATTGTTGCATATCTTCTGAACTACATTCCGCTGCTAACAACTATTCACTGCCTTAAACCTTGCCTTGAAGGAGCTGATTTTTTATATAATACAGCCCGCCTAAAGCAACAAGCAAAAAGTAATTGCATAAAATGTTACAATAGCATCGGCAAACTGAAAATGACTGTGTCACTTGGTGCAATGTCGAAGAAGTGATGCCATGCATCATGTGCAGCGTTTAATTACAACTTTGTCAATCATTATAGTATCTTCAAAAAATGTTAAACTATATATAAAAACTAAATATAAAAATAAATATAAAACTAAATATAAATAAATATAAAACTAAGTATAAATATAAAACTAAATATAAATATAAAACTAAATATAAATATAAATATAAATATAAATAATATAAACATAAACAAATATAAATTAAATATATATAAATATTAAACTATATATATAAAATATCTATCTATATAGATAGATATAAAACTATATCCCAAGTGTCCTCCTTCTTTTAAAGGATCACAGTGTCTTTTTCCTGGGTTGTCCTCTGGGTTTTTATCCCCTTCCCATTTGGCTGTTCAGTACTGCCCCGCAGTACTCCTGTGACCAATGTTACAACACCAGAATGTTGTTTGTCATGGCCACTGTGAGAGAGGGATAATATCGTCATTTTCTAAGCAGATATTGGTGTAGCAGGACTAAGGCAAATAGCCTCTGGCCATGCAGGGACCTTGACGCAGGGAATCTAAAGCACCGTGCCCGGACTGTGTTCGTCGGGAGGCTGATGCAAGATGGGTAAGCGCCCTGTTCCTCTCCAGGAGGCGTTATTGAGTAAGAAGTTGCTGCTTCCCCAGCCGCGGGAAAGCAGGTGGGGTGGGGGTGTCACACTGCAGTTCTGCTGGACAGATACCTCTCACCATCACCACTGATTCTTGTTGTTAAGTCTGTTCTCATCACCCTTCAGCTCCATTTGCCCTGCTTATTATTCTCCCCCCTGCCCCCTGTGCCTCCCTGGTTGCTATGAAAATGCCTTTCTGCTCTTTTGCTACTGTTAAATCTCACTGCAGCCAAAAGTGACCGTCAGCCATCCTAGTAAGCCCTATTTTCTCAGTGTTGCTCAATGACAGGAATCTGTTGTTATCCCCCCTCACTGTTGATTGGGAAAATGATAAACCACAGCAGAATGAAATGACCTTATGTTCCGCTACTGTCCATCTTCACTGTTTTCTTCTGGATGCAGTTTCTTTGTCAGCCCAGTTGAGACAGGGGCAGGTTGATTTTCCAAGTATAAGCAGGGCTAGAAATATTCCTCAGAGACTCATGGTATTTTCCTCAGGAACCTTTCTGCCTGCTATGGGAGAGTGGCTGACTTCGTATCTTCAAGGTCGGTACTGTCCTAGGTAGTTAAAGTTTTCAAAATGATTGTAAAGTATTGTTTTCTTTAAGATAATAAAATGGTGAAAATAGGTTGATTTAAATAGAGGTGATAATGAAGTCTTCTTTTCCACATAACTTTCTTCAGCTGGAAGTCATAACTCACCAATACATTGCTATTATTAATAAGTCTTTTCAATTCTAAACTGTATGAGATCCTTAATTGGTGAACATAGCATTTTACACCATTTTAAAGCGCAAAATACTTTCTTCCTTGGTTAATTAACACTAGCTAGATACCCACAAGAGCATAACCCTGTAATGCATCCAAATAACAAGATTTAATTGATTCTTCTATGGCCTATTAAAAATTCATTGAGGGCCTAAAAGGTTTAAATGGGAAAAATAGAAAAACTCCCAGACTGTCCTCCATCTGACACTGAGACTGCATCTGAAAATTCTAATAAATGGAAAACTACTCTATATGCAATTTTCCAACCAATCTCTAACTGTACAGAAGTAATGATATGGAAGTTAAAACAAGAAATTGTTACTTAATGCTAAATATAGCCCTTTATTTTGTGGGGGTTTGAGACTGAGTGCAAGAAGAGGTGAATAAGTTGAATTCAGCCTCATACATTATTCACAGGGACTGAGCTAACGTGATCATTCTTTTTCGTTAAAGCCACTGCAAATAGCACAGCTATTCATTTTAACACTGTTAATACAATGAAGACGTGTTAATATGGAACGTCAGTGTCTTAAATCTCTGTTACTATTCTGTCAAATCTATATATGTTTAAATGATTTTTTCTATATACCTTTATCTTTTCCAACTCTCATACTTTCCACTTAATTTTTTAATGGTTCAAAATGTATGCAAATACAGCACAAACTGAAATAGTTTATCTACATTTATGCAATAAACTCATTAAACCCTGTTAGCTGTTCTTTATTTCTTGCATCAGTCTTGTATTGAGAGGAAATAATTAATGGTGAAATCCTTGTTAATGGGTGGCCTGCTGACAGGTCTCCTGAGTTCATGTTGACCTCTGCTTGCTTGCAGGCCAAAAACCTCCCATTTTTAATGTCTCTAGCCTTCCTGACCAATTTGGATACTATGGATCTGATTAATTGTTTGGAATGCAGTAGCCCCAGAGCATCTAATCAGACACTAATGTTCTGGTAAGACAAGTATATCCCTTCTATCATGCACATAATAGTGGCTATACACATAGTAGCAGTGCTCAGCAGTGTTACAAAAAAATAAGGTCAGTAACAGAAATTCCGTTTTCTAACTTTTTCACGCCTCATGGAGACATGAGGCAGAATGGTGAAATCTCACAAAACCTGTAGCAGAGCTTGAAATGCAAACCAACCTTTGAGATTTAGTCTACCACCCTGCTTGCAAATCCAGCCTGTACAGCCCAAGCACGCAATGTTTTTTTCCAGCTTTGTTGGTTTTTTCGACTACTTTGTACAACTATGAAGCAGTAGTGAGCACAGTGTTTTATAACATCCTTAACAACACAGACAAGTTGTTAGTTCTTCACGTGCAGACCTTCACGAAGTGATTGTAATCCTTGCCACCTTCCTGTATGAATGCATACGCCTCAGGAAGCGTGTGAAACCTACTCAGAGTATACAGCAATGTTGGATTTTTATAGCTAGACATGGATACCTGTCTGAATAGGCTTGTGTAGGTCTAGAGCTTAGAATGACCCTGTGACAAATCTAAGAAATTTATTATGATTATGCATTATTATTATGTATGTATGAATAAAAATGTTCCACTATCATTTTAAGGTTCTTGCAAGCAGTACTCCAGGCTATTCTGGAAGTAGAACCAGCTGCTAAAAATCACCCTCAAGAAATGTTTTGTCCTGGTCACTTTTGCCCCCTCTTTTGGAGGTGTTCAATTTGGCTTCTTCCTTCTCTTTCCTTCAACTGTGGTGTGTGGCAGACTCCCCCAATAGCCCCTAAAAAATGCTTAATACTGTTTTTAAATTCACCCTTGACTTTAGCCCAGTGTTATTGCTGAGGTTAATCTGAATTAGGTGTAAATGTATAAGAAACTGTTCCAGATGGGAACACACAGATACCCTCTTGACATGAATGTATGCAATCCTAACTGGCATGGACTTGGCAGCAGTTAGTTACGTGGTTGATTAACTTCTTGGGTTAGATCGTGTGATCTCGTGAGCCATGCTGTCAAGCTCAATCATCTTACGAAAGGGAAGGCCACGTTAACCCTTCTATTTCTAACAAGAACTGCCATTCCTAAGGCAATCTTCAGTAGCTGAAGGTGCTCAGCAGAACAAAGGGATTTTGTGAGTCTGAAGCACCAGTCACTCTGAGAAAAAAGAAAGAAGAGCAGTTTCAACCTAGAAAGAATGCAAATGAGTCTAACGGCTTGGATCCTGAATTGCAAATACAAATTTAAATTCTCTCAGCCAAAGGAAGTATTGACGCTGGGTCTCCCAGATCCCGGATGAAGCCTCAAACCACAGAATTCTTGCTTTCATTTGCATGGGAGAATTCACAGAAAATGAAATTTAAAAATCTCTTTATAAGTAGAAAAACAAGGGGGAAAAAAGGTCATGTCAGAATTGATTTTTTCTCCCATATTTTGCTTTATCTACTAAACTGGAACATCAGTTTTTCAAAAAGTTCCCATCCAGGAGGTCAGGCTAGCTAACCGGAGGGATTTATCTGGAGATATAAGCTAGCAGGGACATACCCAGAATTATGTCTCTTCTGGCCATTTTTGTCAGTTTTCTCAATTCTCTTTCTCTTTCTCTCTCTCTCTCTCATACCTGGGGGGAAAGAATCATAGACCTGGCTTTTCTGTTATTGCTTGAGCTTAAATCCCAAATACTAAAGCAGGAGAATGCTCTCCTACTTTCATTATAACCTGGAAGTTGGCAGATAATTCCTATTTAAAACTCAAACTAGGGCAAAGATGCAGTACAGTGTGGCAGCAAGCTCTTTGCCAGAGTTTCGAAGTCTGGCATTCAGTCAGCCATGTGAAATGTGGCTTGCAAGTCCTCTGTTATTTGCTTACTAAACCTGCTTTTTATTCCTGACTGAACAATCTGCCATTTTGCTGCAGTCCTAGTAAAAAGCATGCTTTAAAAACATCAGCGCCACACTACTCCTGTTTTGTAGGTGCTGTTTGGCAGCCCAAGGCAACTCTACAAATAAAAGAGAAAGCTGATCAGGAATATCTCAAAATTCAGGGAGAGTGGGAAAAAAAACGACAAGATACAGCTCTCCTGAAAATTTTGACTGGGAATGGCCACCTCCAATGGGGCATTCTGAAGTGGTATAAGGATAACAACTTTAAAACTAATAAGCCAGACTAACAGTCGGAATAGAAAGACCAGGATTTGCCTCCTGATTGTTCCTGAGAAGGGCAGGTTGCCTTCTCCTTCCCAGCCATCTTTCTTCTCCACCCCTTGTCTCACCACCAGTTCTACACCACTCATTTCTCTTTTTTCCCTTCTGGCCTGCCTTTTGCCTTTTCTTTAAGCTCTGCTCTGTTGAATGCCCAAGTGCCAACCTTTCAGTATTAAGCCCTTCCCACTTTGGAGTCCATTCAAAGCTCTTCTCTCTGCCTAGCAGTTGCAGACCGTATCCATCTAGCCTGCTGTGCATTACTTATAAGATAAGCACCGGTCTCAAGACACATTCAGAAACTGATCCCTACATTCATCTTCGCTTTCCTCTCTGATGCTCTAATACACAATGATTTGTCTTCTGCTGGAGGCACAAACTCTGTATGAAATACTGTGAGATTTCACAGCCAGTGTCTGTTGTCTCTCCTTCTCCCCAGCTATTCACTTACCTGACATCTTGTTCATCTAATGTCAAGTCATCTCATTTGTGAAGTGTTTCAAGTAGAAAAGTGGATTCAGAAGCGAGACAACGATATCTGAGGTCTGTATGCGTTTGTGCGTATGGCTCAAATGTGCAGCTGCATTTCTTGGATTAGGGTGGAAAGTAGGGACTGTGAGCAGAAGGAGTGAGATACAGAAATAATATAACAGGTGTGAGTGAAATCGTATGTGAATATGTTGTGATTGTGAGATCTTTAATGCAACGGTAGGGTGATAAGCATCCGAATAGCAGACGTAAACCAAATGCTTTTAGGTGAAGGATAACGGCTATAGCAGGGTAAGGGGAGTGAAAGATGACTCAAAACCACCTCTGAAATTCCAGGCCTAGGATAATGACTTCCCTCATTAGCTTAGAGCAGTGTCCAAGCTATGTAACATCAAATTCTACAGTTGTCAAAGGACTGTTTTGGTAGGTGTGAGAGAGAGTTGAGGGATGAGAAAATTGTGGTGGCCTCAACTGGCTGAATTCAAAACTGCCCCAGGATTCCCAGCACCCAAAAAATCTATTAAGCCGCCTTTCCAGATGTCTTATGCTATGCAAATGAAGCAAGAGCAGACTCAAAAATGCGGGTTCGTAACTGGAAGTAGTAGAAAAATAACTGAGGGCAATAAGAGATTATCATCATTATCACTATTACATTTTGTCACCTGTGCGTAGTTGTGAATGAGACTGATTCTACTTGCACAGCCAACATAAATAATTCATGTTGGCAAAGTTGATGAGAGAACAAGAAAAAATGATGTGGTATTTGATACTATTACTTCCTCTGCTCATTCATCATTTGAATTCTGTTAGAGTAGAGGTGGAGTCATGCTGTTTTGAACTTGTCTTGTTAAATGCTATAAAATGTTATGGTAGCTCTTGGTAGTATAATTACAACTGTCTATATATCAGACAGTATTTCAATACTTTTTAAAAAAATACAGCTATATGTATAATATATTTTTTTTAAACTGTAACAGTCCTAAGCAATGGGATGTAGAAAATATGAAACACCTTTGTTTTTGCAGTAGACCCAACTCAGATAAGTCTAAAAAAAAAAAACCTCTGATTTTTAAAAAAGTAGGAAAAATTGCATTCTAGGCTTTAAGCCAGAAAACCAGCTATTGCAAATAGTGCCAATGATAAATAACCAGCACGGCAGGGAAGAATGGTGGAGTGTGAGGAATTCTTCTTTGTATTCTTCATTGAATACTCCTTAAGCTTGAGTTATTACTTTGATCAGTTTTGTTTCTTTCTGTATAAGTACAACAAAGTCAAAAAAAAATACAACAAAGTCAAATTGTTGCCAAGTGAAACTAAAATTGTTGTTAACATTCTTTGAAGAATAGGAAAATGACAAAATAACTTATCTTTCCTAATACTGTGTGGCAACTGTTGGTGAACAGCTATTTTCAGTGCCAGGTACTCTATTCATCATTATCCAAATCTTTGTACTTTACCTACTGAAACTTGTGAAGCAGAGCATAAAATTTCATGATTCTGTCATGTCTCTAAAATGCAGCTCGCAGCTCAACAGAGATCCCATTGAAACTGAAATCTGTGTGAAGAATTTGTACATCCAAGGTTATGGTCAATTCCTCTGCTCCAGCTTCCTAACATCACAACCAGGACAGCATTTATGACACAGAACGAGGGTTCGATGCCTACTCCCCAGAGCTGTCAGCTGCTGTTTCCCGGTACACCCAAGGGAAGGAAATACTCTCAATGATTAATGTAGGTGGTGAGTAGCTTGAAAGGGGTCTAAGTCTTCCTAGTTAGTTAGGTGCCTGTAGGGCAGCAGCTGAATATCAGTACTGAGGCCAGTGTACACTTAAAAGAAGATGAGTATCTAAACACCTTTAAAAGTCCAGACCTAACAAGCTCCATTGCGTAAAAGGGCAGATCAGGTCCTCTCAGGAATATTATGTGGTGGCAGTACTTCAAAGAAAGAGCACTGTTTTGTTTTTTTTTTTTTTTCCATGAAAGCTACTGTCCCTTTTGAGATGGTGTTAGCACAGGGGCATTAAACAACTTGCTACAAAGTAGAAACCTGGTTTTGCTCCTGCGTAAGACACAAAAGGTCTGACAAAAAAATATTTGTCAAAATACAGTTAAATTGCATGAACTGTATGGAAAACTATTTTCTAAATGATCATCTGTGATTTTTATTGCCTAAAAATACCTAGCCCTAGCCCACAAGCGTGCTACCAACATAATGGAGACCACTCCTGCTCTGGAAAATGGGCTGTGTTCTGCCCCCAGCGTTGTGCTAGCCCATTGAGACCAGTCAGGCTGCAGCTCTCAGGCCAACATGCATAATCTGTGCTGCTCTCCCCTCCATTTCCACAGACTAGGTATCTCTTCTTGGAACTGCCACAGCTTTGCACTTACAGAACAGCAATTAAGTGTGAAATATCTTAGAAAGGATAAAGCAAAGCTGTAAAAAAAAAATAGGAACAGGATTTCAAACAGAAAGGAAAAGTTTTTCCTGTTTTTTCCACCTCTTGTTTACCCTTTTGCCAATGTTTGAAGCAAAAAAAACCCACAATCGACATATCAACTAACATTGTAACAGATGAGATAACAGAGAAGAAACTAAACTGTGAAAACACTACCAAAAAAATTGTCTCAAAATATGTAGTTCAGATATCTGATATAGAATGTGCCTTAGTAGTAGAAAATACAGAGCTGACAGGTTCAAATTCTAGAAGAGGAAATATTCTTCTGATTCTGACATTAGGAAGACATTAATTTATGCAAAAAAAATCATCAGATCAGTGGTGTTTTATGTTTAAAATCCATTTTAAAATCTTACTTGAAAGGTTGATGAGAAATGCAAATGTGGGATTGGAACAATCTTTCATGCCTACAAAAACAATGGCAGGCTGAATGATGAGATGATCGTACACAGAAAGACTTGGGAAGTGAAGTTTAATTTTGGCAGCATTTTAAATGTATATATTTGGCAGCATCTACAGCCAAAATGTACTACATAGGTGGCAGAAGACAGAATCCAAGAACAGTTACTCCTTTATTCTGGAATGCAGAAATGTTTTATTGCATGAAAGTTCATTCACCCTAAATATATTCCTTTGCTTTTTATTCACTTCTTCATCCTTGGCAAGGGAAATGCAATGAAGAAGCATAGAAGAAGTGCTGTGAAGAAGGTCTCTTCAGTTGTTACCCAAGTCCCTTGGCACAAGGTTTACTATAATCTACATCAGTAGCAAACCCCAGAGTTATCTGCCAGCAGACTCTTAGTATCAATGGTCTGTAACTGCTTTCAGATTTCCTCTTTCCCCTATCTCTCAGCATCATCCCCTGCAACAAAGAAAGGAGAGTTGATAGGACAACATCCAAAACAAGAAGTCACTGTTTTCCTTTTGAGAAGTGGAAGGAGCAAGAAAATAATATCTTGCCTCTGTTTTGAATGATTTTTTTTTTGGTCACAAGAAGATATTGATGTTGTTTGGGTTTGGTGCTGGCTTTGATCCAGTAAAGAAATAACCATATATGTGTGTGTGTGTGTGTGTGTGTGTGTGTGTGCACTGATATGATCTGAAGGTTTCAAGATTTTCTGGCTTTTGCATTGTAGTAAATATGCTGCATTGTTTTGTGGATTAAACTCTTATGGAAAAGGTGGTGAGCAAATAAAAAAGAAAGCACCACTTAACAAAGAAGCCATCTGTTCTTCTGCCACAAATAAAAAAAAAAAAAAAAAGAAGTCTATTTTGAGTCACTTGCATGGCTTGGACATCCTGCCTTCTCAGTGTGCATATACAGTACATTTAAGCTCACATCAGAGACCTTCCTGGTTGGCATTGGCTAAAGACTCTGTGAATATGCTGAAGATATGGGCTCCGAGAGAAAAAAAACAAGCTGCTGAAAACAAAATGTTAACACTTTTGTAAATCTGCCAAGTTTTTCAATATAACTGCCAACAGTTTGATGTTCAGAGGAACTCAGCAGAATTGCTAACATGCATGCTGCATAAATGGCTATTCATTAGAAAGATGCTGTAGTTTATATGTGACTGCTTTCTTTGGCTGGCTAATATATCAAGTATGGTACTTGTTTTGTACTGTGAAAAACTTTCTCCATTACCATAGTAACCTCTTGCATGTTGGCGGAAGCTGATGTCATTCATGGTATTATTCATTCTTGGTGAATTGGTCCTCAAAGTGCTAACAAGTTCCAGGGAGATAAAGAACACTAAGTATACATTCTGGTTAAACATGATTTAACCCCTTCACCTCACCAGGTCCTTGGAGATATATAGGTACATATATTCGGTATAGACACATAAACGTATTTAGTTTCTTTAGTATTGCTAAGGAAAAGGTTAGAATGTCATATTTGTCTAGCATAATTCTGCAGTAAAGAGTAAAGGCATGAGTCCTCTGTCACTCCCTTTTTTTTCTCTGATATCTCAGCATTACAGGTAAACATATTTAAGGAAAAATAATTTCGTCATTTTTTTTCTATTTATCTATTCACCTGAAGTTACTTCATTCTTCATCGTTACCACTAGTTAGTATTGTAAAATATAAACTGTTTGTTCTCTAAGTATCTTTACAGCTGCTATTACATAAATCTAAAATTTGACTAGGATTTTCAATGTACATATATTACACAGATATTCTGTTATTAAAGTGGTAGCACAAAATTGGGCATTTGCTTTTGATTGGGGTAGAAAGAGGATCAAACTGTAAAAGAAGGCAAATCTTACCTGGAGTTACATATAAGCTAGAAACCTTGATACCTTCTATAATTCCTTTGTCTGTGAACTTCATGTCTCATGTACAGTAGTGGGAGGCATGTGTGTGGTGGCAAAGGACTGTTAATCAGTTCCAGCTCAAGGACAGGGAGCCAGCAGGACTTGATCCTGAAACTTTTTGTTTTCTCGTTCCATACCTGTGTACACACAAACAGGGAGAGGGAGAATATCTGTATCAAAGCCTGAAGGGGCAGAGAAGAAAAAGCAAGCTTCCCTTGCCACACTGAATGCAGCTGTATGACTACAAGAAGGGGAGACAAGGGTGGCATGGAAATGAACCTGCTGGAGCCTGGGTCCATTGGATTTGTTGAAATCCCCTCCAGCATAGCCTTACTGGAAAGTGTATAAATTTTACTGTACTTTTCTCTTTAGATCTGTATAACATTTGCTGGTTCTTCACCTTTATGACTAAATTTGCTGGTATTAACCCTTAGTCAGACTTAAAAGAAGCAGATATTTTAGTCCATACTCTAATCATTCCAGACAGCATAATATGGTGTCACTAATGGACATAGCCTACAAACCAGGGTGTCCTAATTAGGCCTGTGTGTAAACTTAGGGCTAGACAGCTTACTCCTCTTGAAAGCTGAGAGTCTTGTTTTCTCTTTGTGCTTGAGGTTACATCTAAACTGGGGGACTGTGATGCTCCACAACTCATTCCAACAGATCGCAATGATAAAGGGATTAAAGCTGTGGACCTCATTCTGAGACATACTTCTCTCGTACTTTTGACAGAGCCTTTTAAAATTCCTACCCAAACACACAGACTTATTTTCTAGTCTATTTATGGACAGAGGTGTCCAAATGTAGGCACCTGAACTTGTCATTTTCCACACATTTTTTTTACATAGCTAATGTCTTTCTATTTTATCATAACTAGTTTCAATCCTATTGCCATTTGTGCAAGCTGGCATTAAAAAGAGTAGAGTATTATACTGGAGTGCAAAGAGTAACACAGACTACTTCTGACTCAGTTTTTTCAAAGTAGCTAAGTAACTTCTATATTCTATGATGTCCCTTATTTTACAATCATCTGATGTGTTTTTAAGAAACCCATCAGTCCTGGAACAGCAGCCATCAGGTCTAACAAACTTCTGTGATCAAAGAAAGTCTTCCTGAAATAGATGTGGGATTTCTGGAAGGCATAGATTGCCATTTAAAATATTAATTTCTCACCTGTTGGCACATTACTCTTTCACCTGTTCTGTTATCTGATTTTATTCCATATACTTCTGCTCTGAGGTTCCATCCCACATCTGAAGCAGAGAACTCACCAGCTCAGATTCTTCAGCTAGGGTCAAGGATGCCAAGAATCTTTTGCTGTAGAATTTAAAAAGCTACACCAAAGTTATTTCAAAAGAAAATCCTCAAGAGCTTGTTAATACATGAAGTTTGCTTCAGAAGCTAACTTGGAAGGAGGTAGTATTCTCCACACTACACACACAAATTATATTCTGTATATAATAAATCCTCCTTTTAGGGGACAGTGAAGACATTCAATATGTCACCATACTGTTTGGGCTAACTTCTGACTCACAGAGTTTGAACATAACTTCTGAGCTCCCTACAGTTATTTTCATCTCCAATGAGACTCACATGCTTCATTGGTTGCTTAATGCTCCGTTCTTCTTAGGTAGGAGAAAGACTTAACTGGTCTTCCTTAGGCAAAACTCATCAACAACCAGAGCAAGGAACCACAACAAGTTGCGTAACTGTCTATAACCAAATTAATGTCTCAGCACTTTTTCACTGAAATAATAATGATGGCATCATATATTTGACATAGTATCTCACTGAAATGAATGGGAAGGTTCATTAGTATTTTTGCGTACGTGCTGTGTAATCTCGGATGGACACCCTCTTACTCTGCTGGTACAAGGGGAAGTGCAATAGATCTTTGCTCCTGAGTGACTTTGTCAAGGCTATCATAATAAGCAGAGGATTGGAAACACAGTGCCAAAAGCTTCTACCTTTTATTTAAAGGAAATTGAGATAATGGTGCACAAGACAAGCTAGCTCAGTCTAAACCCTGTATTTGTTGCCTTCTAATAAAGAGGTCTTTAGTTGAAGGCATCATGAATACCTGAGCTGTGGTGTTGGAATCTGCAATGAATATTACTAGTAAAATCAGTGTTTCCTTGGTCCCTGTATATAGTGAAGGTAGTAATTAGTCTGTTGAGCTAAAATGACAACAAGTCTTCATATTTTTCGTTAATGTTTTCTTTGCTAATTCCAATAACTCCTTCTAAATTTGTAAATTAAGGTCATTAATTTGAATCATACAATTCAAGTGAATATTGATTTGCTGATTTAAACTTCAACACTGCTACACTGAAGTATAGTATCCATCTTTATCTATCTGTATTGCTTTAAAAACAAGTACTGAATTTTGTACATGTTTAAAAGTATAAGTAAATCAATGTCTGAACTTCCCAGCCTTGCCACTACTGTTTTAATTCCACTACTAATACATTTGAACAGGGATTATTTTGCTGCCTGCAAAGTCAGAGATCTAGTAAAACTAATGGAAAGGTCATGTTTTATCATGCCGAACTGGCTTGTTAAATCATCTGAGGAATTTGTCAGTTCCCTGTGTTTAAGCTTTTCTGTACTGAAACGTTAATTCAAACAAGAATATGTTCTATTTGTATTTTTAATGCAAAAATTGAAGTAAAAAGCACCCCTTGTCCAAGATGACAGGTAAAATACCAGTTTTGCTAGTGACAGCCAGAGAACTTCAGGAGCCAAAACCTGCCAGAAAAATGTGCAATTCACCTTTGTTTCATTTTTTCCTAATGAATGTAAAAGTGATTAACAAAACATTTATTTTTTAAAGAAGCTTTCAATTAATGTTAAAAAACAATATTAAGACAATGCTAAAAAACAAAATTAAGACAACTTGGTCTTTCATATTTGGACAAAAATCAGGCTAGCTCTCTACTGAAAAAAAATAGTTTTCTTTTCCTAAATAAAATGAACACTTCAGATGAGATTCATTTGACTAAATGATTACTAGAACTGCTGAGAATCACTCACTCTATTCAGACTAGATGTACCTGAATACCTTCCTAAGGCTATGGCATGGGTAGATTAGTCTAAGAAAGAATTTTCTACAAGAAACATCTCCATTCCCAGTCTTTTAGCCCAATCCAGAGGACACTGGATTCAGAAGATCTTTTGTTTGTTTGTTTGTTTTGCTGGATATAGTAATTCCATCCATTCCATTCCAGTTGCTCCATGAAACTGTTATAAAGCCAGTTTCAGCCTACTACCAAACTGTGAACACCCAGCAGATATTGAGCTATTGCTTAAACTATGGGCAAAGTTTAGGCAGTCTCCTTAATAGATATTGACCAACAACCAGTGGAGACAGCCAGGCTGATTTTCCTGCGGAGTGGAGGAATATTACTGATGACTGAAGGCACTGTGCTCAGGTGTGACCCTGTAGGACATGGATTATTTGTGGAAGAAGCGGGATTTGGCAGGGTTGATGCTGTGGCCCTGAATGATAAGGTCCTCATCTGTTCACCTAAGATGATGAGGGTAGGCCTAAGGTTACATAGAGATATAGGACAGTTCATCATCATCACCTCCTCTGGAGATATCTTCAGGGATAAACCTTTTTTTGTCCTCCACCTCCTCCCTTTCTTCCTCCTGCTCCCCTCTGTTCTCCTCCACTTTCACTTGTGATCATGCACAAGGTGTCAAATTCCTCTGAAAGACCTCACAGCTACACCTCATACATCTCTTGCCAAGGCTACCACGATTTTTTCCCCATTTTAGTTTTGTTTCATGTACCCTGATTCAGTTTGCTCCAGCTAGTCTACTCAGCTATCTCTACCTCAGAACAGTCATTGAAAATGGCTTTGGGGAGTCTGTGCTAGAGTACTCGGGGCACAGTAGTGATGTGGTTTGCCCGGACTATGTAAGAGCATTGTAAGGGCATTTTTGGCATTTACCCCATGTTTTTCCAAGAGCATGGCCCAGAAAAAGCCTCAAACTAAGCAATGTAAACATTTCAGGAATGTGACCTGCAGAGTGCTGCCACACGCCATGTAGCAGGAGAGCATAGATACAGCTAATGATTTCAGATAGATTCCTTTTGCTGAGTAAGCTCATGTTTATAACACAGTATGATATTTTCATTAGAAAATAATATACTTATTAGTAATAAAATGGAAACTTCTGTGGCAAGGAAGATCAGAGTTAAATTTCTATAAATTAGGATCATGACTTTTTTTGTCTGAAAGCATTTATAACCTGTATTAAACTGATGAAAGGACAAAAGAAAAGGAATATCATGAACACATTTTTAAAGATTCAGCATTTCTGAGAGGCCCAGGAAATCAAAATTCTATCCTACAGACTTCTTGAGACACTAGAAACACTCCTTTTTCTCACCAGGATGTAAATAAAACCTTTGGAAAGAGTGGGAGCAGTGAAGTAAAAGATTAGCTGGCTGACCCATGGAGAACAAGAAGTATATAGGACATTTGCTTGGCGTGTCAGAAACACATATTCAGTTTGTGAGTCTGCCGTATTGAGGCTAGGGGTTAATCCTCATTGGAGTAGTGAGGAAGAGATCCTCTCCTTGCTACACTGTCCATTTAGCAACTCTGGTAGGATAAGGACATGGACATTATTATTTACTACAGTTCACTGATTGCATTGTTGCATGCCCTTCTCTTGAGAAAGCCTTTCCTGACAAAATGTGGTTTTGAACTGGCAGTATTAAGGAACTGGTTTGGACTCCAATGAATAAAAAGTTCCTCTCAAAATACCAGTTTCTAAAAATGATTCACTAAGAATTTAAAATAAATGGAGCCACACCGTAACTGAATTAAAGCTAAATGAAGATATCCTCCACTTTACATTGCTACAACAGTCATGAAGCTAATGTTTTTCAACCTTAAAAACAAATAATTTTGTGCACCTCACCCCAGTATGTAAATCACTCACATAGTGATGAAAATGATAAGAATCCATGGAACAGTTGTCTGAAATTAGTATTTTGGGCACAAGTCTATAGAATGCCTAAATGTGAGTTTTCTGAATGATCCTGCCAATGTAAAATATTTCCCTCTGCAGAAGCTGATGGCATCTAATTCAATATTTAAAATGCAGCTATAACCAAGCAGCTGAAGCTCTTGGTAACCTAATCCTCGATTAACACATCAACAATTAGTAGTTTTATTGTTGTGCTAGGCCCTTACGGAGTCATAAATTCAGATCAGCAGTGGTGCTATTCAGAGGTTAGTAGCTGCTCCAGTATTTCCAATCTTGTACTTCCCCAACCTAGTTGTCAAGAAGATATGTGGCATATTAAAATACTATGGAACATGATTAATGCAAATCCATGAATAGAAATCAATGGCTTTGTCAATTTGCCCAAGCTTAGCATCTGATTCACTCTGCAGAGTGGATCTAGATACACAGAAAATCCATAGTAGAAAAGTGCTATGTGTTTTTGTGCTGTGCTTTGCGCTATGGATTCAGAGTAAACCTTTGAATATGGCATGAGATAAATTTTTACACTTTCTTTTTAATTTGCCTTGCTTATGCCAGTATTAAAATGACATACCCCATACTGTAATTAGTTCGCTGCCAGAATAGAAAATGATATATGAGTCTCAAGGTTAGGATATAGAAATTTTAACAGGAAAACAAGTCCTTATTGATGAATTTAGCTAATAGAGTTGGAGAAAGAAAGCAATCTGATCAGGCCATTGTCTTATCTGAAAAACAAATAAACATCGATGAGTATAACTTGAAGTGACAGACACAAAAATACTGTGAAATTCATACACACTTGAATGGATACAAAATTTTTCTCCTTGACTAACTTTCATAATATTTCATTAACCTTGGTGGAAAAATTCAGCAAAGACATTTATTCACTAGAAGCAAGTCAGGCTGCTGTGTATTGGTTACGTATAAATAAAGATGTTTTCCATTCTGAAAGAACAACTCCTTCACCTTTCCCTTTCCCTTTCTGTGTTCCTTTTTCTCTTTTCCTGATGTTTCTGTGATACTGCATGACCTCTCCTTTAAAAATAATGGTCTTTAATGTGGGTATTCCAGAGCAAGCAACAGAGAGCAATCCTTTGATGTGTATATTCTAGGTCACTTTCTTCACTTACTTCATATTTTTGCATCACCTACAATGTCTGTAGCCATAGTAGATGTACTTATCTGTCAGTTTATTTTCTTTGACATAACCTGTCCATCTGTGTCTACACAGCAAAGCTGGAATGCCTTCAAAGTTAGAAAACTAGGTATGTCTGGCACGATTGAAAATATGCCCTCTCCCTTTCCTTGACTCCGATCTTCTCTTACCCAGCTTCCCCACTTTTCCTTTCTGATATCACTACAGTTCTGCCTGTCTAGAAACCTTTTACTGTCCTCACTTCACCCCATGCAATTCACATGAACAAAGTGTCTCCCAGCTTTCAGGCAATGATTCACACCTCCTACCTAAGATTTTAGCTGTCAAACTACAGAAGTTTTTCTTCCACAAATGACTATTCTGTTAAAAAGCAGCCAACCCATCTACGTAGCGTGTGTCGTAGCTGCATGGGACAAGCAGGGACAATGTCATGCCCCTATCTCTCCACGGTACATAGCAGAAATTATATTTCTGAAGAAAAACATTAAGTCTAAAAGAAATACACAAGTTGAATATATCCTGTTTAGGATTAGCATGATCTTTAGTTTTAATTGATCTGGAGAAAATATTACTCAATTTAAAAAAGATGAAAAAGTGAAAGTCAATCTACTTGAACATAGGAGGGCAGCCTCAAAACAACCATAGAGGCTCAGTTCCTTTTCCTACCAAACAGAATCTTCTGAGCTGCAAGGAGGAATGCTGTTCATATTCATGCTATTACAATGGCATGCTTGGCATTTTGGTAAAGCTCATGCCGTGGGAACTTCCATGTCTTCTTATGGCTGCTCTCTACCCTTTTACTTGTAAAACTACTTGGTGGATCCACACTAGAATTTCCCACCAACAGTAGGTTACAGAAAGGAGCTGATTGATTGACAACAACCCCAAATTATTTCAAATTCCTTCTGATTCAGAATCTCATCCCCTGAACTGATATATAATGACATGCTCTGGAGGAGAAGCAAAGAGCAATCATTTTTTTGCAGGTTAGTGTCAAACATGATAGCAATTTAGATTCATAACTATCAATAAAAGAATGAATGAATGAATTGCAATAGCATTCTTGGTAGACCGCACACAGATTGGAAATGATACTTAAGTCACATTCTGCTCATATGGGAGTTTGAATAGATGCAGTTAACACCAGTGAGTGATCTTAGCTCACTATTACAAAGGTTTTACCCAAAATTAATATTTTTTGTTCCAAAGTCATTGTCCTGGTTTCAGCTGGGATAGAGTTAATTTTCTTCTTAGTAGCTGGTAGAGTGCTGTGTTTTGGATTTAGGATGAGAATAATGTTGATAACACACTGCTGTTTTGGTTCTTGCTGAGTAGAGTTTACACTAGTCAAGGACTTTTTAGCTTCTTGTGCTCTGCCAGGTGCATAAGAAGCTGGGAGGGAGCATAGCTAGGACAGCTGACCCAGACTGGCCAAAGGGCTATTCCATACCATATGACATCATGCTCAGTATATAAGCTGGGGGAAGAAGAAGGAAGGGGGGGGTGTTTGTCTTTCCAAGTAACCGTTACGCGTGATGGAGCCCTGCTTTCCTGGGGATGGCTGAACACCTGCCTGCCGCTGGGAAGTAGTGAATGAATTCCTTGCTTTGCTTTGCTTGTGCGTGCGGCTTTTGCTTTACCTATTAAACTGTCTTCATCTCAACCCATGAGTTTTCTCACTTTTATTCTTCCGATTCTCTCCCCCATCCCACCGGGGGGGAGTCAGCGAGCGGCTGTGTGGTGCTTAGTTGCTGGCTGGGGTTAAACCACGACAGTCATACCGAATTATTTCTACAGTGAGCATTACTAACTTCAGATATCTATGTTTGGGAATTTTTTTGTTGCCTTCTAATTTGTGGCTTTGCAAAAGTTGAGTTGTACGTGTTTCTATGTCAGCAAGCTAATGAAAACTAAAAAATTGGATAGTTTTATGTATATTGGATATAACGGGAAACTGACCTTTTAGGCCTTCTAATAGAGGAAGAATCGGCTTTAGAACCAGAAACAATATTGCTATTTTAATGAAATATTGCCAGTTTAGTGGAATAATTCAATAATGTATTAACTGTTAGAATGGTATTTTAACATGGACTGCCTGCTGGAAGATGGTATGCCTACACAGCACAGTGCTGTGTCCTTGTGTACAGGACTCAGCACAGACCCAGCACTCCTGCTGAGACTGCACTGTAACGCAGATATACACTGCACATGCTATCAGGGCTAACGTAGTGAGAGCAGGTATGTATTTCTCCCCAGCACTGAAGTTTGGAGCTAGAGAATCAGGTGCAGGAGGAATGATTGGGAACGCTATGGGAATAGGGAGATCTTGGTTTAATGCCTTGCTCCAGTGGCTATTATCAATTCTTCAAGCAAGCATTAGAAGTGAGGTCTTCCCTCTGCCTGATGGTGTGTCCTAACCATGAAGTAACAGAATCTTTCCTTCTCTTTCTCTAACAGTTCATTTATGCCATGCAAAGGAGAATAGTATACCTAGGAAGAGCAGATTTAAGGTTCGCTCTCTCCTGAGAGCCTGTTCAAGCAACTAAACTAGCTATGAAAAAATGTTTAGTTTTCTTTAAATTTTGCTCAAAGAGATGAAGCATTAGGAGCAGGACTGCCACCTTTAGGACAGCAGGTAGCTCCAAAACCAGATTAGCTGCATTGTAAAAGTACACCCTTAGGGAAAGCAGCAACTCCATTTACTGCTGGAGTCTCCTTCTGTGGCACCTAAACTTTTCTGTGCTTTGTTTAAAAGTGACCTAGACACCAGCGAGTGTGAAGATACAGGGGCTTTTTTCATACCAGTGCTCCTGTTCTTCTTCCAAGAATAAAAAAAGGAATTGATTGTTCAGTTCACAATGTGTAGTTCTGACTCTTTTGTAACTTTTTCAGCTTTCTCACTTCTGAGAAAGTCTTTCAGCTTGCAGGGATTTTCCTCTATGGTTTGTCTCACATGAGTCACCTCAATGACTTGCAACACAATTAGCCTTGTAAATAAACTTTTAGATGTCAGTGTTTGCAAGAATGGGGCTTACCTCAGTAATACTGGCAACAATTTCTATTTGAGTTGAAATGGTTGCTTTTAAGAAATAGTCCAACGTGTCAGACAGGATACTATTAACATACTTCATGGTTTTGAAAACAAAATGAACTGTAAAGACATATGGATCTGGTGTACCTTAACTGAGGTACTTTACACACCTATTGCTTCATTTCCATTTTACATTCCTAGTCCCTGGTCCTTTTAGCAGGGAAGGCAACTTTAGAGTAAAAGTCTACTTTACATATGCAGTCGAAGGAAAGAAATAGGCAACACAAAGGCTTCTAGGAGATCCTTTCCAGCTGAGCCATCAGTCTTTCTGGACTAGACTGAAAATCAATAGGAAACGACAGATCTTATGCATGAAAGTTGCTTACAGAGCACAAGGAGAAAGTTACCTGTCTTCTGCATAACCGCTGATTATTTAGAGTGCTTGGCCAACAAGCAAAGAGCCATTCTAGGCCTTCCTCAGCCCCAGAGAGTTGCAATCCACTTTCTAAGAAAGTGCTTCAGCAAAGCAGAAGGCATGCCGAGGCTTGGGGAAAAAGGAAATAGGGTACTCCATTGCCGTGAGGCCAGAGGGCAGCCAGAATTCAAAGTCAAGGAGCCAGAAGACATCATCCAAGCATTTAACCTGCAGGAGACTGAATGAGGGTCTAAATTCTGCTTCCTATAGTGCTCATTGCCAGGATAAAAACTATCCTGGTAGCACATTTCCTAACTGAGCACCCCAAACACAAAGCTAGAGACTAGGTTCTCCTTTCCTTCACTCCTCATGGCTCCTTCACTCCTGCTGTGTACTGGTTCAGCTTCTAGGCACAGGGAAGAGTGTGCTCTGCTCCCAACATCCCCCCACCCTCCCCTCCTGTATTTAATCTGGCTACAGGGACACTAAATGTTCAGGTATTAGGTATTGGGCCCCTCAAACTTCATGTCAAGCTAGTTGTGGTCAGATCCATGACTGGTAGCTTGGGCTTCTCTGGAAAGCTAGCATGAATTTCATGTGGATCACAGTTGATCTTTAAATGAGGGACAGCTGCTTATATCCCTTAACCAACATTGAGTCAGCGCAGATGCCATCATCAGGCAAGCAGGGACCATTCAAGACCAAGCAAAGGGTAATCTAATATGTAGGTGTTTATACTCTTTCATTAATCCCAGAAAATAGATGCACTGATGTGCATCAGTGGATATATACTTTAGCTAAGAGTTAAACAGCGTTCTTACCTGTGGGCAAAATACCTTAACAGCCAGTGTCACCACTCAGTAAGGTGGCAAAAGACTTCTCTGTCGCCAGGACTTGTGGCTTTGCTGCCTTGATGTTTTTTGCAAGATTTCTGGCTACAGTGCCAGCAAACACAGCACTAAAGCAGCAGGGTGTGAGCAAGCTGCTTATAGTACTGGGACAGAAATAGATGCATCCAAGCTGCCATTTATTTAGTAACTACGAACCTCGTAAGAAGTGTTGTTTTTGCCTCCATCTCACGGGGTGATAATTATGACATTCCCAGCGTTTCCCTTTTGTCGGGCATTATGTGCCAGCAGGGAATCAAGTAGGTCTTTGTTGTGCTGAACTACATCTAGACTACTCCAATCTACACAGCCTCCCCGGCCCCTTCCTTCGGGCAGTTAACCGAAGGAGAGGGGCGGACAATGAAGTTCGAAAAACAGAAAAGCAGCGGCCCTTTGCGGCGTGCCCCGCGGGGTCGGGTGAGCCCCGAGCAGGGCGGGTGCCTGCTGGAGAGGGAGGCAGAGGGGTACCAGAGGGGCCCGGGGGGTGCGAGGGGAGGCTGGGGGCCACGGGGCCGAGGTGCCTCCCCCGGAGCGCCCCGCCGCCCTCGGGGCGCCCCGGCAGGTACCGGGGCGGGGCGGTGCAGGGGGAGCCGCCCCCCGGCCGCCCGCCCCGGCGCGGCACGGCCGGCAGCTGGGCATCGCATCGCGGGGAGGCGTCTGCGAGAGGCAGGCAGGGAGGAGTGCCGGGGGAGGCAGGCAGAGGCGGCTCGGCTCGGCACGGCACGGCACGGCAGGGCTGGGCGCACCGTGCCGCAAAGAAAGACCCCCGAGAGAAAGTGGAAGTGTGCCGCGGCGCCGGGCCACCCCGCCGCCTCGCCCCGCCGTGCGGCCGGCTGCTCGGCACCGGCACCGGCGAGAGGCGGCTCTCTCCCGGCCGCGGGCTGCCGCCGAGGCCGCGTCCCCCCCGAGGTGAGTGCCGCCCCGGGCCGGGGCGCGGCGCGGCGCGGTGCCCGGCAGGCGCCCACCGCGGAGGGGTGCCCGCGGCTCTCCCGGCATCGGAAGCGGGCTGAGGAGGGGGACGTTTTGCGGAGGGGTTTGGTGGTCTCTGTGTGTATGTGTGTGGGGTGCTGCTTTCTTTTTTATTTTTTTCCCTCTCTGTCTTTTTGTCCGGGTGTCGGTGTGAGCCCTGGAGGAGGTAGGAGCTGCGGGTGGGGAGCGAGGATGAGGGAGGGAGGGAGGCAGATCCAGCAGGTCACTGAGGTGCTTGGTTCAGTCCGCTCTTATTGTGTGCGGAGGTGAGAAGACTAACCTAGGCTCTGTCAGATTTGCGCTTTTCCTTACATCAGCCCCTTTATGGGCATGCTATTGCGCTTCCCCGGACCCGGTTTGGGCGGAGAGGCTGATGCAAGCCTGCCGCCCCGCTGGTGTAAATCAACGCTGACAGGCAACTGGATGGGAATTTTCTGATAAACATTTTCTTTCATTGGTAGCGTCAGTCGGTTAAATCCCAATGTTTTGTGGAAGCGTGCCTACCAAATGAGTGAAAGAAGGGTTTCAGAGCGATGCTCTGTGCCAGGCTCGTTTCCACCAGCCCTCCTCAGGTGGCTCCTGTGCCCATGTCCCCCGTGCCGGCTGTGCCTGGCTGGAGGGCTCCCTGGGCCCGGGTTTTGCAATAGGCAATTGGGAGCTTGTGGGTATGCGTGAGGCTGGATGCTAAAAGCCCTGGCTTGAATGGGCTGGGGTTACTGGCCTTGGGAGCCTGCTGGCCTCAGAGGCTCGCTCTGGAGAAAAATGACTTTTCCTTCCCTCTGGGAAGATAGTGGGTAGCGTGCCAGTGTCATCCCTTTTGTTTCAGGAAGAGAGGCGCGATGTAATTTAGGTGTTTGCACAGTGAGCTTAGGAACTTTCTGTGGGAAACTTTTAAACTTGAAATTGTTGTTCCAACTGGAAAAGTGAGAACATCAGCCCTGCAGAACAGAAGTGTCAGCCCTGGAGCAATGGAGGGGTCTGAGTGTGATCGCAGACTGGGGCCCCCTGCCATGGGTTGTTTCTGGGCAGAATCTCAGGCAGATCATGGTTTCTTGTCTCCTATTCCCACATGTTTATAAGAGCGTATTCTCCTGTTGAGGCCTGTATTCTCCATGTATTCTGCTGTAGAGCCCTGGCTAGACTCACTATTATCAGTAGTTTATACCAAAAATGAGTGGGCAGTGCCTAAGTAGTAGCTTTTTATGTGGTGTTTTACTTTGGGAATGATTTTGTGGGTGTAAAACCATTCCCTTTTGCTGAGAATAGAACAAGTTTAGTCTTCCTTGCCATCGTCTGAGATGTGACCTGAGGGTTAAAAAAAAAAAAAAGCGTGTTATGTATGTATTTATGTGCATGTACAGTAGGTTCAGAGTGATGGGACAAGTTCTCTTGACTGGACTATTGTCAGGGAACAGTGGGGATGCCATTAAAAGTACCAGTAAAGACTGAGATTAGGGCGATTGGTAGAGCTGAGCTCTGAACCGTTGCAGTGATTTTGTGTTGTAGCAGCATTCAGAAATCCCAGCTGTAAATCACATTATACAAAGAGAAAGCCAGTCCTTGGCCTCAAGGGATGACACAGGTACGGCAAGCAATTTGTGAGAGGAAGGAATAGAGGGGAAAACATTTGTCTAATATTACATAGGTTAGGCCAGAACTGAAAGTTTCCAGACTGAAACTGGCTTTATACATTTGGTCTCTGTTATAATACTTTTTCATTGTGAACTGAATCTTTCCTGATTATGGAATAACTTTGCAAGTACTAGCGATAATGTTTGATGTATAGTATGCAGAACATATATTTAATGTGGAAAATAGATAAATGTTGAAAATCTTTGAACTGGAAGATCAAAATACTTCCAACTGGAAGTGTACAAAATTGTTTGAAAAAAATCTGCCTGGGGTATAGTGTATTCTTTAATTGTACAGTAGGAATTAAATGAAGCTTGAGGTGCTTGGAATTTTAGTGCTGGTTGAGGCAACTGACCATCATGAAACAGTGGTTTATTGCGCTGCTTTGAAATAGCTCTTGCATTTTATACTAGCATGACGTTACTTTAAGTAGTACCATTATTTCAAACCAGCATAATGAGACGAAAAGCATTTGGCATGCGCTCCTGTAAAAAACAATTCAGTGCTAAATTCAGATCCGTGCTTGAAGGTATCTATAAAATACCATGCTTATGTAGGGTGTCATACCAAGAAAAATAAACATCTAGGTTAAAACAGTCTTAAAATATTTTTGTCATAAAATGACAGTCAGAACGGCAGTTTCAACCACATTTTTCCTCTTTTGGAGAGGAATGGTTTCTTAGCTTAGACATGGAAACTCTGACAAAGAGACCATGAGCTAAGTGGCCATAATAAATGGGACACTTTAATGAGATGAATTATGGTTTTGAACATGAGCCTCATCTGTCTCACCTGATTGTCCTAACCACAAAGTTATTTCAGAGTGATTTCTGTGTGTTTGTTTCACAAAAAGTGGTGCTTAAATATGCAGTTTGAATATACGTGTACATATGCACACGCACACAGTGGGGTTTTGTTCAATTGTGAGATACAACAGAAAATATTCTTCCAATCTGAATAATGCTTCTATCCAGATTTTCATGAACGTGACTTTTTTGTCCAGTTCTGTAAAAAGTGGCAAACTAGTGAATTTCTTATCTGCCTTAAAAAAAAAAACCACAAAAAACTCAAACAGGCAGGATGGTCCAAAGCCACTTTGTAAGTCAGTCAGTACCATCTCAAGTTAAGCCTGAATGTTGGCTTGTTACTGTCTTTCTGATTGTAGCCTGGCAAACCTCGCTTGCATGTTCTCTGTGGTTTTGTCACTTCATCTTCTCTCTGCAACTAACTGTTATTAAGATAATTGTAGCTAATGAACATAGGAAAATGTTGTAATCCTGCACAAAATTAGCAATTATTGAGGATGCAGTTGATGATGTCTGGGAATATCATGTTGTCACATGTTGTCAACAACAACAGCTGCTGGAAATACTTGCCATTTTGTGGGCCAGACCTGCTGGTTTAAGACTCTGCCAAGTTCCTGTGAAATACAGTTTGTTGCATCTTTCTGAAAAAGACGACAAATATTTTTTTGGCTTAATAAGATGAAAGAACCTTCCTGGCAAGCAGCTAACTCTAACCTTTGCACTTAGATTTGTTAATTTTCCCTAAGGTGTATGTTTCATGTGGTGCCAAGCCTAGCTGTTAATTCATTTAGCTTCTTAGAGACATGTCACAGCAGTCAAACAAACATTAATGTGTGTATGTATATATATGGCTATTCACACAGCCTTCTTGTGGAGTAATTGTTAACATGTCATGTTCTGATTCTTGCCTGTTAGCATGTGTATTCCTGGCCTGTCTTATTACACGTGCAGAAGAGGAGGGTTGGATTATGGATTTTGGTTTTTGTTCCTTCTTTCTTAATGTTTCACTTTAAAATATCATTCTCCCTAATTCCTGGAACCATTAATGCAAACATTACGTCTGTTTGGTCAGGGAAAGATTTTTCTCTTCCCTAAAATATTTGGGATCATGAAAGTAAGTTGTGAAACCTGAAGTGTAGGACCAGGCTTCAAATCTTGATTGTGGTGATGCTAGGTCTCGACTACTGGGTAATGTAGCTGAGATCTGTGGTCATCATGGTTTTCCTCAAAATTACATCCTGGACTTGCAATACCATTCAGAGAAAGGCTTTTGTTTCACCAAAACTTGCTCTTTTTATAAAAAACACCCAACCTGTTTTTAGTCAGAACATCTCTGGCTATCTCCAGTATGAAAGAATATTTGAATACAGAGGGTTGCGTGTGTCCACTGGGAAAGAATTGAAGTTATTGTAAGTTGCAGTAGGAGCAAAGTAGTTTACTGTGTTGTGCTGTAGGAGGAATATGACTGAGGTTTTTTTCTAATGGATGTAGTAAATATGTATGTTCTTGCTGGGCTAGTTGCCATGGTATTAAACACAAAGGGATGTTAAAAGGCAAACTAAAAGTAAATTAAACAATCCCAACAATGAGGCCTCGTAGGTAAGTGGCTTCAGGGTGGTTGAAATACCTGTGATTTTTGGATCATACATAGAGAAGTAGCTGGTTATTTCCAGACATGCTAAAGATGGCTTGTTCCTTGCTGGAATGAATGTGTGTCTAGGGTAAGGTATGAAATCTTGACTTCAGTGGCCTCAAAAAGATGGAAGTGCACTTGCATCCCCAGCAGTGCAAGGCTGACAGCTGTGTTGACTCAGAGATACGGGCACTACAGTAACCAAGCTAATTTTTTTGGTGCTTTTAGGCATAAGCCGCTCTTATCTGAACTTGTGAGAAAAACAGTAAGTTCTGGAGACAAAATACAAATTCTTCCAAAATACAATGTTTCTTTTAGCAGCTGGAAGGTATTTGAAGTTACTCTGCAAATGACTTAAAGCTTTCTTTTTTTTCTTTCCCCTCCCTCAGTGAAAAAGGCTAAGGTGGCACAGCTGGGTTTGTCATGTGAATATGTCTGGCAACAAGGGGCTGCCGCTCAAAGATTTGTCTCAAGGTAACTGGGCAATGTGATTTCAGTCCATAGCGAGATACTGGAAGCTAGCTCTGTCCCAGAGGTGTGCATGCAAGGATTCCTTGTAGGCATTTGAGGTACATTGCAGCCTCAGCACAAGCGTATAAGAGAACCGCATCAGATCCAGGTGACCGAGAGATACCACTTGTGGTTCAGATGACATAATTAGTTTTTATGATGGTCGATGTCAAAGTGGGAGTGAAGAGTTCCATACAAATAGAAATTCTTTTGTCACATGAAGCAATATTCAGTGGACTTGAAATAAACTGGTGAAAAGCTTTTTTTTAAAATAAGTTTTTTCCTTTTGATACCTGAAGATCTGTGCATCTGCTTTTCTGAGATCATGGATGATTTTGGTTTGAGATTAGAATAAGATACAAAATGTTTGGAAAGACTGTCTGCAGGATGCATGTAATGTCAATATAGTTGTAGGGGGTTTTTTTTGAAGCAGTTAAGTATGGCTCAGATAAGCGGGCTATAAAGGAATTGTAACTGTTGCTGCTTGTATTGCAGGAGTTTACTGTGGATCAATTCTCAATTGAGATGCCTTTGTGTCAGGTGCTGTTTTATTAGGTGTAATAAAACAAAACCATCTACTGCTTTTATCTTAGAGTCTGAGAAATACCATGTAGGAGAAGGGAAGACCAGATCGTGTTAATAGTTTTATATTTTTATGGCATCAGCAGCTAAATCCCATCACGGAAGCTTAAACTGAGCAAGTGCCCAGGCTCCCTGTGTAATCAAAAGAGAGAGATGAATGACCTTCTGGTGGTAGATTTCTGAATGCATGGCCGTGACTCTTTACGATGTCTATCTGCTTTGTGGTCAAAGAGGATGGGCATAGGAGACCTTTCCTGTACCTGCACAAGCCAAATGAGGGTTTTTTCCCAAAGAGAGTGCTGTGGGTGCTTAACATTTCCCCGACAGTGTCCTGGATGTCAGCTAGAAAGGGAAAGTTTGGGCAGTTTGTCAGATCTAGCTTGTAGATAAACGTGCAGTGTGTCCTAATTAGGAGTTTTATTTAAGGAACATTAGTGATTTAACACCCTGATCTAATTACTCGTAAGCTTCTTGCTAATTTTGTAATTAGCACTGGAGCAAGACTTTTTATGGAAAATACACCCTTAAGGAAGTCGGAACCACTAACTTCCAGTGCTTATAGAGAGATTTATTTCGGTGACAATGTTCTGTAGAAAATGTCTATAAGGAAATATTACTATTTGTTCTATTTTTACATGATGGCAAAGATAGTTATGTGCCAAGTGTTTACAAAAACCTATTATAGTCAGTTATCACAGCCCAAATGACTCTGGCTTTAGAACATGCATCTGTAGGATCAGGTTCTGCTCAGATGTTACCTAGTGGAGAAGGAATGCTTGAATCACTTTATACCACAGTTATCTTTGGCCTTCAGAGGGTGAGGAGGAGAGCTCGGGGTGTAGCCGGGGTGTACTGGCTGCATGCTGTTGCAGTTTATACTAGTCAAGGCAGCTTTGTATAAACATAGATGGTAAGGTGCAACTCGGAGCAGCCATAAGCCCGCTCTAAAATGTAGCGCGGCCTTACAAGGATAAAGCTCTTCCTGTAGCTTGCTTCCAGGTAATCTGTGTAGTGTGTTTCAGTTGGACAGAGAACTTGGTAGAGAATATCCTGGCCCATCAAGCAGGTGGTCATAGAAGTTTTCTTCTCAGAGAAGGTCTCTGAAGTATTCTCTTAATTTCGATAAGCAGGCTTGTTCTTTCCAGAGTTTGATAAATTTGACTAATCCTTAGTTCTGGAAGGCAATTCATGTTTTGCAGAATTAAAACCTAATAATTTTCTTTTTTTAATGCTAAGTTTTTCATGGTTTTGAGGATAGGGAGCTTTGTAGCCAGTCTGGAGTAATATAATATAAATAAGGTCTGTAGAGAGAGAGCTGTTTATTAGTTTAATAGATGTAGCTGGAAAACAAACAAACAAGCTCTCAGGCTCAGAATACCTTATTCCCTTATTGGACTGATGAAGCAATTAAGCCTAAAAGCTTGTCACTTGTTTTTATTGCACAACAGTTGTAGTAGGCTTTTAAACTAATCTTTTGCTTGTTTGTCTTTGTAAAAGAAAACGGTTCACTTTTAGGCAAAGCTGCTGTATGCTTGGGGGGCACAGAGCGCGGATGTGTGTGTTTAATGCAAAAACAGTCGGAGTCGCTTCAGCATGCGACATCGTGCCCTGGGCTCACAATTCCTCAGTCCTGTCACATCTCTTCCTTTCCCAGCAGGACATGCTCGTCTACATCCCAGTGTGCCAACACAGCCGTATAAAGGAAAGGATACAAAAACACTGCAAGCTACTCTGCTCTGCTTCCACTTCCTACCGCAGATACTGTTTTTGATGTCAAGTGGCCCCGCACTTCCTTGACCCCTTTCACTGTTCTCACTGAGTGTGTTTTAGCGTCAAATAATTTGGCTCTCACTATAGTCCCAGGTTGAAGTCTCCTGACTGTTCACACTGCATATATGCTAATTAATTCAGTATCCCTACCAAACATCGAGAAGTAGCTCCTTCTGAAGAGGGGCAGGGGGGAAAAAGGCACTGTTGGCTGGCTAATTTGCTTCAAGGTCTGCTCTGGACAAACAGTATGGGTACAGACCCTGCCAAGTTTGGCTTCCTCTGCCTGGGACGGTTCTCTAGCACTCTCCCAGGAGGTCTTCTGCCCTTAACTGCCCCCTCATGCCTGTGGTAGAAAAAGACTGGAAGCACTCCTGAGTGTCAGATCTAGCTGGGTTTTAATATGAGCACTGCCAGTGAAGAGACCCTAGCCCTGATGGTGGCTGTAGCTTACTATGCAGAGGGGTAAGTGGATGGTGACAGTATCAGTAGTTTTACTCCAATTCTGTATCAAGTGAAATTTTGGTATTTAATAATCTTTTCTATGCTTACAGACATATTTTTTTTCTCCTACTGCAAAAGGAAATGTGGTCACAAACAGCACACAGGAGCTGCAGGATACGCTAATAGACACCCAGTGTCTTGAGACCAAAACCGTTCATCAGGGTGGGGAGTCCTGTCCCAGTGAGTAAAGATTGAGGAAGCCAAGCTGGTTCATGGTAACTTTCACCCACAGAGACTTTATAGCTTCACAGTCTGAGCGATTTTCATTTGTACGTTTGTCTATTGGTGTAACTACTATCCAGGCTTTCTGAATTTATGCTTGTGTAGTACTTCTTTGTTACATCTGTTTCCTTCCGGGATGCTGAGGGTTGTTTTTGTTTCCTCCAAGAAAGTGAAATTTTATTCCTTGGTACAGGCCTGGTGGTTATTTTCCGCTTTCCTCCACTCCCTGTTATATTCCCTCAACTTTTAGTTGAACAGAGGATGTTTGAGGATGATGTTACATTTCCCTTACAAAGCTTTAATAAAAGGCACTGGATTGGGCTAACCGTGCAGTTGTTGCAGAAAGAGGAATCCTGGGCACGCAAAGGGAGAGCCCACAGCAACTGCGCAGCGTCGCGCTGGCTGCAGTGGCTGCTGCTGCTGCTGAAGCAGTCCATGGGCTGCAGTCTCTGCCCGATGGAAGTCATTGTATTCCAGTAGACCTGAATACCTGATCAATAATTGATCTAGTTACCAACAGTGCAAAAAGGCAGAGTTAGGTGGTTTTACTATGTTCTTTATATAATTTTCCAAGAACGGAGGATAGCACTTTCAAACTTTCTCCTCGTTATTAGTTTTAAATATAGCTACTGCAAGTCGTGTCTGCTAGAAAGAGCAGTCAAATGTCCTCATTATTTGATGAGGATGTTAAAATGCGGTAGCATTTCAAAGCCTTTGGGCTTTGGTGGCCTAGGTCCTGTACAGACATACAATAAATGACAGTCTCTGCTCCCAAAAAAATTTCTGTCTATCAGATAGGAGAAGAGCAAGGGGAAATTAGGTAGTGTCCACAGGGACAAATGAGATAACAAACATAATTTAACTCAGAGGAGTTTCATTAGCCAAGAGCACATTCCATTTCTGTTTTTCTGCTGTATATAGTAAGCCATCATTAGACTAGCTAGATCTTAACATTTTAAAGACCATAATTTAAATAAAATACATAGGATTTTTTAAAAGTCAGTTCAGTGCCAGTAAGTAGGACAGAATTTCTCAGCTGCCCAAGAGCAAGGGCCACAGAACATAGTGTGCCCTGGGATATGAGAAGGGAAGGGTAATATTGGTCTACTTTTAAGGGACAAAACCAATTATTCTGTTCAGATTGTCTGCAGACCTGTCAAGTCATGCAACTGAGCACAGAAATGGCCATATGCTTTCATGAAATACAGTGACCCACATGGCAGGTAAATTTGGCCTCCTTGGTTTGTAATGCAGGATTAGGGTGATGGGCCACAGCAGCATGCTGTACCTGTTTGCACCAGTTTGTCTGGTCTAAAAATCAAAGAAACATGCACGCAGCCAAAGACAAGCACCATGGGCCCTTTTGTCACCTGCCTCTGGCTCTTGATTCACTGTAGTGTCCTCTTCTGCACTGGGGAGAAGGATATTTCAGAGGCCAGTGTGAGGTGGTGGGGCGCAGCGGCGTTGGTAGGCTGGCTGTGCACATTCCAGAAGGGCTATTTGTGCTGACAAACAGGCTGGCATTTTGGAATGGCTAAGGGTGGGCCCGGGTGTCTTCCAATATCCGTGCTTAAATGTTAGCTGATCTTCTCATAAAGGAAGGGCAGCAATGTTGTGGCTGCTCTTGTAGCATATTTGCTGAACTCGCAGTTATGGAAGGAGCCATTTCCTTTTTTGTTTTGGTCATGCTCGTGGGCTGGGTGCACGTGTGTGAATTCCTTCTTGGTTCAAATACGCACAGTTCTCACTGAGCCCGCTGCTTGGGACAGAAAAGTCTAGTTCGCAAAAGATACAGTTTTGGATATAAAATGCAAGATTGGACCCAAAGCCCTGTGTCAATGGGGCTAGAAAATATTTGTGTAGTTCTGCTGCTTTCTACATCTTCCTTGTATTGTTCCTGCATTTTTGGCTTTGTTCATTGTTGGTAAGAAATTGGCAATTCATGGATATCATGCGTAAGAGTAAATAAGTGATGACTATTATTTGGTCTCATTTTATCTGATGTCTACTTTCACAAAAACTTAACAACCAGAGAGAAAAGAGATCAGGAAATTTTAACAGGGAGTGGATCAAACATAATACAGAATGCCCTTTCTGCTTCGGTGTTTAAGTGCAGGACGTGGGTGGGAGTTCTGCTAACCTGGGAACCAGTGAGACTGAACAACTTGCGATACTTTATGTATAAGTATAATAACATAATAGACTTCAAATTGCTCTCAAAACCCTTCATTTATTCTTGCTAGTTTAAAAAAAGCTACAGATTTGCAGATGATTTCATATTGGCACTTGTTAAATTTCAGCCAACGTCTGACAGCTGAAAACTACAAGTGCCATTTCGAGCTCCCAGCTGGTGCTGCCACTGGCTGCTCATGACCTTTCCTCTTCTCTTCCACAGACATAATAGTTCAGGAGTGAGATAATAAGATAGGATATATTAAAGGGAAAACAGAAAGAAAACCAATCCCGGCCCGCACCACCCATCCTTCATTGTGCGACTCCACTGGCTGTTTTTGTGAAAATGCAAGCAGTGACCAATTGTGGTTCTTCTATTTCAAACTGCATTTAAATTTCTTTTTAAAACAGTTCTTTTAAAGCACTATCATGACTAATGAAAACGAAGACATGAATGAAGGTTAAAGTGCCTATCAATACATCAAAAATACATAATTGTAACTGAGATAAATGGTTAAACTAATTCCACGTTAAGTGTTCTTCTAGTATCATTTTTACTATTACCCCAGTAATTAGCCTGGGATCAAAGATTTCCGTAGATGAGTGTGTTGTGACCTGTCTTTTTCCTCCCCCCGCCCCCTTAAATGGTGTGGCTTCTTCCTGCAGGGACGTGATGACAGATCATCTAAAGTCAATTTGTCGCAGCATCCTAAACAGCGCTGAGCAGAGTATAGCTGTTCTCATTAGCTGTCTTATTGCCTAAGTGTCAGCACAAAACTCTTGAGGACCTGTTTGTAACATGAATATGTCTTGATTTGTTTGATATACATTTTTATCCAGTCGTGGAGGTGGCATTTAACTGTGCTCTGGCTCTCGAATCCTTTGTGAATTAGTCTTAAGTGACCAAAATCAATTGAAAATGTCTAAAGACTTAGTGTGATTGATGGACACGGTTCTGTTTACAGAGTGACGAGGTTTTAGAAGAGTTCAAGGTTTGCTGAAACAGCAGGCTACAGAGTTATTTGCTTTTAAGAAAAGAATTTCTGGTAGCTGTTCTCTATCAGCACATGCCTTCTTGTGAAATGTACCTTTTTTTTTTTTTTTGCATTTATGGAATTAACGTTACTGTCATAGCGGTGCAGAGCAGCTTACGTGAAGCAAGATTAATACTGTAGCATTCTCTGATGCTGCTTAGGTAGCTGATTTCTTCTGGATTTTGTTTCAAAAGGGTTCTCGTGCTGACAACTAATACTGAGACCTTACCTGTTTAGACTGGTCATACTGGAGGATGCTGAAAACTGCTTTGATTTTTTTTTTTTTTTTTGATGTAATCATAGGCATTGAAATTTGCCAGATATTTCTCATGATTCTCAAAGAATCAGGAATTAGGCACACTAATTTCCTTGGACTAGGTATTCTTGGGGAAAAAGGAACGTAATCCAAGGAATGAGAATCCCTTAAAAGGACTGACAGCCTTTGTCCAAAATACTACTTTCTTTATCTGTTTATTGTCCCTACAAAGGGGAATTAGATTCTGTTGCTGTAACTTAGTTTTAAGGACTGAACAAAATCAATTTAAGGGGTGAAAAATTGGATTAATATCCTAAGGTTATCTAAGGAATTGTTTGAGCGTGTAATAGTCAAAGATGGCTTTAAATATTTTATCAAGGTAGCACTGGTGGTTTCACTGTGAATTGTATATGTCCTGGGAAGGTGAGAGGACTGTGTATTGATACATTCACTGAACCATGCTTAGTTAATGCGCCAATGCTGCATCAGAGTCAAAGATGTGTTCAGGCTATACTTTTCTTCAAAATAAAGGTATTTATAATATCAATATGACTAATGTACTCTGGGATGCAGTTTGCCATCTTCTCTCAATTATGCATTATGGCATGGGAAGAGAGCAAGTGAAAAATGTGTGTGTGGCTTTTTTTGTTTTGTTTAAACCACAACATAGACCAACGGCACTTTGAGCCTTTGTGTTCCAGAAAATGAGAGCATAAGCAGTCTATACCTGTGACATGACAAATGGGGCCACCATTTCAATCTTCCATAGCATGCTAATAACAGAGCTCAGTCAATGCTGGAGCGCTCATACCCCATCACAAAAGTTAAAGTATTTATTGGTGCTGGATACGGCTTCCCCCAGTGCTGCCCAGCCTCTTCTCAGTTTGTAACTGTGACAACGTGGTTATGTGTTTATCATCCTCAAGCACTGAGAGGCCATAAAAGCCTGAGTATAATTCTCAAATGTAGCAATATATTTTTTATGTATGTGTCTGTGCATAAATGTGTGTTTGTATACATATATACATGTGTGTATGTGTGTTTCTTATTAATATTTCCCAAGAAGCTGGAAGTCATCCTGTAATACAAATAAGAAGTTTTCTTCATAATTTTAAGGAGCAGGTGGTTCTTAAACCTTAGCAAGAGTACCTTCCGCAGTTGAACTTCGTAAAGTCTGCACTTCTCTGGCAAATTCAAATCCTGTAGGAAAAGGTACTTGTTAATGCAGTCTAGAAGGTAAAGTGACCACCTTGCATAATGTTACTAGCTTGTATCCAGAGCTGTAGCATTCAGTTAGGCTGCTTTTAAAAAAAAAAAAAAAAAAAAAATATCCTGTACATGCACTTCAGCAATTTGTCATTGCTTTTCAAGCTTATTAACTCATTAAGTAGCATTTAATGAGGATAACCACAAAGTAATTAATTTATACAGTATGTTTATTGCTTCCCTAATGAATTTATGTATTAGAGTTCCTCAATGAATATGTTAATCTATTTTGATACTTTGTATACATTTTGTTATCTAAATAAATAAAAATGTTTCTTCAAGGTCTTTGTTGCAGTCTGCAGATTGTCTGTAAGAGCACCACCTGTGTTCTTATACCATGGTGTAGACTTACGTTTTCTTAGAATGGACCGTGCCAACATCAAAGCTTGTGAAGCTCTTTGTTCTGTTTGAAGTGTTTGGGAGTGTGTTGCAGCAGGGGAAAGCTGTCCTCGGCTACACTGGGAACTTAGTTTGTAGTTTTTCCTAGTAAATGGTAGCTTTTTGACATTAAGTTCTTGCCTTGGGAGACTGAGGAATTGAGTACTCTGGTATGTTATATGGAAACAACCTGTTTGTCACTAAATAATTGTATTGGGTGTAGGTATCTAGGTGTTGGTAGTGGTGGGGCTGCAGGGGTGGCCTCTATGGAAGGAGACCAGAAGCTGTCACGTACTGAGCACAGCCCATTCCAGCTGGCTCCTGTGGACTCACTGCACCCACTGCTGAGCCCCTCAGCCAAGCTGGTGGAGCCTCTATGAAAACATATTTAAGAAAGGGAAATATGCCACCCAGCAGAGTGAGGGGAAAAAAAGTGTGAGAAACAACCCTGTGAACACCTAGGTCACAGAAGGGGGAGGAGGTGCACAGCGCCGGAGCAGCGATTCCCCTGCAGCCCATGGGAGAGATGATGGTGGAGCAGGTATTTTCCTGCAGCGCATGGTTCTCATGCCAGAGGAGATACCCACACTGCCGCCGTGGAGGACCCCACCTTGGAGCAGGTGGATACTCCCTGAAGGAACTGCAGCCAGTGGAAGGGCGATGCAGGAGCAGGTTTATCCTGAAGGATTTCAGCCTGTGAGAAGGACCCATGTTGGAGCAGTTTGTGAAGGACTCATGCTGAAGCAGGGGAAAAGCATGAGGAGGAAGGAGCAACACAGAGGAACGGCTATGGACCAACCACAACCCCCCATTCTCCATCTCCCTGCAGGGGTAGGGGAAGGAGGCAGAAGAGTCATAAGAAGGAGTGAAATGGAGCCTGGGAAGAAGGGATGGGGGAGGTGTTTTAGTTTTTGTCTTTGTTTCTCACCATTCTACTCTAACTGACAAAGAATTAAATTAGTTTTCCCTAAGTCAAGTCTGTTTTGCCCATGTCAGTAACTGGTAAGTGATCTCCCTGTCCTTATTGGGATCCATGACCTCTTCCATCTTATTTTATGCCCCTGCCCTGTTGAGGAGGGAGGGTGAGAGAGTGGCTGGGTGGGCACCTGGCAGCTGGCTAGCATCAACCTTCAACAACAATCTATACAATAATTTGCATATGGACTACCAAATCATAAATATAAAATCCCATAATCTACAACTGAACTGTCAGATTAGGAATGTCTGTTAAATTTTATGATTTGTGATTTACAATATTTAAGAAAATAATAAACTGAAGTGAATACAGGTTTTTTCTTACCTATTGGACTTACCTTTTAAAGAATTAATTGTACTAATTTGTGGTTATGAGTGACATGCTTAGTTCAAAAAGAAATAAAATTATTTTAAGAACATAGAGTACAGTAAAACTAAATGCATGGGTTATATGATCATGTGACAAAAATAACTATTTTAGTGCTTAAGGAGAAAAACATATCAATTGGCAACATAAACTGATTAGTGGCTGTTTGTGCAATTGAGATAATCCTGAATCTTGCCTCCAAATCGCAGCCTCTGTAGGCAGAGTAGGAGCTGTAGTCTCTGGCACTGAAGATAGTACAACTGAAATATTCTTGCGTCTTTATGGACATATGTGTTTAATGCATCTTTTTCCCTTGAAGGAATGTGTTACTACGTATAAAATTGTGTGAGAAATTGATGTGCAACATTAAAAAATTGTTATGGAAAAAGGATACATTTTGCTTGATGTAGTCTGAGTTTTGAGGCATTATCTGTAATGGTTTCAGAATAAATGGGAAACTCAGCTATGTGGTCAGAGAGAAATTTTCTGCAGCCCTGTGTTTTTGTACATCTTGCAGCTAAGGCTTAATTATTCATCCTTTGAGGGACATCATACTGATCTTGATTTAGTCTGTTGTCTGTGAATATCTGATATTAATTGAGTCCATCTAAAAAGCACATTAACTAGTATAATTTATTCAGTATCTCCTTAACAAAGAAAATTGTATTTATTTAAAGTAATTCAAAAGAAGGAAAGACTTCCCCCTCATTAAGCAAGATATTTGCAAAATCTCGGTTCTTCTCTAAGCACACAGAAGACTGTAGTTTATCGTTTAATACCTTATTTTGTAGCAGTGTGGAAATACTGCCTTTTTAATTGCAACCAGTGTAACACAATAAATGCTGATAATTTTTGCAAAAGGACTATATGAACTGTTTCATAACCTACTATATGATAGAAAGTAGCAAGCAAAATCCATTAAAAACAGGATGAACTGCAGAATTAAATTCTGTGGCAAAACCTCTTCATTTGAGGGGAAAGTCTATCCCTTTTCATGTAGGTATTAATATTCCAGAATGCAGATATTAAAGTTTTAATCACCAAATCGCCCCCTCTCACTATCGTCGTCTGTCCGTGCCCCCTCTGCCCCCCCCCCCCCAAACCATTCCCCTGTACTGTGTCATGTCTCTACTAAAACTAGCAGAGTTGATAAAAATTTATGTGAACAATTGCAACCACCACAGGCACGATTGGCTTTCACAACGTTATGGCTTTGGCTCCTAGTGACAGCTCTCTCCATTTTGACCAGATTTTGCGGCCAATACTGTAAAATGTACAGGTTTACTTTCACGATTTTCTTTTCATGCCAGTGATGGGATTAAGCCATTCATTCTCAGTTTGGTTGCAAGCTAAATACTATTAGTATCAGCTCTGCAAATCTAGAGTGAATTATGCTGTTCCTAGGGTCATTCAGTTTAGCTCCAGTGTACATTAATGCTGTTGTACAAATTTATGGAAGAAAGGCATGATCTCAAAAGTGCATTTAGTGTAATAATACTAATATTTATTAGTAATATAGTAATATTCTATAATCATAAATCTTGTAGAAGTGCACTGAATTTGAGTAAATATTTTCTTGCTATAGGCTTCCAAAGCTTGTGTTTGATTTGAAAGTGGGTCCCATAAAGATTAATTTATAAACAAAGCAAGCTGTATCTTATGCATGTCGAATTAAAATGGGCTCCTTCCTTCTGCCTCCCAAGTAGCTCACCATACTTTTACATAATTCACATTTAGAGCATTGAATGGGGAAATTACTGATTAATATTTAGAGACCTGTCTCTCTTTTTGTGATGTGTTTTGGGGGTAAAAGACAATAGACACCTTAACTTATTAAGATAGGTTTGGGGGAGGGGTGGCAAAATGCTTTTAGTACTGAAGCAGCATGAGTTGGATTCATAGATAAGAGATCTAATTACCATCAAAGCTGTCATACCAGAAGTCCTCAAAGACAGAATTTTGGTCATAATCTTTTTGTGGGTGAGGAATTTTGTCCTCAGAAATGGAGGCAAAGTAAAGCTCTTACAATGCCAAGGGTTTGCTGTAAAATAACTGGCTTGTTTACGTGAGAAACATGCATCGGAAAAATTCCACTGGAAGTGGATCAATTGCACCTCCTTAAAAAGAAAGTGTATGAAAGAAGAACCATGCCTATTCTTCATTTGGTCTCCGTTTTGTTTCCTAAATCACTATTTCCTAAAATTTCCTTTTGTGTATACTTAAAACAGAAAATAGTGAAGTTCTCATTAAGGATTTGTGATAATGAATAAATACAATTCGTAAAAGTATGTAAGAGATTTCCTGTCTCTGGAACAGACCTCTTAACAACCATTCATCAGTCTTCTATATGCATGTATGCTCCAGTCTTTGAATTAATTTATTATTCACAGTTATTAGCAATACATGCTTGAAGCCTGATTAAGTACTAGCCAAAAAGACAATCTTACATTTTCACAGTGATGACTTTATCTGCCTAATGAAGGCAGGGGTGAATCTCAGCATGTATTTTAGCAGTATTGCTACCTCAGCATTTCAAAGTGCTAGTCAATTAATCATCATGTGTTCAGTCTTGCAGTCCCTAAATTAATATTTTTAAATTTTGAAGGATGCCTCTGTGTGTGTGTGTATATATATAAAGTATGTATATGTATATACAGCATATGAGTGTTAGTCAATTTGATTACATGAGATGTTTTGCAGAAACTTTCAAAAAAGAATCCCTTTTTAGCTACCAATTTTCTGAGGGCTTCTCGAATATTTTTCCTGGGGCACTTGCTGTCTGTCTTTTGAAAGAACAAGTATTGACCTTGGATACCATACTTGAGGGAAGATAGGGCTGGATTGTATCACTGTTACTGATGCGTCAGATGGTAAATCAAAAATAAGATGCCCACAGCTGTTGCACTATGCTATACATGCTCATGTTCATATTGTAATATGTGATATAAAAGGATTAAGGACAGAGCTGTACTGAACTTTTTTGGGTTCCTTATTGAACATTTGTAGAAAAGTATTTTTTCCATTTTACATACACTGCTAGAAACTGGAAAAAAAAAAAAAAGAAAAGGGGAAGAAGAGAATTCTTCAGCTAAACGGTCACTTTGTGTGGTGCCAAATAATAAATTAGAAAACCTATTGCAATTCTCTTGTTTGTGGGTTTCTTTTTTGTGCCTGCTGGTTTATGAAAATGATGATGTGAGATTTAAAGGAGACGTCATGCATATGGAGCTTCTACATGGAAACAGAGATAGCATTTGCAAGCTGATGAAATACATTCCTGTGGATGGCCTAAGTGATGTGACCTGTCAACGTAATGAATGAAGTATTGTACTTAGGCGGGAATATTACAATGGCTACTGCATGCAGAGATGATGTTTCCTAAATTGAAAAACAGGTTTATTAATGGTGTTCTTACAAAGGCGGGACTAATCTGGGATTCTGCTACCGTATTTAATTAACAAGTCAACCATTAATGATCCATGCAGTTCAGCTTGCAAAGTGAGTGATGATCAATGTTTTTGCTGCGCTATGTTCACTGCTATGAAAAGGTGGTTGCAAACCTCAGAAAGCTAATTTGGAAACATAGATCAATATTTCATTCTGTCTTTTGCCAGTGTTAATTCAGTAGAAAGAAGTGTTCACATATTCCTGACGTCGTTTATGATTTAAGCTTCTTGCTTATTTATTTCTTTGAAAATATTATTCTTTGCCAAAGAGGCAGTTTAATCTGATAATCTTGTATCGGGGAATTTCTTGGGAGTAAACAGGCCATTCAAAATACGACATGTTGCTTCTCAAGTCTTGAAATCTGTGATTCATAAATTACACAGTATGAACCAGGGGATGGGTCACCAGTTTTCCTGAGGAGAAGGGCATCTGTAGTGCTGGGAGCTCAGCTGTGTGCCCCCAGTTTAGGTGACTGGAAGCTGTCCCCGCAGACGTACACGTGAAGGCAGACAGCAGAAGTACTGGACTGTGACAATCACGACAGCAGATGCAAGTGGCTGGAGCCTGGTGTGTGACCCATGCGGTATTGTCTTGAAACATATGTAGTACCGTGGCAGCCAGCACAGATGGCAGGAGCGCGGAAGGGAAACCCGATGGGAAGTTTGACTGATTTATCTGCAATTGCCTCCTCTCCTTTCCTTGTGTCATTAGTGGTATACTGAGGAAATGGAACAATAAAGACACACTTCGGGAGGATATAATGGTTCAACAGTGAAAAATGTTAATGAAGTGTTGAAAAAAAGCTTTTGGGAGTGGAGTGTTCACATATCAATATATTGCCTTTTTAATGGGGAAGGTTCCCTAATGTTAATGGGCCTGATCATGATTTAATGCAAAAGGTGCCGTCTTTCAGCTCTAAACAGGCAGAAAGCAGAAAGGGAAATGAGAGCAAAAACATGCAGTTCTTCTGTATTTAAAGTAAACATTAGTAGGCTTTATGAGCTGTGAGTGAAGTGGACAAAAGAAGGATGTATGAAGTGATATAAAATAGATCCCAAGAGATCAATTTAATGTTTAAAGCCTGGAAAAAAAAAAAAACTTTAAACTTGCATAGATTGCAAAATTTCCAGTCAAGTGACACAAAGAAAAAATAGGGCGAAATGTTTGGAGGATTGCATGAAGCCCTGTTTGTGCTGGAGCTGTTGTACAAGGCTGGTGCCTGGCCAGCCTTAGTCAAAGCAGACTAAAAGCTCTGACATTTGGCCAGAGTTCATTGTCGGATGTAGCTGAGATTATCCAAACTACTTTATCACTAGGTAGCTGATCCACTGAGCTGCTTTAGGATCCTAAATATTGTAGTAGCTTCTAAAAGATCATCCTTTCCACTAGATTGGTTATCCATAGTAGTAGCTTGATATGGTAGACATGGTTTCTTCTGCTAGAAAGGTCAGAGAGACTTTAAACCCATTCAGTTAGCTGGCACTTTCTTCTTCTGTTCTCCTGCATCTCAGTCTGCACTGTCTGTCTTTCCCTGCAAAGCTAACCTTATATACGACATTGCTGTCCCGCTTTGCTGGACCATGTACGCAAGAACAAATGTATGATGGTGCAGCAGAGATGAGTTACTGCATGTCCTGAAGTTACATATCTTACTTCAGTCTCCTTGTTAATTTGTGATGGCATATAAGTACAAATTGTTTCAAGGGATTTTCCGTAATAGTGGCTCTTTGCCTTCAGTATGCATTAAATTATTCTGGAGATCAGATACCGTTCTTATTTGGTTCCCTCATATATTAGTAGGAATTTTTTATTTTAGGTGCTGCATCATGCTGTGGTTATGCCTATAACGAAGAGCAAAACCATACAGTTTGCTTGGGGAAAGGATCTGTAGCTGCCTTGCTTCTTTCCCTTTTCCATTATAACCATATTAAAGAACTTGCACCCTTCAGGCTTTATTCTCTTGGTGCACAGTGAAGTGTGTGTGCAAGTATCCATGAATGGAAATGAGTCTGTAACCTGGAGTAGATCTCTGAGCCGTGTACATCCTTATGCTGCACAGAGGTGTCTAGCACTGTGGAGCTCAGCTGATGGAGGAGGCAGGCTGTGCATTGTTTATTTTAGGAGATAATGGGCTATAACAGCTAAAGGGGAAAATACTTGCTACATGGTGCATTCAAATGTAATCTTCTCTTTATTGTCATTCTGAGCATTCAATAGTTCAGCTAAGCATATGGAATTTGCAATGAAATGCTACCCAAAATAGTCTATAAATATTTTATGGTGCCTGGGCTGGTAAGGGGTAAGAAATCTTTAAAGCACAACATGCTGCCTTGTCTGTGCCTCTTGGCCAACTGTCAGACAAATAGAAATGGGGGCAGCTGCAGCCACGTGTATTCTTATGTCTGTGAAGTGCTCAGATGCAGATTCAATCCAAAATAAAGCTGTCCCAGAGCAAGGTGCAACATACAGTAACACAATGTATGTGTATTAGGCTTCAGTCAAAGCATAGCAGCTCTTCATGCTGGAAAATGATTTGACTAGTGGTTTTAAACGTCATATTGCACAAGTTAAATATATACTAGCTGACCATCGTTGACCCCAGCTCTAAATATCAATCTGTTTCTTATGAATAATAGAGAAATAGGGCTGGAAAACCTGAAGAACTTCTGTAGTTTATCTCTCTGCTCCAAGGAAAAAATAATCTCTTCCTATTTTTTCTCAGCCAATATTTGTCTAATTGTGCAGAGGCTGTGAACCTCGAAAGCAGGACTTCTAGGAGCAGAAGCTCACTGTACCAAACTGCAAATGTGGATGGATGTGACTGCATGTGGTGCTTTGGAAAAATTGGCCAAGGGAAACCAATGGGGCCACTAAGAGGCCCCTGAAGGGAGCACAGGGACTGAACTTTGGTCATAGAATCGTAGAATCGTCAAGGTTGGAAAAGACCCTCAAGATCATCGAGTCCAACCATTAACCTATCACTGCCAAGTCCATCTATACCATGTCTTCGAGCACCGTATCTATCCGTTCTTTAAATACCTCCAGGGATGGAGACTCAACCACTTCCCTGGGCAGCCTGTTCCAATGCTTGACCACCCTTTCAGTGAAGAAGTTTTTCCTAATATCCAACCTAAACCTCCCCTGGCGCAGCTTGAGGCCGCTTCCTCTTGTCCTGTCGCTTGTTACTAGGGAGAAGAGACTGACCTCCACCTCGCTACAGCCTCCTTTCAGGTAGTTGTAGAGAGCAATAAGGTCTCCCCTCAGCCTCCTCTTCTCCAGACTAAACAATCCCAGCTCCCTCAGCCGCTCCTCATAAGACTTGTGCTCTAGACCCTTCACCAGCTTCGTTGCCCTCCTCTGGACATGCTCCAGCACCTCCATGTCCTTCTTGTAGTGAGGGGCCCAAAACTGAACACAGTACTCGAGATGCAGCCTCACCAGTGCCAAGTACAGGGGCACTATCACCTCCCTGGTCCTGCGGGCCACACTATTCTTGATACAAGCCAGGATGCCATTGGCCCTCTTGGCCACCTGGGCACACTGCTGGCTCATGTTCAGCCAGGTGTCAACCAACACCCCCAGGTCCTTTTCCGCCAGGCAGCTCTCCAGCCACTCCTCCCCCAGCCTGTAGCGTTGCATGGGGTTGTTGTGACCCAAGTGCAGGACCCGGCACTTAGCCTTGTTGAACCTCATACAGTTGGCCCCGGCCCATCGATCCAGCCTGTCCAGGTCCCTCTGTAGGGCCTTCCTACCCTCCAGGAGATCAACACTTCCACCCAACTTGGTGTCATCTGCAAACTTACTGAGGGTGCACTCAATCCCCTCATCCAGATCATCAATAAAGATATCGAACAGGACTGGCCCCAACACTGAGCCCTGAGGAACTCCACTCATGACCGGCCACCAACTGGATTTGACTCCATTCACCACCACTCTCTGGGCTCGGCCGTCCAGCCAGTTTTTAACCCAGCGCAGAGTGCACTTATCCAAGCCGTGTGCAGCCAGCTTCTCCAGGAGAATGCTGTGGGAGACAGTGTCAAAGGCCTTACTAAAGTCCAAGTAGACAACATCCACAGCCTTCCCCTCATCCACTAAGGGGGTCACCTTGTCATAGAAGGAGACCAGGTTAATGAAGCAGGACCTCCCTTTCATAAACCCATGCTGGCTGGGCCTGATCCCTGGGTTGTCCCGCACTTGCTGCGTAATGGCACTCAAGATGACCTGCTCCATGACCTTCCCCAGCACTGAGGTCAGGCTGACAGGCCTGTAGTTCCTGGGATCCTCCTTCCAACCCTTCTTGTAGAGGGGCGTCACGTTTGCTAGTTTCCAGTCATCCGGGACCTCCCCAGTTGACCAGGACTGCTGATAAATGATGGATGGTCCTTTCCTTGTTCCCTGTCAGTGTGGTTAGGGGCTACCTGAGATGTAGATCCAGCTAAAAGGATCAGTGCTGAGTGAAGCTTTAATCAGACATTGATGTGTTTTTAAAGTCTTACTATGATGAAAGCTTCACCTACTTACACTAGTGATCTTCTGATAGCTAACCTGAACCTTTTTGCTTGTAGTTTAAGAAAAAAAAAATAGTAGACTTACTTAGTTGTCTTTTTGGATAATAGATATACCAGCAAGGTGGTGTGAAAAGGCTACAAAGGATGTAGATCTGAAGCTGTTAACTTCTTGTTAACACTTGTTAACTTAGCAGCAAGAAGGATGTAAGGTTAGCAGCAGGGCTAGTGCAGAAATGTGATAGATAATGCTGTGGATTAGTTTCTGAACTGATGCTCTGACTCAGTGTTAGCATTTGTTGTGTAGGAGGTTCCTTTGTGAAGTTGTTCAGGTGCCACCAGCAATGGGCTTAGAGTTAGCATCAACAGTAGTTTCCATCAGCTTGGCATCAGACTGTGTGTGCATCTGTGACTGTCTCCACCCCTAGGTAAAACTCTCCCACAGGATAAGTGGTCCTATGACTCTCTTGTCTCTTACTCTCACCCCCAGCCTCCCTCATGCAGGGAAGCCGAGCCCATACAGCTGCCTTGCCTTGCCTTGCCTTGCCTGTGACCCCATGCCAGAAGTGTGAGTTTTGCCTTGGTTGGATTCATGCACCAGGTTCTGTGTGTGGGATAAACTTGGGCAATCTGAACCTACAAGTTTTGGGAATCCACTGCAAAGTCAGCACATCGGCTCATCAGCAGCAGTTCTGGAGAGGAGTCTCTTCTGCTGCTTAGTTAAGCATCTCCACATATTCAGCATGAAGAGTTACTGCAGGTGCATGCTGGTTTTTGAGTAAATTCATTTCCTGTCAGTTCTGTGAATGCTACATCCTAGAATATGAAGAATTATATTAATTTGAGAATTTCTTTTTCTTTTCCAATCTCTTATGATAGACAGTATTTGACTATGGAATCCTGTGCCATTTGCATTTTTTAATTTGTGCTCTCTTGGATTGCCAAGAATTTTCTTAGTTATTGTTTGAATATCTAATCCTTTTTGTTGTTTCTAGAATATGTTCACATAATTGAACTTGCACATATCAGTTCTAAAGCAGGTGCCATTAATATTACGGTTACATTTGTATTCTTGTTTCCCCTTCCAAGACGCTTGTTTTTAACACTCAAAAATTTGCCTCCTGCACTTTTAATGTGCTGCTCTTACCTTAAAGTTTTTGGATGAGGAGGAAAAGTGGGAAAATGAGTTTCAAGTAGGTCTTCCATAAAGAAATTTTGAAAAGCAGAAGGGCAAAAAGAAGTCTTGCATATTTTTTGGTCAGTCCAGTGGTGCACAAAGGTGTACAAAGCCAGAAATGGGGGCAGCAGTAGGCAGGACAAACCCTCACAAGAATTGTAATATATAGTCCTGTTTCAGTAAACTGTAGTGTCTTTATAGTAAAGCTTTGTCTCATAGGGCTCTAAATCCTATGGAGTGATGAACTGCCCTTGGTGCTAGGTAACCTTTTTAGGAAATAATGATAATGTTTGGCACCTTTCAACATTGTTCCTCACACTTTTTACATGGTGTGGAGACAGCAAGGTAGGACAGCTCATATTTCCTGAGATAACGCTTCTCTAATCTACCTACTACCATATTTACCATATGGGAAAACGTCTCCCTCCCTGCCCCCAAAAATTACCAACTTGCCCAGTCTTTTTTGCTTAATGACTGCTCTAGGTTTACACTTGAGCTCTGTTTTTAAGTATCTGACTGATCTCTTGCAGAATCTTGATCTGATTTTATTCTATTATTTTAGAATAATAACTCTTTCTGCCCTTATCCTCAGATCTCAAAACACCATGCTGTGGGCCAGCTTCCTTTCTTAATGCATTGTAATGATACTTTTGTTGCCAGAAACAGAGCAGCGTTGCAATCGCATCTAACTGAATTAAAAAACATCTTTCAGTGAAGGTGTTCCTGTGCTTTCAGAGTTATATAGAACCTCATGCCAGGTCTAATTTCATGTGCTCTTAGCCTGCGGAAATCCTATAAAGTTAATGTTAAACCTCCTACTGATTTCAGCACTGCCAGCATAAACTGATGTGCTGAAGAGTAATGAATGAAAATGCACAAACATATCCACAGTGTTTCTGTTTGATCAGCCTAATAACCTACTAATGAATGGTTTGCAGACGTGTCTTATTCCAAAAGGTCATTTATCATAGTTAATTTACGCTCAAGGGGATAAATGATTATCAAGAAACTCACCATTGTCTGCGTTTTTCTTGAAAGCAGTTTTGTTCCACTCTTGCAAGTATTTACAATTAAATAAGTCTGCCTTCATGCAGATTAAAAATTGTGATAATCCTAGATGAACTTGGAATTGGACTTTTCTCCAACTACTATGCAGCATTTACAGTAATGTTGTCATATTGGTGTGAGTTCTACAGCAGCTTCTTGACAAATACCTGTCTTCCCCATGCCAAATCTATTAACAGTACTTGTCTGTGCTGCTATTTTTTTATAACCAAAGATAATGTGTTTACACATAATAAAAGTTTTTCTCTATATTAACATCCCTTGTTCAAGATACCCTTGTTATCAACATGGCTTGAACTTCGTTCATGCATCCAGAAAGGATAGGTGAATGGAGATGAGGATGGCTTATAGAGCGGGTATCCTGCCTGGGCTGGTAGTGACTTGTTTCCTAGGTCAGTTCTGGAGCCTTTCATTTGGCCCCTGGGAAGCAGAAAGATCTACAAGCAGCACTGTTGTTCCTCTCTTGAGGGCACTGTTCCCTTTGGTGGTCTGGATTTCTTCTGCACACTTTCTTTCTTCTTCAAAGGAAGCAGAGAGTCCTTGCTATTGAGGTGTGTGTGCGCAGCTCTTCCACCGTTTGTACCTTGAAGTCAAGTACCTAGCAGAGCACTTTGCTTATCCTGCTTCCAGTAAATGGGTCCTTCATATTCTTCTTTCTCTTTTCAGATTTTTTAGTAATCTTGAACAGCTGCTTCACATCTCTCTAGTGTGAAGCATCAACATGTGGCTGTAGTACACCACAGCATTATACACGTTGCTAACAAGAGTCTGCTGTGTGGTGCCTGCCTGCAGGGTTTCTGCCCAGGTCTTGCGCTATAGTATGTAGGGCCAGACTGAGCAAACTTCAGAGGTTTTTGTGGGGCCTGAGGATTTCCAGGCTCTTGCCTGGCCAGGCTGTCTTTCCAGATACTGGATGCTTTGGCAAGAGAAAGTTCAGCTGCATATGCATAGTGCTTAAACAAAAGGTGCAAACACTGGGATCGAAGCCTCTGCTTCAGGTAAGTTAATGAAAACCAGGAAGCACCACCAGAGAAGATAAGGAGTGCTAACAATGTATGAAGGGACTGGCAGAAAAGCTGGGGAACCAGCAGTAGAAAATTCTGTAAGAGTCATAATGTGGACAAGTCTCTCTTGAGTTGGCATGAACTTATATGCTGCATAACTAAACCAAATTTGATCTGTCAGGATAAGGTTATGGCAGCATGATGATTTGTGCTACATAGTCATTATGCTGTTGATCCAGTGTGTGGACTGTAAAACCAGGAGTTGCTTTGCTGTAGTCTTCAGAGATCTGAGTTCAACTTTGGCTGTATCCCAGGGGGTGTATTGACACTGTCTGATTTTTCCCTTTCTCTTTTGAATCAGTTACTGTCTTGAGGAAGGTAGGACCTGGGTAACAGAAACCCATATATAAGTAGAATGAGGGCAAGGGAAACCCAGAAGACATTTATGGAGCCATTTCTTCAATTCATTCCACCCACAATAGAATCATATCCTTGGGCTACCCTGCTCTTTAACAACATAAAAGAAGGTGATTCTTCAGCACACCCTGTTACAAGACTCCTTGAAATAACAGGGTAGTTTATTCATCCAAAAGCAAATTTTTAATAGTGAGATCTAGATAATGATGAGCTGCATGAGTTGCCTGGGTAACATACTGCCTCAAAAGTCTTATCATAGAATCATAGAATCATAGAAACGTTAAGGTTGGAAAAGACCCTTAAGATCATTGAGTCCAACCGTTAACCTATCACTGCCAAGTCCACCACTAAACCATGTCCTTAAGCACCACATCTACCCGTCTTTTAAATACCTCCAGGGATGGAGACTCAGCCACTTCCTGGGCAGCCTGTTCCAGTGCCTGACTACCCTTTCGGTGAAGAATTTTTTCCCAATATCCAATCTAAACCTCCCCTGGTGCAACTTGAGGCCATTTCCTCTCGTCCTATCCCTTGTTACTTGGGAGAAGAGACCAAACCCCACCTCGCTACAACCTCCCTTCAAGTAGTTGTGCAGAGCAATAAGGTCTCCCCTCAGCACAGCTTTAAGACTTGGGCGGGGGGGAAAGAAATGGAAAAATAATCAGTATGCAGAGAGATGTCCATGTTTGTCAAAGGGACAGAACTTGCAGAGAACTTTTTGTCTCATCAAATTCCAGGAGAATTTTTTTTCTTTTTTTTCACTAAAGTGGACAATAAAAACTATGGTGATGCTGGATCCAGCTCATGTGAAATGAGGTGCTTTTTTTTCTTTCAGACAAAAACAAAATCTGTCCCTAATTAGAACAAAAAATACAGCAAAAATGTGATCTCTTTTAGTTACCATATAAAGGCCAAATCAAGAATCAAGATCTAGTATTTCTTTTCTGTAGATGAGGTGCAGAAGGGAGTATCACTAGCTCTACTGCATTTCCTCTATTTTATAGAGGAGGCCTGTGTGTTCAAAGCACAAGAATCAGTGGTTTACCAATGACAAAAAATGCTATTTTTTGTAAAACATTAAATCACTTAGTTTGTGATGACCAGCTGTGTGCTCTGATTTAGCAGCATTTCAGGGGCAATTTCCCTGGGAGAGCTTGTGTGCATGGTTTCCCAAAAAGCTTTTCTCTTCATTGGTGATGAGTTGTTGGGAAGACAGAAACACAAGGCTTTTGTGGAGCTTTCTCTGTCTCCTAGAGAAGCCTAGCAATTCAAAAAGTTAGGAGGATGACTTCAAAACAGGTATTTCTCCACTCTCTTTCCTGTAAATAATTCTGTCTTAAGGATCTGTTTTTGTGTTAGGTTGTGGAGTGTAGCCTTAAAAACTTTTTAAAAAGGTTCATTCCTGTCATAAGGTTGGACTATAAAGAGCTGGCTGGTGCTAACAGCAGGCTAGGGTTTCTGAATAAATGAAACTGTACACAAGAATGAAAAATTTAATTAAATCAAAGTTTGTGCTTTAAATTAGAGTTGTGCTTTAGACTAGAGTTGTACAATTGTGGCAGTGTGGATTTTATTTCTTTTCTCAGCATTCCTTTCTCAGTGTTAGAAGATAAGGAAATAATGGAAAAAATAAAACTCTTCACTTAAATGGGAAACAGAGATAAGACAATAGAGGAAAATGTCTTCCTTAATTAATGCCATGGAAATAAGATGCCAGTTGACAAACACATCTCAGTGACTGCACAAGTCACAACCAATTCACTGTGTTGTGAATTTGATATACTGTGTAATGTTTCTATGCAGCGCCTGACATTTCACTAAAAATAGCCTGATTTGTTTTGCTATTCTTCAGGAAGGACTTGAATCAATCTACCTAATCAATTTTAGGTATTTATAGGTATCAGTTAGGGAAGGCTGGTATCAGTGAGATGCTAAAAGCTGTATGAGTGCAAGGAATCAAGCCAGGTAAGTCTTTCTGATTCTAGCATTGGGGGCTTTCTGTTGCGTAGAAAACAAAAAAAACCTGCATATATTAAGTAAAGAGCTATATAGGATTTAAGTTGCTCATGTGTGTTGCAATGCAGTCACAAAGTTACTGCTGGACCCTAGTGTCAAAAAACCCCGCTGTCAAAATCAAACTGTAATGAAAGCCGTGCATATGCAAAAGTGTCCTATTGCTTTTGTTCTTTTTTTCTCTGTTAGAAAATAATTGGTACTGTACACTAGTAGAAGCCAATTATAATGATCTCTTATTTATTGACATCTTACTGAAACAGCTAACAAAACAGAGAATTGGTATAACTGCTCATATTTTACAATGCCTCTTTTTATTAATGGATCTGTAGCTTCACTTCTGCAGAGAGGATAATAACTTGTGAGTCAGGAATTAATCTGATATAATTTGATTGCTCGGGACTCTTATCAGTCCTTCCAATTGCTCAGCTGCTACTGCGTATATAACAATTGCTTCCTAGCCCATGCCCATTATTCAGCTTGTGGTTTTTCTCTCTGCCTTTGGTTGTCCTGTCTTTCAGCTGCCTGCCACTACAAGGGCTAAATAGCTCTGTTATGAAATATGAATAACAATTTGCTCATCTCCCCAAAGCAGCTGCAAAGAATATCTGTTTTCAGTGCTGGTATAGCTATTTCCAAACAATGAGTATGTATTAGCAGAATCCTCTTTATGGGCTAAATTTGTTTGTGGAGTAAAGTTGAATTCTATTCTTGCCCGTATTGGGTAGGTACTCCACAAGTAAACTCCTTATTTTTTATAGTGGTGCTCAGAGCAGATTTGTTACTTGAAATCAGTGGGGGTGTGAGATGTGGTGATTTTTGCAAATTGATTCGAGTAGTACTTTTAGCATATTTCATCTGTAGATATTGATTAAGTCCTGGGTGGGTTAAAGAGATGTCGGGCATGCTCAGCATGTTACAAGGGGCAATGAAAATCCTGCAGCTTTAGCATGGTGAATCAAATCATATTAACTTTGCCGTAGCAGAGCTGGATGAGTTCATATCAAAGTGTTGGAATCAAGGTAACAACTTTTCTACATCAAGGTAACAACTTTGCTAAATCAAAGTACAAATAAAACTATATATTTGATAAACGACACTACTAAATAGAGCCATTGACAGAAATACAAGGAATAAAGCTGTAGGGAAAACCAGTAACAATACAAACCAGAGATCCTATTACATTATCTGTTTCATTATCGTGTTGAATGCCATGTATTAAGACTCCTGAAGAAAATTAGGCTTGGTTGTGACAGTTCTTGATTTTCATAGATGTTTTCATAATTGTAACAGTAACTGATAACTCTTCTGTGTTTAGTCAGCACTAGATGGTAAATGTACTCATCTAATGATTCCTGTCAAGTTCAAATATATGAGGAGGTGTATTTTCTCAGACTTGTTTTACATTAATTTGGCATATAAACAAATTTTACTGGGTTAATTTATTTTAGGAAAAAGTACTCTGTCATTTTAAAGGCCTATTTAACATTGTGAATTGCCAGACATAAATGTGAAACAGTACTCCCTTTTCTTCAGGTGTTTTGCTAATAGCACTATTCTACTGTAAGCATGCACATGTAAGGGAATAAAGACATGAAAGCAAACTTTTGAAGGACCTAGTCTGGCAAGGAAGGATGAGCATGACTTTACATAGTAATTTCCAAAAATAATGCGATTGTAATTTGAAATACGAAAGTAAGCACTGTGCACTCAAATTCAAATTTATTAAACTGCTCATACATATGAAATTGTACAGATACATAGCTATATTGACTGTGTCCCACACAAGCTGTTCTTTAATATTATTATTACTATGTAACTGGCTAAACGTGTGTAATATAGTCATTAAAACTCACAAAGTGATGGGTATGGGACCTTCCTAATCTGAAGAACCTAAGGGGGTAAAACCCTTGTAAGACTTGTTAGCATTTTGCTGAATTGAGCCTTTGTAAAAGTTCTCATTATAAGCCAGTGTAAGGCTTTACCTAGTCCTTGAGATGCAACAAAAATCAGAATGTATCTTCTGTAATGAAGTCTGTCTTTGCTCTGATTTAAGTTTGCCCTTACAGACTGTATTAAACAAAAAAAAAAAAGTTATTAGATGTTAAAAAAGACAACATTATGCAGTGATGGTAATCTTTGATGATATCATAAATACCTGTTTGCCATTAAAGACAGTCAGTTGTATATCTGTGTTGGTTCATCTTGAGGAAGAGAGAAGGGTGCAATCAATCAAAAATAATACCATGTCATAGCAATACATGTCAAGCCTAAAACAGCATCTCTAATAAAGATCTCTAAATACAAATAAAGATATCACCAATTGTTTTACTGGGTAGGGACTGACTTGCAGTCCCTTAATTTTCTGCTTGCACAGCTTGCCTGATGTGACCTGATGATTGCTTATATTGGCATCAATTTATTTGCTCACAACCCATTTTGTCTGTTTGAATCACCCATTTTATCAAGCTAATTTTCTGTTATTGCAATACTGTCCGCTGATTTAAAAAAAAAAAAAAAAAGGCAGCTCAAAATACGAATGCTTTTCATCCAGGGTGTTTTGCAAGTCTCAAGGTATATTTGCCAGTTTTTACAGACTAAACGTCCTGAGAGTCTCAGCAAGTCACAATTCCATTTGTACAGAGCTGCATCTCTGCTGGGAGAATATGAAGGTACCCATGGGTGCATTTTAAAGGAATTATACGTAGGGCTTGGAATCTTCATGTAAAAGCAGAGCTGTCATTCCTCTCATTTGGTCTAAATTAACAAATAACTGAAATTGAAGCCAAAGTCATGTTGTATGACCTTTTGTTTTAATTCAGAACAGTCTGATTGGCAGCCCATGGGCAAATATGACTGGATATAAAATGCTTTTTGAGATGTGGCCTTGTTCAGAGAATGGAGATAAAGAAAAATTATTCCTGGCACTGCATGAATCCCAAAGCTGTCAAACCATCCTAGTGTGATTGTGTAGGCCTTGACACTAAGGTCTGTGAAATACCCACTGTATCTGTGGGTTTCTGGCCCTGGGAAACGCCAAGTCTGGAGAGGAGCCCATGGTGGTTCCCCAAAGGTGACATCTGACCCTTAGCAAAAGAAAGGCTATGCTGTTGCACTTTAGTGGCTGTGTGTGTTGGCTCTGTGACTTGAAATAAGTGTTACAGTCTGATAAGTAACTGAAATGTGGCTTTTATTCTAGCAGTCTTACAGTTTTTTTAAGACCTGCATAAGAAATCAGGGTGGTAGCAGGGAAGGAATGGGAAGCAAGTGTTCACAAAAGATAATATGAAGGCTGCAAATCTAAGGATGAAAGAACTAGAGTGTCAAAGCTAATGACTCTAGCAAACGTGACTGTGCAAATTGAAGTTGTACCTTAGTTCATGTGACTGCAACTTTAATGTTTACCAAGAACTTTTTGCCCTGATTTCCATACTGCTGAAATAGAGGACTGCTTCGGACCTGTAAGGAAATTACTATATCACGTTCAGTTGCATTTTCCTTGTTTAACTTTCATAATAATACATAGGAGTGAAAGAATTCTTATGCTTGGTTTGCTCAGGAATTCAGTCTGTGCAGTTGCTGAGACCAGGGGAGCAACAGGGAAGTGAGAGTGGTATTTTAGTGTCCTTTCTGAACCTTCATGTAGATTTTGGTTAGACTGCTAGTGTTGTTTATATTTGGTTATTGCTGAGTTGGATTTTGTTTTGTTTGCAGATTCATAGTTTTGGGATTATTTAAAGGTTAAGAATTCATGTGGAAACTGTACTACTACTGTACTATTCCTTGTTTTCCAAAATGTGTCCGTGGGACACATGCCTATGGGAATGATCCTGAGTGTCTTCACATATTCATGCCTCATTTTTGGCCATGAGTTCATAGTGTGTGTATGCACAGATAGCTCCCATCAGACCCCTACTTGAAGTCCTTTAGATGAAAGCAGATAACTGTGTTGGGGTCTGAAGATTCAAATTCTTTACTGAGAGGATGAAGGGGATGGCAGACACCAGACCAGCTGCTAATGTTTAATTTTGCTTAGATGCCTTTGCAGTGTACTAACTGTAAGAGTTCCAACAAAGGTCAATATAAATTGGCTGTGTACTCAGGTGAAATAAGCTCTCACATTAGGCAGAATGTAATTTTTCTTTTAACTTCTTTTTAGAGCTCCTTATTTGTCAAAGAGAAAACTAAATATACTAAGAGAATTAATATTGTGAATTGCCTAGAAACATAGAAACATCACAAATTTTGCTAGAAGAGCAATCACCTAGCTATTTGCACTACTGTAAGAGTTGTCTGTAAGAAAAAAAGGCATGATTTCCTAGTAGTGAGTGCAGATGATATGAATTCATTGTTTTCTTCTCTAGTAGTCTGCCGCCCCCCCTCTCCCCCCCCCAAAAGTTGGCATCTTGGTGCTCTCAGTGGAAACAACTCTTATAGGATCATTACTGAGTGTAGAGTACTTATACATCCTGGATTTGGGATAACTTTTTTTGATTGAGAACAAATCAAAGCCAAGTTATAGGAAATGGCAATAGTAACCCCTTTGCCCATTCTGCACAATTAATGCTGCTGTTGCTGTGCTGGAGCACAATGGAATTTGCCTTATAGCACTTTCATAGCTCTTGTTTGCTTGTTGGAGAGCATAGTCAGAAACAGAATCAACTTTTACTCAAAAATACTTTTGTCCATCTCCCCTCTGCTCCACATCTTTTCCTTTATATAATCTAAAGAAATTCCAGACCAAAATGTGCGTTTCAGCTCTGCTGGGGAAAAATTAAAGCCCTTGGTTGCTAGTCCATGCAGAGATGTTTTCGTGGTACATCTCAGATCACAAACTTTAGTGTGTTATAGCAATGTGGTAGTAACTTGAATTTTGACTGTGAAGCTCATACTGTCTCACAGATGTGTTTCACACTTAGCCTAAGGCAAACAACAGCATTTAACCTTTGAGCTTAAGTACAGCGTGGTCTGAACCAGTGGTGATGTTATTAGGTAGGTAGAAGGAAGTGCCCTGCTATGTTACCACATGTAGAGATGTGTTCAATCCTAAGGTATCACTAGGCTCCATTCTGCTTTTCTGTCTTACGTGTGGTCAGATCCTCTGCGTTTTATGGGACTTGCCCAAGAGTGGCTGAGAGCAAATAAGCTGCTTTTCTCAAAACCCATTTAGGTCAAGCCATGGTGCAGCCTAGTTCAAACATAAGGATGTTTCCACTGTGAGTAAGCACAGTTGTGAAACAGTTGCCAACTTGTGAAGATAAAGACTCAGTCAATGAGACAGTTTCAACTCCCACTCATACTATTGCCCTGGGTGATTGCCTAGTCTCCTCGCTATGATCCAAATCTGTGTTTGGGGATGCCCTGATTTGCATAGTACCGGTGTGATAGACTTTGTAGCTTTAGAGCTTCTATTGCTCGCTGCAGCAGAGATTCCGCTTTTGTTCTGACATGTTGTTTTGTTTTGGGTTTTGTTTTATACAAATGGAGGAGACATACTGCTTCCAGTTAGTAATTTAAAGTGCGCTGTGAGCCCCCACTGTAGGGAACTTGTGGAAGCAGAAGCTGCTGGAGCATCCCTCCCTGCCATCCGACGGGCTCAGCCATCACTGCATCCCTTCTGGGGACAAAGTGCCATCCCTCTCCCTTACCAGCCACCAGCCAGTTTGCTGGTGGGTTCCTGGGGTGGCATGGGGGAGGAGAGGGTCTCCGCTCCCTCCAGACCACATGCTCTGATGGGAAAACTTCTTAAATTGAGCATGTGTGCACTCCCACGCTAGCACAGTCTGATCTTTGATTTGTATATGTTTGTTTTCATGGGGCAAAAATGCAAGAATGCTGGAGAAGCCCTGAATTTTTGGGGTGGGAGTAGCGCTGTCTGTTTTTCTGGTTGTTCAAAAGTGCCCAAATGCATTAGTTGGAATTTATAGTCAAAATATTTCCTGGTTTTACATCAGAGGTAGTAGCTAATTTTTATAATTAAGCTAAGACCACGACAAATTAAATACTGTGAAGGTCATGACGAAAGACTGTTAAATGCAGAGTTAAAAATGGTGATGTTAAACCAGTAGCTTAATAGTAGGAAGCAGAAATCAATATACATTAAAATATTATGCTATATGTACCAGACAGCTATTCACCATATACAGGGAGGTGAGCAGCATTGCTTGGCTAACATGTTACCATGTTGCAGAGTTGCTATGGCAATATCAAACCAATGAATAAACCACATCACAGAGACAGGGAGGTGAGTAAGTGTGAAATTGATTCAGTGGAACACAGGAATATGTGGCAGCCAAATTGGTCAAGATAAAATTTCTGGTAGGAAAATCTATTTCTTTTCCCACTTCCAATATTTTATTATAATGACTTTTTTAAAAAATTGAAATCTGATAGGTATTTTTTTCCACCATGAACTCTTCTGTATTTTCATCTGATGCTATGTGTGTGTTTCAACATATATAGGGCATTTAAGAAATGTATCCCTGTGTAATGAATATAGCTAAATACAAAAAAGTACATAATGTTTTTTAAAGAAATAAAAATAATTGGAAGTCATATAAAATCTAGGTAGGATAAATTAACTTGAGTATGAGTTCAGTTATCAGCTGGAAGCTAATATTGTAGAAGTTGTATTTGAAAGCATGTTTTCAAATACGTCAGGCTTGAACTTGTTCTTTATCTCTAAATGTGCCGTATAGTGATATAATCCACAGAAATATCCAAAATGCACATTGCTTCTAGGACAGCACATTGATATAACAAAAGACACATATCCATGCTTATAAATGGATTGTACAAATATTGATCATGCTTCATTGCCCTAGTTTGTGATTTATGTGACCAGCAGTATTTGAAATGTCTTAGGGAGAAAATCTCCTTTCTTTTTTTTCCAATTATTTTAAAACATTCTGTGAAAAGAACAATTATACTAAAATGTGCTATCAGCAGTATATTTCTGTTACCTGGGGAAAATAAAATACATATCAGGCATGTTTTTAATTAGGATTTCTGTTTTACTAATTCATCTCAGTTCAGCTGGACGATCAAATAATGATAAAGGTTTTAGTCCTGGGAAAGGTCCTGTTGCAGAGGACTAGAAGGTTAGTTTGTTGTGTGTGAATTATAAATGTTACAAATTGATATTTGTTTGTATGAGACATAAAGAAATCTATTTTCAGAACATTTTTTAGGCTGTCTGCTAGTTTTGGGCAGGAAGCATGCTTCTGTGAGGTTCACTGCTTGTAGTTCGAATGCTATTAATTTGACCTAAACGTGCTATTTATTTATAGCTTAAAAAAATCTGAGGTTTTACATGTGCTTTTCTGTATCATCCCTGTCTCTCTCTGTGAGTGTATTTTTATGTCCAAGCCCTTTTTATTTTATTTGTCGTGAAGAAAAGTATGTATGATAACGATGCTAAATTAAACAGCATTAAGTTAAATTTTATTTTACTTTTTAACATGTCAGAATGGTCTTCTCAAGTACAGTCAATAAAATGAAGAATGTAGTTTGTCTGAAGTACTACTGTGTCACATAAAAGCCACTGTGCTACTGCTTTGGTTTCTTTAGTTCAATGCAGAACTGAATAGCTCAATTTATTTACAGAGCAGAAACCAATATTTACTTGCATTTACCCTTTTGGCTTAGATTTTAGAGAACAACATTTGCCAAATTATTAACAGAGAAGTTGCTGACTGGTGCTTTTTACATTGGGATGGAATGATAAGGTGAAGACAAACACAGGGTGAGTGTTGCCTGAACACTGAAGCTTTCGTGATTTGGAGTTTTAAAGATAGGAATAAAGCTCTTCTGTGACACAATAACATCTTGAAGTCCTTCAGTTACACATTTTCCTGCATTTCCCGGCAAGTGTTAAGCTCTGACTAAATAATGTTCCTAAACTTGGTTCATGTGATGGCAAGCAGCTGCATCTCAAGAGATTGTTCATTTGTGTTGTTTTCAAACGTGAACAGAATCCCCAAATTAATTGAGGAAACGTGGATAGATCAAGGTTAAACAGATGCAAAAAGAAATAATACAGGCCAGGAGCTAGTTTGCGTTGTACACCGTATATGCATGAAGTGTCTTTCTTCATTTGTCACTGACCATTTTAGCTCTATACAGCGTACGAGCTGATACCGAGCATGGACTTTGCAGAGGCAAAGCTGTCACCATGGAAGCTTCTGCCCCCTGCATGGCCCAGCCCACCAGTGTGCTCTCCTCAAGCTATGCCGATGGCAAGGCTGGCCTGGATGAGATCAGGCATGCAACTGAAATAGTGGAAATGTTATCTGTGAGGGAAGGCGCTTTCAGAAGAGGCTCAGTTTTCCACTTACTGGTTTGACTTTCTCACTTTTGGTGCATATGGTGCCGAATGTGCAGAAGATTTGTTGCTGGTTGAAAGCAAAGGAGCGTCTGTTCCAAGGGGTGCCCATTTGAAAGCCTGCTTATTAGCAGAGCTTGGTAAGTAGCCCAGTTTGTGCACAACCGCTGTGCCACTGCAGACAGTGGTTCACTTCCAAAATCCTCAGAAACAGTTTTTAAAGCCCAAGTGCTTAGCGAGACAGACATGGCTAAGAAACAAGCCTTTGGGGCAGGGAAGGAAGAAGTATCTCTTCAGGAGGCCAGAAGCACACCCTAGATCAAGTGAGTTTCTTTTCTCAGCAATGCATATTGCTTCACCTTCAAATTTTTATTTCAGCTTTTATCTCTGTAAAATGAAATTACTTAGGTTAGCTGCCCTGAGTGGGCAAGCCAAGATAGCTTTCTATCCCCACCTGTGAGCAGAAAAAACTGTATCAAACTAGTTGTACCTCCTCTTTCTGCCCTCTGAAGCAGATGGTAACAAGGGTTCATTTTGGCAGAAGTGTGTATCCAGTCTTGTATCGTCATAAGTGCTGTCTAAAGTGACGAGTACCGTATGCTTCCTCAGCAGCATTAGTGTCCCCTTGCTGGCAGCTCTCACCATTGCAGCGTGGTGCTGAGAGGCATACCTGTAACAGCACACACAGAAACAAAAGGATGCAGGTTAGGAGAAATGCATGCAGCCATCCACTCTAGTTAAGCAGTGGGGCTAGGCACCATATGGCACTGAAAATTTTCTTCTTTCTGGGCCACTTTCAGGTATGTGATGCCCTGCACTGTGTAACTTATCTTCATGCCAGTCCTTCCAATAAAACTCCCAGGTAGGGGCGTAATGCATGCATGGAAAACAGTGCTGTTTTTACTCTAGTAGCTAACTACCTATACAGTCCAGAAAATCCTGATCTGTACACTTTGCAAGATTCAACAGGATGGAAGTGGCATTTTGAGTAAATTTCTGTTTGCTTTCTTTTATACAGAACTCAGCACTGATGTAGTCTTGTTCCGATCTCTTTCCTTGTCCATTCTCTGCAGTTGAGGTTGGTCTCACCTTTCTCCATACAATGCCATCTGCCAGCAAGAGGGCACTGGGAGCAGCAGGGAGAGCCCAGCTCCCTCTGCAGCACCCACGGTTTACTTCATCCCAGGGCTAATAAAGGGTGGGAGCATGTTCAGTGCAAGCGGAGTGTTATCAAGCACTAATTCCTCTGAATAATGTGGCTGTATAAGCTGAAATATTTTCAAAGGGTTTTAACCTTACTGGATATGTAGCCTTGTGTAATAACAAAAACACTTTGTTCTGTGTCATAAGGCAGCATCACGTTCGCTAAAAGTCCTTACTTATGTACAAGTCATTGTTTCTTATACAGTCTGTGCATTTTCAGTGGATTTTAGTTTTTAGTGTGCAGAGAAGGGAGGCAAAGATTGAGTCTGACCATGAGATTTTTTTCATAGAAGAAGTACAATCTCAGCCTTTGATTTCAGCCCATTGACTTCTAGAATTATAACAGTGTGCTGTCACTTTGTATTTACCCTTAGTTACCATCTTGTATCTTCATGTGGCTTTTTTTTTTTCATATTTCTTCTTCAGTTTTGGGTCAGGGGTCTCTTACTAAATTCTCAGTCTTTTGTTTCTCTCCCTTTTTTGACTTTTTTGTTGGCTTTTTTTCCAATCTGGTAGACTGCTTCTGTGCATTTGATATGTAGTCTCCTACAATGTGAGCCAGTGCTTACATGTGCCAATATCCTTTGGATTAGTTTCCACTGAGACACTGACTTGCTGCTTCTTAAGTTTCTGAGGTAAATTATTCTTGTTCTTTGGTTTCACTTCTTCCTTTCTTAGAAATATGAATTCATCTCTCTAGGAATATTTTAATACAAATTATCTCATGTGAGCATCTCAGCTAACTATTTGGTGTTAGAAAGTTTCAAGAGCAGCTTTTTGGGATTAAAGAAGATACTCGGGTGAAGGCAATTTTCAGTTTACTCCTAAGTGCAGGATGGGACACCCAACTGGGACCATGGATGGGAACTGTACCTGCACCCCTGTCTCCATCATTCTTTTTCTTGGAGCCATCTAGTCACTCGTGATCTGGTCAGAGCAGTCTGGTGTGGGCAAGGGGCTCAGGGCAGAAGTCAGAGGGAGTCTGGGGAAGGCTGAGAAGCTTTTTTGGCTTTACCTGGGGAATGTGTTTCCTGGTATCCACTGAGCAGTTCTGGGAGAGTCTTTAGTCACTAATTCCCTTCGTGTCTTCTTTGGGGTTGGTGACAATCTCTTCCCGGCCCTTTTGGGACATCTGGCTCCTCCTTGAGCATAAAAGTTGCCTTGGCAGCTTCTCTGTAGGTTTCAGGAACATGTAGCTATTCATTTGGTAAATCACTTGTTGCAGCTCTAGGTGCCAGACACCACTCTTCCCTGCACAATTGCCAGTGGTTTCTATGGTCTAGCTTCAGTCCTCTTTGAGATAGCTGGTTTCCTCCATCATTCTTCTGTGCATCTGTTTGGTTAAGGCTGTATTTTCATAAGCTTTTCAGACAAGCTGCGTCGCCTGCAGTTAATATCTTTTTCTTGAAGGATCACATTAACACTTGATTTAATTAATTGATATAACTGTATTCCGAAAGCTTTTGTGCCAATATCTGCCACTTAAATCTGTTAGACGGATGTTCCCGCTAAATTGTTATCTTTTCATACTGCACTACTGTAAAATGAATAAAGCAGAAGAGTGGCTCATATGATAGGTTAGGTATTGGAAATGAGAGCACTGATACAGCAATGAGTTTGCGACGCTACAAGCATGGGGAAGAGTGGCTGGAAAGCTGCCCAGCAGAAAAGGACCTTGGGGTGCTGGTCGACAGCCAGCTGAATATGAACCAGCAGTGTGCCCAGGTGGCCAAGAAGGCCAATGGCATCCTGGCTTGTATCAGAAATAGTGTGGCCAGCAGGACTAGGGAAGTGATCATCCCCCTGTACTCAGCACTGGTGAGGCCACACCTTGAATCCTGTGTTCAGTTTTGGGCCCCTCACTACAAGGAGGACATTGAGGTGCTGGAGCGTGTCCAAAGAAGGGCAACAAAGCTGGTGAAGGGTCTGGAGCACAAGTCTTATGAGATATGGCTGAAGGAACTGGGGTTGTTTAACCTGGAGAAGAGGCTGAGGGGAGACCTTATGGCTCTCTACAACTACCTGAAAGGAGGTTGTAGCGAGGTGGGGGTTGGTCTCTTCTTCCAAGTAACAAGGGATAGGATGAGAGGAAATGGCCTCAAGTTGCACCAGGGGAGGTTTAGATTGGATATTGGGAAAAAATTCTTCACTGAAAGGGAGGTCAGGCACTGGAACAGGCTGCCCAGGGAAGTGGTTGAGTCTCCATCCCTGGAGGTACTTAAAAGATGTGTAGATGTGGTGCTTAGGGACATGGTTTAGTGGTGGACTTGGCAGTGATAGGTTAACAGTTGGACTTGACAATCTTGAAGGTCTTTTCCAACCTAAATGATTCTATGATTCTACGAGTTTGCCTCCTCCTTGGCAGTTTAAAGAGAATCAAAGCACAGAATCACTGATCTTGTGACTGAATCACAGTTGTGACACTACTTGGTGTTTCTTCCTACAGTCCACGATACTCCAGGATGCATCCTGCAGTCCTGGTTCCCTACCTGTTGAGACCAGAGGACCCACAGGAGTTTTTTGCTCCTACTTTCTGGCCTCGTATTTTAAGAATCGGATGACCTGAAGACTGTCATCTCATCTGCTGGTAGCATATGCATTGAGCTGCATTAATAATGGCTTGAGGGCACTGATTTTCTGACCTTTCAGTACTGATATTTGTCGTATTTACTGATTAACTTCAAAAGCATCAGATTTTTTTTTTTTCCTATGGTAGGGAACTTTGTGTATTGTAAACATGAAGTGGGATGGACTCCAATGGATCAAAAAGCAGAAGATAAATAAATTGGTCCCCATGTTCAGTGTTAAAATAACCTTGCTTTTTTCATTTAAAAAACCAAAACCAATAAAACAAATTTTGTGTCCTTTAGGAGTATCTTCTTATGCATTTGCAATGCCTATAGTTAGCAGTGAAGCTGAGGTTTTAACTGTCTTCCACTTCTACATAAACGTTTAGTGCCTGGTTATCTGTGGGAAAGTCAAGGTTTCCTTTCAAGGCTGGTGAGAATAGATGCTACAATACCTTTTCCAAGAGTGCACAAAGATCTAGGTGGAAAGGTCCCAGAGGGTGCTTCAGCAGGGCAGAAGCTAGTGTTTGACCTGGTTTTCCAGCCTTCCTGACTCTTCACTGAACTGAGCATTAGAGGATTCTGCGTTCTCAGTGAATGGTACAGAGGGTGTGACCTGGATTACTTTGCATTAGAAAAATTGCAGGACATGCTTTTGCCAAATCAGGACTCTTGATTCTAATCCTGTATGAACTTCAACTGCTTTAATTACATGCTGATTACATCTTCCCTTTACCATTTCTATTAACTATAGCAGACTTCTCATTTTTAAAGTGCTGTGAGGTATTGCCCTTGCTCTTAAAACCCTGCCATGTTCCACATAATTGCTTGACTGAATCTCTCTCTCTAGTAAAATCATATAGGAGTTGAAGACTTCCATGCAAATCAGGTGTTTGTATATGAACAAAGTTGGGTGGGAGTGTTGATCTGCTGGAGGGTAGGAAGGCCCTACAGAGGGATCTGGACAAGCTGGATCGATGGGCCGGGGCCAACTGTATGAGGTTCAACAAGGCCAAGTGCTGGGTCCTGTGCTTGGGTCACAACAACCCCATGCAACGCTACAGGCTTGAGGAAGAGTGGCTGGTCTCTTCTCCCAAGTAACAAGCAATAGGACAAGAGGAAATGGCCTCAAGTTGCGCCAGAGGAGGTTTAGATTGGATATTAGGAAAAACATCTTCACTGAAAGGGTAGTCAGGCACTGGAACAGGCTGCCCAGGGAAGTGGTGGAGTCCCCATCCTTGGGGGTATTTAAAGAACGGATAGACGTGGTGCTTGGGGACATGGTTTAGTGGTGGACTGGGCAGTGTTAGGTTAATGGTTGAACTTGACAATCTTAAAGGTCTTTTCCAACCTAAACAATTCTATGATTCTAATATATAAAGAGGACTTATAAGCAAGATGGAGAGACTTTTTACCAATGCCTGTAGTGACAGGACAAGGGGCAGTGGTTTTAAACTGAAAGAGGGTAGATTTAGGTTGGACAGAAGGAGGACATTTGTTAGATGAGAGTGGTAAGACACTGCAACAGGTTGCCCAGAGAAGTTTTGGATGCCCCATCACTGGAAATGTCCTAGGTCAGGTTGGATGGGGCTTTGAGCAACCTGACCTAGTGAAAGATGTCCCTGCCCATGGCAGGGGGGTTGCTCTACATGATCTGGAAAGGTCCCTTCCAACTCAAACCATTCTGCAATTCTGTGATTCTGTGAGACCTGGTCCTGATTATTTTAGCTACGGATAAAGCAAAAAAGTTACTTCTAACTATTGTGAAAGATATTCAGAATGTAGTTCAGAAATTGGGACAGCTGAATCAGCTACTATGTAAGTCGATCAGTGTATCTAGGGGGGAAATGCCTCTCTGAGGAAGTGGCAATACCACAGCAGGGCAGCTGCAGAGGTCAAGTACCCACTGAGGTTATTCATCAGTGCTTTATGCTGATCTAGAGGTATGAGAGGGGTAAAGTTACTTTGTAAGATACTTTTTTGTTGTTGTTGATGGTGAAGAATAATATTGTTTTATTCTGTAAAGCATTCTTTATATATATGCATTTTTTTCATTCTCCCTTGTCCTTCTTTTGTTTTCTTAGGGCATTGTGTTTATTTTCTTCTGCACAAACTACCTGTAGATATTGTGAAAAATCAAAGGATAGATATTTATAGATAAAGAAAGTGGGCAAGCTAGTTATGAAGCTGAAATAATGTAGTAGAACACAATATTTTTTTTTTCCCCAAATAGACAAATCAACAGCAATACCAGTTTTTCTCTCTGAAGACTGAATGGCAAAACACTCAGGAGACTTCCTCCTCCATCTTCCCTCTCCCTCTGCTAAAAAACGCTCCCTGTGAACCCCCCCAGATCTTATATCCTGGGAGGCTTAGTTTAAATAGGAAACTTTAATCAGAACTGAATAAAAGATAAGATACTAATTATATTTCCCTACAGCCTTTCCTCTAACCCTGAGGATAGTAAGATTGTGCCTTCTTAAAACAAGGGAATTAATACTCTTCTTTCACAGAGATGCTGTCAGCAGAAATCTGTTGCGACTTAGAAGTATAGGCTGGCAGCCCGCCCTCTGAGCTCAAGAAGGCATGGCACCATGCCCAGACTCTTTTTCTCAGGGCTTCAACTTTCTTTCACATGGCTGTGCAAAACCTGTCAATACTTTCTCCTAACCTTGGTTCTCCTGCCGAAGACCCATCTGTACTACCTAGAGGTTTCTGTTCTGTTCTTTTCAACTTAGAATTCGCTCCTGCTCCTTGTTGTCAGCTTTCTTCCTGTAGCCAATGCATCTTAGCATCTTAACCTTCTTACACAGACCAATTTTCTTAATTCAGCTCAGCTGTTGGGTGGCTTTTCCAACCTCGTAGTACTTTTTGATGAGCCTCGGGTAGGGGGTAGCTAATCCTCTGGTAATTGCTGGAATGATGGTCTGACTCGCCTTATTATATGTTTAGCCATTCTGGAAAAAGTTAAATGATTGGATGCTTTGGTAATGCATGCTGTATAAATACCTTGAATCGGATTTTTTAGACAGGTTCAGTTTGCTATTAAGTGATTGAATTGTCAAAAGTTTTCATCATGCTATAAACAGTGACCTTTCAAAAACTTGATTATTTTTTTGACTCCAGTAAAAAGAATTAAGCTTTCTTGGGATTCTGTTCCTAGTAAGAAAAAGGATTAACAGCAAGCAAGGAGGTGACACTAAATAGTATTGGGAGGAAGGGAGAATACCATGCTATTGGCATTTTAGAATGATCCAAAATGAATACTCAGTTAGCCTGACAGGCAATCAATCAGAAGACAGAACTTTTAAACGTAACTGCTTTAGTTGTATTCATTTCATTTTCAAAATAAAACACTTAAAAGATTTTACAATATTGAAATTTGAAATAGTATTATATCCTCAATCTCTACAGATGGTAACTAAAACTAGTAAAATATGTACTATGTAATATATTAATATGAGCTGTGCTCAGTAATTCAAAGAGGAAAATGTGCAGAAAGCTGATGCCACTTAATGAAAGGTCTATCATAGACTCTTAAGCCTGCATCATCAAGACCTGCCTGACTGACACTGCCAGTCCTGAAGTACTTTGTTTTATCTTTTTGCAGTACTTGTATGGTGTATCTTGCTAGTTCCAGGCAGGACACAAAGGCAGGTGGCACTGCAGCTACCTTCCTTGACATCATTAATGCATCAGGTGTCACATTTTCATTTGAATTCGTTCTTCCGGCAAGGGAAACCAGAGCCAAAGAGAACACAGACTGCAGTTCCACTTACAGACTACTACAAACAAGAACTATCTCATGCATGTCACCCTGGGAGAGTTCAACATGAATTTTGACAGGGCTGCACTAGTGAAGGTCCTGGAGTCGTCATCAACAATTCCCTGATATCATCAGCTTAGTGTGTAGCAGCACCAGCCAAAAAAGCTGTTAAAATGTTGGGTATCATCAGGAAGGGTATTGAGAACAAGACAGAGAATATCTGTTCTGTATTTTGCTGTGGTGCACAACTTTGGTGTGCCCAAATCTTGACAGTTGTGTGCAGGTCTGGTTTCCACACCCTAGGAAGGGTAGCAGAGGAACAGAGAGGGGCCATTAAATTGAAGAAGGGGAAGCGTCTGTCTTTGAGGACTCGCACGGCAGGGATTACTCATTTTGAGCAGAAGACTAGTGGAAAAGATGAGTGAAGTTCTAACATCATAGGGGCAGAGCTGTTACTCACCAAATCTTGTAGTACTAGAACTGTGTGTCATTTGAATTTAGGAGGAGATTGGCTTAAGACAGATGAAAGTACTTTCTAACAGAGGTACAAATTTGGAATTTTTTGCCATAGGAGCTTGTGAATGCTGATACTATAAAATTTTAAAAAATTTTTAAAAAGTCAAATTCATGGGCAGTAGGCCCATAGACAGATACTAAAGGGAATAGACAAAAGTACAGTCTAGCATCCCTAGTTCTGTGATGGTCAATGCAGGGGATTATTTAGGGAATAAACTGAAGTGGGTGGGAGAAGGGAAGGCAGGAAGCCTTGGCTCATGCTCTCTCCCTAGGTAGTTCCTCCAGTTGTCAGCGGCAGAGACAAAATGTTGTGCTATGTGTTTTAGTGGTCTGAACCATTTTGATTTTTTTTTTTTTTTCATGTTTGCTCACAGTGATCACAAGGGTTTTCTGAAAAACTTGTTTGGATGACAAGACTTGAAGCTTAAATGCTGTTGAGAGAATATGATAAGACAAAGTGATCTTCCTTTTGGCTGCCTAGGAAGATGCCAAGCCCAATTCTAGATGCTTCCTGCAGTACTAACCTGCTTCAGCAGTCAATGAGAGAGGCTTTGTAAATTCAGAACTTCCCAATTGCCGAAGAGAGCTAGCATTTGTTACAGGCATTTGGGAAGCTTTCACAGACATCATGAACATTTGATGTTCTGGACACCCTAAGGGAATCTCAACCTAAAAAATTTCAGTTTGACTCTCAATCTTTACTGATTCACAAAACCAAATCATGAGCAACTGATATCACTCTTGGCCAAAATAGCCATTGCCTTTTGTAGTGAAATATCATCCTTTCGCTTAGAAACATACTGTATTCCAGACACTGAAGAAATTCACCTTAGATTGTAGCCTATAGAACCTTATAATATCAAACCTTCCATTCCTGAGCAAGTTCACAGGGAGCAAGTTAGACAAAGAAAAATGTATTTATCTCCTAGAAGTTAAGTGAGCATGTAGTCTGAAGTGATTGAATTGCTGTAGTATAGAAAGACACCATCAGCCAAAATAACTGTATATGTTTGTAGGCTTTCTAAATGCAAAGTAAAATGCAGTGGAAGTCAGTGTAAAAGGCTAAAACCTTGCACATACAGCTAACTAGGTTACAGGCATCAGGTTATAGTACTTTAATAATTTTGATCACGTTTATGCCAGAATATACCAGATTTTTCACCAATCTAAAACTGCTTTTAAGATACAAATTTATTGGTTTGGGTTTTTTGATGGTTTTTTGCTTGTTGCTAGGGGTGTGGGGTTTTGTTTTGTTTTGTTTCTGCTAAGACCTAGAGGCAGCTACTTCTTTCTTATAGTGAATTGTGTTATAGGAATTCACACTATTGACCATGAGATGTCTATTTTTCAAATGTGTCTATGAGAGTACCAGGATCTAAACAAATTCCTAGTTAATGATGAACATCCTTCCCTGGAAGAGAATACAGAATGAGCAGCTGCAAAGTCCTTCAGCTGTGGACCTACTCAAGAATCAGTTGTCCCTTAGATACATTTTAGCAGTTAGCTGACAGCACGGACTTCAGCATCAGCAACATGAAAACTAAAGTTCTTTACCCTACGTGACATGACACTCATTTGCTTGGTTGAATTAGTCTTATTGGCATCTTATTATTGATAAAAATAATTTCATAAATGGAGGACAATTGTTTGAAACTAAATATGCAGGTGTTACGGGTGGGAGGAAAAAAGGGGGCTTTGCAGCATTTGCATTCACGGCATATTCTTTCATGTGGAAGACATATCTCCAGAAATTTGACCGAGTATGGATGGCTGAAGTATATGCCTTCATTAAAATGAGCTGTTACAAATGTCTCAGACCAGCATCTACCCTCTCTGGTTCGCAGCGACTTCTGCAACCATCTTAGGGTATTCATACTAAGGCTGCTTCTTGGTTTGGACTCAGGCTGTCCAAGAGACTATTTGAGCCTTTAGGATGAAGATGATAGCTATGTGTACCCACTGTATAACATAACTCTGTTCAACAAATTTGAAATGTGGCGTCAACAAAACTTGTCTGTATGGGAGACAGAACTCGTGAAGTACCCAGGGATCTGAGAGCCATCACGAACTAGGGATCATCTTTCTCAATCCATATTTGTGAGCTCCTGTACAGCATAAAATGTGGAGTACAGTCAAGAACCAACCTTACTTCCTCTTCACTCACTTGAAAAGATGCAGACTGTTGAGATTGCTGTTGTTTTCTTTGTATCACTAAGGCAATTTCCTTATTAGGGCCTCCTTTCTATATTCTTCTTGCACACACAGCCTAAGTTCCATTATGACATTATAGTTGAATGCAATATCTGCATATTTTCCCAATGTGATCATTTGAGTCTATTGAGATCTGGTTTTCACTTCCGAGTTTTTATGAAAGACAATAAATATGTTTTAAAAAACCTAAATAAATACCAATTTTACTTGTGGGACATAGAACTGTAATTCTATCCCTCACAATTTCATTTTGCTTGCTCTTTTGGGACCTGTTTCAAGATATTAACCATCCACCTGGGCTGCATACATAGTAAAGGAATAAAGTCTCTAGTATCCACTGAACAGTGAGATTATAACTTTATCTATCTACCTGCTTTAAACCATGTGCAAACAGAGCTAATTTTGATGCTGACACTATTCACTTACTGCGTTGCCATCTCATTACGGAAAGATTAATGGCATGTAAGGGTCTCTCTGCTTGTTTTGATGGAGATTTGTATAATATGATTGTTTTCTAACTTTCCTATGTCTTTTATTCACCAATAAATTATTACTTGGTTGCTGTAGACAAACAGAATCCTCATTCCTGATTTGAAAAGGACAGTTTTAAAATCATGCTTCTTTCTGTATCTGTGTTGTTTTTTGTTTAACTTGTTTAAAATAAAGTACAAGAGGAAAAGCATGAATTATATAAGAACAAAACTGAAAGCATGCAATGCTTATGTGACAAAAGAGCTGAGAACTAAACCAGATTGTCACTTAAGAGAAGGCTACTTTTGAACATTGAAGTTGCCATGCCAAACAACAGGGTGTAGTTAGCACATTGCAGTGGTCTATGACTGCAGTTCTCGTAGGAAACTGAGAAAAGGAGAGATGCATAAAGCTAGTAAGCTGCTGTTTTCAGTATAACTGAGGGAAAAATAAGGCTCATTTCAGTATTAGCATGAGTAGTTTTCACCAAAGTCTGCTTCCAGTTATATTCAGATATCATTGCTATGTATGTATCTCAGCTGGGAGAAGGAGGAGATCCTACAGTGTCCTGTGTGGCAACTTAAAATGAGAAGATCGCTGTTTACGAGGTTGTGAGGAAAAGGAGTTGACCGAGACTGACTTACGGCTTATAGCTGCATTTTTCTTCTGACTTTACCCCTTCATGCTAAATGAACTTTACCACAAAACAAGTTTTCCAAGGTCAGGGTCAAGCTGGTGCCCAAAGGAAGCGCTGGAAGCTTGGCAGCCCCTAGCTCCAGGTCTTGGTCTCCCCTGCCCCAGCGTGCACAGGCTGCACACAGCCGGTGGCATCCCCTGCGTACGTGCTCCCACCAGTGAAAGCAGATGGCAATGGGCAACTATTCCTGCTCACAGCCTGACGTACCTGCTGTCCATGCACTTCACTGAAGCTCTGTGCCATCATTCCTCTTTTTGCCTTTCACCTGCATAAAATCTGTTTGCTTGTGTGTCCTGGAGGTGGATTTTATCCTGCAGAAGAGGAAAAGGACTGCATGTGCTCCTGTAGTTCATATGATTTGGGACATTGCTTTCCCAGATACACCAACGAGAGCTCACTGCCAAAATGCCAGCTGAAAGGCACATAGCCAGTTGTTCGCTGAAGTCTGCCAAGGTGGTATAGACCAGTTTTGTGACTTTTTTGCAAAATTTTTATAAAATGGCCTCGCTTTGACAGCCTTGGATGAGGGGCAGCAACCCCCGCAGTTATGTTGGCAGAGGGTATAGCAATGAAGGTCTGGGAAAGCAGCCGTGGAAGCTGGGGGAGGATGCCTGCACAGTCCAGTAAAAGTACCAGGAGAACAAATCCCAGATTTTCCATGTGCGGGTTGTCGTAGCACATATAGTATCCATGCTGTTTTCCAGCTATCTATTAATTTGTTATCTTTACTTTGGGCTGACACTTTAAAGGTAATAAAGAATGGCTAAATCCTTTTGACAGCTGTGTACATATCTGGTGCTAGACAAGTAATGGAAGTCATAACTACCTTGCCCTAGAGCCATTAGCTGAGCTGTGCAGTTTCATATAAACTGGGAGAATACATGGTGTGTTTTAGAAATGGATTTTAAACCTTTATCATCTGTTTTCGGCAAAACATAAAATCTTAAAAGCAGCCGATACTATTTTGTAAATATTAATTACAGACAAAGAGTTATCTTTCCTTTATCTATCTTCTATCTTTCTGAAGGAGGAGCCATAAATATATTTAGTGTAAATGATGTAGGCTCAAAAGAAAAGGAATCTTTTAAAATCTGTGTGTTTATTGTTCCTCGTCTCTTATCAACTTAGTGACTCTAAATTAGAAACACTGTGCAACTGCAGCAGTTTTTGGTGGAGGGACAGTGAAGGATTTATGATTTTTTGTTTGTTTGTTTTAGGCCTCTTCCTGCACTTCCAGAAGTTGATATGAAATTTGCTAATCATAGGTTTCAATGCTTACAAGGTGGCCAGATCCTTGCACTGTAATTTAGCATAGAATAATCCTAGTCATAAGCAGATGAATCTAATTTCTTCATCAATCAGGAGCCTTAAATTTGTAGAATTACAGTATAAAATTCCACGTAGGTCAAGTGCTCTGACTTGCCTGTTATTCTTTCTGCTATAAACCTCTGAACTTCTTGCCTCAGTTACATCAACATGGGAATTTCTTAAATGGGATTTCTGTCTTTTTTTTTTTTTATGTTTTTCATCTGAATTTCTAGTTTCTGTCTTGTAGAAATAACTGATATTTGGGGGCAAACATGGTTAAATGTGACATAGATTTACTTCAGAAAATTATCACCATGGCTCAACAGATCCAGAGTACCTCACCCTGGAAAAATTTCTCCATTCTGAAAAATGTGATATACATATGTTCTTAAAGAAGGCACTCAGCATGGCACTTAAATTGCAAATCATATATTCCTTGAGTTTGTCATCTTTATTGAGATGAGAATTTCAGTTGGTAACAGTTCCAAAAATTTATTAAATCTTTTTGATACAAATTGTATTGTATCAAGTTATTTTGGAATTGAAAATGTTATTAGATTAGAATGAATATCTGGGTAGTTTCATATTGTTTGATTTTTCAGGTGCACTGTACATTTCCTAGCTTTTTATTGGCCTATGCTTACTCATATATTTTGCACATCATGTAACTTTTGGGAAGAAAAAGCACCAATTTTCAAAATGCTTTCATTTTTATCAGGACATTTAAATATACATATCCAGCAGAGTTTGTGTGTGTGTCTACATGTGTGGAAGAACTGCTGTGTGGAATACAGCCTAAGACCTGCTAGACACTGCTCCTATCTCCAGCAATGGTATGAAGCTGATTGATACTTAAGAAGGGAATATAAAAACAGGGCATGTACACCGTGATTATTTTTCTTTTCTAGGGCTCCATCCAGGTCATAGTACCTGGATACCTAAAAGCTATTCATCAACATATTTCTTTAATCCCATTTACTTTAGCATGCACAAAATCATATGTCAAAAAGTTCCAAAATTTAATGATGTGCCATGAAAAAAAACAGTTTTATTGTACAGTTCCTGCTTGATACTTAAGGGCACCACTTGTTTTTCATATTATGATAAACAATTAAAAATATTGTCCTATTTACTGGTATTTCCATATTCACAGTGTCTTTCTCAAAATAAGCATCTTACCCTATTTTATTCTATCTCAGTATTGAAGTTGCATTATGGACTATACGTACCTTTTCTTTACTTTCTGTAGTTATGCTATGTTTGTGTGGTTGGAGTGATCCAAACTGCATAGAGCATACAAGATGTGAACATATTCTGGATTTATGGAGTGTGTACTAATAAAACCCACAGTATTAACAGAGTCACTTAAATGTAAGTACAGAATATTAAGTTGAAATATTAGCATAAAATAATGACTTAGCTACAAGAGCCTAAACAGGTATGAGTAAGGCTCCAATCCTGTGATTATGCTCACATAGCCTCCCCAACAAGGCCTTTGAGGTTCTCAGTCAGTGGGTGTCAGAAGTTGGACCCAATTACTCTAGAGACCAGAATGAGTTATGGCTTTTGAGTCTGTTTGTATATCTGAGTCTGGCCAGATCTAAGACTAGACTTATGGAAACATTTAGTAGTCTTGGATTTGATATTGTCATGTGGGTCTATTTCAAAATGAATGAGATTATTGCATTAGGTGTATAATTCACGTCAGGTTTCTCATGCATTAGATTTTTTATATGTATGTGTTAGAAACTGGGTTTCCCAAGCAACTGTGGCCACCTTGTGGATTCTACAAAAGAAAATTATGTTTTATATTATAAGAGAGAAGCTAGGACACTTCTGATAGTTAAAAACTATTCTCATCATGTTATTGGTCTTGATTAATAACTTCCAGTCAACACTTCTTTTTTGTTAGAAATGTATTATTGTTAGTAGATGTAGTAGTACTACTACTGCTACTACTTCTACTACTAAAACTGTGAAATATCTGCTTTCCATTATAAAGTTACCATTTTTTCATCAAAATATTCTTGAAATTGATAGTTTTGCTGGGAAGGGGTAGGAGAGAATCATTTCAGTGATGCGGTAGGTCTTTCTTGGAAACACAGTTCTTTAATATCTCCTTCACTTCTTAAAAATAGATTTCTGGGAAAGAACACAATGAAGGTGTGGTGAGTTGACCTTGTCTGGCTGCCAGATGCCTACCCAGCTGCTCTCTCACTTGCCTTTTTCAACAGAACAGAGAAAATGAGAAAATAAGAAGAAAAATCTTGTGGATCCAGATAAGCACAGGGAGATCACTTACCAGTTACCATCATGGGCAAAACAGACCATGATGCGAACCCAGCAGCCCACCCCGCTGCCAGCACCTTGCTATGTAAATCCAATAAAGAAGGCAGAAGAGGTCTTTAAAACAAAGCATAGAGTTGACATGAAAACAAATAGATATGAATTACCCATTAACATATAAAGGCTTGAAATTAAAGATTTCCAAATTGAGTTGGTTGAAAGCTGGTATTGTCAGTCTGTGAAAAAACTCTGATTTTGCAAAAAACTGATTGTATTCTAGACAGGCCATGTGAAATAAATATACATTTTTGTCAACCCAGATCCAATTTGGAAATGCGGATGTGCAAAGGTTTGGTTTCTTTTGAAAACACATACTCTACTGAGATTCCACGTGGTTGCAATCCTTTTCCCATAGCCACTGCTTGGGATAAGAGCATCCCTGGAGAGGCTCTGCTCTGTGCCCTGCTTCTGAGCCAAGGAGCCTGGGAGGGCCCTGAGCAGAGACTCTCCACTCGGAAATCGGAACATGTATCAGAAAGTGTATGGGTCCTTTAGGAGAACAGTTCTGTGGGAAAATGAAACACAAATGGTAGCTTTTAACAACTAATTTAAAAAAGCCTGAATGAAGCTGTGCCCTGGAAGTAGGGAGAAGAAAGTCCTTCAGAAGACAAGCAGAGGGCAGATCCTGTAGTGGAGAAGGCAGTTTGTCTGAACGGGCAGAAGAGGACTGCTGGCTGTGAAGGAGGACAGAGACTTTCTGTTATTGCTGACCAGACAGTTTCCCTGTTTAGTCTTGACTTGACATCTGCTTGACTGGGTGTAGGAGGTTGCTTACTGAGTCAGCTCAACGCACCAAACTGGCAGTTAGCTAACTGGTCCTAGCCCCCTACTCCAGGACAAAAACCATAACTATTTTCTATGGTATGAGGATAATGTGTCAAATCACTTCAGCGAGAGATTAGTAAGCATCTAAGCTGGTGCAAGAGGGAAGGTGATGTTATATTACTGGGATAGGGAAGAGGGGCTGTGAAAAGCAGGGGCAAATGAGGCAAAGCAGGATATTCCCCTTCTAGTATTGGTCTCCTTGGCAGGCCTACTCTGTTGCAGCTTTTAACTCTATACTGAGAATGGCAGCAGCACATGTGAAAATCGTTGGCCTAGTTAATGGAGCCTCAAGTGGCTCAGGTTGTGCAGCCAGAACAGGTTCCTCCTCATGTGCGGGGCTCCCAGACCTGTTGGACCTCTGGACACCTGCAGTTAAGATAATTAAAAGCTTCAGGATCTCTGGTACAGGTTACATAGATGGGATATCCAAAGTCCTTGCTCAAGGCTAGTTACCCAAACTTCGGGAATGCTGGTACTCCAGGCTTCCAGCCACCTACTGGGAAGTCAGGCAAGATTTCACTTCAGTTCTTTGAAAGCTAAATCCAAAGTGGTTTATTAAATCAGATTACATTCAGCTGATGGGTGTTTCCAGTGTGACTCTTGTTTTGCCAGAGAATTTCTGAGTGGCTCTGTTTCTAACCATAAAAGTGAGTATTCATAAAGCCACTCTGAAGTGGCTGCCAAACTGGAAGAGTGGGGGCAAAGAATAGTTTGAAGATGTAATTTGAAATTATTACAAAGCCTGTTATCCCAAAGAAATTGGACAAGGTGATACAGGTATCACGTATCTTATTTCCCTGTGTGATGTGCTTCTCTTAAGGTTTCCCCACAGCAATGGGCTGTTATCAATGTGACACTGTAGCAATGGAGAGCTGTGTCTTGGTAAGGCCAGGCAGGTATAAACCAACTAATCAGCAACTCAAATAGGATACTACATTAGGGATATACCAGGAAAAGACATTCAGGTTTTGTTTTTGGTTTGTTTTGTTTTTTAAATTTGTGGTGTACTGTAAATTGAAAATAAAACCCAACCCCAACTATTTTTTGTTCATTTATTTCTTTTATCATTATCTGCAATCTTGCATTGTAAACCCTGCACATTTTTGCTGTTTCTTCATTTTATTTCTGTATGTCCTGGTTTTATTAATTTAGATGATTACTAATTTCAAATTCACTTGTCTAGAGGCTTTTCTATAACTGCAAAGCTACAATTTTTAAACAGAAGAAATTTTTTACTTTATATTTCATGCATGAGCTCATCAGTCATAACTGCTTCACATTGTATTACAGCTCTCCTAGAAGATGGTTTTACTGATTTTCAGTTCTCTGAGATTCTTCACCTTAGTTGACATTAAAAAGTTCTTAATTGGGCAGCTTTAATTGGTTATTTTATTATGCATTATTGTATTTGATAAGACTTTTTTTTTTTCTCTCCCTAGGCTTTGCTTCCTGAATTCTGTTTGACTGAATAAATGGCTTATTTTTCCTTATATTTCCATTAAATTAGTTCATTCATGAAATATAAATCAGGCTTACATATTTTTCTTGAGTCTCAGTTCCAAAGAAGAGCTCAAGATGCAATATGATGGCTCAGAGAGCATATTTGTAAGTCATTCTGACACTAGAAGGAGAGCTCATGTGTCAAATTGACATATATAAAAGGCAATATTCCATAGAAATGCCTTTCTTAAGACTTCTTCAATTTCAAGAAGAACCTTTATAAAAAAAACAAAGCTCGATGTTTTTTTTATAAATGTGCACTATCCTACCCAAAGATTTTTTAAAAAAGGTTAAAAAGTTAACCATATAAACACGCCTAGATCTAGATCCTGCTGGATCCCGCAGACATAATTTGCCTTAGGTTAATTGAATTTAAATACATATCGTAAAAGTGGCATTATCAGTAGAAACTCATGTGGTGGATTCCTCTTAACTGATACCTTCCTTCTGGTAGATCAGAGGCTTATGTGAAGCATTTAACACATACATAAACTTCCATTAATACTGAGAGAGTTTTCTGGTACAATTTGACCTTTAAGAAAGTTTGTTATAAATACAATGGCAAGCAGTGTTAGCAAGAACACTTGAAGAATGGTGTTAGATAGTAGGCATAAAATTGCAATCTGCTTCACGAGCAATCTATCATTTGTCGATTTTTTTGTTCCCAGTTTTAATATTGTGGGCATGTTTTCTGCTGCTTGTTCATTGTACTTTAATATTATGCCAAGTTTTCTTTCTTAGTAGTAGTGGTGTGTTTCTAACAACTTACCATGGTATTAACTATGGCATTATTGTCTTTTATTCAGGAGGTTTTGCGGTTTTGGGCCCAGCACTGGATACTTGTGGCTTTATTTTTATCTCTAGAGCGCTATAGGCAGGAGCATGACAATGCTGGCAATTAAGTGGAAGAGCTCGAAATAGTCTGCTGAGGCAGGACCTGTGCTAGCACAATTCATTTGGTATTACTTTTTTTGGGGGAGGAGGTAAAGGGAGTATATCCTTTCCATCTTTGCATTACATGAGTTCAAAGGGAGACTGATCAGGTGCTCTGAAGAGGAATCCATTAGGTGCTACTCAGTAGAGAGACCAGACAAGACTCAGGAAATGCTTTGAAAATAGCTGGAGACTAGGTGAGTAACAGGGGAAGAATGAATGCTTGCTCTGCTTTTACTTTTCCTTAGACTGATGGCCTCAGCTGGAGCTAGATAGGCGGCTAAGTAGCTCAGTACAGTGACAGTGACATACCTGTGTATCCCCAAAAGAAGCAAGGACAATTATGAGAGGGTATGGGATAATGATTCCTCTCATTCCTTAGGGCACACTTTGTCTTGTGTGGGTTGTTCAAAATGCAAATTTTTTATTAAAATTATCCACTGAAGTTGTTTTTCAATAGAACTTCCTCAGAAACGTTATTAAAATAATCTCTGCAACTCTGTCTACCTCTGAGCACTTCACTCTGAGCTTCCCCTGCATGTATAACTCATACATAAAAGGCTTGTGTAATTATTTAAATTTTGTGGAAGATGACTGAGGTACAGTGAAATAACTTGTCTGAAGTCATGCAGGAAGTTTGTAGCAGAGTGAAGGAATCGGGGAATTTAAGGAGTATATAAACTAGTTGGAACTCACTGGAACTCTGTTATGCATATGCTTATGCTGCACATTGCTGGTGGTCTGTAATTCAGACGCTGGCGAAAGCAGGCTTCTGGAAACGAATCCTGATGAATAAAGCAAATATGCCCAATGTAGTCTCAGGCAAAACAAGAATTGCAATTAATAGAGTTAGACCTGTAGATGATGTTTCCTGAAAAAGCAAGCAGTGTGGAAAATACACTCTGGATCCTGAACTTAGTTTAAAGGGGAGCTCTCACACAAATAGGACTTCATTTAAAAGCATCAAGATGGCAATTCCTAAGATACTGTCCAGAATGACTGATCTTAAAGGATGCATTCAAATGTATGAGAGTGCAAAAATGCCCAGTTTTTTTCTTTTTATGCTATCCTTGAGAGAACTCTTCTGCTGAAAGATTTAACTGTATGGTCCTTCCTCCAGAAATACACGCTTGTTGGGTGTAAGACAAATATCAGCCTGGAAGCAAAGTAGTTTTCTATAAAATTGTCAGTGGAGAGGAAAGGCTATGTAATATTTTATATATAAACTGCTTAAATTCCTGCCCACTGAAATGTGGCTCAGGGTGAGACATGAAGCAGTTTGGAAGCTCAAGTGTACTCGTGTCACTTCAGATTCTTATTCTTTGCAATAGAATTGTTTGGTCAAAAACAGCATGACGATAATAAGGGTCTCACTCAGACTGCAGACTCAAATGTTGATCCTTATCTATCACCGTTAAATAACAGAATGGAAGCAGTGAAGCACAAATTCTCAGCTGATTACATCTTTTTTGACAGCTGAAGAGAAAGATGCCTGTGCCATTAGAAATTGATGCTGCAGTCCCTAGAAACTTGAAGTTTTTTGTGAAAAGCGGAGAAGGGAAAAATAAAAGCTGACTGTGGCTTGGAATCCCAGACACTGGCACCAGATAATTAAAATGATGCTATGCATAATTACAAAACTTGGACTGAAACAACAGTGAGATGCTATTAAGTCATCTTTTTGTCTCAGTACTCTCTACCTTTGTCTCACCTGGGTGCTCCTGCATACCTTTGCATGTAGCTATCTGCACAAACACTTTGGCAGTAAGGAAAGCTTGGGTGGAAAGGAACAGAGGTTGAATGAGGCATGGCTTGTCAAACTGTTGATCTTATGCTTGACTGAATAATCTTGTGCTGTAGCATTCCCACAGTCCTGCTCTCTTAATTGTTTAGGTTAGCGACCTGGCCAGAATATGCTGTCATTCCCTTGTAGGCAATGTATTTGAGTTTGTTCTTCAGGGGAAGGGTTATTATATACTCAGGTTTTATCCCATTGCATAGTAAGGATGTAGCAGAGGTACTTACCCAGACCCAAGTGGCAGGACGTGCTCCTATATTCTGCAGTTCTGACCTAGTCTCTCTATTTTCCTTGATAATTTAATTATTCCTTAATATATGAATCTTGTCTATTGCCTATGATTAAGAAAGGAACAGGCAATGGTAACTGTGGAAGAGAGGCACAGACAGTAAGACGCTTTTTCCTTCGTTGGGTTCTTTCTCTGGAGCAGCTGTGAGAAAGTTTTTCTTGGGAGTTTTGGACGATTGCACAATAGAAATTGACGGGGGGTGAGTTACACTGTGTACTGTTAAATCAAAGTGGAAACTCTCAGGAAGAAGGATTTTTAAGTTGCTCCCTCCAACTTTCTTTTTAGCGACCCTGTCAAAGTGCTAGGCTGTTTCCTTGCTAATAAGGCTAGGTTATATCCCAGGTCATCAACTTTGCATAAGCTTTTCTTTGTCACCAACATTCATGTGCCCCATGTTCTTCTGGCTAGCTAAACATTTAATCAACTATGCTTCATAAGTTTAATGATACCTTGGTTTCGCTATTGCTGTTTTGCAATCATTTTATCAAAATGTCTGGGACTAAGTAGACTTGAGACCCAGACCACGTGTCACCATCCAAAAAGCAGTCAATCTTTATATCCCATTTTCCAATTATGCAAGGTCAATCTCTATTTTCCCACTTAAGACAAAGCTGTTTTATACTATTTGGATAGAAAGTAAACAATTTGTCTTGTAATTAATTTGTTTCAAGTGTTCATATTCTCTTCTGTTTGCCCAGAGGTCAAAAGAGGGCTGTGAAGAGCTGTGCCTTTGAAGAGGCTTTTATTAGAGCTAATTAGGATATCATAGAATTATAGAATCATAGAATCATAGAATGGTTTGGGTTGGACGGGACCTTAAAGATCATCTAGTTCCAACCCCCCTGCCATGGGCAGAGACATCTTCCACTAGACCAGGTTGCTCAAAGCCCCGTCCAACCTGGTCTTGAACACTTCCAGGGAGGGGGCATCCACAACTTCTCAGGGCAACCCGTTCCAGTGCCTCACCACCCTCAGAGTGAAGAATTTCTTCCTTATGTCTAATCTAAATCTATCCTCTTTCAGTTTGTAGCCGTTACCCCTTGTCCTATCACTACATGCTCATGTAAAAAGTCCCTCTCCAGCTTCCTTGTAGCCCCCCTTCAGGTACTGGAAGGCTGCTGTAAGGTCTCCCCAGAGCCTTCTCTTCTCCAGGCTGAACAAGCCCAGCTCTCTCAGCCTGTCCTCATAGGAGAGGTGCTCCAGCCCCCTGATCAATCTTTGTGGCCCTCCTCTGGACTTGCTCCAACAGGTCCATGTCCTTCTTATGTTGAGGGCCCCAGAGCTGAATGCAATACTCCAGGTGGGGTCTCACAAGAGTGGAGTAGAGGGGGAGAATCACCCTCATAACATATCACAAGATATGTTGTATATCACATAACATGAGATAACATATCACAAGATATGTTATTGTATTGTACAGAGGCTTTTGAATGCAGGTCAGCTGTAATGCAGGCACTGCATGAAGTTAGGTTCTGTCAGGCTTGATGTCTCAGAGTAACTATTGGCACATAAAAAATTATAGTAAATACTCTTTCCTGTCACATGTAGTTTTCTTTTAAGCACTTGTAGTAGATACTACAAAATACAGGTTAAAGCTGTCCATGTGTGTTTTCCCACTGTTTGATTATTTTTTTTAGCTGAGCAGTACCTTACTTTTTCCTTTCGTTTTCCCTTTGTATATGACAAATGAATATCACTTTCATGAATTTTTCTCAAAGATACACTAGGATTCTTTCAGTCTTTGTTTGGAGCCAACAGGGAGTGTTTCACTCCTAAGTGTAGTGCTTGGGCTTATACTTTAGAAAGAGGAAAAACAGATTTAAAGATGCTTCCCGTAAGCTCGCCTGCTGCCATTTTCCATGGCAATTCATTAGCTGCTAGGAAAATGTAAATGGGCCCTTTGGAGCTATTATTTTGACAGCCTTATGCTGGAATTTTTTCTTAAAAGTGCTACACAATGCAAAGTTATCTTACATGGATGTGGTTTGGCATATTTTAAGGTTTTGTGTTTGCTTTCTGTGTCAATAATACTTCTAGAAAAATAGCAAAGAAAACAGCCATTTGTCACATCTTTGGCAAACATTTCCCTCCCTTTGTTTTAGACAGCACGCTAAAAGGCTTATTTTGTTACTTTGGCTTATGATGTTCACTCAGTCATTGTTATTTAATAAAATTGCATGTAGATGATTATTTTTATATGTAACCAGATTTTTAAGCTCATAAAAGAATATTCTTGGTATTTGTAAAACTGAACCAGTGATATAGTACATGTGATTTTTATGGCTATACAATCAGAAGAGCTTTGGAGTAAGATTGCTTCTGCAAAAGTATTTTTAATGAGGGAAAGAATTTGGTGTTTTTTTTTTTTTTTTTTTTTTTTTTCTAAATCAAAACTCTCTTACTTGTGCTATTGTTTTGTCTTTCTGTGATGGCACTTCTCAAAGAAAATGTGAGTTTTTATGTATTTCAATTACCTTAAAGAATCAGTTCATCTCCTGGTTCAATGTCTTTTTTTTTTTTTTTTCCCCAAATAGACTTCTAATGCAGGTATAATTGTGTTAGCAGTGTTCTTTGTGCTACAGCTCAGTTTAGCAGAGAAAACACAGCAGTGTTTTCAAAGCCTAAACTGCTTTCTCTTCTTTTGGCACGATTGTACAGAAAATAGTATCTTTTTGTTAATGAAAAGTGTTAGAAATGTGCCACAGTGTGACTGCAGAATGCTGTGAGACTGTCACTGGGGCAGTCTGTGGGTCATGCTGCGTTTCTTTGTTTTGTTTTGTTTTGTTTTTAATTCTCTTTTCTTTTGAGTACTCTCTGACTTTGGCCCATCGTATTTTTTTAAACGAGATCCAGGCACTAGACTCTCTCAAGCCAAGCCAGGAAAGTGGTTTCCAACGGGACTATTTGTGTTCTGTTTAAACCTACTCACCCAGAACACAGTAAATGGGTCGCTTCTAGTCCAATATTTTTTTCAGAGTGCTAAGAAGTTCATAATAGGATCATACCGGTCCTTCAACATTGTCTTAAAAAAAACAAAATAAAAAAACCCCACAAACCCATACAAACCCATAATGTATTTTTAAATGCATGAGCATTTGTTAGAGAAGGGGGAACTATTGAAGCTTGCCATTCTCAAACAGCTCCATTCTGATTAGAGTTGTACGTTGCTGCTGAAATTGTATTTAAGAAGAAATCACTCATCTTGGTTGCTTAGCTGATGTGTTTCCTTCTTGCCAAGTACTTCTGCAACACTTGAGTTATAAGCTGTTAATTCAGTATGGCCTTCCCTTTCATATTTGATCTTGTCAGGAGAGAACTTTGCTTATTTGGGGAGTATCCCAAAGTGAGAGGAAACCAAAGCACCGATTTTTATTTTTTTCTCCTCACCTTTTCCACTCATTGCCTTTCACTGTTACTATTTGCTATCTGTGATGCAAGAAAATTTAGTAGGGTTAAAAGATATTCCTGGACTTTGAAGTCCTGTGGGTTTTTTTTCTTCTTCATTTCCAGAATAACCTTTCAGACCCTTAGGAGTGGCAATGAGTCCCTAGAGTCTGCTTTCCCAGTGTGGGAGATATAGTGCAGCACCGGGCAAGGGAAGGGATCCAGGTCAGGGGTGCCAGGCTGCCCAGCGGAGGCCTGGTGCACCAGGGGTGCTGGGCACCGGCTTTCGGAGTAGGGGCTGGAAGAGCGTGAGTTGTGTGAGGTTAGCTTCTGGGGAGGGGTGGACAGCGGTGATACTAATGCAGGTGCCAAGGCAGCTGATGATGTTGCGGGGAGCTAAAGCCTCCTTAGCAATTTTCATGCATCCATCTGTAGTCAGGCAGAAAGCATTTGGATGAGTCTCATGAAAAATATGAGCCCTGAGAGGCCTGAAGTTACTTTTACATGCATCTGGGTATTTCTGCCATCAAATTCAGAATCAGTTAGGTATAGGTATGAACCCAATTCTTCCCTCCATTGACTTGTACCACTATCATGTTTTCTGCTTGGTCCACCTCAACAGGAAGCTAAGTCTTGGCATTCACACTGTTAAGGAATAAAACCAGTGGAGCAAATTCACCCTACGTTTTTATTTGTACAAATCTAGAGTAAGTGAAGTTAGAAGGATATAATGAAGTGAATTGAAGCTTACAGTTGCATTATACCATGATCCCCTGATGGTTGAGATAATTGGAGGACTTCTCCCCAAGAACTAAGGATTTTAGTGTTTATTTCTGTGCTGCTATAAAGTGTTCCTCAGGTGTCCTTGAGGGTAGTCACCTGTATATGTAACCTGCCTCCTAGGAATTGGGTTTAAGGAGATTATTTAGCATGTCTCAGGGAAAATTTTCAGTGTACCTCTAGTTCACAGCACCTTGCAGAGGACACTTGGCAGAAGAATGAACAGACTTGGTGTTTCCTGCAGCATCTAGTTATCTGGTGTGTAAGGATAGGGATGGTGATGATCATAGCGAAAAGAAACAACTTGCAGTCTTTTCTTTTGGGGTTGTTACTGTACAGGCTATAATGTCTTTTGCACCAGGGAATTAGGGATTTGTAAGAGTAGCACAGTAAGTAAGTAAGTGGCACTGGGTACTAACTGATCATATTATTACCGGGCACTGCTGTGAAATATGGAGCAGTCTCAAGAGCACTCTAGAAGTAAATATGAAGCAGGTCATACTAGGAATATTTTCATAAGGTAATCCCATCGGGTTTTCTCCTGCTGGTGATATTTTGCAGAGAGGGACCAAAGGAGACTGTTTCTCAGCATCCTAGATGTGTTGAACTGAACTTACCTGCTGTGAAGCCAAATATTCAATACATGCAATAACGATCCTCTAATTTGAGCTTAATGACTGTGTAATACTGACAGCAGCTTAAGTAGGTAACCCAAAGGAACCTCTGTAAAGATTTCATCATGATTAACTCATTTGTCATTAACTGTGGTATAGAATTAATGTGGATTGAGAATTGCAATGCAATTTACCAAAATACAAGATGGGAAATATCTAGTGAGCCATCTGACAAGGAAGATCTATCACTGCATGAGAATTAAAATCAGCAAAGCAAATGACATGACTTGATATAGCTGCTGACCTAACGTTCTTTCAAGCATCTGAGAAGCATGATAATTCCAGTGCAAACACAAGTGTGTGTGTGTCTACATTATGCATAGTTTAAATCACCCCTCCCACATTTTAAAAATACTTGAATAGTTAACTCGCTGGCAGCAGAGTTTCGAACACTATTTGCCCTGACAGCTGTTTGGAAACTGGCTCTGTGGCAGGGATGAAACAGCCGGCTTCACAGGTTGGCAGCATGTCCTGGCAACAAAAATGAGCTAACAAAGGAGAATGACCACGTCAGCTCAGAGGATCCCACGCGCTAAACCCTCATGGCTGTGCGGTAGTTAACACTTGGTGCTGCATTGTCTGCTAGCTGAAGAATGTGGAAAATGGAGGTTAGATTTTAGAAACAGGCAGAGGCCCAAAGCTGATTGGATTTGGACATGTAACAATTGTAAGCAGCTGGTCTGCTGTGGTTTGAGCTTATTATGTTCAGTTTAGTTTCACTGATGTTTTGTTCTTTTTCTTTTGACTTCATTATATCTGTCCCACTGTCCATCTTTGAACACTTAGACTTGCAGCATCTCAGGGCAAAGACAGCTCTCTCCTCGGTGCTTACAGCCCCTGATAGACTGAGGCTTCGATCACCTCTTGAGCCCCCATTTAAAATGGGTATAATTAACGATGTTTAATAATAACTAGCTTCTGTAGTGCTGAAGTATATTTTTCTCATTCTTCTGCTACTTTGTGTTTGTCCTTTATGAATATTTTTCATTGAAAGCAGTAGGATCTTTTTATAACCTAGAACATACTTCTGGGTGCTCATGAGTGTGGGGAAATCATTACCAGGCAAAAATAAAACTTTAATAGATGTGCAAACAGACTGTAAGCTTAAGCATCTGATGGGATACAGTGGGGGAAAAAAGGCTTCAGGCAGCTTGCAAAATGGACATGTACACACTCCCAAGTTTCAATTAAACCCTATCTCCAATTTTGCAGTGATTTTCATTTGAATGTGTGATTTCACTTGAGTTTGAAAGTGATATAAATCAGAAAATGAGCATGTCATCTTCCAGTTTGAACAGACTTTTATATTCTGCGAGAGAATGCTGTAAGATTTCACACCCCGATAATCCTGTTCAGGACGTGAGGAAGAGTAAGAAAAGTCAGCAGGCTAGAGAGAATTTGTAAGAGCACAAAGTGACTACTGCAGCTTTTAATTTCCTAAATAAACATGAAAGCTAAATAGCTGGGCTTGGGATGCTTTAGGAAAACCAATGGCTAGATTTTAAAAAGAAGAGAAACCCAAGCCATGCTGCTGTGGAAACCTGTCCATTCTGCATCCATCCTGCAGACACCACTCCCAGGAAAAGAGCTTTTGACTGTAATGCTTGTACCCTAAATGGGAAGAATGGTGTCAATTGTAGGCTGTAGTGAACTGTAGTGAAAAATAAGCACTTGATTGGCAGTTTTCTAAATTGTATTTGTATATTGAACTTGGCATAATGTCCTACTGTTGCATTGCATGAGGAGCAGAAGTATGATTCATGCAAATAAAATTTCCTTGTCTGTCTGTCATGATCCCCCATCTTTTTCACAGTGATACTAGAAGGGATACAATACGGATGCCTAGTATAATATTTAGCTTGTATTAGATTTAATTAGAATAATCCATTGGAATTTTTATTTTGCAGGAAATTCTTATAAAAACCCCAGACCTTTCAGAAAAAAAGCACTCCACGGAAGGGGTAAAATTATTTAAGAATAAGATCATTTGTTCAATTTCTATAGGAAGCTGCAAACCCAAGACAAAGGTTCTTGGCTCAGCCCTTGTCTCTTGATTCTCCCAGGCCACTTGCTCACTGTCATCTCTAGCAAGAGTCAAGCAGTCTTGGGAGCCGGGACCTCCAGCGCAGGGAACTTCTTGAGACAGTGACCTGCAAGACGCCTCTGTGACAGGGCTTTCCTGGAACTGTAGTCCCTAGAGACCTCAGGATTCATGATGTGGAGACAGTCCAGATGGCAGGCCTGCCTGGAGACACTGCAAGCTTTGTTCCCTTTCAGGTCACCAGCCAAGCTGGCAGGAAACCTGGCAAGCTTTTGACAGGACCTGCTCCTCTTGCAGCCAAGTCATATATTGATCACCATGCTGTTGTCTGTTCTGGTGTTTTGTTGTATTTCAACCAGAAATTCCATTTTGGGACCTAAAAACCTTCCCAAAAAGAAGTTCACTTAAATATGGAAGTTTCCACAAAATTTTCTAGTTTCAGTGAATCAACATGGTGCTCAAATCCCTACCGGACTCCTTTTTATCCTATTCCTAGCATAGGCTGCTGCAAGCCCATCAGCTACAGTTCTCCATAGGGAACTGCCAGTTCCAAAAAATCCCTTTTGATCTATTTGGAAATTAAGCAGAAGATGAAATCTGTGTCTTATGTTCTCTGTACAGACTTATGTCTGTCTGACATCAAAATACTGGCCCTTCACTGTAAGGCTGAGGTGTGGCTTCTTTGTTACTCCACCGTAAGTTTTCATACAAAAGCTAACCCTCAGTTTTCCTCATTTAACTTTCATATGTATTTTTTTCCCCTCTTCTCTGTATTTCTAGTGTTACACATCCTCCCCCCCCCCTTTCTTTTTTTTTCTTTTCAAGACATCAAATTACTTCCACTTGAAGTTAGAAGTCAGACTTCTACTTTTATAAACAGGCTTCAAGACATGGATTTCAGGAAACTCATAGACTTGTTTATTTGTTTATTTTCATGAATGCTAATGAAATTTTAATGGTGGTATTGTAGTCTAGCAACTTTGGTTTTTGCCCGAAGAAATATGAGGGTGCCAGAGACTGGTAGTTTCCTTTTGTAAAAGTGTCTTTATAGAGGTGGCTTCTAGACCAAAAGCAAACCATTTATGGTGCTTAGTGGTGCTGGGATGGTTTGCCAAGATGGATGTTGGAAATGGATTTTGTTGATGGATGGGGAGAAAAAAACCCAACTGACATTTGACTAAAACTTGTGCTGCAAAGAAAGTTGATTGGCAACATGTTTTAAACAAACTTCAGAAAGACGACATCCATGATGAATATTTGACAAAGAAAATGATCGTTTCAGTGAGCAAGTATGTGATTCTTTAGTCTTTGCTATGCCAGAGAGATTAACGTTAAGACACTATAATTTTAATTTGTTGTGGCAGCTATATTTAAAATCTGTTCTTTCTTACTTCTTAATATTTGTAACAAGGCATCAGAATTCTGGGTACTTTTTTCTGGTCACTGTATTTAGAGACTATGGGATGATATATCAAGGGTATAAACACAAGTCTTGTTTCTATCTTGACTTTTATATTCCCTTGAAACCATTGCTTGCTGTCCTTTAAACCACATACAAATCTTACCAAGACCGAGAATCATTTTCTTGCCAATATGGTCAGCAAAAATTTTGAATGTGCAGTTTCATAAACTAGTTTATAAACTATTTTGAAATTGGGCAGATGAACCTTATTGTTCTACCATAATACATACATTTTAAAATCTTTTTTCAGTGGTTTGTTTGGATGTGTTCTGTAATCTCTGCAGCACTTCTTTAACTATTACTGAACATGTTCCTCTTCGATATTTTTCCTATATTTATTTTTAAATTGTACATTTTCTGAGCAGTGCAGTAGGATAAAAAATCTTGTGCTGCAGCTTCTCCTGTCAGACTTAAAGGAACACATTTGACACGTTCCTTGGAAAATGACCAAATGCTGTAATTTCCCTCTGATACAGGTTTTTATTCAGATCCTTAGTACCCCTGGACTCAGGAGAACACCCCTGTGTGAGCCCACCTGCCAGCAGCTTCAGTCTGCTAAGATAGTCTTGGACTGCCTTGGGAAACACTGAAGAAACCTTCAGAGCACCCTGCAATGTGCCCAGAAATACTTAAAAGCACAGCAGCTTTTTACTGATTTGGCAGGTCTCCTGCTTTGAAGAGAAGACTCACACTTCTAGTCCCTGCCCCATCTTCCTTCCTATGGTGCCTATATTTCAGATTTTAGCAGCATCATAGTCTCCTTCCCGTCCTAGGAATGGATTTCCCATACCAGAATTTGCTGGTGCTGTTCAATTTACCAGATTTGCCTGATGCACAGGATCCCAGAGTTGAGGAGAGGCTATGATTTAGGGCAGGTGCCACAAGGTAAAACACATTAAGTGTGTTGCTGCTACCTTAGCCTTTCCATTGCTCATTTCCATGGGGTCCCAGGGCACACATCTTCATTTACTTGGAAAGATGAAGTGTTTGGTCTTCCCTCACAGATCACATGACCTTTAACAACACATGACCATTTCTGTCTCGCTCACTGGGCCAGTGTTACTGGTCAAGATAGGTGATGGTAAAGGACTTGGGGAAAAAAGTGCTAAATGCCACCAGAAGGCTGTGCAAGATAACATCCAGAACATAACCAAGCCAGTTCCTCATCATTTTTCTTGCATGCTGGGTGTGAAACACATTTTAGGTGTCATTTTCAGAAACTCACATGGTCTGGAAAGGTGATTTCAGAATGTGCTCCAGGCAGCTATCACCTGTACTGAGCATACCAAGTGGAAGATTGTGACTGCTATGGATACGCGTAGTCTATGCCATGAAGTGTCAAGGTTGTGCCCGGTACAGATCTGGAGGCTAAGCTGGTCCTCTAACCCCAAAAGTTTCCATATTATCAGACCAAGTTTAGTAGGTTCTCCATCTGACACATCTTTTATCTGCCTACTTTGATCCCAGTTTCCCAATTCAAGTGATATCTTTCCCCATAACCTCTGGTCCTCCTATTCTGTGTTAGTTCTCAGCACCTTGGCTGTACCATAACTTTTAATTTTACGTATTCCTAATGGCATTGTCTGCATTTGCTAGGTTTGAATAACACATTATGAATGGAAGTACCAATAAGCCATCTGAGAAACCTTGCACCAGATCTAAAACCCACTACAGTCAGTGGAAACATTTTCATGGCACTTCAGTTGACACTGGATCAGGATTTTAGGAATTATATTTTAAAATTAAATGTCTTTCTGAAAATTCAAAAAAGCCACAAGATTATATTGTAAGAGTTGTTGTTTGTTTTACTAAAAAGTTAAACAACTTTTTCACTTTAAGACCAAGTATCCAATATAATTTGTACAGAGCACAACTGGTGTCCTGGTGATGTCTCTGCCCCTTTGATTACACAACCTGACCTTGCTGTCTTCATGCACCCAGATCTCCCATTATATCAGTGGGAATTTCACACAAGAGACCTCATAAAATAAGAGCATTCTTGAATATACATTCCACTGCAACACTTTGGTTATAAAAAGACTTTGATTTAAAAACCAGTCAAATAACTAAAAATCTGACTTTATAAGAGTAAACACTAAGGATTAATTTCATCTGTAAAGAAACTGCACAAGTTATATGCAATACAAGCCCTACCTAATCCCCTCTGCAGTACATGTTAGCATTCTTGCCTTATGTTTGCTGCTATGACTTATTGGATTTAGTATTATCCTAACTCCAGCCTACTGTACATAATACTTCCAGGCATACTTTCCAAGATAATATACGCTAATGAAATAATTGCCCATGTATTTTCAGTATATGATATTTTCCGTTCTTTAAAATGATTGTTGTTGTTATGACATGATCTAATAACAAGATTGTCTTACACAGAATAATTAGAAATAACATTTTACAAAAATGGCATCCTAAAAAGCCTGAGTTTAATGATCTGAAGGTACAAAATATTTTCCCAGAACTTCTACCCACTGTAGACAGGATTACGCAAAAACCATTTCTTTTCTGAAGGTCTCTTTCTTTGCAGCCACGTCTCTTTCTCTTTAATGGTCTGATCCTGCAGTTCTGATGCAGCGTGTTGAAGACTAGTTCTTACTTATATGCTTTTTTCTCCTTTTTTGTCAGATTTTTCCATGTCTTCCTTTCCTTCTTAGATCTCTCCTAGTGTTATCTGGGCATCATTCATGATTCTTATCAAAGGCTGTTAATGATTTTCTAGTCAGGTAGAAAATTCTTTCTCTGACATCTTTGCCCTGTGCTTTAGGTTATGAAACTTTCCTTTGTTCATGTAGTAGTGACTTCTATCCCATGAGATAAACCATTCTTCCTTGCCACTGTAAACAACAATAATTCATGAAATCCAATGAAATTATGCAGGTTTAAAGATATCAACAGTGTCAGCCACAGGGTGAAAAGAAATGAAATGCAAATGTGTTGGTTTATATAGTGTTTTGTTTTTTTCTCCCAGTCTTTGTGAATTGAAGGGAGCTAAGCACATCAGAAAGTAGCAGAGGGAGCTGAATGAAGGAGCAGTGTTTCTGGAAATTGCTGGCTTCAGCTCTTAGGGTTAAGAGCATATGAAGCAGGCTGAGGACACTTGGAGGGCAGAGCTGAATGTATCAAACTACAAGCAAAATTGCTTCTGTTATCAATAAGAGTCACACCCGGTGCTTCCTCTATAAAATAGAACATGCCAAATAATCTATATTCAGTGTTTAAAAATGGTTTAATTTTTCCAGTAACAGAGAAAACATAGCTAGTATTTCAGATGGGCAGCAAATAAGCGATTGTAGTAATCCACTCTCGGATCTGTTCAGAACATATGTTAGACTCATAAAATGACTTTAGAAACACGTAATGATTTTTTCTTCATTTTAAAAAAAGAAGAAAAAATAAAGCCAGAAACTCATTACACGTTTTACAGGTGTTTTCTTTCATTTTACACATAAGGGTTTTTGCTGGAGAACGCTTGAATGTTGAAGTAGGCTGTATGTTTTCAGGAAATTAAAGCTTCTCCAAATCTGTTCAAGTTGTTCAGAGATTCAAAGATACTATTGAAGATGATTGGCACCCCGTTTCCTGCAAATGTACAGGTAATGTCCTTGTCCTTATGATTGTCATGTTTTGTGCTAAGGTGACTGTGGAATGGGAGAGGTATATTCCCACTGATGACAGTTCTCCTTTTTACAGTAAGTGTTCCTGGCTGCAACAGGAAACGCTATACCCAGTTCACAGCAGTTTTCTCCATGAAGAAACTTGTAATTAATGACTTTTTTTAGGTCTGTACCCTTCCTTCATGGTCAAAGACATGGAAGATGCATGCATCTGGTGCCTTGTACTCATGCATAGCTGTATGCATGTCTCAGGTGACTTTACATATGGCCTTGTCCAGCCTGAAATATGAGGGGCAAGATGGGCTGGTCAGTGGGGTGGCTGCTGTGTTGACTGACTGCAGCCATAGCACCTACGTGCAGAATCAAAGGGGAAGTTGTGGTGCTGTATTTTAAGGCAGAGATGTACTATCTGATGGGGCTCATAATTCCGCAGGCTCTTGGGGCACCAGGATGGGACAGGTTGCAGCATTATGTCATGCTTTAAAAACCAGCAGCTTGACAGCTCTGCTAAAGCTCTGGCAGTATGACAGCATAACTCGTTCTTTCTCACTCTTTGGAGGCTACAGGTACTTGACTGCACACGTACAACAGTATTGGTGATGGCAAGGCAGAAGGACTGTAGTGGGACAGCACCCACTACAGTCCCCACAGGTGCTCAGTAAAATTCCCCTAGCCGTTTGCATTGTGTTCCTTAAGGGAAGAAAGGATAGAAAAACACAAATTTCATCATAAATTTCATGGAAGATGTGCACCCACATAGAGAGGTGTATGCTTCAGAGCAGGGTCTAGAAAGATGATAGTATCAAGTGTTTCAAGCTCAGTATGCTTTTCGTGTGGATCAGAACATATCCATGAAGTGGAAAATACCCATCATGATAAAGGAGGCAAATTATAATTTACAATTCCACTTCAATTCTGAATAAATTAATAAATACTTTTTTTTTTCCAGTCACATGGCTGGTTCAGGAGGGAGGTTTTCAGTAGATTAGCAGCATCATAATCTTTGTACACCTTTCCACAGGTTATGATTTATATATTAATTTCTGTGGTTATGTATACTATGTCCACTAGAAGTAGCTCCCTATTAATTTTTTGCTTTCAGCTTCTGGAAAATGATGTCTTGTTGACAATATGTGATCTCTGTATAATGTGATGATAGTTCTTCAGTACTCTTCTTGACACCTCCACGTGAATATTCCTTCATTCTATTTTCATGTGAAACTTTGGTGTCAGTTATTAGTCTAGTTTACTGCCAACCCTGGATATGTAAATCTTACTTGTGAAACATCTGTCCTTCATCTCTCACCTGCAGTTAAATAACATGGATCATCTGAAATAACTAAGCTTTCCTTACCTAGTTTATCAACAAAGAGCTGCAATACCATAGAGAGTTAGACAGCCTTTGTACTGTCTTTCAGAACTTCAGTATTAACATAGTTAAATTGTCTTCCTTGGTGGGTTATTATTCCTTTCAGATGTAGATCTGAACAGAAAATGGAAGGAATATAGCCTAGCTCTCACACTGATTTTCTTCTTGAATACTTCATACTCTATAAAAACGAACACTGATGTTCTTTGTGGTGTTCCTACAAGGGGATAAGTACAATTGGGTCATCCAAGAGCACTAGATGGACCATGACATTACCTATTCAAACAGTAGCCTGTGTGTGTTTGCCAGCAAATCCTCTCTGTGCACAACAAACTTACTGTTTTAGCAAGTTACACAAGAGATTTTGTCCTCAGATTTTGTTTAAATGTTTCCTTGAGAAGATTAATTTATTTGTATGAATATTTCTAAAAAGGCCCAAAAAGATACAGAAGATCAACTGTAGAGATGGTCATTGTTAGCAGAAGAACGTGTTATTAACATACTAATCAGCAGGAATATTCCACAAGTGCCCTTCTTGGTACACAAATACACAGTGAGCAGCTGAAACAGCTAAGTGGAAGGGCTATGTTCCTTACCAGGGAGGAGCTGCCTCCTTCTTTTGGCTAAGAGGTATAGTAGGATGTGAATAAAAATACAACTCAAAGGCACCAAACCAGTAAAAGATCAGAGTGGGGCCCTCATCGTCAAGGCTTCTGGAAGATTTTTAAGAAGCATTTTAGAAAATGAAGCTTAGGCAAGAAAAAGTCCATTACCATGTGTAAGGGAATATCATGCAAATCGTGAAAGTGGAGACTTAGTCTCAGGCTAATGCATGTGAAAGCAGCATTATCTTCACCTCACTGCTATCAAACTTCTGGTCTCCTCTCCTCCAAATTTTCATTGGAGAGAAAAAAAAGGTTTTCAACCAGGATAGACACTGCTGCTGCAGCTTCCCAGCTGTAGCACTCCTGTCTTGTCCAGCTCTGATCTCATTTCAGTCAGGCACAGCTCTGCCCCTCCTTACCCACCAAGGCTTTTCATGGTTGCTCCATGTCTTGCCTTCTCCTATGTTCCAGCCTGCCATTGCCCTAGGAGGTGTCTGATAATAAGGAGGAGTATTGCTCCTATGTCTTACAGCAAGATTCCCATCAAACGTCATCGTCAGGGACTGATAAGCTATCACCTGCCTGCAATACACAGAGCAGGACTGTGAGCCAAGGGCCTGCAGATCTCTGCTTTACCTCCCTGCCTGCCCTCCCTACGCTGCTGCTGTGTTGGGAGACCCGGTGGGTGGGCTGAGCCAACGCCTGCGGGCTGCTGTCCCGGGCTCTGCTGTCCCCAGGGCAGCTGCCCCAGCCTGTGAGTCGCAGGGAGGTGGCCAACTGGAGCTGGACTGATGGATGTGCTCGTGAGAACCCTACAGCTGTTAGCCAGCCATTCACCCTTCTCCCTGGTTTCTCTAGCCTTGATATGTTTGGAGCAGCTGGTGGGGGTGCAGAGTGAACAGCTGCAGATTTGTCTTTCTGTTCCATCATGACCAATTCGGGGCGTATTGATCAGAGCAGGACTGGAAGGAGTACACCTTGAGTCCCCTCTCTCTCTCAACTGCCTCAAATCAGAGAGTAACTAAAAAAACCAACTTTTGTTGTTTAAAAGCTGGACTTTAAAAAGCCACATTTGGGGAGGAAAGCATTTCTTTGTCCACTGTGTACCTCTGTGTGAGTATGGGGAGGAATCAAGGGAAAGAAAAAGGTCTGTGAAGAGGGTGGTAGCTTCCAACTGTTTATCTCTAATAGTGGGCTATGGATTATTTGTTGCAGAAGAGTAGCTAGTAACTCTGCTTTTAATAGCTCAGATAATCTGAGTGCACCTTGCTCCCTTCACGTATCTGTTTCAAGGAGAGCATTTTTGAACTATTCGGTCTGTTTTCCACTCATTGTCTTTTGCGACATCTCAGAGAGCATCTTGATGAGCTGCAGGGCTCATAGTTTACAGGTGGAGGATTGCCAGGAAGCCAGGGGCTGCCAGCTCATCTGAGAAATAACGTGAAGCAGCTATCAGACAACTATGGCTTGTAGCGGTACGTTCGCTTATGCTGGTAACCTAGGTGTTCATTAGAGAGTCCTTTTACCTCCTGTATTAAGATCATCATCATTTTTACTAATTTAAAGTACTTCGATGTTGGCTAACTACCTTGAAATCACTTGTAGTTTAAGATAATTGTAAATAAAAATATTTATTTACAACATATAAAATAGATTATAGTTTCAAATATTTATCCCAAAGAAGGAAACAACAAGAAAGAACAACAGCAAAAGCAAAAATAGCTATTACTCTGTTGCTGTTATGGTTTAACCCCAACTGCTCAGCAGCTGAGCACCACACAGCTGCTCACTCACCCTCCCCCCCGCCAAGGGGGATGGAGGAGAGAATTGGGAAAAAAAAAGTAAAACCCGTGGGTTGAGATAAAGACAGTTTAATAGGACAGCAGAGGAAGAAACAATAACAATAATAACAATAATAACAATAACAATAACAATAATAGTATACAAAACAAACTATGCACAATGCAATTGCTCACCACCTGCTGACCGATGCCTAGCCTGTCCCCAAGCAGCAATCGCTGCACCCTGGCTGACTCCCCCCAGTTTATATACTGAGCATGACGCCATACGGTATGGCATAGCCCTTTGGCCAGTCTGGGTCAGCTGTCCTGGCTGTGCCCCCTCCCAGCTGCTTGTGCACCTGGCAGAGCATGGGAAGCTGAAAAGTCCTTGACTGGTGTGAGCGCCACTTAGCAACAACTAAAACATCAGTGTGTTATCAACATTATTCTCAAACTAAATCCAAACCACAGCACTGTACCAGCTACTAGGAAGAAAATTAACTCTATCCCAGCTGAAACCAGGACAGTTGCTAAAAGCTGAAATCTGAAAAACGTCCTTCCTCCTATCCATTGGACTTTCTGTAGAAGATTTCTTGAGCTGTGTAGTCAAGGGCACTGCTTTTTTGCCTTAGGTCTCAGATTGCATTCATCAGATTGCACCCTTTCTGGTGAGGAATACCCCCTTTTAGTGCCCATCTCTTTTTTCTTTTTCCTTTTTTTTTTTTTTTTTTTTTGGAGGTCTGCAGGGGTCCCTCCTTTATGCCTCTCCAAGGTATATTAATGTCACTTATTCAGGATGTAGGTCCTGAACCCGCCTGAGATACAGTGTCTCTTTGGCACATCATAAGCTGTCCACTTTACTCCATAGGTCTATTAGCAGCTTAACTCCGTGGGGAAAATCTTCCTGCCAGCCTTGTCACCCCCAGTCTCACTGTGAAATGGCTGCATCTACAGAGTCATATTTTCCTATCACCTTTTAAACTGATGAACATATTTCATGCCAACAGTTAAGTGGCATTTTTGCACATACCTTATTACCAGGTGTTGACTGAGACCAGGTACAAAGATGTTAAACCACTCTGAGACGAGAATACCTATAGGTTAACTGATAACGTAAGTTAGTCTTTGAAAGACCCTTTTTACTCACTCTTTGACCTGTGCCAACTTTGAGGTATTCTAACTGTGGTTATGCATTTTAGATTGAACCACAGAAAACCAGCTATAACTTGTCTTCTGTATTATGTATGGTATCCTAATCAAAAAGAGAAAAAAGTTAGAGGCACACCTAAAAAAATTCTTAATCTCACAAAGCTTTGGACCTTTCCATATTATTATTGGTATGTCTGTGTGCTAAGCCTTTATAGCTTTTTTCATATGTTTAAAGTCCAGTTTTGAAATTTGTTTCTGATGGTTAAATGCATCCTAATATGAAACTGTCTTTAGCAAACACTCTAAATATGTGTTAGTTTCAGACACTATAATTAGGTTCAGCAAATGCCAACATTTTTTAGCAGATGTGATTATTTTTCTCCTTAAAACATAAGGAACTGAATTCAGTAAACCTATGTTAATGCAACGTTTGATTTACATAGATGGAAGATCCAGAATGACTGATAGTAAACGGTGCTGAGCCCTATCTACTCTTGACTTCAGCCAAGGCCATAAGATTAGACTTAGAGTTGGTGAAAAAAATCCCACTGATTTCTCTCATCAAATTAGCATTAACTACTGTTATGTTGTCCTTGAATTTGACAAAAATATGTTGGTAATGGTAAGGAAAAGTGTTTTTGAAATGACAAAGATATTGAGAAATGGATAAATGCATAGTCTTCATTTAACACCAAGTTCAACAGGAGCATTTGAAAGATGTTATGCAAATTAGTCTTGGTGTGCTATGCATAATTGCTAGTTCTTTTTTCCAAGATAGCTCATTTATGTCATTTTCCAATAATCTTAGGTCATTCACTTTGAAGGGTTTAGCTTTGCTCCCTTTGAAGGCAATGACAGAACCCCTACTGATTTTGAGGTTAAAATCTAAGAATTCTGAAAGAATGGTTTATAGTCAGCACCAATTTGTGTGGCTTTCTTTTTCTAAGAATTTACAGCGTTGAGTGGCAAGCCTTGGAGATTTCAACGTAATGTATTCTGGCTAAAGGGTGAAGGAAATAACTTCTCATGCAGTTTGCCCGCTGCCAGGATGGCAAGGTGCTGAATACCTCTTTTCTTTCTCAAGGAAAACTCTGCTATAAATGAACGTAAAAAGAGCCTTATAAATTGTTTGGAATGATGTGGTTTACCCCACTGGATAGTTCTTCTCTATAGACATGTTTTACCCCATTATGTTTGTGCATTTCTTTTTTGTTACCATCTCAGGTGTTCCTTACTATTTGAAATAAAAGGTAATTACTATTGTATTTCCAAGAAAAGAATATTAGAATAGTAACTACTTTTCTAATACAGTATTTGATTGAAAGAATTAAGTGTTCATTTGAGAGCAAAGAAATTAATCTTCTGTTTGTTATGAACAGCCAGCCATTCCAGTAAGAAAAGAAATGCATTATTCTGTAAGAATAGGTTCCACAGGTTTTCAAATCATTGGGGAATGAAATATAACATGAAGTACATTATTATAAAATAGAAAACCTGGGTTCCAGCTATGTGAATTTTCACTAAATTTAGATAGTGTGCTCACGTTTATTGCTGCTCTAGTGGTATGTGCAGTAACTGTACAAAGCTGCCTTACTCTTTGCTTGTTCACGTGTAAATCAGCTGCTCACTGAGTTGCGGAATTTTGTCTTTATTTTTCATGTTTGTACAAAATACAGATATCTGACCTGAATGTTTCATTTATTTCTGCTTGAAGGAACTGATTATCAGGGCATCTTGTATTTATTGATTAATCCTCAGCACTCTCCACACCATTCTCGGTCTGTTTGGGGAATCACACCATTCTCGGTCTGTTTGGGGAATCCTCCCTTTTCTGTTCTTACTCACTGGCATCTCAGCTGTGACCTGTCCATTGCCTACGTGGGAGAAGTTCTTTTCCACCATCTTCCTGACTGCCTTTGTTTCTAGCCTCACTGACTGCCCTTAATTTGACCTCAGATAATTTTATTAAAATTATATTGTTTTACTGCTTTCTCAGTGTTGCTTGGACATCCCTATAAATCAGTGACTTTAAAAGTCATCTTAGTGTGCCTCTAATTCCTAGCTTCTTTATATACCCCTCTCCTTCCCCTAACAGCTGCCTAATTCTTGTCAGCTCCTTGTTTATTCTCTGCTAATTTGAGAATGAGATGTAATTCTATTATGTTCATGCTGAGTGCAGTAAATTCTGCATCTCTCTCTTGTTCACTGTGTTTATGTACTTGTCCATGTCATCTTCAAGCTATATCATGTCAAAAGTTCTTATCATCATACCTTTTGATTTGATTATCATTCTCATCAATTCAGACTCTCACCTGGTCTCTGTGGTCAGAATGATGAATTCCTTAAGTGTTGATGCAGACAAAGGAAAAATAGGAAATAAATAAATAAATACGGCCATCAGAGCCTGGAGAACGTGCACAATCAGAGTGACCGTCCCAGCTGTGTGTTGCTACACTGCACATCTGGCAGAATTGTCATTTTATTAAAAGTGACATTTATTTTTCCATGCCTTGCACGCCTTCCCTCCCTAAGTCCCATTTCTGCTCTGTGCTTCATTCATAAGAAAAAATTGGGATCCAAGTATGCATTAACAAGTTGTGCTGAGTTATATGAAGAATGGAGTGCAGGAAGGCTCTGAAAAAGAAACAATATCATATTTAGCATGAGATAAAAATGACAGTAGAAAGATCAGAAAATAAAATAGGTCTTGGGTTGCCCTTTTTGCCTATTTTTTGTGTTTGCTTTTCAGATTGCCTTTTATATAATTTAATAATATCCTATTTTGATTACAGTGTTTATATTGAAAATGTTATGTACATTATAATTGTCAGTACAATAAAAGCTGTCCATTATTCATCTTGTACCTACAGAACTCCTCTCAGTATCTAGTAATTTCAATTAAAACTTAGATTTATTCTGTTCTTGGTCTATAGCACTTGCATACAGTGGAAATGTTTTGGTTTGGCTTTTTTTTTTTTTTTTTAATGTCATGATTGGCTAATTTAAAATACTGTCGCTTCACCACCCCTTACAAATCTTCCACATCAATTCTTTCTTTTTTTTTTTTTTTTCCTTTGGAACACCTAGTATTAGAGTTATCTTTGAGATTACCAATTGCCACACCATCCTCTGTGCTGTCATACAGTCCCAGAAGAGTCTGATTCTGTCATTTCCTTCTTCAGCTTTTTCAGCTGCCCAGGTTATTTTTTCCTAAATTAGGAACCCTACTATCTTAACAACTTCTGCAGTCCTTTCAAATTTTCTCTATTTATACTTCAAGATTTACATTGTTGTAGTATCATTTGCCTCGACAAAGGATACACAAACTCCTCTGTTGTATTCTTGGCTTTTTATCCATCCTCTAGTGCGGTCATTATTTGTCTCCTGGTTTTAAAACTATCAAACCAATTAGAAGAGAAAAAAAACAGGGATACAATGCAGTGATTTGTGGCATTTGCTAATTATCAGGATGATAACAATACACTTTTCATGTTGAACTAAATTGTTGTCTTTGTCTATTTCTTTCCTGAATATTATGAACTTTAAAAAAATCTATCTGATAATACAATAACCCTTTACATGGAAATTCATGGTTGTTTTTTCATTTTTTCTTGTGTCTGGTGGTTGTGGTGGCTGTCATGTTTTTCTGCTTATCATTTTAACATATGTCTTGATAGTTTCTTTTCAGTCTCGTAAGGGGTTTTTCATATAAAAAGTCTTCAGCCCCTCTCTGTAACATCCTTACATCAAATCTAGTAAGAAATCTAATTTAAAAAAACATGTACACAGATCGTGATGAAGAAATTAATTATCGAGTCACTGCCAGTACCAAAGATAGGACTAGCCATATGAGACCATTGGGATTTCTTTCTTGTATTTGGCCTTGTTATTACTCTGTTCTGGGCTCTCCCACCACAAGTGATAGCTTCTTCATCTTGTCCGCTTAAGGAACTGCTAAAGAGGTCTACACACAGCCTAAAAATGGTCATTTTGGATGTGGGAGGAAGCAAATAGTACTCTCAAACTGCACATAACTTCTACCGGTAATTTTGCAAACTGGATAATAATGTCCTGTGGTTTTAATCTACTGTTTCCAATCCATTAAAAAATAATTATGGATTAGTCCACCCATATACATTCAGTTATAACAGTAAATGGAGAAGAAGAAAAAGGCTTTTTTCACTTTTCTTATATTCTTATACCATCCAGTTGTAGAGGAATGGGAGGAAGATTGCCTACTTTCTGAAAAGTCAAGACATTTTCAGTGAAATGGGAAAGGAGGAAAGTGTGCAAAGGTTGGAGGAAGAAACGAGGAAAAGTCATCTCATTCTCTAGGGGTCAACCACGCTCTGAGTGATTGATTGAGTGATTAGATTTGGTTTGTTGCTGCTATCTATGGAGCAAACCTCGCATCCATCTTACAGGCCAGTTCATCTGAAAATTTATTTGGAAAAACTGCTGTGTTTTGTTCTGCTGTGATGCATGTAGAGAAAATTAGTATAGAGTCCTTCTTGCTAAGTATCTACATCTGCTATGGCTCATCCCTAGCTTCCTGGTGAGCATACAACTACCAGATGTTATCTGAAGAGTGGCTTGTTGGCAGCTGGATAGCATGGCCAAGGATTGATTGCTAAGCAGTATCTCTTGTCAAAATATATGAGCAATGTTAACGTTACTCTGCATTCCATTTTTTTTGTCTGCAGTCTTAAACCCATAAGTAATGCAATGAAATTGTAACATCTGAAGGAATATAGCAAGCTTTGTTGCACTGAATGAAAATGGCATAAACAGGGAGCATCTGTCATGTTTTTAAAGCCAGTAGTTATGGTGTTTTTCTCATTGTTCAAATTGCTTTCAGATAGTTCTGCATTTCTCCATCAAATCTTACAGTTATATGTGAATTATAAAATACTACGATGATAAAAATATTAGATGTTCAGTTGTTTGCGACACCAGAAGATACTGGAAAAGTAACAAAATATTTACATTACATGAATACAATACAGCATGTCAGTTCTTGGCAGCAAGACCTTATTTTAAGCAGTGTTTTTGTTTGCTAGGTTATTGTAGGAAACATTTCATAGGTGCTTTTACTACAACAAGCTTTGAGCCTTGGAAATTGAGATATGGAAGCAGTGTCTACTCTGAGATGATGATCTGTAAATGTGTGTTTATCTTAAGACAAATAGCTATCCTAGTGATGGCTGATCAGTTCCAACATTCTGTTTAAAAGGTCTGTAATTTCATTGAATGCTGGATTTGTACAGAGCATGAAAGTGGCTGTTTTCTTTCTACAGGGAGAGGTGTCAAGGAATTCTTCCAGAACAGCTAAATGTATCTTGTTTTCTGACCTTGATTCTATTTTATCTCTATTTTTGGTAAGCTGGACAAAATCATATACATTAATATTACGTATTTTATCAGTAGGTTTAATACCAGCTCAGTCTTTGTCCCCCAGTCCAAGTATGCTTGTGCCTCTTTGTAGCTTTAAACACTGGCGTAGTCTTCTTGAAACCAGTGGGGCTGTAAGTGAAAACATGCCCGTGTTCCCTAATGTTCAGAGAAAGCAGTTTTACAAAGCACTTAGGGCTTGTCCAGGTATACTTTCATAGTTTACATGGTCAGATTTTAAGTGTTGTTTATATCTTTTGGTTTTTTTTTTTTTTTCAGAATTCCTTTTTCATTGCTGGAGCTCAGTCAGAAGAAAATACCTAACATGACTAATATCCCTTTTCTCGTGAATAAGCAAATTGTACAATTTGCTTTGTAAAATCACTGACAACAAAATATTCCCTCCTTTGGGCTCCTCTCAGAAACCTAAATCTTTCTTTTTGTTCTCACGACTGAAATCTTTGTTTGTGATATGGACATCCACCACCATGAGTACTGCAATTTCTTCTCTGTCTGTTTTTTCTCTACTTTCCAGCCTAGCAAACAATTGCAGTGGAAATCATGTGTCTTTCCAACAAGTGGACCAGATTTCATCCTCTTCAGTATTCCTATTCTGGCTTCCTTTGGCCTCAAGTTTAGCTGCCACGTCCCCTCAAGGTTCATCCTGTCTCTGCACTCGCAGTTATTCCTTGTTCTCATTTCTCTTCATTCTCCATTTCATGCCACTTATTCTGCCTATTGTTTTTATTCTACCATTTCTCTGGGACCTTTCCTCCCTCCTCATTTTTGTGCTGCTTTAATGCTGCCCTTCAACATGTGTCAGAACTTCCTGCTGACAGCAATAGACAATGCTGTTTTCTTTCCATTTAAACTTTCACTTCTTCTGCAAAGCCCACTAATGATAATTACCCATGTAATAAAACTAAATATTTTATATAATTTTTTTTTAAAAAGCACATGTGATATTCTAAAATGAAAGGCCTTTTGAGGTAGCCATCTGCCAGGTGTCACCCCTTGAAAAGTTGGTGCCTTTCTTTCATTAACCTGCAGGCTGTCATTCATACTTGAGCAGCCAACCACACATTTTTGGCATGGACTCCCAGAGAAGGAGAGAGAGCACTGTGCCCTGCTGCAGGTGTGTACATGCCACCCCACGGACTTGCACAGTCCAAAGATCCAGCCAGCTACAGTGTAGCATTGCAGACACTCCCTTGTCAAACAGCCCCGTGTGTTTCGCTGCTTACATGGACTAGTGCATGTTAGGAGAGAAGAAATTGGAGACATGTTGGCCATATAGACAGCAGCTCTGTTCCCAGTTAGTCTGATGTAAAAATGAAGTCAACAGCTTGCAACATTCAAGAGTCTGTCCTCTACCTTGATACACACTGTAAGGGACTATAGAATCATAGAATCATAGAATAGTTTGGGTTGGAAGGGACCTTTAAAGGTCATCTGGTCCAACCCCCCTGCAATAAGTAGGGACATCTTCAACTAGACCAGATCGCTCAAAGCCTCATCCAACCTGGCCTTGAACACTTCCAGGGAGGGGGCATCCACAACTTCTCTGGGCAACCTGTTCCAGTGTCTCGCCACCCTCATTGTAAAAATGTCTTCCTTATATCTACTCTAAATCTACCCTCTTTTAGTTTAAAACCATTACCCCTTGTCCCGTCACAGGAGGCCCTGCTAAAAAGTTTGTTCCCATCTTTCTTATAAGCCCCCTTTAAGTATTGAAAGGCCCCAATAGGGCCTCCCCAGAGCCTTCTCTTCTCCAGGCTGAACAACCCCAACTCTCTCAGCCTTTCTTCATAGGAGAGGTGTTTCATCCTTCTAATCATTTTTTTCATGGCCCTCCTCTGGACCCGCTCCAACAGGTCCATGTCCTTCCTGCGCTGAGGACCCCAGAGCTGGATGCAGTACTCCAGGTGGGGTCTCACCAGAGCAGAGTAGAGGGGCAGAATCACCTCCCTCGACCTGCTGGCCATGCTTCTTTTGATGCAGCCCAGGATACGGTTGGCTTTCTGGGCTGTGAGTGCACATTTCCAGCTCATGTCCACCTTTTCATCTCCCAGTACCCCCAAGTCCTCCTCTGGGCTGCTGTCAATCCCTTCATCCGCCAGCCTGTATTGATACTGGGAGTTGCCCCGACCCAGGTGCAGGACCTTGCATTTGGCCTTGTTGAATTCTCTCTCATTCCTTGCAGGATGGAGTATGCAGTCTAACTTGTCACATAAATGCTACCAAGCTCCATCATCCCTAGTTTTCACTATGGCAAGTCAATAGATAAACACATATATTATGATCTGAAATGAGACAGGCCCAAATACTTTTTCTCCACATTTTGTTCAAGCCAACATCAGAAATGCTTCCTCTTCCTTTTATCTCTGTCTTCAGAAAAGCATCCTTTGTCCATTAATCCTGTTCGCCAGTGGTTACTGAGAGTCCTTGGTGGACTTACCTAGTGGGTTGGTGGAAACATGATGTTATTAGACATGGCAGTCTGTCTGCCTGACAGTACCACCAGAGATGAACCTGTCAGGAATGTCTCCGCCAAAAAATATTGCTCAAAGGGCTTTTTGTCACATTACTTGACACTTGCTCATGAACTATGACTAACATTGCCTCTTAAAACACTCTGTATGTTTATTTTATAAGCCATATGGCTCAAACTGGCCTAGTGTTGTATAGGTGTGAAAGTCTGGATAGATTTAATTACTTTGGACTTCTGAGCTTTACAGTAGAAAGTTTCCATGGTAATGTAATTACTGTATTATGTTTTATATAATTTATCTCTATTTCCCCTGGTTATTTCTAGATTTTTTTTTTCTCTTTCTTTTGAAAAATGATGTTTTCAGGAAAAAAAAACACCTAAATAATTAGTTCTGCAAAACTATTATTGTGTATATTATACCTAAAACCAGATTTGAAATATGTGGCTGTTAGGAGCTGAGAGATTTCACCTAAGGGTTTTGCTAATGGATCACTGGAAGCCTGTGAATATATATCTTGTGGGAACTTTGCAGAATAGTTAATAGAATCTGAATTAGTAATCCTCACTAATGAGTTAGTCCCTTTTCCCTTGTCATCCTTTTAACGCTTTGTAGCTCTTAAAAATGGTATGTATACAAAATAGTAGGTGAGAACCTTTCAGGCAAATAAAAGATTTAAATATGGCTGGGCTATCAGTTTCCCTTTACAAGAGCTCTCACTCAGTGAAGTGATGACTATGGTAAGCACGACACATGATAAGCAAATGGAAATCTTCTCTGAGTGCAGTTTTCTTAAATTATTATTTGATTTTATAAAAATATTTTACGGTAGTTCTGTAGGTTTCTCGAAGTAGTAACCAAATTCCTAGGAGACTGTTCTTGGAAAAGTAATGCAGGAATTGTGCTCAGAGGATGATGCAGCCTGGGTGTTTAAAATACAATGCAGGTCTGCCTTTTGTGTGCCCTTAATCTGAAACCGGGTAATGTGTCAGTATACATTGACTTGTTATTCCACGGTCTGATAAATAATTGTATGGACTTGTTCTTAGTGATGTGTTTTCTTAGACATTTTCTCTTACAATCAGTGATTAAAATATCATTAGATAACATGCACATAATCATGATATAAACCATGCAGAGCTTGCCGTTCCTTTCTTCTGACATAAATATTTCATCTGTGAAAAAGATGCAATGTAATACAAAGAAATGACAAAACAACAACATATCAAGGAATGTACACACAAGCTTTTTTCTTAGCTCAATTTGAAAGAACCCATGCATAAACCAGGAGAGTCTGAAGACGGCTGTGAGCTCTATCCTGATTTTTACCTTACAACATGCTGAAAAATGATCTATGATGCTAAAAGGTGGTTATTTTTGGCAACCTGTATCCATTTCCTATTCACACAGCAACTGGTGGCAACTAAAAATAATCCTGGTTTAGTACCAGTTAAGAATCTGGTCACATTTGGCACACGAACAACATGTACAAATGAAATTTAAGATCCCTTGCTCTGCTATTTCATTCGAGCCCACTCATCAAGCTTAGTTTGCTGCCATTTGAAAGCTATTGAAAAGCCATTAACTGGCAGGACTGTGAGAGCCGCAGTGCAGCAGCACACCTCAGTGCTGGAAGAATGTGGCTGCAAGTGCACACCAATTAAATCTTTCTATTCCTGGGGATGTGGGATTAGGAGCAGTGTCAATCAATTGTGCTACAATAGCACGTGCAGTAGTCATGGTTCAAGACGCACAGAGGTTTATCATAACTCCAGCAGTCGGGTGAGGATGACTTGGAAGGCTCTGCAAGATCCTGGCACAGAAACTACATTAAATAATGTATTCTGAGGTATACTGGTTACCTGAGGAAGGGCTCTAAATAATGCATTTTCTGAGCATGACAGTTGTAGCAGAAGAGAATGCTGAAACCTGTAGCAAGACTGCAGCCTGAGATGAAAGAATGTCTCATTATCATTTTATCAAATGCTGTAAGTAACAAAATGGTTATTTTGATTTTAAAACTGTGTTTTTATTTTCTGAGGTGTGTCTTTTCAATGCATATGCAAAAAGTCGAAGGCAGATGCTGCATGATGTCAACGTGGTAGTCGGGAAGGGGAGTTGTTACTTTGCATGTGAATATGCAGGCAGAGCACAGTGTTTCTTTTTCTCCTCTGTTCAGAGGCAAGTTCATTGTGTGTGTGATAAAGCTCTCATTCTGAAGTTCATACTGATCAGCTTTTAAAACTTTTGTTTAAATTAATCACCGAAAAAAATAATATCCAAAAAGAAGAAACATGTCATTGATAGCATTATGTTAAAGACGCCTGTAAGGACAACCTCGGACATGGCTCTTACCCTTTACAGGGGTAATACAAATGAGAATAGCTTCATAATTATGAGCACATCTCATCATCTATTGTAGATCAAATGCTTGTATCCTCTCTTTATCAGAATATTTAGCTATATGGTATGACAGACTTAAAAAATGATAATGAACTTTTAACCTTGAATCATGAAAGCTGCCTCCTTAAAGACTGAAATTAGGCTCTATGCTAAATGTATTGATTCAATGCAGAGCAAATTCCTAGCAGCGTGGTGGGTTTTTTTTTGGGGGGGGGTCTGCCTATCAAGGCTGCTTGTCTTCCTAGCTGCACATTTTTTGAGCTTTTTGGGTTTGCCTTTTAAAGCATCCAGGGGCTGAGTGGAAATTGCTGGTTTTACATCAGATAAATGAATTATTGTTTAGATACTTGTTTTGGACAGCCAGTAGTAGTTTGTGAGCCATGGAGATATTTTTTACTGCAGGACTTGGAAAACTTCAGACTTCTAGTGATTATGTCACTGTTTTTACATGACAAATAGGAGATTGCTGTGAAAGGTCTTCTCTCCAGATTGTGGTCTTTGATGGCTTAAGTGTACCAAGGACATTTCTGAAACTATTTTTAAAATACTGTGTTACGGTTAAGAAACGAGTAATGTGGTTCTTTGATGTTTTAACATGAGATTAAGGTGCCCTGGAAGTATTTTAGTAATGCAAGGAAAAATGATTTATGAGGGTTTCCCCTTGTCTAGATTCAATGGGACTTGTGTATGGAACTGCTTTTAATACTGGTGGGAGTTACAAGCCTAAATTCCCTGTTCATGCAGAGAAGCACAGATTAGTTTTACTGCATAGTTTTAAAGGTGCATTCTAAGAATAAGTCTTTGAGCTTGTCATGAGATTTGATAAATGCAAATGAGAAATTTGTGGCATAATAACTATCTTGAAGATGTCAGAAAAGTATTGTTCAGTTTTTATTCACTTTGGAATTACTTTCTTAAAGTGAAACTGTAGCGAATATATATGGGCATATGCGTGTTCAATAGCATATTAAATACGTAACTTTACAATGAAACTATAGGTTCCTTAATTGGAAAGAGATGAGGATGACCGTGATGTTCTCTCATAAAAAGGAAGCGAATGATGACTACTTGGGGTGTTCATTGCATTGGTTAGAGGGCAGGGATGAAGGACTAAAACACAGCAGAGGGAAAGGTGAATGTACAGCATTAGTTCTGGCAATATTATTTGTTTCTTCTTTTCCAAATTTGGAATTTTGCAGCTAGTGATTTCTCACTAAATCAGGGCATTTTACCACACAGCACTTTTCCTTCCAAATAGTGTCCTCTAGCAGACAATGGGTGCTGGCTGGAGCCTGCCAGAAGGGCTTTTTACTGCCTATGCTTCTCCATACAGAATTGGCAAAAATGCTTCCATCTCCACTTGTGATTAGTGAAGGAGAAACACTTCCTCTGTCATCCTCCCTTGAGTGTTACCATTTGACTTAACATGCCAATAGTGTTGCTGATGCTTGTGTTTGGCAGACAGCTGGGATCAAATATGGGCCAGGGCTGTGTGCAGGGTGGCAGCACCAATGATGTTCTGAGATTTGCTGAGAGCAGCTGAACCTCACAGGGTTTGGGATGTGACTCTTCACACCCCGCTTTGTTTTGAATCCATTTCACCGATGATTTCTGTATCAGAAGGTCATTGAACCAGAGGAAGTGTGTTTGCAGAGCACTGTCTCTTGGTCTACTTTGGGGAGAGGGGAAGTATCTAAAAGATATAAATTAATGGCACTTTAAAGCTAGTATTTTATTAACTGTAGTGCTATGTGTCTGGCTTTTGCATGTGTTTGCATTTTGTTTTTTTAGTCTCTGCAGAGATTAAGTGTGGAGATCTGAGCTGAGAAGGGCTATAGCTATTCTCCTATGGCGTTAGTACAATTTTACTAATATTTCATTTTTTCAGTGTATTGCTCCCACTAGGAGGCTGTGAAAACGAGTTATACTATCACCATCTTCTCATAGGATCTTTCAGGTTGGAAAGATCCAACCTTGGGAGGTCTTCAGTCCACCCTCCTGCTCTAAGCAGGGTCAGCTGCATGGTCAGACCGGATTGTCTGGGGCCATGCCCAGTGAGGTCTTTCATCCCAGTTAATACTCTGGAATAGGGCCTGCTGCAGCCATCGTGTTGTCTTCAGCTGGCACCTGCAGCATTTAAAACACAAGCTGTATGTGTGTCTGCCTGTTTGAGCAGTTCATGTTGTCACTACTAGTGTCCATCTCCTTTTTGCAGCCAAGTATCATTGGTGCCGAGAGCTGTCCCTCTGTGCCAGTAGCTTCTCCTTGGCAATCAGCTAGCGTAAGCTATTTAGAAGAGAGAACAGTGGTACGTAGGAGAGTACCACATGTTATCTGCCAGATGCTGGCTGCCATTTTATCTCGATGATTTGTGTGACAGACTGTACAAATTAATGTAATTTTGCAAATTAAGCAGCACCTTGCTGCTATCTTCTCTCCCTTGTATATCTAGTTATGATATAAATATCATCATTTACATGTTATGGCTGTGGTTTTCCACCTGTGCTCTGGACTTCCTCTGAGGGATCTGCAGAAGTAACTAAGAAAAAGAGTGCTTTAGTCAGGAGGCTTAAATTCATTACTCAAGAGTCTGATTTCCACTGCAAATGCTGCAGAGGTGCATAAATGCAAACAGAATTAAAACCTTGTTAAGGAGTTATAGTCACACCAGCTGAAAGTCTGAGCCAAGTGAATTTATCCAAATATTAGGATCATCAAATCTGAACATCAGAGTCTACTTCTATTCTTTCTGGATTATCTCTGTTTCAGATTCCTTTATCTCCTTTGTATGAATTATGAAACACTGAATTGTGCTTTGTTACAGACCAATGCTTACAGAAATCTGGGATGGAAATACTAATTATTGTTTACTACTAATTGTTTATTGGTGAATTTAATTCAGGATTTGAAACAAGTTATAAAAGAGATAAAATAATTCTCTCCAACATCTAGCCCTTATTACCTTCAGCATCTGAATCCATGGCAAGGATTGTCCCTGAAGAAAATTAATTAGAGTAGAAGATGCACTGAAAGATTTGGCCTTTAAATTTTGCTGTATCCTCTTCAGATATCTTGTAGTCTGTACTGATGTATTCCTTCTTTTTGCTGCCTCCAGATCATAGTATTTAAAAAATCGATATACTACAGGGGTCTTTCCTTACATCAAGAAAAATTCAGTGTTGACTTTAGTCTGTAATGCCAGAGACCTTAATCATATACTTTGGCTTGAAAGGCCAAAGCCAGCAGTAATGTACTTACAGATGTCATCTTGAGTATTTTTCACGCTAAGTCACAGAGTATTTGATAACAAAATTACCATCACTTTTATGAATGAAAGAAGAGTAAATTCTGTGGATTGTTGTTATAATTTCCATTTTATTTAACTTTACCCCACTTTTACATAGCTTACCATTTCAATGCATTTTCTGTTTCAATTAACCACTAGAACTCTCATCATAGTTGGATGAGCATTTCACCTATGGTTGTGTCTGTCCCTTTTCACCAGGGTTATGGGACAGACTGCATTAGCACCTTCCAGGATTCTTCGGAGGAAAGAGTCATATTATCCCAAACTCTCGTTTAGCGCTTTAAATTCAACCTGTGTGGCTTTCCCAAGGGATTCAGCCATTCTCACATCACCCAGAGTCTTCTGAGGCTCCAGGCATGTGCCACAGAGATAGTTCTACCTGTGCCTTATGCAGCTTGGAAAGGGGTGAGGGAAGATGTGATATGATACATTAGTTTTAGTTTACAGATGATGGGGACTTGAACTTGATTCTCCCATGGACAAAGAGGCAATACTGTGGGTGAAACATGTGATACCTTCGTGTCAGATTTCTTACTGTGAGACAGCCTGTGAAAATATCATCTGTGTTTCAATAGAGTGAGTTGCTGTAGCTTAGACCGAATAAGAAGAGAAGAGGAGCCTGAAAAGAAAAATTGGAGCCCCCTAGCTGGTCTGCGAGACCTGAACCCTTTGCCTCTATGGCGGCAAGTGATATCTGATGACCCAAGTACCAGTGACACATAGGTACTCTGTCACACTGAACAGTTAGTGATGCGAGAGAACTAGGACAGTCTTCAAAGTGTTTTCGCCTTCCCATGAACAGGATTTATTCTGTTCCAGGGTTGGGCAGGAGGTGGTATTCATTAATATAGCCCATTTTGTGGTGTCCCAGAGAATTCTCATGTCCTCTTGGGAATGTCCTCTGCCATCGATGAGGAGCTCAAGGCACAAAAAAATAAAAATTATGCAGCTGGTAGGAAGGAGAGCTGTAAATAGAAGCAGCAGGTCTGTACCAGTTCTTATTCAACAGCCATCCCTTTAGTTTAGGTTGATATTTCATGATGGTGTCAACGAACTCTTGTGTCATGGTTTATTTCTGCAGTAACACAGATAAGTACAACATGGCTGCAGGGAAAACTTCCTTTTCCTTGTACATGCTTATGACACTGTGACCTATGGCATAAGGTTAAGATTATTACTGAAATTAGATGCCTAGCATGATTGGGAGACCCTGTCTGCAGAAAATGATGCTGGGAGGAAGAGGCAGGAGTCATCTTCCCTGAGAGTCCAGAAAGAGCTACAGGAGCAGCTATGTGTGACAAGCCACTGCTTGGGAGTTTTTAGATCCTGTGAAGATGCATAAATCAATTCTGGGGGAATAAAGAGATTTTGATGAAAGGTATTTGAGAAGCTTATACTGTAAAATACAGAAAAGAAATGCTAATACAATATGCAGTGTTTCTTATTCCATTTTGACAGACTGAATCTGAGTCTGATGTATCAGTGATATACAATGCAGACTTTTTTTAAAAAAGTTTTGTCAGTATGATAATTCAGATGTCATGAAGAATATCTGAAAAATTAGGTAAAACTGCTTTTTAATTCTGCGGTCAAGAACAAATGGTTTTTATCTTACAAACCTAGATTGATTGATTGATTGATTGATTGATTTTTATTTATTTTTATTCTCCAATTTCTGGCTTCATGTGACAACAACAGAAACTCATCATTATTTTTTTAATTTGAACTAATTTTCTACCTTGCCTAAATATCAAAAAGTTAGAAATCATGACACTGGATGCCAGAAAAGAGGTAAAAAGAACCTTTAATTTAATATCTGTATTTAGACATAGTAAGTGATATTTAGAAAAATATATTTTGGGCTGGCAGTAGCCCAATTATCTTTGCACTTTTGTAATACTGGTCATCTAATAATTTGACAAGTGTGCCTCCAAGTAAATAAAACTTTCCTAACAGTAACAACTGACAACTTTCCTAACAGTAACAACTGCTTAGAATAGCATTTGGAAATTATATTAAGATGAAGATTTATATTGAATTGGTATTTGGAAAAATACATTTTGAAATGACAGCAAGAGGAACAATGTTAACTTGGACAATTGAAGGCTACAATATATCCAGCTTTGTATTCAACTAAAAATAGGTTCTATTTATAACATTTTTTATGGAATTTACAGTCATCCCCAAAATAATTTTTATGTCATCATTTTGTTTCACACTGTAAAAAATCTGTCATGAAAGAGAAGCATCAGCATTTTCTGTGAAAACTTTACTGTGAACTTGTGAGGAAATTATAAAGAAATCTCTTGTATTTTTGGTATTTGGAGTGCTTTTTCCTCTGATATAGTGATTCTACTGACAGCAAAGAAATCTAGCCACCCTGAAAATAAGATGAAAGAAGATTGTAAAGGTCAAAGTATCATATTTTCTCACCATACTGGCACAGCATGCATGAAGCTTCAGAATTCTGATATTACATTTTTGAGAAGATTGCTGCAAGAACAGAGAACAGCAAAAAAAACCCCAAACCTCTCTGTTTCCACCTGTGAAACTGTAGCAATATAGCCACTTTTCCTCACAAAGTTTGTGGAAATTTTGAGGCTAAGGAACATGTGCACGGTTGGTAAGTTGTAAAACCAAAGAGAAAATATTTGTAGATAATGAAATTAGCACCTGCATCAAGGTTGCCACAGTATAAACATGATTATTTTAAAGCATGTAAAATTTTAAGTTGAAGTAATTCTAATTTGTTCTTAAACAAATGGAAATCAATTAAGTCAACAGAATTTTAGTTTGATTGGGAACAAATAAAGAGTTGTCCTAATGCAAATTTTTTACTATATCATAAAGGAGCACCACTGATTTTAAAGATTAAATCTAAAATTAAATTAAATTAAAATTGATTGTTTATTAAAAAGTGTATTTTCCATTTGTTTGTTTTCAAGCAACTGCCTTCAGTGCAAACAACAGCAAAATAAGACCTGCTAAAAGAAATCTTCAAGTTCTAGTATTTTGACTACTGGACATACCCTCAGGTAACAGATGACATGGGTCAATCTGTTATAACCTGCAGAAACACAAATGCAAGAAGTATCACCAAATCTGTTTTCCTTGCCAGTGCCATTCTTGAACACAGAAAGACAACTGTCCCTGTCAAGCTCCCCCGTGTGTAAGGTGATTCAGAGAGCTGGGATGTAGTCCATTTTAATCTCTTTTTGGCCAGCAAAAATGGGACCTGGCAAGGAGTGTGGAGAGGAGGGCACAGTGCAGAAATGGAAAAGCATTTGATCGTTTATTACTAGGTTTTTACCCAGCTAGAATACAGACGTTCCTGTAGGGTTTCCCCTTGGAAATGTGCTTTACTGTTTTTTGCTTCATAGCTGATTTTAAAACAAAAAATGTTATTCTTGGGAAGAAGGAGTATGTGGAGTCTGGCATTGTTGGCCATAAATCCCATTACGAATGTCTCTCTGTGCGGTATGACTTTTCAGAAGAGATCGAAATGATATTCAGAGCATGTAGACAGGCAATAGATCTGGGCCATACCACCTCAGGCTGGTGGAGTCCTGCTGTGGTCCCATTTGATGCAAATCCTGTTATGAAGTATGGCGTATAAAATATACATGGGACCTTGTAAAGACATCTACAGAAAATAGAGCGATTTATTAAGGTTGTATTTTGAAAGCTAATCGATGGCTTTCAAATGGGATCCTTTTACTATACAAGGAATCAAACCTTTCTCCTGTAAAGGTTTTGTAAATGTTGACATCTAAGCTGAGGAGAAGGAAGGAGGGAGACAGGCATGTATAAATTGCCCCTTTTTTCAGTCTTCGTGGAAAGAGTAGTATTGTTGTCTTTAGATTGCTTATTGCAGGAGGCTTTAAGAAAATATATGAAAACAATGTATCGCTTACTCAGCACTCAGTTTATGTGAAACAGGAGAAATTTTATATTCAGATTGCAGATGAAATTAATACCTTGCTTTTCAGGTGCTTTGCTTTGGACACAATTATTTGATTTTGTTAGCTAGCAATGTTAGTTACAGAAGTGGTATGTGTAAATCACATAGACAGTTGTGAAAAGTAAAGCTCTTAAGGCAATCTAAATGACATACTTAATTCCTCCTAATCACCAATGAATATATAGATTTATTGTGTCTTTGAGAGACACTTTTTCTGTCTTGTGAGCAGTAATGTTGGAGCTGCAATAATAATTTCTGTTTGATTTCTACTTCAGTTTCTTCAATAGCTTTGAAACATTTTTTATGTTTGTTTAGTTATTTTGTCAGTGAAGGAACTTGAAGTTTCAGTTAGACTAGGAGTCCATCCATTGACACTATGCTTTTTTTCAGTTTGTCAGATGAGATGAAACTGTTCAGTTTACTCTTCTTCTTCCTCTTCTTCAGACAAATGATCAACCCCATTTCCCCATTTTAACTTAACCCAGAAGTGATATTGCTATGCATGTTCACAAGCAAATGTAATAGTGATTCTCTGCGCTTTTTTTTTTTCTTATATGTGCCCACACAGCTGTGCTATAGTATTATGTGATCATGAGTACAATGCTAGATGGTAGATGTGGAAGGTGACCTTAACAGACTATTGTAAACTCCGTTGTCAGGACAGCTGCTCAGCCTGCTTTCATTTTCACTTATCCATGAAGATCCAGATCAGACTAGCAACTGCCCTTGCTATTCTAACCATAGCCCAGGCTTACCTAGGACATACCCAATAACCATTCCCCCAGTGCAAGGGAGAGAAGTCTTTCAGATGCCAATGGTGTAGCTCTACATACCAGAAATTTTCCTCGGTTACTTCTCCACTTTACTGGAGAGTTGTCTTTACAGAACTTTGCAGGGCCATCTGGAGGTGCCAGAGCTGAGTGAGTGAGCTGCCCTGAGTGCCAGAAACATTGGACTGGCATGCCCACGTTGGTGCTTTTGTGTGGCTATCCACCCAGTATACTGAACAAGGAATCTTGTGGTCTTACCTGTTAATCTCATTCATGTGTGTTATTTTTATCTTGGTACTCTGCCTAAATTTACACTATATTAAATTCATTTTATTGTTCCAAATTCCATTCCTTTTTATGCTATATAACCTTTCTTTTTCCCTTTCACCCTTCAAATTTCTGTTAACTTGTCTCTCCTTAGTCACTGCTTAGCTAAGCTATGCATATTTAATTCTTTTCATCTTTCCTCGTAAATCAGTCCCTCAGGCCTCAGAACCATTTGTGGTAGTTTCTTTTGAACTGCTCCAATTTGACTGTCTAGAATTGAATGCAATATTCCAGATAAGTTGCCTTTTTGCAGAAAGGAGGAGAGCCTGTTTTCAATCCTTTTGCTATTTGAAAACTGAGATAGCAGTCCCTTGATGTACACTGAACAGTGACCAAAGGCCTACATATTAGCTGTGCTGCAGAATTTTTGTTAGCTCCACTGTACTGTAAACTAGTTTTCCATCTGCTTTTACTTCACAGTAATCTCTGTAAATGATTAGATTGCGTGTAGAACCACAGTCCTCTTGGCACAGGATTTCCTTTCGTGTGTGCTTGCCAGTCCTTATGTTTAGGTCTATGAACCACTGTTTCCCTTTTGGCTTTTGACTCTCTGTAATGTATGATACTGAATATCCTCTTTGTCTTAACCCACATATACCTTTTTCTTTGTGGTTTGTTTTTTTTTTTGTTTTTTTTTTTTTTTTTTACTAAATTTGCTGCATGCAGGCTTTTGCAAATTTTTATTTATGTGCTTTTTGCCTGTGTTGTTTGTTCTGTAATTCTCATATGCTGTATGCCTCTTGATCCCTGGCATATTTGCAGCCTAAATAGTGATATCTGAGAATATTTGTGATGAAAGAACTGCCCCACATTTTGAAACAATCTGATTTTTTGTTTCTTTTTTCAGACATTAATTTAAAGTAAAACAGTTGGTTGTTTCTGCTGCTGTTCAACTTTCTCAGTACCTTTGAGGTGCAGCAACTAATTTTTGGCTTCCTCTCACTGTGCACCTATGTGTTAATTTACCCTTCAAAGTTGCAGATTTACAAGTATCAGCAACAGTCAGTGTTTCTCATCATTTATTGTGATCTGAGTGTCCTTGATCTGCATAACAAGCCCCCTATATTATACTGTGATGGCAGGAAGAATTTTCCAGTGCATCTGTTCCAGATGCATGTCCTTCCCTCCTCTCTGTCCTATACCTGAAAGTGTGGACTAGAGATGAATGTATTATTACATCTCCATTTACTGCACTGTAAGGAAATAACTTTTGTCTTCACAGCTTAGTTGCAAATTCATAAATTTTGCATTTCAGCCAAATAAAGACAGCCAGGTCTGTGCAAGGACTAAAAGGAGATATTTTTTTCTAGAGGACTTCTCATCTCTTCCTTCTTATCTTTTTTATTGTCATTTGGGAAGCCCAGGTCTTCTTTGCTCTCATTGTGCCTTCTGACTTGGAGCTTCCTGAGTTTTACTTGCTGTTGGTGTGATTTATAGCAATTTAGATTATTAAAATATGACCAAATATGCTGATGTTGTTTTCTCAAAGGCTTTGCGAGTGACAAGCCTTATTAAGTGCTTTATATTAATCTAATAAATATACACTGCTTGCTTCTGGAAATCCCAAATAATGAGTGACATAAATTCATAGTTCCAAAAGTGAACAAAAGATTATAAGGGTTAGCTCAAAGAGCCAATTTAGTTTTTCTTCTAACTTGTCTATATATAGATATGTCTTAAAAATGTGTTAGTGCATTCAGTGTGAATAAGATGACTGTTGCTTTCTGATTCCTTTAAACTCTCTCTTCAGATCCTGACATAGGGACTTAGAATATTTCTTTTAAAAAATTTAAAATTAGCTGCTTTAGGAATAATATTTTTAATCTTTGGGAAACATATAAGCATATTTTGCTTTGATTTTCCTAAGGAAACAAAGTCTGTGTGATTATGTTGCTTATGTGTATCTGTGCATCTTTTATTTTTTATTCCCATCATAATTTCCAAACCTGTTACCCAGTTTCAAGAAAATGTTTCAAAAACAGGTTAATCATGACACAATTTATTCAAACAAGTGAGCACTGTTTGGTACTACATTGCCTAGGAACGTTGTACAACTATTTTATTATGGTTCGCAATGATAATGTTGCTTTTCTACCATATGGGTATCAGGGTTAGCTTAATGATCATTGAATCTCTTGTCACAGAAGATACCAAGTAGTCTCAAGTATGTTGCAAGGAAATTTAAGCCTCGTGCAAGTCCTTCTTCCTTGGGTGAAATGCATTGCCATGCAGAATTTCCCTTTGCACCACTTACCTTGCTGCAAGCAGAAGGAAAGTTAAGGTGGCTAGACAGTAGTCATAGAAAAAACTTCAAAGGGTCTGTCTACACTTTGTAAAAAAGAGGGAAAGGCATTGGACCTCCGATGGTCTACAGGATTGTTATTTAGCTCGCTGGCTCAGTTTTGAACAGTTCCAACTAGCCCTCTCTATGGCAAAGGCTGCAGAGAGAATCTAGAGACCTCTCCCAATAGACAGGGCAGATGAAACTCCTCCAGATTACGTGCTCTATGCCCTGTCCAGTCTTCCATCTATTTCAAAAGGCTTTGTAGCCTCAAACACTGTTCCGTGCCTACACATACTTTCCTACTACTTACTAGAACGTAACCTCACAAACACCTTTGTTTTTATGTTGTAAAATTCCTTTTTGTTATGTTGCAGTTCAGTCTCCACTTTAGACACTGTGAAATTTAGAAGCCACAAAAAAAGATAATTGTGTCTTACAGCACAAGAGCACAGCATGATAATCACAGGAGAATCAGGACCATGTGCTATGCTGTCTAGATATGTTTCATTTGGTCTGCATGAACCTTCGCCATGTGAACATGAGCCAGTACATAACACTTAACTGGCAAGCCAGAGATTGCTTCCTGCCCTTCTTTTACGTACTAGAATAGAGGTATCCAAAATCAACTTTTTTTTTTCTCCTTTTTGGTAAGGGGATACTGAATCCCAAGTTTCATGGACCAATTGCTCAAAAAGCCTTCCTTAAAGCCCAGAAGAGCAGTAGGTAGTGTTTTGGCCTATTGTCTGGACAGTCATTATTTGGAGATGGTACAATACAGCCCTGAATCCAGCTTGAAGACAGACTTTCATCTCCTAAAAGCTCAATTATCTGGAATATTATATGAGAAGAAATTAATGGATTAATGTGTTTTGCTCATCTCTGAGAGTACAGTCTTTTCAGTTGGAAACTCCAGTGTTCCAGAGCAGACGATGGTGTTTTAGTTTGTTTTACAAAAGGTTGTGATGTTTGCAGGAGAATGTACTTGAGCTATGCTGTGGTTTGTGGGAATCCAGACTGCACCTTTGTCTCATCCTCCAAGGAAGTATAGAAGAATGACAGCAATAGAAAGGATATGGAGACAGCAGCTTTACCAAAAGAAACAGTATGAGCTCGAGCAGATTATGTCTGTTCATTTTGCTTGCATTCGTGTAGTTTCTGGATGTGATCCACAGATGAGGACTACTGCTCTGGGATATACACAGTTCCTCTCAGAGCATTCAGACCTGTGAGTTCCCTGTGCCTCAAGACAGGCAAAAGGAAATAATAATGATATTTTTTTCTAAGAAATGGGAAGAACCCCTTATGTATATATTTGAAACCTGTGTTTTATTACACTGAAGGCCAATGCATGGGCAGGCAGTTTGGCTGTGTTTATTAAATAGGCTGGCACACAGTTAATGACTTTTACCTAGAACATAAAATATCCATATGTTACAGACTGCTACATGACATAAATCACAAATGACAATGCAGAGCCCTCTGTTATATTTGACTCATTATTATTCAGGCTCTCTTCTATCACTATGAAGTCAATATAGCAAACTGGTTGATTCTTTGGTTTAAATATAATAAATTTTTAGAGAATGCCACTGTAACTTCACTGAATTGCTGATAGATAGATAATAGAGTCTATTAGAAAGCCTGTAGAGTTGATTAATAGTGTCTGATAAGTAACTTTTCCTTGGTATCAAGCTGGAAATTGATTGCAGTTCCTGCTTACCAGTCTAGTCACATCGAAAGGCTCTTGAAGAGCAGCATACAGGAGTAGGGTTTTATAAGAGGATGGTTGCTTGAATGTGCTCAGGATTGCTCTTCAGCAAAGACAGAGTTGGGCGTTAAGCAGAAAATGAGGAAGCTTTGTATATCACGTCATTTAAGAGCCCTAACTTAGTAATTACACCCAAAAGAAGCTCTGTGGAGCCAAGAACAGGAGAAACACCTCAGCTTCTTTACTGCAATGTAATTTATTCTCAGAAGACTTGGCATTAATTGAATTCCTTACATTCTTTACAAGGTAAATAGTTTACATTTATACTGCTCCCTCATGATTATCTGCTTGTGGGGTGGGGTAGGGAGGGAAACCAAGAAAAAAGAAAAGGAATCAGCCCATCACTACAGTGAGCAGAGCACTGCTGACCTGATGAAAATGCTTTAGCCATTAAAATCAGGCTGAGTGGTTATGAGCACTGCACTTCAGTTACAGCTTAATAAACGTAATGGAGAGGCTGTTCAAATGGTAAGTAATTTTCTCTGCGCTGAACAAAGGATTTTCAAATCCAAGTATTTTGATACTGACCTTAACATTGCAATTTGAGATGGATTTAAACTAATCTAGCCCCTTCTGTGGGTAAGAAGTATTTCTTTTTGAAACTGGAAGATCAGTAGACGATACATAATGACTTGATTTCTGAAGAGGGCACCTCTAAAAAATGCATTGATCTGTGGTCCAGACACCATAACTTCAATTAGGCTATTGTATTTGTATCAGTGATTTCATATGGAATTCAGTTCAGCTGCATAAATACTAATAAATTATTATTTCTAATTTAATATAATAAATTTAAATAATATGCATTGTTGGTAGCAGAGAATCATCATGTATGGTAAAGTCATTATGTATAACAGCAAAGTGCATTACTGAAAGGGGTCAGTGCTCTAGTTTCTGGTCTGATTTCTGTTATCAAACATGGGGTGTAAATTAATGCAGCTTTTTGAACTGGATGAAGCCGCACTGATATACACCATCCGTGTATCTGGGTCTGTAAGTGCCAAAGTATTTGCTGCTCACTGCATGCTTTTCCCACATATCTTTGTTAATACTGTGAATATGTTTAGCTAGCTAGCTTTAAAAGTGTCATGCAATAGTACAGTATTTATAAAAAATTGGGGGTTTTTTTGTTATTTAATGAATGCTAATCTATTTAACAGTTCACTGAAGTTGCTGAAATTTTCAAATATTTTATCTTTCTGAAATTCAGGGAAATTTCAGGTATCTAAATTAGAATGTAGGTGTTTAAGTGCAGTTATGAAGAGGGACTGATACCATATCTTTAGCAAGAACAGACCAAGATTGGAGCTGAAGTATCAGAGGACCCAAGCTATGCACAGTGTATGTTTCAGAGGGTTTTCTACCCTTTTTCCTTTAATGAGATCAAGATGCTTAAAGAATATTGTTTAGGTAGCAGTCTCAAGTAGATACATTGTCAGAATCTCAGATTGCCATTTTTCCAGGTAATTTAAGCCTCCTACATTTTGTTTCTATACTGTAAAGACCATAGTCCTCCAAACACCCAGAAGCTTAATTATTCATTGTTTAAAATATCACCAAAATCAACATGAATGTTTACATAAATAAGGTAAGCATGTGCCTTAGTATTTGCAAATTTGTAGTTTTAAGCATTATGCACCATAATACTGTGTCACCTTATTTGAGATGCTTGCTGCATTAAGCAATGTCAGCAGTTTGGTTGTGTGTGTGCCCTTAATGAAGAGACAAGTTTTTTAACTTGCCACAGTTTGCAAAACACACTATTCCCAGGGTCCAGGAGTACTTGCTTCTCTGAATCACAGCAGCAAATATTTATATCACATGAAAAGTCAAAATACAATACATATGAGCACAGCGGCAAACTTTTTTGTAGTGCCTGTGTGAACATGTATATAGGCATTCAGCTTCACATTCTGGAAATGCCTCCTGACATGTGATCCAGATTAGGAAAATAATCACCCCCAGGCAATATGAATTACCATCTGAGGTGCATTTTTTTAGGATGACTAGACTCCCAATTTAAATGCCAGAGCAAGTGACTAAAGTTAAGTGACATAAAGCCATTAGAAACGGAAACATGAAGGAAAGCTGTATCAATATGGTTTCTGAAAAGAGGTATGGCAAAAATGTTCCTACGTACCGTAAAGTTACTTGGGCTCAAATAACCGGCAGGAGATGGAAGAAAATGCCTGTAGCAATCACATTCTTCCTCTCTGTTTATATCCCATCACCCTTCCCAAGCTCTTCGTGTTGTTCAGGAGCTGGTGCTTGTAGTGCCACAAAATATTCCTTCTCTCACCTTCACAGTGAGAACCAGTGACAATTCAAAGCAAGCAATTCCTCTTTACTCGGAAATCTCTTGTTCATACAGGCAGGATCAAGCTTGTAATTTGTGTTGTAATGCAATTGGCACTCTCTCCAATTGTGAGTAAATTGCCACAATTTTATGAACAAGTTGTTTTGTAGCAATGATTCTTTTTCTAGTGGTTCAGGGTAGACCCAGTCAGTGAAGCAGCTCTACACTAGCAAGCATCCTTGAAACATTTTTTTTTTTCCTGTTAGTTACAGTGGTAGTGACTTCCTTTGTCCTGTGCTAGTTAATAACCAATGTGATATAATAAAAGGATCTCTGGTTTTGATATTTCAGTGTTTCATAAAGGTTTTTATATTGTGTGCTTATACAGAAGATGCAGACCTTAAAACCAGATACATACTGACAAACATGTTTATTCTAGTCGTTTTGGTCCAGGGCATCTCATTAAATAAATAATACCCTGGCAAGCTTTTTCAGTGTTTTGATGGAGACACTGCTAATGAGTTATCCAGTACAATATACCATGACAGTCACACTGATCTTATCGAATCACTGTACATAACTCTAATTTGTCATACGCTGAGGCAAGAACCACATGAAATAATCTTCAAATATCTTATGCAATGACATATAAACTCTTATGCAAATTGATTCAGAAGGCAACCTTTCTCCCTACCCACAAACCTTTCCTCATGTTACCACAGTGTCTCCTGACTAGCATATTCAAAACCAGCTCTGGTTGAGATCATGTTTTCCATATATCTTCTGCTCTTTGAATGAGTCTCATACAAGGTTCTTGTACAAGTTCAGCGTGATGGTTTGTGCCGTTTTTCTCATATACAGAAGAGAAAAGGATGGACAGATCTGCTGCACATGTTACCCTTTAGGAGGCTCTAATAGCTTCTCTTTTGAGCCTGGCTGTAGCTGAGTTGTCAGTCTCTAAACAGTAGCAGTTTACATCCGCCTAATAAAGTTGTGGATTTTAGCAGCTATTTTTTCCTGGAGGTTTTCTTTACAGCTGAAGCTGTTGCTGGTGTTGGCAATGCTAAATTAGGACAGAGTGGTTGGCATACTTTAAATGGTAGAGCTTAATCCTGAGGATTGGGCCAACAGAAACTTTGGGCAGTTCAACAAGGGAAGCGCATATTTTCATGCCTTAGACAGACTAACCCTATGCATTGGTACAGGCTAGTAACCGACTGACTTGAGCTGCAGCCCTGCTGAAGAGGATGCAGGGGTTACAGCAGACACAAAGAGGAATGGGAGCCAGCCCTGCACATTGGTTGTAAATAAGGCAAACCACATAGTGAGCTATATTAAGGGGAATATGGCTAGAAGACTGAGGGAAGTCATTGTCCGCTTCTACTTGGGGCTGGTGAAGCTGCACCTGCAAGTAGGTGGATAGTCTTGGTCCCCCCAGTGTAAGACGGACATTGAGGAAGTGGAGTGAGGGCAGCCGAAGACTACCAGGATAATTACAGAAATGACAAAGCTGAAGTCTTCTCAGTATTGACAGTAGTAACAAGGGGTAATGGCCACCAAAAAAAAATCAAGGCATTTTTGATAGAAGGCCGTGCAGCACTGGAATGGGTTACCCAGAGAACTCGGAGAATGCATTGATGGAGGTTTTCAAGACTCTGCTAGACAAGACACAGTTACCTGATCCGATGTTGGTGATTAACACCCTGCTTAAAGTAGCACTAAGCCATCCCCAGAATTTCCTCCTGAAGCATGTCTATAACCCTCCTGGGTTTGAGTCCAGCTCTCTTGTGGTGAGAGCCAGGAAGCTCTGCCTCTTGTGCCATTGGCAGTTCCCCATGCTCACTAGGCCACTACAATCAGAGCAGAGATCTGTCTGGTTCTAAAACTGGGACTGAACATTGCATGCCTTGAAGATGAGCATCTGAAAGATTAATTCAGAGCATTTGCCTTGTCTGCATCTTTACTATGTTGTTTAATCCAGGCTTAACCTAATGAGGCTGCTGACCTGCAGCTATTATATCCACAGTCAGATACTGATCTCATCTGAGAGGTATCAGGTTCCAGATGTGCTGAGACAAAAAAATCCCATCTGCAACTGATTACTTCTCAGCTGAGACCAATGCCCAAGTGGATTAAGAGTCCTCTTCTCAATCTGCCTGAATTGTTTGACTCTAGCCACACACTGGAAACCACTATGTGAGGCCAGTTCTAGCAGCCAAGCACTGTTCTTCATAGAACAAATAGACGGGCGCTCAGGCCAGCTGAAAGTCATCCCAGTGGAGAGGCAGAGGACACTAAGACAGCCACATCCTTCCTGAAACTGGAATCTGGCTGTATGAGCGCATCTTTGCTGTGCTCTATTTGAGCAAGACATTAAGCTAATTTGTTTGATTTCTCACCCTGGAGGAGCAGAACACTGTGACAGCAAAGATGTCCTACGGCTCGCACCAGCCTCAGTTGTGATATGTGGCAGCAAACACTAGCAGTTCCTCCTAAGAGCAGGGGCTGCACATGAGCTAAGCTGAGGAAAAGTAAAGATACAGTTAAAGTCTGTTGTCAGCAAACAACACTGATTTACAGCTAAGACTAGAACAACAGCAACAATTCTCACCCTCGGTTGAGTTTTCCAGATAATAGACAGCAACTTCAGCTGTAGCCTGTCGGAGCTCAAGTGCATGGCTGCTCCTTCTTCCCTTCATAAAAGAGAAAGAAGGAACAGAGCAGAGGTAAAACTCTTGTACATCTGGACTCTTAGCTGCATTGTCAAACAAGGTTTAACACACCAAGCTGGTTTTCCCTCTGAGGCTGCAAGCCTGGCTGGCAGGCACTGGACCCAGATTTAGAAGTGTTAGGGAATAAGCTTAGAGTCTGTCCTGGTTTCAGCTGGGATAGAGTTAATTTTCTTCTTGGTAGCTGGTATGGGGCTGTGTTTTGGGTTTAGGATGAGAACAATGTCGAGGATACACTGACGTTTTGTTCTTGCTAAGTAGTTGCTAAGTGGCGCTCACAGTGGTCAAGGACTTTTCAGCTTCCCATGCTCTGCCGGGTGCACAAGAAGCTGGGGGGGGGCACAGCCAGGACAGCTGGCCCAGACTGGCCAAGGGGCTATTCCATACCATGTGACGTCATGGCCAGTATATATAAACTGGGGGAGTTAGCCGGGGGGGGGGGGGGGGGGGGCAACGATCGCTGCTTGGGGGACGGGCTGGCCATCGGTCGGAGGGTGGTGAGCAATTGTAGAGTGTATCGTTTGCTTTGTAGTACTATTGTACTATTATTACTTATTATTATTATTACTGTTATTATTATTATTATTACTACTGTTCTATTTTTATTTTACTTTAGTTATTAAACTGTTCTTATCTCAACCCACGAATTTTCTCCCTTTTACCCTTCCGATTCTCTCCCCCATCCCACTGGTGGGGAGTGAGCGAGCGGCTGCGTGGTGCTTAGTTGCTGGCTGGGGTTAAACCACGACAGAGTCTTACAAGCCAAAAATACTGTACAGGCTTAGGGCATGGGCACGGAAATATTTTATACAAAGCAGAACAATTCTAATAGGGAAGATTTGAAGTTTGCTCATTCCCCAGTCCGATCATGACAGAAGGGGGCTGCAGTGGCAAACTGCCTCGGGCTGAGGATGGTCTGAGTGCAGATCTCCTATTTGATTGAATGCTCTGAACACTGGGACTGAAGCAGGAATAAAGTTACATCTTCTGCAGCTTTATGGAGCTACCCTTTCATTTCCTTGTCTTTTTTCCTTGTGCTCAGAAATGAAACATATCATTTAAGGTCAAATGGAAAATATTGTTTTATATAGAAGGAGCTGTTGGCTTTTGACATGCAAAAAGAAAGGGTTTGTGTTTTGGCTTAATGCAAGCCAATACTTGTTTCCAATTTCTTAGTTTGACAACTCATTTTCTTTTAACTAGAGGGGCATGCTAAGAAAAGAACAGAAATTATAGAGAGGGAAAGGGTAGCCTATGTTACTGTAAGCTGACTGCACTTGACCTGCAGTATTTTATTCTGTGTCAGTTTGTGTCATGGAGTTTCTCAACAAGATGCTCTGGGCACTTTTTGCATAAATGTGTGCTCCTCAATTTTGGGAAGTCTAGTTTGAGACCTTGGGTTCTGATTCATACTGAGTACATATAATAGAGTATGTGATAAAGTACAATATATAAAGAATGTAGATAAGAATGCCCCTTTGTTCCTCTTTTTTTTAATGAAAATAAATCAATATTTGTGAAGCATTTATGTGCTATGATGACGTGAGCTTTACAAAAGCCTGTAAGGAAATTATTAATTATGCCTTCAGAGTGGGATTTGAATGGCATTCAGTAGGTAAGACACATGTCAAGCAACAAGGAGAAAACAAAGTGGTCATTTAGTCAGCACTACTTAGCTAGTGCCCTGAATGAGGTAGGGGTCTTTTGATGACGTAATTACAGATTTAGCAAAATGGGTAGACAAAAGCAGGCCTAATTAAATTTGCACAGTAACGCTTAATTTTGGTATTTCTTAACTGCCCAAGGTGACTTGAGTCTATATCCCCTTCAAGAGCTCCTCCGTCAATCTAAGGAGAGACAACCTCTCTCATCTAGGCTGCTGGCAGTCCTTAGAAATTACAAATTTGGGCATCTAGCTCCCATATGAAGAAAATTTAAGTTCGTATATAAAGTAGAATGTGAGAAGCAGAAGTTATTGGGTAACCAGCCCACCACATCAAATGGTCTCAGGGTAGGTTAGTGGGTACATTGTTGATGTGGAAGATGTGGATTCACATTCAAGAACTCAGGCAGTAAAATTATCTGACAATCCACTAGACTCCTTTTGTAACAGAACTGTCCCCTGAAAAGCAACTAGCAGCAAGTAGTCTCTTATGGTCTTCACTCTCAGTGGAAAAGAGAACGTACTGCAAAAGAATGTCACTGTTATTGCAATGTCAGTAAAAATACCAGATTTAACAGTAACGACAAAAGAGGAATCTGACTTAAAGGTAATGCTATGAATGTTAGGATTAACTGAATCAAAGGCACATTTGTGGTCGGTTTCCACACGAAGATTTCGGTATCTGACAGGTTCATTAGAAGATTCCGTTTGGATGGCTCTGTGCAATGAAAAAAAAAAAAAAAAAGTCATACACATAGTCAGGAATCTGAAATGACTTTGATGTTTTTCATAGATAGTTGCCTGAGTACCCACTGCATGCTAATGAACTCATTATAATTATGATACAATGATTTTTCTCCTCACTGAATAACAGGAATTTGCTAACCGGAAGCAAGATGAAAATGAGTAAAAAGGAAGCACGGGCATCAGGCTGGCATTTCTCTGCATAATAGTCTCTCATTTGTAAGCAGATGTGAGCCACTTGAGTTATATTGAATTATTTCGATATTTTTCCTATCTCACATTTGAACTTTTAGACCTCTTTCTATTCATATTTGTTTACATGAACTGAGTTAGCTTTTAAAAAATGCATCAGTGATTTAATGGAATTAGTTACGTGTTGTTTCCAAAAAGTAGATGATAATGATAAATACTCTCTATAGTCAGCATTGGTCGAGTAGGAGGAGCTCACATGATAGACTTACACATGGTTAGAAAGGACAACAAGAAAATTGGTGGAGGTTTCATGGCACATTTGAAAACACACTGTTGCATGATCTAAATGTGTCTTTCTTTAATTTCTTACAGGCTGTTTCCAGCTATGTAATGTTTTTCGGTCCCATGAGATGGAAATTGAGCAGTGCTTGCTGGAGTCCCTCCCTCTCGGCCAGCGGCAGCGGCTGGTGAAGCGGATGCGCTGTGATCAAATAAAGGCATATTATGAACGAGAAAAAGCTTTCCAGAAACGGGAGGGCTATGCGAAAAAACTGAAACATGGAAAGAATCATCGAGTTCGTTTTAATCTTGCTGATATGATACAGGATGCAATCATACGTCATGATGATAAAGAAGGTACTTAGTAATGTTGAACTACTTTTTTCTTTTTGTATAGCTAAAAGTTTCAGAGGAAAAGCTTACCTGTTCTGCTTACCTATCTTTATTAAAAATACAGTTTTATATGATAGCAATCATAAAGTGACTGTCATAATAGAATATACAGGCACGTATTGCGTACAACATATTACAGCTTGTTACTGAAATGAATAAGGCATAGAGAATAAACCCTCAGAAAGTTAATGAATTTAGTCTGAGGTTAATATATGTATAAACTAATATATTTCAAAGCCATTAAGGACTATGATCATCATTACATGTGGCCTCTTATATACCTACATGAGCCACAGAATTTAACACAAGTTACTTTGAAAATTAGTTTCTCAATTTTAGCCAAAATCTGGAGTAATAAATGCTGCTATTAGTGACACTGGCCTAGCTAGAGCAATGAGATGGTGCTAGCCCATAGTCACACCAGATAGTGGGTCATCTTTCTGGTTGTGAAATGGTGTTTATGTCCTTTTGAAATACATAACCACATTTTAGGGGTTCTGTTTTTAATTTACTGGCATTGTTTGAATCCCTGGTGCAGCCGATAGTAATCTGAGGAATTTTGTAATTTACTCCTCCAAAGGGAACCAAACCTTGCAGTAAGGATCTCTCAAGTTTTAGAAGTCCTCAGGAATCCCCATACTGTTGTGTGGGAGGGATATAAGAAAAGAACTGATGCAATGCTTTTAGCAACCCCTTTGCAAACAGATTATAATAACATTAGAGCAAAACTACCTGAATAAGGGAGGCTCTGAAATAGAGTCACATCACGCAAATGAACTGGCAAATGTCTCCTAATTTTTATCAGTTTGATTAGGTATGGTTTTTTACATACTCCTGAATCTTAATTTTAATGGACGTTTGCTTTAACTATCATTGCTTGTCACTGAGAAATAGTCCTACACATTTAGATCTATACAGGAAACAAATCAAAGAGCTCTTGTGTTCAAGTGAGTGCCCAGGGCATCATTTATAACTAAGTTACAAATAAAATTCAAAACCTTTCATTCCACTCTCCTAGTGTGTAAAAGTACAGGGATTATAAGTGAAGATCTTCTTCCTCCATGTTCCCATAGCTCCCAACTTTCTCTAAAAACCAAGCAGAATACTAGATATGACTTTTAATGTTCTGTAAAAGTCAGATACTTGAGGCTATTTTTGACATTTATGCTGAAGAAATGTAGCTTGCTCATTGGAGTGGTGATGGGGCATCAACAGTCTCTTGTGTTACCCGTGCTTGGCCTTGAGCTGCACCCAAATCAGAACAGAAAGTTCAGCAACTGCTGAGACTGAATAGCATGAGCGTAAAGGGAAGATACCTCAGGCAGAGGAAAGTAAGGTGGAGGATGGTGTCCTGCACTTGAAACAGATAAAATATGTCCCTGGAAGCAAGGAAGCTCAAATAGCCTTCAGAGAACCCCAGCAGGACTAACAACACTACCCTGAATTTAATGCCCTTGGTCCTTTCATAGGACTATGAAAAAGTGTGATTGTTGTCTTTAAGCAGCCTGGGGACCTGCAGGTGCCTGTCTGTGATTTTAGCCAAATGTTCCCAGAGCCTGTTCGCTTTGAGCTGAATAATGCTATACTAAGAAATGTTATCATGCGAGCCAATAAAAACAAAAATTAAAAAAAAAATTGAAACTCATAGATATAAAAGCTGCTCTCCTACTATTGTTGCTGAGTGGAACATCCAACCGTGACTCTTTAGTGAATATATCTACATCAGGATTTCAGTTCAAATTAGACGTATGCTTTTGTAGTAAATATATCCATTTACTGTGTTTCATCTTGCTTTATGGAGCATGCAAACTAGATTCCTTTCAGACAAAACTGAACTGGAAGATGTGCTCTGGAAGCACACCTAGCGCCTCCAAACAGTAATGGGTTTTCAGTCCATAAGGCCAGGCTAGACATAGGTTGAAGTAATCCCAGTGAAACAGGTATAGCTGGGGAAGTTGGGCTTTTGGCAACACCTGTTTCTCCTGTCTAGTTATTCATATTTCAGTCATTCATTCAACATTCATCATTCATATTACACATCACTATTTACTAATGGGTATATATAGCCAGTAAGCTAATTGTGATGGATCCTGAGTATTCTCCACCTCACTGCAGTTTCACATCAACTTTATCTGTACAGCTGGACTAAATACAGCTTTGGTGTGAAAAAAGATCTGAACCCTCCCCTTCACCGTGTCCTAAGGCAGAAATGACTGCAATATAAGGCTGCAGATGGGAATGAGCACACATTTCCTGTCACACCATCTCTTCAGCTCCCTGCTCTTGGTAAAACGGCCTGGGGGACTGAGAGAGAGGTTGTAATAGTAAATTAAGCAAACAAAGGTGGGAGACAGGTTTTAACAGCCTGTCAGGCTTCCTTTCTTCCTGTAAATCCATGTCTGGCCTCCAGGATCTGGCTTTTACTGCACAGTGTGCTCAGTAATCGACAGCATTCCCAAATACACTCAGTTTGAATATAAAGAACCAAATTCAGTAATAAGTATTTAAAAAATGCTTCTCTTTGGAAAAGCTGGGCATTGAACAAGTATTTTTTAAAAAGTAGCTCAATGGAAGAAAGTAGCAGAGAAGTACCTTAACATGAATTAGTAATAATAATTTAATGAATTAGAATAAAGCCCCTTCTTCTATATGAAGAGAAGTTGTTATCCTGTGAAAAACTGGGATTCAGACTGATCTGAATATTGTATATTTTGGAATAAATGCTGAAAGTAATCAAGATGAGAACTCAGCAAATCTTGAAAAATTCAGTTTTATTTACTAAACATTAATAATTGTCAGCAGGGTATTTTAATGCGGTTGAATGTCTTTACTTTTTCAGAGATAATTTTCAAACTAGACATTTTGTTTATAATGAGATATTTAATAAAAAGTGTAAAGGTGTGTTGCAATATATTCAGTACTCAAATAGCTGTAGCAGACTAAATTCTATCAGGCGACACCTTTCCTTGTGGTAATTAATTTTGTGAGCTTGAAGTGCAATGGCTTTGAAAAGTTGAATTCCACTTGAGTTATAATATAAATCACATGTCTGTGAACAAGCCTGATCCTGCTGTTTAGGATGTATGGGCAGACTGCGGTGTCCAAGAAGAGGACTGTGCGACATGGATGCTTTAAATTAAATAACTGGATACACATAGATGGAGTCAATTTTGTGATGAGAATGTAAATGTTGTACTGCTTTTCTGATCCCTGGGTTCAAAGTGCTTATAAGTCTGCAAGCTTCACAGCTTTCAGAGTGCGGGAATTTTGTAAAATGAAACTGAAAATCTCAAGGCTAAAATTCTGGGATTCAAACAGTTTTCTGATTAAGTAGAAAATGTGGATACATTGCACGGAGCTCATGGAAGAGCAACAAAATCAGGAGGAATTACAGAGAGTGATTAAAAAGGAGGAGATGAAGACATATGAGATTGATAAAGCAATGCTCACATCTGAACAAGTTTGAACACAGGTGGTCATACTTCAGCAAGAAAGAACACCCATTCTATAAGCATAAAAGACAGCTAGAGAGGGATAGTTTACAGTTCTATGAAGGGAATAGAAAAAGTGTAGTACAAAAAGTGGAAAGAGGACGCAACAATAGAATAGGCTAGAAGTAGCTTCCCAAGTGACGTCCAGGGCCTCATTTCTTATGGAATATCACAAACTATATAGACTGGATAGCACATTTGGAAATGGTGAGAAGTAGTCTGGTTTGGTAGGTGAGACAAATTGGATAACATTAATATACATAAAGATGAATTTATAATGTGGCTAGTGCAGAGACATTTCACACCTGAGTCTGATCAGAATTTCACTCTTAAGAATTCATTGTCTTTGTTATTCATGAAGAATGCAATGTATCTTCTCCAAAATTACTATAGCAGCTGCTACTGGGCACAAAATGCATTTCTGATATTGCATGCTACTAGGTGTGATCATTAGTTGTCATTACAATTCATTTTAGAATGGGCTTCTAGAAATTTTTACCAGTGACCTGCTTTGTCTCAAGCTTAGAAATGAAATATATGCTCATTATATTTCTCACAAAGGCTTTTTTTTTTTTTTTTATTGTTCCTAACTGAAATTTGATCTTTTATCTGACTCAGAGAGATTGAAGGGAAATCCTTCTTCTCTTTCTCCCCGCAGCTTCCTGCAATTTCTCTTTTTTGAAGTAACATGCTTTTTAGTGCTGCTGGTGGGCCACATTCACCTACACTACTAACAGTGAGCATTTTGAGAGATTTTGCAACTATCATTCTCAGTGATGACATGTATAGAAGCAGAACTGGGTGAATAAGTGAATGCACTGTTTTCTGACACCGGTCTTGTACATCTGTACTGCTGGCAAGAGAATACCTGTAGTTCATTTGCCTTTAAGTCCTATATAGCTTTGTTCTGTGAGATGTTAAATCCCTGTTAATAATGGACAGCAGGATATTTGTTCTGCTGACATCAGTCATATAATTTCACTGCAAACTGGGAGATGTAGCCAAGCAGGCTTCTGCATCCCATTCCTTCCCACATTGAAATAGGTGTGCTTGCACCTACACTTAGCATTAGCGTGGACTCAGATTTTCTTCTCTGATACGCATACTCCAGTATTTGCTGAGCCTGCACATCAGCTCCAACTCATGTACAAGCAATTAGGAAATGAACTGAACAATCAGGAAATAAACGGAGTGAATCTGAGCCCGAGTTTCTGCTTCAAATACAAGGTAGTCATGCTGAACGCATCTTGGTATTTTGACCTCTTGAGAATAAAGGATGTGCATCCTTCCTGAAGCAATGGTGGAGTTATTGCCACTGACAACAATGGGAAACAGTGACTGCTTTGAAAGAGGTGATTTTTTGAGCATGAACTGACAGATAAACTTACCGTGATGAAAACAGTACCTAAAAGTGAATGTGACAGTCCTGTACCCAAAATCTAACAGAGGCGGGAAACTAAAGCACTGGGTTTAGTTTCAGTCATCTCTTGGTATATTCTGTAACCCTTTCAGAAATCCTGCAACATTACCCAAATCATAGGACTGTCAGAAATTCTGTATATGTAGTATCTTTTGTTATGAAAACTCTAAGTTGTAATGTAGTCACAATGTATACCATAAGGTCTGTCATGCTGGCAGGGCAGGGAAGGTCAGGGTGGGAAGTCCAGAGAGCCAGCAACTCAGTCCTGAGACAAAAGAGGTACTCCTGTGAAAATCAGCATTTCAAAAGAGAACTGCAGATTCCCTAAACCTAATTAAAGCCCATTTCATCCTTTTGATGGGCAATATGCTGATTCTGTGGCAGCATTGTGATTCTAAATAGCCGCAACACCAAAGTGAGTGAGTGTTAGCACTAATGCTGCATCTGTAATAATGAATCTTGGCCCTTTCACTGGAGGTTGAGCCCGACTCTGTGTTTTACTCAGCCCTCCTCAACCCTGCGTGAGCTTCTTCCCAACCCTGCAGAGCTATTGGCGTGGCCCTTTGCCTTTAGCAGTAGGATGCGATGGCTGGGGACAGCCTTACTTTCCCTTCTCTCACCAAGGGATGCCTGGAAAAGATGGTTCAAAAAGCAGAAGATACCAATATCCTACTTTTGCTGTAGTGTCTGTTGCCGAGGGAGGCCTCCCAGGACTTGGTCCTAGCCCCAGCGGATTGGCTGCAGAGTAGTTGCTTAGTGAAGGGAAAAAAAACAGGGATCCCATCTCACTTTTCCCCTGAGATGCCAGTATCTCTAGCCGTTTGAAAGATTAATGCTATTGTGAGGTCTGGTAGTACCATGATAGTTGGAGGGTTGGCATAATCAATATAATGGGAGGTTTTAGTATATTAGTTATTTTTCATGAGTACTGTATAATGTACAATATTATGATAAATTTCAGTTACATTAATTAAAAGGCTGTGTAAGGAAGCATAAAGGGGGTACAGGTGGGGCTGGTGCTGGAGTGTCATTTGCATCCTAACAACTTTGGGTTATAAAAAGGGCCCAGGGGAAGGGAAAGAAAAATCTGTTCAAAAGAAGAATGTATCTTTAGTCTGAGGTGGCAGATGAGCTGACCATTAACTTTCAATAGTTAGGAGAATGTGTCAAAGATGCTATAGTGACTGTTCCTATTCACAGAAAAAATATAAAAATAACTTGAAACAGAAAACTGAGGCTGAAACTGAGCTGAAGTAAAGCACATTTTTATTATTTCCTGGCATTATTTCCAAATCTACTAACCAACTTCTCATTTTTTGCATCTTATTACAATAGGCTTGCTTATGCTTTACTGTTCTATCTTTTTCCAGTACAAACAGCTTGGTTGGTTACAGACAAGTTGTTCTGGGAAACAGTGGGTTGCACTGCCTGTGTCTGGCAAACGTATCAAGGCAAACTTACAGATCCTCAGAGATCAGGTTTAAGAGTTGCCAGCAGTCTTTATATAAAGCTGGAAGAGCCAGGCTGTGAGCAGTAGTGACAGGTTGGTGAATGTGAGACTCAATTAGGTGAAGTCTGTTGTCAGGTAGCGGGAAACTGGAGAAAGAGGCTGAGGAATGAAGACCACTGAGAGTGTGTAACATAGACTATTCATTGCAAACATTTTTATAATTAAGAAGAGTGGAAATATATTCAGTTAACCTGTCAGCCCTTGGGATTCTGACTTTCAACCTACCTTTTTAGATGTCCGATGACACCTCTTCTCAAACTGATTGCAGGAACCTTTTCTGATTTTACCTGTTGCATGTGCTGGGATGAGTGGTTAGAAAGCAAGGCTCTGAGTATGACAATGCCTTCTTTCTAAAATTCATCAAAGCCTTGGATGAGGATCACTTTTTTGTGTGTCAGTAGTTCAGAGGCATCTTTGCTACTAGACAAGACTGAAAGATAAAAGAATATGTTTACTAAGACAATTGCAGTAATAGAACAGATTTACAGAAAGACAAAGTAGTAAAACTCATTATTATGCTTAATATTTAGGAAAGAGGTGAAAATTGGTATAGCATTAAATCTGCCAAGTTGGGTCTTTATCATTAAGCCAGAGTTTCCTTAAATTAGGGGGAAAAAAAAAAAATCTATCTTGAGTTAAAAAAAAGGTGACTCTTGAATAGAGAAGGACCTCTGTGTGAAAGTTCACATCAATCTTCTATGCCATCCCAAATTAAAATAACCCACTCTTGCTTACTTCCACCTTTAAAAATCTTCCTGCCTTGTTTCTTGTGATTAATATTTAATATCAGCTTCTTTCATTCCTTTCTCCTCCCAAAGGTACTTTCATTAGCATTTCTTTTGTATACTATGTGTCTCCGCTACACCATTCCGAAGAGTCAGGGATAAAATTTTATAAGTGATATTATGAGAAATATTAAATGCATGGGGTATTTTACTATATATATAATCTTGTTACACATGTATTACACCAAGAGCATAAAGGCCAGAAATATGAACATGGTTGGTGAATCAGGATTAGATTGTGTAATCTGAATAGTTTTTCCCAGTTCTGTGTGCACTCTTGATTTTACACTCTTTTGGGAAACCTTCTCACTTTCACTCTGGATGCATCATTCCAACCCTGAGCAGGATAAAATGGCAAACAGTTGTAGTGTGTTTAGTATGCACATGGAAACCTTCATGACAAAAGAACCCCCCCCAAAATAAAAAATGAAAATGTTGGATCAAAACCTATATTAATAGGAAATGAGACGAATTACACCAATTAGTAATTTACTGCATAGTGAAATCATGAAGAAGGACAAAAAAATAAAATTAATCTAATTAATCAAATTAATCTAATCTCAGTTTGAGGAATTTAAAACACAGCATAATCAAGAACATTCAAAACAGAACTATGGGGCAGCTAAAATGTATTCAAAGGATTATATACTTTATATTTCCTTATTCTAACATGCCCAGTCCTTTTAAAAATTTAAAACACAAAGAGATTTCTCAAGTATTATAGTGCTTTGTTTCAGGATTGTGCTAATATTATTTAATATATTTTAATTTTAGATTGCTATTTACTCTTACTGTAAACTTCATCTAAACTTCTTTTTTTTTTTCATACTGGGAAAGCATATGAAATTCACTATATATATAATAACAGGGAGGTTTGTCCATACAGTGCTATTTTGGATTTTACAGTTAGTTTCCTTTGAATCAGAGGAATAATCTATACATTAGATGATAATCTAAAGGTGACTATTGGCAAATGTTGATTTACTAGGAACTATTGTGGAAGAAATCATAATACATATGTATGATAATTTACACAATTTAATATTTATTGTCCAATCCTTAAGGGACATGAACACTAGACACTGAGTAGTGAAGTCAAGAGACTATTCAGAGCATATGAAATTAATGAAGTGCACAAAATTTTGCCTAATCGGGGCTCATGGAAAGAAAGAAAAATGTATACTGTAAATAAATACATCCATAAGACAGACAAATACATGCATTCTGTATTGGGAACTCATATATCTGTAACTTTGGAAGACACTAACACAGCTAACTGTCAGATATGCTGCTACTAATTTAATCAGCTCTGTATATAGAAAAATGAAGCATCAATCAGTCATCTCAATCCACCCATTGATGAAGAAGCTGTTTCAAAGGCCCGGAAGGTAGAGGCACATTTCAAACGAGAGCAAGCCTTCAATCCTATAGGTTTAGCATGGTTGTTAACCTTGTTTATCTCCATGTGTGCTGAATTCAGCAACACAAGGCATCTTTTTGTTATGACGCAGGGAAACATAATGCCTTTAGCTATTGGGTAACAGATGCTAAGTAATTAAAGCAGCCCATTTCAAAAGCAATCATAAAATCACAGGGAGATGAAATTTGAATACATTTGAATTCCTACAGGATTCCATATGTGCTTTTTGGTTTTTTGTCCATGTGCTTACATTTTTAGTAATTTGGTAAAGCCGAGATGAGAACTGCATGTTAAACTAATTTTTGTTGATAAAAATGTGTACTATTCTTAATATACAACACTTATTCAATTGGAAAAAATAAAACTCACAGAAAAAGGTATAACATACCAAAAAAGCGAAGGATAGGCTTGGTGGTGTAGATTTTATCTAGCCCTTTTGTTCTCCCTCTGGACTGCCTAACCGCAGGAGTGCCTCTGCTCCCTGGCTACTTTTCTTCTAGCCCTGAAATCTCCCTGGGTTGTTTCAGTTGCAGTTTCTGTTTTTGCACATGCCCAGAACTACCTTGATTTGAACAGCTATCCTCTGCCGCTACCAAGTAGGGAACTAAAGACAAAGCATCCCTCCATTTTGAGTGCCCCCCAGTAGGGGGACTCACACCAAATGTAATTCATCTGTTTTACCATCAAATGGAGTTATAGCTTCCTCCTTTTCTCCATGGAACTGAGGTTGGAGCTGTCACCCACCCATTTTTGCTAGTCTACAGATTGCGCCTGTGGGTTGCTTTGAAAGCTGTTTCGGGTCTGCGCATTTCTCTCTCCCACTGCCTCTTCTCTCTTCCACTCTCCCTGGCACCACACCTCAAGTCTCTCAAGCAGTGTCTGGCCTGGCCTGGCTTTCTGCTGGGGAAGGGGCCTGAGAGGCAAAATGAATCCGGACGGTCTTGCTTATAGTATAATAAACTGTAGAAAGTTGACTGCATAGTAAGCTGTTGTACAAAAACCGTGATGTTGTCATCATCTCTGCTCCTAACTGTGTTTTGAAAACAGGAATATATACTAGAATATTTGCAGTCCCGTTTCACATGTTTAAGCTCTGAATGAATCAAGACTGAGATATGTGTTTGAACTTAGCGATTCCCATTTGATGTTTTTGGGTGTCTCTAAGTTCACCCTGAAGGATTTGTTGATCACCTCTCTGAAAAGTATGCCTTTTTCTTACTAATATACAGATTTTCCAGAAACTTAGCTTTTGGATTTTCTGTTGAATCACAGATTTCTAAACTGTAGGCACTGAATTGCTTGCTTTGTATGTAGATAAGTCCATTCTTAAACCTTAACCCTATAAATCCAAACAAGAACACATTTGGTTAACTAGAAATCAGTTTTAAATGTTGCCTCAATTACAAGTGTAAAACATACTATTTATGAGTAAACCTTTGTAAAAATACACAGATTTTCCTAAGAATTTTATTTATTTACTTCTAAACACATTTTCAAAATTCTCGACTCTTTATTTTGGTGGACTGTGATAGAAAGCTTTTCTTCAGTGGGACAAGTCAGTATGTAAATTTTTCATGACTTTGCATGATCAGGGTCTAATTCAAAAGGCTTTCACAGACTAAAAAGTCAAGAGAAAACATTCAGAAGACCATTACCCCTACACAAGAATCCAGCTTTTAAAGAGTATAGTCTGGTCTGAACAGATAACCTTTATAGACATATATCTGTCCTTTTGTCATTTTAAGCTCATCAAGCTCATTTATAGTTCCATATTGGTGTTTTTCTCCATAAGATCTTTCTTTCCATGTAATAATAAAAAGTTTTCCACTTTAGCATGCCCTGGCACCCAAAAGCAGCAAGAAACACAAAGACTAATCACTCACAAATTCACTGTCATGCCAATAAAGGGCCGTTAAGCCATTAACAACCAACAAATTGGCACCTGGCATTCTTCCTGTTCAATTCAAAGGGAATCTACAGTTGATTTTCCAGCATTATGCAGTGTGATGCAAGGCTATAAATTGGCAGCATTCAGAAGCCTATTCTCTCAATGAAAGATGGCATCGACCGAGTGGCAGGTACAGCTGACATTCCCTGGATATTGTTATAAGTCACACTGATTAAAAAGAAAGATTGCTGTGATGGCAGAAGAGCCTAGTCTATACTTGTGAAATAAAAAGACGGCAAGAAGAGAATTTTTTCTATGCAATTTGCAGTTGATTTCTTCTTCAGTGTATTTATTGTGCTTCAGATTGATTTCCAATAATATTTCAGTACAAGGGGGAAACTTTTCTGTATTCATCTTTCAGTATGGCTTACTTTAAAATGTTTTAATTTCAATCACAGATTACTCTATCATAGAAATTATGCTGGGAAACTACAGAAATCAATAGAGAATAACCTTTTGTATTTCCTTTTTTTTTAAAGAACAAACCTTTAAAGCAATAATACAGTTCTTTATGAAAAATCAACTGCACTTTTAATAATTCCTTGAAAATGTTTTCAATTTTTCAATTTAATTTTAGAAGGCTTTTTCCAGCAGGGTATACACTTACATTGTTACTGGAAGAACATTGATAAAATGGAATACTTAACTGTAAGACTGGGAAAAGACCTTATTTTGGGATCCTGCAACATACGGACTTCAATTTATCACTGTCATATTAATTGCCAGATTGAGAAAAACATTAGTTCAGAGCTTTTGGAAAGTGGAGTTTGTTTGGAGGTTTTGCAAAGTGGAATAACTAAGTGGAGTAACTTCTTTTAGAAGCTCTGAAAGTAGAACTAAATGAATATAGCCAGAGCCACTAAATGCAGAAAACTGGTTTTTTAATTGCTAAGTCCTATCTCTTTAGGCTTCTTCTGTTACTCTGCTCTTTCCTTCTGCCTGAATTGTAGTACCTTTCCCAGTAAAAACACAAATATATCAGAGGCGGGGCCAGGTTTATTTGTATAGTGCCTATAGGTTTTTCTTCCTCAATAAAAATTCTGAACACAAAGTATATATACAGCTTATTATTTCAGTACCTTTCTATTCTCCGAGACATGAATTGGAGGATTCTTTTTTCTCAGTACACTGAGGTATCATCTTAACTCTGTCTACGAGGCTTTTCAGCTGTTGAAACCTTTGCACTTCAAGTTGACAGTGAACAAGCTCTATAGCTATGAGAGAGAAATGAATAAAAAGGTTATATGGCCTATAATGAATAGACAACTGATTTTTCTTGATTATTGTTATTTGCAGCCATCACAGTAACAGGTTATTACAGTGAAGGAACTGAAGCTTGTAAGAATACAGTCAATGAATCTAAGGGAATGGATAATTTAGCTTGTGTTTCTGTGTGAATTGCATCCAAGAATGGAGGTGGGAAGGTGAGTAGTTAAGGTGAAATTAGCAATATTTCTAAGTGTCCGGTTTTAAACAAGGATTTTAAGCATATGTAAAAGGTTTAAGGTAGAATTCAGACAGTCAGCCTGGGGCTGCATGCTGCTTTCTTAGCATGTTTCTTTCCGATGGCTCTGTTACAGTGTAGTGTATATGTGACCCTGAAGCAGTACACGCTGTCATTTTACAGGGCAAAAAATGAGACGGTTGCAGGAGGTAATTTCTCACACCATGCACTGTTTAGGGTTTTGATTGCATTCAGACTCAAAAAGCAAACATGACAGCTGCAGCATTAAATCATTGAGCTAGGGTCTGTGCTCCAGATTTTAGCAATCACAACTATTGTTGGAAAATAGTGGTAGTTTTTTCTAGACTTCCACACTTACCCATTGACAGTACAGAAAATATGACTTGAAGTGGTCTTAAAGCTGGAAGCATCTGTGTGAATTTTGAACTGCTGCTTTGTTTCTTAGTCTACTAAGGGGGCATCCTGTAAGAGGGCACCAGCTATCAAACCTTCTAATAATCACCATCTGAACTTCACTGGCTTCACTTGGTTCCTATATGGGCTGAACGGTGGACTTCTTATGCTTTTAAACCTCTCCCTAAAGGTCCTATGGCACAAATATTTAGAATTATACAAGTTGGCCAGAAAAGGATAGATGTAAAGTCCAAGTATGTATAGTTTAACTGATGCTTACGTGGGCATTAGTTTATTAATTATCCCACCCTTTCTCTGTATATGTGGTTTTGATTACATACATGCTGGTTCTCCTGGATTAGTCTTCATCTCTTTCTTTATTGGTAACTTAGGTAACTTTCTCTATTAGTAGCTTAGGCACTTCTAGCGCAGAGTTCTCCCTGGCTTCTTGCTGATTTATCAGCTTTATGTGCCAGATACATGTCAGGTGCATAGATTGAGTGAATGAGAGAGCGTGGCATTGTGTATCACTTGGGAAGCTTGAGCCTCTGCAGGTTGTATCTCATAACTGCAGCCCAAACCTACCGTGTGGCTCCATGTGGACATGGACTCAGTGGCATGACTCAGAACTGAGAGGCAATGTTCTGTCAGACAGTGTGATGTTTGTTGCTCCTTCCCCTTGTTCTCATCAAGATTGCTGAATTCATAGAGTTGTAAAATCGGTCAGGCTAGAAAGGACCTCAGGAGGTCTGTAGTCCAACATAACGCTGAATTTTGTAGAGGACTGAGCTAACTAGGGTATTGAACTAAGGCAGCTCTTATTGTTGTAGTGCAAGAACAGACTAAGCAAAGCAGAGAGATTCCTATGGGGAACAATTGATAATTCTACTTCAAAGCCAAATTAAACCATCAATTTGTATGTCAGACTTTTGCTTTCCATAAGCTATGAAAAAGACATGTTTATACCAGGTGCTGTGTGAGTATACTTTTGTCTTCTCCATGCTGGCCTATAACTGCAGTCCATACTGTGACAATGCATACCTGTAAAAGCTTAAGTAAAGCATAAGTAAAGCAAAATTTGCTTTGTGGTTTACTGGCTGCCCCAGCTTTGGCATGATAGTTTGGCCCTTCTAGAGGCTTACTGGTGTCAACGAAGAGGTGTTGAGTATTAAATATGAGATGGAGGGTCTGTTTCTCCAACATCTCATCCTAGGTTCCCCAGATCCTCAAATGCTTCGCTGGTAACCCAGTGTAGGTTCACCCTACATAAGATTGGTGTGCAGGCTTAGCCATCTGTGAGCTTGGCGATATTGAATGCAGAACCATTTGTGCTTCAAGTTTGTCTCTTTGGTTGGAAACTGCATTTAGATGAACTGTTATAAATGTGTCATTTCAGTCCCCTGTGTTCCTGTCTGATTTTTGTATTTCAAATACTGAATGAATCAGGTGAAGCCTACATTGCTGCAATCTTCAGCTGCCCAAGTGTGACAGCCTTACCTAAAAGCAGATACATAGAGATGTTTGCCTTTGCTGGTTCTGAAGTGGTTTAAGAAAGTGGTAGTCACAGGCTTCAAGTTTATGATAGCTCTTTCCTTCCGTGCTGGCGTTATACATGTGGTCTGTTGTTCTTAGGGTGATTATGTGGTCATTGCTGATTTTTCAGGTGTTTTTTATTTGTGGTGCATTGGTAGTGGTGGTGGTTGCTGTCACTGATGCGGGGAAATGAAGGTGTTAGCCAGAATGCACCAAACTTGCAAGCACACAGAAACAGCTGTAGGATAAGAGTGAATGGAAGCAGGATGATTTCCAGGAGGCTGACCTTGCACACTAAGAGCAGCACTGACTGGAGGACATTATGCAAACCTGTCTGTGGGCAATTTGCTCTGCTTGCTGGACATCCAGGTCATCCATTAGTTATCAGGGAGACTAATAAAGATTCCAGTATGTATTAAAACAAATGTAATTGAGACAAGATCCTTATCAGTGTCATTAGGACACTTAACAGTTGCCTTACTGTTGCACCTTTGTTGTAGTCACTACTGATAGAAGACACCTAGTCTGTGCAAAGAATACACAGCAGGCAAGCATGAAAGGTAATATTTGGGCCACCTTGTCAGAAATGGACAAGGGTTACAGAAGTTGTGCTATATTATGAAATGTGACAAGCCTGCCCTTTGCCAAGTGTGAAAGAATTCCTTGAAGGTTGGGAGTTTGGGAGCCAAGATGTGAGAGAAGCTCTAGCTATAACTGTCAGACCCTTCATGTCCCTGCACTTTGGATGGAAAGAGCTGACTCAAAATTAGAGAAGAATAAGAAGATTTGGAGACTAGTGGATATAAGCTGCTTGGATTGCCACTAGGAAAAGTATAACGCATTTCAAGAGTGCAGTAATTCAGCCAAATCACATTTTTGGAAAACAAGTAATGAGGAATGAAAACCTCTTTGAGCTAGATGCACGGGCAGGATATAGAACTATACAGAAACCAGACAGTCATTTTCTATAAAGACGTGTGACAACTAACCAAATTGTGAAAATGTTCATCTTTGTTGTTTGTAATGCACAGGCTAATAGAAGGACTTGGTAACCAGCATGTTGCAATCAATCCAATAAGTGCTGAATAGGAGCATAAGGAAATACTTGAAGAGCTTACCCAAACTAAAGTATTCATGCAGCATGCATGCTTTTTACATTCATGTTTATATAGGAGACTCATGTGCCAGGATCCCATATCCTGCTTTCCCACAGTGATCCTGGCTGTTTGCATAGCACAGGGTAATCTCTCCAGACCTCACTGATCAGTCTCTCAGTCAGCTATGCTTAGCAGATAGTTGAAGAGTACGAGGAGCTCCACATTGTCTTTCCAGAAGCTCAATTTTCTAGATGTGTCTCTGTGTGGTGATTCCATCCGTGAGCTGACAAGAAAAGCAGATCTTGTTCCATCATCTCCAATAGGAGGATGTATCTCATGCTGTCCATATGTACAAGGAGTCATGAGGCTTTGCAAACCTCATGCATTATATTAGGAAAAAATTAAAATTGGGGGGCGTGAGTGAGCATTGTGAAGTAGAAAAGAACCACTAAAAAGTTTAATATGTTATTCTTAGTTGGTTTTGACAAATCATAAAGGACTGTGACTGAATGCTGACATTGTTGAAAAATAAAAATTATGAGTGTGACATGTATTCACCAAAATCCAACTTCTCTCCTTTCTAAAACTCTGTAAATGTGAAGAGGGAAATGACTACATGTGCGCACAGTGCTCTCCGTGGCTCTTCACATCTCTTGACCATCTATGAGATGTCTGAAAAAGGGTGCTGGTATCAATAGACTGAAGTGTGTTGATAGTTCGAAATTTACCATACAGCAGAAGGTACATCAATGAGAAAATGTTTCACAACATACAAATTTTAATGATGTGCTAAAAATTACATATATAGATGAAAAGGATTTTAGTCAGAAAAACTTGATTACGTGGACATTCAAAGTGCCAGGGTGGAACAGCAGAGATGTGATCCTGCTCCCATGAAATCTATGGAAGTGTGGGTGGGACTGGAATCCTTCTGGAGGTGACAGTTTGTTCAGATTTAATTAAATATAGATAAATGCTGTAAGGGCACCATGCGGACCAGCTGCTCCCTGCGGGTTGGGCCACTGGGAGCCTGGGGTACTCCCTGGGGCAGCCAGCCAGGGCCTGGCAGCCAGGGCCTGTCCCACCACCCCAGCCAGGATCCAGGCAGCCAGGGGGACGCTGGGGCAGGCCCAGCCCCAGGCATCAAGGTATCTCCCTGGGGACAGGCCATGGTTGGGCCAGGACATCAGCCTGTGGGTAGGGTCAGGATCAGGCCTGGTGAGGGGAACCAGGGCCAGACACAGCCCTGGGATGGCCAAGCAGGCTGTGGGGATGAGGATGGGGATGGGCCGAGGCCAGGCCAGGACCTGGGTCTGCAGGTAGGCCTGGATCGATGGGGCTTGAGACCTGTGGCTGGGCAGGGGAACGCTGTGGGCAGCTGGGCTGTGGCATCAGTAGGGCAGGAGCTGACGGCCCCGCGGGGCAGACATGGGGTCCTGGGCTGTGGGCAGGGTGGCGGAGACCTGGGGGTGGGCAGGGCAGGGAGGTCCTCAGTGCTCTCAGGGCCCTGACAACTGCACGGCATCCAACATCCAATGTTGTTACCCAAACTGGATATAAGTTCCTTCAGTGAAAGGTAGCAGTAAAGAGCATGGTACTGGGTTTGGGGTACAGGAACTGACTTCAGGCCTGCTGTCCTAGAACATCTTAATGAACTGGCATGCTATCGCTGAATCAACTGAAAGAGAGTGTGAAGTCTGGAGAGGGAAAAAAAACAAGGAAAACTAGCACGCTGACTGATGTGATTTGTGAGTAGAAATTTGAGAGCTACCCCATAGGATAAAGACAAGTATTATTAATGAATGACAGTATATATATTTTGTGACCTGGTGGGCCTCTTCCAGTACCTACCTAATGATCAAATTGGAACACAGATTATTTTAAGGGGAATCAGATTGTAGCCATATTAATCTGCAAAGTATTTGCAACTCATAAATACCAAATTTGGGAAGGAATTGGCTTGGATTTAGAGATACAGCAAGGCAGGTGTAAATAAAATCAATAGTAGATACAGCAAGATAGGTGTAAATAAAATCAAATAAATTTGTAGGTTGTATTTAGATGATGAAGAAAAACTCTTTTGAATAGTCATATCTGCCAAATGAAGCATGCAATATTTCTTATTCGGAACATTTAAAATGATGTTTTTTAAAAATTTATGAGTTCTCTGTTGTTTGTTTATGTAGTTATAGTTGTCTGTATATTAAAAGTTTGGGGATATTATATTGATTACACCCTGTAGTGGCCCTGAATGTGTCATGATTTGCCTAAAAAAGAAATTATATCACTCCAGTCACACTGTTTTAATTGAAATTGTACTGCTCACTCTCACAGGGGTGTATTTACACCAGTAGGGAGGTGCTTCTGTGAGTTCAGTGCATTTCTCACTAGAGAATCAAGTTATATCAATAAAATGTTTGCTTACACCGGTATACCTCTATGCTCATTGGATGTTAGGCTAATGCTATATTTTCTAATTCAGAAATTTTCATTCACATTTTTATGATACTTTTCCTACCACTGTTCTCACTGCATGCTCTTTGTGTCAGATTTAGCAATTGTGTGGCTGCAGAGGAAGTCAGTTCAGCAAACTGATCCAAGAGAGAATGAACCACCCCCTAAAATCAACAGTTAGATTCTGTGTCAGCTCTCTGAACTGATTCACCTACCTGCTGCACAGCTGATGGGGCTGATGCAATGAAAGGAAAGGGAATACACAGGCATCTTGGAGCCACTAATGTAATTTTGACAGTAGCCTAAGGATACCTACGGTACCAAATGACACTTGCAAAGTGTGTTTCCAACACAGTTTAAAACCAAGCTAAAATTGAGGTTGCCATTGGTTTCTCTCCTTTCTGTCCTGCTCTGCTTCTGTCCTGTCCTTTTGTCCTCCTATCTTTAAGCTCACGTTGAAGTAAGAGGGGGAGCTAAACCAGCTGGCAACTGTCTTTCATAAGGTTAGCCTTCAGCTGGTTTAGCTCCCTATATCAGCTCATGGCAGAGTGACATGTGGCACTGCCATGCAAGCTTGAGGGCAGGATTGTGTGAATGGAAGCATGAAGAAGAGGGAAGCAGCTCCGATTTTCACAATGTAAACCATCACAGATCACACCCCGTGAAAGGTGGTGCCTGAGCCACATACGTGAAAAGGTGAGATATACTGGAATGAGACATTTCCTTCGTAGCTCTGGTCACTTATATGACGCATGCACGACTATTTTGGATTAATGCATGGATAGCTAATGTCACTAGTTTGTTCTGTACTGCCTGGTTTAAGTTTGCTTCCTTGTGCACACCCTGGGAATTCCACTATACACACAGAATCTAACAGCCAGTGGTCTACAGCTGGTAATTAGTACCATTTAGCAGCTGCTAAGCAGGATAATAGCCTGTTATCCTTGAAGATCTCTAATACAAGTCGTAATGACTTGCTTACACGGCTTCTAAACCAGCTGGCATAAACTTGCTCTGCATGGTGGGAGAGTTAAAAGAGGGACTGAGTCTTGCTTCATGTGGAATATAAGTCAGCAGTAATTTGATTTATGCCAATTAAGTAACGTTGGCACAGGATCAACGTAAATGATGGGTGAAACGGAGGGGGGGTGTGTGCAGTCTATTCAGCAGAAAACTTGTGTTGTATGCAAATTCTTTAACTTTTACTGTTACACTAGGGAAAAGCATGGGATGGCAATGGTTTTCAGATTAAGCTACTGACCACAGAATGAGATATTTTGCTGATGTGTGTTTTAGTATTTATCCTTGAATGAGTATAGGATTGGAAAGTTGCAAAATCTGAAATAAATGTAACATACTTAGTAAAATATTGTAAAGATCTGAAACTTTTATTCAGTTCTACAAACATTTGAAGGTCTGATTGGGTGTGTCTGTAGCAGAAAAGTTAGCTTAAAAATTACACTGGTAATTTTAAGAGCTTTCAAATTGACACATATTGCTAAGGTGAACCCGGTAGGGTGTGAGCTTGTGTAATAACCGACTGTAGCCTGCTGATGATGTTCTTGCTGGTTTTAGTCACCTTTGTCAGGGCCTCCAGGAGAACCCACACATAGGAGATAGATAAAATATGTATATAGAATGCAATAGGTGACCTAAATGCTAAGATATTAGGTTCTTTTTTTTTGTGGTCTTTTTAACCTTGAAATAAATAACTCACATAGGCTAGTTGGAAATGAAAGCTTTGAGAAAAGCCATATTTAAGTTTATTGTATGATCAACTACTTTCCCCTAAGGTTAATTTTAGAGTGTCCATCTTATGGTAAATTTTTAAAAGCTTTGTTTTTATTGTAATTTTATCTCACTAACAGAAATTCAGGATTCAGTCAGGTCTGTGCTACCAGTTTTTGATGACACAGCTATTTTGACCTGGGAAGTAGATATGCTGGCAAAACCCCTGCTGTGCTATCGGCTATGATGATAGAAGCAATATTTTTAGCTAAGAATGTGTTATTTTGTGAGGTGGTGTTGAATTAGTTTAGCAACAGCTCTGTTATATATCTACAGGGCTTAGCTACAGTGAGGTAAAATCATAGCTTTATAAAGAAGTAAGACAGACCTTACCACAGCAGTTTTCTGCCCTTGACCTGGCCAAAGCTCTAGCTCTGGAAGAGTTAATTCAAAACGGAGGCAAAACAGGGGATCGCCACCATTGCCTAGTGACCCTGGGTGTACCCCTTACAGCAGTATCTTTGGGCCATAGAACTGAATAGCTACTTCCAGTCTTCTCTAAATTACTGTTTTTCCACATCACTCTAGATATCATCAGTGCATGTATTTGCAAGTAAATGATGTAAGTTAGGGTCCTTCTATTTGAAAGAGTAACTACAAAGCAGGAAGGAGTTGGATACTGTGAACTGAAAAAGGAAGAAAAGACGACTTTAGGAATAAATATCCTACAAAAAAAAAAAAAAAAAGAGAAAAAGAGAGAGAAAAATCAGATGTATATATTAGGTAATGTGACCCACTTATTTTTAAATCTTGTTCCTCTGAAATTATTTCAGAGTCAACACAGCTTTTCCATATGAATGTCTGTCTTTTCAGCATCTTAAAACCAGAGATGGTTTGCCTGCCATATCGCAACTTAACTCAGGCATGTCATATTTGACTGCTGCCCCTTGTCACTTTTGTGTAAGGAGATAAGTTCATTTTTATCACTGTGCTTGGGCACTGTAAGAGGCACACACTAGCATTTTTAGGTCATTAGATTTGTGGCCTTAATATTTTCCAGTGGAGGCACAAAGTGCATTGAGTTTCGTGTATATACAAATGAAATGAGGGGGAATTTGCCTGAAGAAGAAGTGTTAAATTTACCAGTTACTAAATAATCATAGTCCCTAAACTCATAAATTATTCTGGCTATGTCTACAGTGATAGAAATATCTGCCCCACTGAGGGAACTGTGACCCTCCTCACGGATCTCGTTGGAGTTTGACTTAGTGTCTGTATGGCCCAGAGACATAACCATTATTTTTTATGTGGTTTTCCAGTTCAAGGTACTTCAGATAACAGGAGGGTTGTGCCTTCGACCTCCAGAGCAAGTGTATTGGCAGGAAGCTGTCAGGGTTGCTGAATGCCTGGGCGTGGACCTATCATAGTTGAGGGTGCAAGGCCTGGTGTGACAGTAGCAGAGGACTAGGCAGAAAGGAAGGGACCTATCTTGTCATGTGCCTACCTGTGCTGCTTGACGTTCGCTCCCACAGTGGAGTGATCGAGCCCCTCAACCGCTTCCAAGCCTGGGGTCTGACTGATTTCTCCACAAAGAGAGCATGGGATAGAACTAACGTGTATTTTGATCTGGGCCTAACGTTAAAGCTGGGAAAGATGTCGTCTGGGGCCGTAGGACTACTTCTGTCAGTCTGTTTCATTGGTGGCTTGGTTTGTTTCTTTTAAAGGTAATGCTGTGTTGAATGGAGCTCAGGAATCAGCCTGACAATTCACATCACTCTTTTAAATGCAGCAGAGAATCAATGGCCCAGTTGATTTGGGGTCATGGTAATTTGATTCCTGGCTGCCTGAAAAAATTATAAACTATGGGAGCTCTGCCAGGGAGGATGGAATTATCAGCCCTATCCTCACCAGTGCTCTGTTCAAACAGTGGACAGTATAGCTTGGATATGCAAGGCTAACGTTCTCAAATTCAGCCAGTATGCAAAAAATAATTTTCTTCTCTTCATTTCTGCACTCTGTGAATAACATAACACTTAGCTGTCCAAATGTTGTGCATATTTTCTTTATGGTTTGTTGTCTTTAATCTTTATGCAGCAAAGGTGAGAATTTATTTCCAAGAGTTCTTCAGAAAATGAGAAGATGAGGTTTGAACAAGTTTGACAGATGTTGCCAGTGATAACTGGAAATATTTCAAGGATGGAAAAAGCAGCAGGATTACAAATCATTTGTTTGAAAAGCCCATTAAGGGCACGACTGCTCTGAATAACCACTGTCAGCTGATGGGTAGAGCTTGCTTTGAAAGAAAACATCAGCTATTGCAGTAGTAATGATGTAGTAACAGTATTGCCACTGTAAATGTGTTTGTTAGGTAAACAAGACAACTTAAAAGAATGATTAAATTACCAACAGTGGTACTTGGACTTTAAAATTTAATTTTAAACTAATTATAGCAAAGGTGTGAGGTAAATATTTTTCTAAGACTGCATTAACCAAAAATTTATGACATCTTGCTTGATTTCATTTGCTGTTCTGATTAAGAATAACTTACCAGAGACTGGCATTCATCTGTTCTCATACACAGCTGAGTTGTATAGCAGGTTCCTCATAAGTACCTTTGGTATAAGCTGAAAGTACAGAGTAACTACTGAGAAATAAGAAAAGAGTACTAAAGAGGCATGAAGGTGACAAGAATTCTAAGTGGTGCATCTATACAGAGTTTAAGGTCTGACTATGGAGGGAGTAAAGGGCAAAATATGACACTTCCTTAACTGGTAGAAGTGGAAGGCGTGGAAATATACTATTTCTCTTCCTTCAGTATCACTTCTGTTGTCCAGTGGTTCAATTTCATGGTTGGTTTATGCCCAAACCATTTTCAGCTGTTGCTGAAAGTGGTGGCTACGCCATTCTCCCTATTCATACACATTACCCAGTGCCACATTCCCAGATTGTTGATCTGGTTGGAAACTAATCTTTGCCTTGTGCCAGAGAGAGGCAAGTGGCAGAAGCATGCAGCCTGAGGCAGGAGGAGAATGGGATAATCCATTCCAGCAACAGCATGGTCTTAGCTAGTCTTCTGCAGTAAGTCATGTTTCTGCACATAATGAAGGAGTAAAGCCTTCCAGCTAGAGTTATTCCTGCTAAACTAAAGAGAACAAAAATAGATGTTAACAGGAACAAAGTTTACACTAGTTAGCTGCTACTCCCCAGAGGAACGAATAATAGAAACGTATACTGGTACTCTATATCCAGCACAGCAGATGTTTTACATATGTTAGGCACTTTTTTTTGTCTTTTCTGTTACTACTAAAACTGGGTTTGCTGTGAATGCAACATTGCCCAACTTCTAAGTTTGCATTACCATCAGCAGCTGATCACTGGTGAGTTACTGATAGCCCTGGGCCCTCTGAATTCACCTTCCAGGCTCTGCTGTCACTTCAGATCTGTACTCCTTTTGTCTGCAGCATATAAGGTCATAGATAGTTCTACATGCCAGAGTAGCTAGATGCTATTCAACATAGCACAGCATAAGTACTAGTTATTGCTGTACATATCAAAATTCTTAACACATTACACAGCACAACTATACAAAGCTCAGTTAAACTAAAATATGTTAGGTAATTATCTCCTTGTCATTAGCCAGTTGCTATAACAGCTAAAAAAGTTAAAACAAATCTCCAAGCAAGCCAAGACAAGCCCAGACAAAGTAAGCCTTACAGGCCTAGTCCCATAGGCGAAGTTAGTACAAGACCTGTGGCTGGTAACAGGCACAGCAATACTGTCCTTACTGGATTATAAGGCTACATAATAAGTTGTAATCTAGTCAATATGGTCAATGGAGTATGGAAACCTATTCAGCTCACCAGAATAATTTAGTTAAAACTGTAACATCAGGCATATGTAAAAAGCTACCTTGATTATTATCTTTCTTTACTGCTGAGACTTTATAACTTCAATGCTTTCTAAACCACCTTTATTAGATATGAAATTAGGTGTGAAATTCCGCTCTAAGTAGTTGATAATTTTGTGTGTCAAATCTAAAAGACATCAGAGAATGGATGGACCTGTTCATACACACAAAGGAAGGGCTTGAGATTTTCCTGAAAATTTTACTCTCAAGTTTTTTTCAAGTAAATATCAGCTTCCTGCCTTAAAGTCTGTTTTCAGTCTCCTCATCTTTTCTGGAGACTTCTCTTCCATGAAAGATTACAAAGAAAACAAGTTTTGAAAGAAAGTCTTGTGAAAACTTCCTGAAAAATGGCATTAATTAAGAGATATATAGCATTTTTGGAATATAGTTATCTATGACTTTCTGTCCTCATTAGGGCAATTAATCCCAAATTACTAGCAGTAACTAGAGTATTTCTATCAAAAGGAAAAAATGAACAGAAGGTGAAAGTTTTCAAGTCTTAAGTGAATGACCTAAGTGTGTTGCATAGTAAGGAGGGGGATTTTACTTCTGTGATCTTCTTTTCTTTGTTTTCCTTGTTATTGCGTTTTGCAGGGGGGATGAATTCAAGGAAAGAGGAATGTTTTTCACTTGTCTTTATATGCAGAGGAATGTAGCACATAATCCTGATTCAGAACAAAGACTCTTGCCCAGTTGAAAGGAGAGTTTGCATATCTTCCCTGGTAGTCTTTGTGACGTGAATTTCCTGAAGCACTGATTAAGCTACATGCAATAATGAGGAAAAATAAAGCCGACAAAGAAAAGAACTACTGAGCTTTTATCCACTTACCCTAATTTTTTGTACGTGACTTGATCATTTGTTTATGGTCGTAACTATTTAATATTCTACTTTAAGATCTTAGTTCACATATTAACTCTTTATCCTGTAATCTTGGTTTGCATTTCTGCTAGGGGGAAAAAAGCAAGGCAAAAACATTCATTCTTATGAATTTCAATCTCAGATCTAGAAACGGTCTGTCATTTTTTTGTTTCAACAACAAGGTGTTGCTAAATGGATCTGGAAAGGCATTACTTAATTTTGCATAGCTTCTCTATAAGAACCAAGTCTTTGGGGGTTCGATGGAAGGAAAAGATTTGATAAATTGTCCATATTTTCTATACCCAAGTAGCCACAGGCTCTTTCTATCACTTGGTTACTACTTTAGGCTCCAGATTAAATTCTTGTGGAATATTTTTAGAAATGCAATTTCCCAACCGTCTGACCTTCCCGTGTGTCCTGCTCCTGGCAAAAAAGACAGGTCTTCATCCTCTGTCCTTGCTTACAAGGACCTACCCAAAAGCCTGTTTTGGTAATCTCAAAACTCTTAATGATTCAGTTCATCTCAATGATCCAACAAGAAACTCTGCATTTTATTTTTGCTGAGGTTATTTTGTTCCATTAGAGTCACTTCCTGGATGCAGAAGTAGCCAGAGGTAAATTATGTGTAAGTCCTTTTGTGAATGGGGAAGGGAACAGACCCTTTTGGTTGACTCCTTAATCGGCTTATCCCATCTTGTAGAAACACAGACTGAGGAAGTTATTTCATTATCAGCCTTAGTCAATGTAAGACTTCTGCCACCAAAACACAGTGTGCTTGCTCTGCCTCCACATGATGTGTGCATTTGTATCCACTGTGCTGGTCCTTATGGAGCTATTCAGTCAGCCACATTGATGGGGTCAAAAACTAACCCTTCCAGGAGAGAGAGGAAAGGAGAAAAAAGACTTTCTGGTCCAGTTGAATGTGCAGCTGCATAGTTGGGGAGAGATGGCACAAGGGAAGAGTAGGCCATACAGTGGATAACATGCCTTTCCCCTTGTGACAGAAGTGCATTCTGTGAGAACACACCATAAAGATGGAATTTTTGAAGAATTATATACTCTCACTGATGTCATCAGTTAAAGCCTCCTTGAATTATGGCAGTTTAATAATTTCTGTAAATCACACTTTTAAGGACTATTGCTTTAATTCTCATATTTGCAAATGAGACTATCATTGCATGTGGAACCAAGCCATAGTTCACATTTTTAACCCACACACAGAGTCCATAAAAAAGAATGCTACATAAAAACACTGTATTAAGTGGCTGAGAGACTGAAATAGGAGGATTTTTTTTCCCCCCCCCCCCGAAAAACAAGGATGGAGGAAGGGGAACAACTTGGAATGTTAGTTTGTTCAGGTGAAATCCTGATGGGTTTGGCAGAGTGAAATTAATTTCAGAGCCTTAAGAAATCTTCTGTAATATGGCATTCATATTTTCTGGCCTGCTAAAGAAATGGCGTAACATAGGAACATTGAAAATATTAACTCTTGAGGAGGATGTAGTTGCACACTTATTAAAGGAGGGAGTATTTACAATAAGGTCTTTACTCACTAAAACCTGAGGTAGAGGAAGCATCTCCATATGTGGTCAGCAATTTAGGTATTAAAAGAAGGAAGGAACGTAGTTCTGAACCTTTATTTTCAATGGTCTCTGTCTGGATGAGGACAATTTTGTACTTTAGTATTGGATTTGTGGATCTGGGAGCAGAAAGAAATACTTTGCTTTTTGTCATTCATCTGTTTTTCCCAAGGTTATGAAAATTTGTAAATATTTCTCCACTCTCCCACTCTGCTTCAGTGCTTTTCATCTTGCTTGGTAGTTGTTGTACAGTTCATTTATTCCATGTTACTTAATGTTCCATTTTTACTTTTGGCAGACATGCTGGGGACAACAGTGACTTCTAGTAGTAGTTAACTTTAAAAGTGGCATTTGCCACAACATAAAAGTCTCTTACAGTTCTGTAAATTAAATGAAGCAAAACCTTTGGTGAGGAGAAATAGGTACCATGGAATTACTTATAAAGTATGAATTTATACAATGGTTTGGATTGATGTTTGATTTTCAAATTTTAAAAAAGAGCAAAAGATTAAATGGATTTGTATAACTATTGTAAATATTTGTCCAATACACCAGTGTGTTTAGTATGTGTGAAGTATTTAGTAATGATGACGCCAAGTCTTTTACTTTAATTTTACAGGCTTGCAACCATTTAGACAAATTTTCTCTCTTGGGCTGAATTTTTCTAGGGCACCTGGTCAAAAATCATTCAACACATTCAGAAAATATTGCTTGTGTAAATTAACAATATTTAAAAAGAAAACTGACCCCTTTCAAGTAGGTCAGCTGAATGTTTGAATGCTGTAAGAAGTTTAAATGTACAGCGAAAATGTAGTTGCAAGATATTCTAGAGAGAAAGAAAACACATACACAAAATGCATGTATAAGGAGGAGATGGTGCACAATAAGTCTCTTCACAGATTCACAGAAGTTAGGAGAGCCTTGAGACAAATTTATGGTCCTCCTGTAGGACAGACACTGCAGTGGAACAGATTTCTGGGGTACTCAGACCTTTGCACAATTTTGTCCAGGAATCTTACCTAGGAATTAAAACCAGGATTGCCAGATGATGGAGGCAGAACCAGCTGTGTTCCTACACAGGAGAAATTATTGGCAGTTATTCTCCTGGAGGGAGGCCTTTTAGAATCATAGAATCATAGAATCGTTTAGGTTGGAAAACACCTTTAAGATCATCAAGTCCAACCGTTAACCTAGCACTGCCAAGTCCACCACTAAACCATGTCCCTAAGTGCCACATCTACACGTTTTTTAAATACCTCCAGGGATGGAGACTCAACCACTTCCCTGGGCAGCCTGTTCCAGTGCCTGACTACCCTTTCACTGAAGAAATCTTTCCTAATATCCAATCTAAACCTCCCCTGGTGCAACTTGAGGCCGTTTCCTCTCGTCCTATCACTTGTTACTTGGGAGGAGAGATCGACCCCCACCTCGCTACAACCTCCTTTCAGGTAGTTGTAGAGAGCGATAAGGTCTCCCCCGAGCCTCCTCTTCTCCAAACTAAACAACCCCAGCTCCCTCAGCTCCTCCTCATAAGACTTGTGCTCCAGACCCTTCACCAGCTTCGTTGCCCTTCTTTGGACATGCTCCAGCACCTCAATGTCCTTCTTGTAGTGAGGGGCCCAAAATTGAACACAGGATTCAAGGTGCAGCCTCACCAGTGCCAAGTCCAGGGGTATGATTGCTTCCCTGGTCCTGCTGGCTACACTGTTTCTGATACAAGCCAGGGTGTTATTGGCCGCCTTGGCCACCTGAGCACACTGCTGGCTAATGTTCAGGCGGCTGTCAACCAACACCCCAAAGTCCTTTTCTGCTGGGCAGCTCTCCAGCCACTCCTCCCCAAGCCTGTAGCGTTGCATGGGGTTGTTGTGACCCAAGTGCAGGACCCAGCATTGAGCCTTGTTGAACCTCATACACTTGGCCTCGGCCCATCAATCCAGCCTGTCCAGATCCCTCTGTAGGGCCTTCCTACCCTCCAGCAGATCAACACTTCCACCCAACTTGGTGTCATCTGCAGACTTAGTGAGGCTGCACTCAATCCCCTCATCCAGATCATCGATAAAGATATTAAACAGAACTGGCCCCACTACTGAGCCCTGGGGAACACCACTTGCGACTGGCTGCCAACTGGATTTAACTCCATTCACCACCACTGGTGGCCATCCAGCCAGTCTTTTACCCAGCAAAGAGTACGCCTGCCTAAGCCATGAGCAGCCAGTTTCTCCAGGAGAATGCTGTGGGAAACGGTGTCAAAGGCTTTACTGAAGTCTAGGTAAACAACATCCACAGCCTTCCCCTCACCCACTAAGTGGGTCATCCTGGTTGGGTGGTCTATAACAGACTCCCACCGTGATATCTGCCTTGTTGGCCTTCCCCCTGATTCTTACCCATAAGCACTCAACCCTTTTAAAAGGGTTCTTCATACAGTTTAGTGAAGACAGGGTTGCAATGCCAGTATGGATTCCCCTGGTAACGTCTGGCATTGTTACTGTGCGATTCTGTTCCAGGAATGAACACTGGTAGCATGAGTCAGTCGATGCTTTGATTCCAAGTGAAAGGTTATAAAGGCAATAAAGACAATGGGGAAAAAGTGCTGAATTTTCACACTTGAGTGAGTACCAATATGAAGAGTTGTGGTTTCCCTTACGTTTATAAGCCTGTTTTTATTTCAAAGGGGTTTGATACATGTAACTGGGAGTGGAGTTTGACTCCAAATATCATTTTAAGAATTGTGCTGCGTCAGCGATCTGACAATGCACTGGAAAGGTTAACTTGAGTGCAGATCGTTTAGCTTTGGAATGATGATTAATTTCAAGTGATATAAGTTATGAACACAAGTTTCAATTATTTACTGAAAAAGCCAACAAATCTCATGGGAACTCTACAAAGTAAAATAAAATCAGTTGACTGTGATTTTGCTTCCAAATGAACTAATCAGGTGATTGTGACCTTGACAGAGGGTCTCTCCTCCAGCTCTCCCCTCCCCTTTCCTATGTATGGAACTGACATGCTCATCTGTCTGCTTGAGAAGTCCTTGATACTGTTCATATTTAACATCGTTATCAAAGGTCCTTTGCTTTCAGGCTTAGCCATTAAAATACATGAGATGGGAAATGCTGACATGATAGTTTTGCAAATGTTATCTGAGGGGTTTGCATATATTATTAAATCTCTTAATGAAGATGATGAAGAATCAGCCTATTAACAGCTCAGGTATATTGCTGCATTAATTCTTGTTCTTCTTTTCTTTGATATTTCAGTGCTACGGCTATTGAAGGATGGTGCCGACCCTCATACGCTTGTTTCCTCAGGAGGCTCCTTGCTCCATCTGGTAAGAGTGATTGAAGATTAGTGTTACTGACTGTGGATAAATATGGTGGGATACTGAGTAGCAGATTGGGCATATTAACAAAAAAATAGGCCTAGCAAGAATTTTTTATCTACACTGCCCTCCACGGTGGTTATGATTGCATCCAGCTATGCGTGTGAAATAAATGGTTGTTTTCAAGTTGCTTACAGAAGGATGGATCATGCCATAGGAATGGTAACTAAAAGAGTAGAATGAAATGTTTTATTTATAAATTATCTGTGCAGTAATAAAGAGCAAAGGAAATATTGCTCGATTCCAAAGATAGAATTATGTGGTTCAGAGATTCACAGGTCCCATATGAAAAACACCATGATGTAATATTTTTCCTTCTGTTTTTGTGCATATTTTCTTGCACTAATTTTCTACATGTGTATATTTAACACATTATCTGTATTTAATTTATCATTATTTGCATAGCAATTTAGATTAAGTAACTGGAACATAAAAGGAAAACCGTTTGTATACAATGACCAAAAGAGAAGCAAGATGTAAGGGCATGTGGAGGAAAGACTGACAGGCAGACAGAAAGAAAATACTGCAGAGGTAAAATTTTGGCTTTGCTGAAGCCAACGGCAAAACTCATCATAAACTGCTAAGTCTTATGATCCTTTACTTTGGTCTGTGATGCTTCAGTTGCAGACATGCTTTCTATTCAACGTGAAACTATTTTAAGATATTTGGATCCAACTTTGTTGCACAATGCTGCTAAAATAAATGTGACTTCACAAATACAAGGGCATAACAGATCTAGTGAAAAGTCTGCTGTCAGTCGTTTATTTTAGAACAGTTGGATTAAGTTTCTCATAGTACGTACACAAAATATAGAGATTTCTTGATGGAAAAGAAGGATCCTGTAATATTACTGAACTGCAGCACACCTGCCACCATGCTCTTGCAAGATGTAGCATTTCCCCTGTGTAATTAATCTGTGTTTTCCATCTTCCATGGCCATGCTGCTTACCAAGGACTTTGGGAAATAGAGGCCTACGTAAGAGGAGGGTGCAGCAATGAGTTGGAACAGAGAAAACTTTTAAATTGTCTTTTCTCTCCTCCAACTATATGCCTGCTGCAAATGTGCTCAATCACTTTAAAAATGCAGCCCATATGAGAAGTTATCTTTGGGTTAACTAAAATTGAGGCATCCCAAATCTTATCCTGTGCTGAAAGCCCTAGGAGACAATATGTATCTTCAGTGTGGCTGATGTGACATCTGTCTCACTGGCATTTTAAAATAGAAGAAAGACAGATCCATCTTTAGGGATTTTAGGTTGCTTTGTCTAGTCAGCTGATGCACGCTTTTTATCTGCAGATAAAATCTGCAGTTGAACTATGTCTTTTTACATTTCTTGACCTTCTGCATTACACCCCAGTTCACTGTCACATTCAGTATCTCTTCACTGGTGCCTGCTGCTCCACAGACGCACATATGCTTTAAAGGGAGGGAAAGCTTCCTGCAGTAATAAATTTGCAATAGAGAACTGTGTGTAACCTACTGCCTCAGTCTAGTCAGAGTTACTTGTAAGTACTCATAATTCATTTACAGAAAAATACCAGTCCTATTGGAGATAGGGGAAAACCTGATTTCAATGAAACTTGGATTTGACCCTGATTTGGGAGCAGTACAGACAGGGGAGGAGAGTCATGATACAGGGAAACACATGAGCCAAGTTTATTTTCCTGCAAGAACTCAAAATAGTAATTTATCATGCATCTTTATTATATTTTTGAAGCCCACTCAGATCCATTCTAAGTACTAGTTTTACCACTACAATTCTATGCAAGCTCCTTTCTCCAAAGGGAAGCCTGATCAGTGTTTATTCTTTCCAGTTGTAGGGTAAATGTTTTTATTCCAGAATGAATGGAAAATATATTTATCTTCACATTTTACTTAAAATTTGATTCATTATAGAATTCTTTTTTCTTTTTCCATTTCTGTTAACTTCCAAAATGTGATATATTTCTAAAAAAATTCAAATGTGACACTTCATAGAGATTCTGTTGCTATCTCTGTAGAGAGTATCCCAATATGGTTGAATCTCAGGGAAGCCATGGGAGCTTCAAAGGTATTCACTGAACTCTCATTAGGCTACATGAGACAAGTACCAAAAAAGAGAGTACTTGCCTGAGTTGTCCATTCAGCGGGAAGCACAGTGTCATATCAATTCACACAGGCAGCCACCCAACCTGCCCTAGTAACAAAGTATATGAGTGCCAATTTTCTCCTGGAACTTAGAGATTGCCCAATTGCTTCACAAAATCCATTAAACAAGAATCAAGGAGCAGTGGCAATTAAATTGCTGCTACAAATCTAAGCTGTTTTCAGACTCATAACTAATCACAAAAGTCTCTATATCTATTATTAATACACAAAATGATGCAGTGACATCTGTCATTTGTTTTGTATGGAAGCTCTCTAGAAATTTTTTTCCTTAACACTGCCTTGAAAATGTGATTGGTATGAGATTATGTTGATCTGTATTATTAAATATCTTATCTCTGATTTGTTAAAATTTGAACATTGAAAAGCTCAATATAAGTAATACTACTGATACAATGAGTGATACTGATGCAACAAAACAAAACTTCTGTTTCTAGAGCTTTCAGATAAGCTACAAGCTAAATGAAATATATCAGAACTTAATTTCTATTCTATAATTTAATGGTCAGTATGTTTGTAAATCATTTAAAGCAGGACTGCTTTTTGGGCTCATAGCGTTTAATTTTCATCTTCCAAGTTTCTACATTTATGTTCGCAGTAGTACATGCAGCTCCTACGTTCAGTTGAATATCTCAGCTATGTCTTGACTTTACAGTGGAATCCAGTTAAGCACTTTTCCTTCTTCCCCTTTTCCTCCAGTGTCCTGGCTTCCATGCCAAATGAATACAGATCAGCAAACTGTGTGCCATGGTGTGGTTCCACATGCGATACAGACGTAACAACACGATTATTTAACCCTCACTTGCAAATAATCTGCAGATTTCACTATATTTGTACTCTCAGTGTATATGTGTGCTTTTTGAGACAGGGAAATATTACACAGCTTTAAATATTGGAAGAGGCATAGATATTAAGGATCGTATTCAAAGCATGTAAGCATCTAATACAGAAAATTAGTCTCCCTGTAGACTCTCTCCAGTGGGGAAAGAGAGAGGATCTTTCTCTGAAGAGTTACTGAGATTGTATGTTAGGCCAGAGTTAGGATATTAAATTAGGTGCCCCAATTGTCTTTTAAAGTATTATCCATAAGCACATCTATAAAAAGTCACAGATGTGACAGAAGAGTAAGCTCAAAACAATGGCTAAGCTAGTTTCTTCTTCTCTGCCAAAATTAGTGACCTCCGTCATGAAAACAAGGCAAAGTATACAAACACACACACACATGTGCAACCCCACCCTCCCCACCCTCAACACACCCTTAGTGTGCAGAGTATCTATCTGTCAGAGACACTTGAATAGGAATCAGTATCGTTAGTGGATTGGAAATAGGAGTGGGTATGGAGAGGCGCGTATTATTGCTATGAACTGTATAAAAGGCAGAAGTTCATGTATGTGTGGAGATATGTACAGGTGGGTGTACATATACTTAGATGCCACTGCTCGTGATGTGATTGTCATGCACTGATGCCTGTGCACTGATTTGGAATGACAATATTGAACAGAAAGAAAGCCTTATCTTTACCATAGATTTCAGCAGATTCCATATAGTGCTTTTTCACAGGGAATAAGGGATTCTGTGAATCACGGACATGGAACTTGCAGTCTCCACAAAACTATTTCTATAGATTCATCAGCTGGTTTGCCCTACAAACACAGCAGCTTAACTAGAGTGTGTCGACTGCTCAATTTAAATGTTAAATGCAGCAAAAATTGTATGTAATAAATTCACTTGTACACTGAGTAAAACACCATACCTAATCTGCTCTTCTTTCTTCTAGTGTGCCCGCTACGATAACGCATTTGCTGCAGAAATTCTAATTGACAGAGGAGTAAATGTAAATCATCAAGATGAGGATTTTTGGACATCAATGCATGTAGCCTGTGCATGTGATAATCCTGATATTGTCCTGCTACTGCTACTAGTAAGTAGAGCAATCCAATGCGTTGTGTGCTTGAAAAGGAAACAGAATGTAACACCATGAGGTCTGAAACTACTGTATGAATGCAATATATTACTACTAATCATATCAGTGAAAGCATATATTGTGTTTGTTTGTTTCTTGACATTGTTTTGGTGCTCAGGATTTTTAGAAGGCGTATAGTGAAGCATTTTTAGGCTTTCAATGAGAATACAGTAAAAACATCAATGTCAAGTCTCTCCTATCTCTTCCTTGTGGGCAGGAGCGTATATCTGTGATAAGCACTGAGTTGTCCCAGATGGGATATTCGGATAATTTCTTTTCTCCATGTCACCTTCTGTTAAGGACTGAGTTCACAGACAATCTTATCAGAAACTCCTTCTTAAAAGCAAGTATTTGCTCAATTACACTCAGTATTCATAAAGAAGTGTTTGTGGACATGGTCAAAACAAGGCCAATTTAATATTCATCTAATATTGACTAACTTTGACTTTTTGGAGCAGAATTTGCCCAATATAGTAATAGATATGACATTCAGCCTTTGTAGAGAACAGCTTTGTTCATGTTGTGCTTCAAGTCCTAGGATCACAACCTCTAGTTTTACACCAGGATATTAATGCAGTTCTTTCTCCCAGTTAATTTTATATTGCTCTTTAAAACAGTAGTGCAGAAACAGTTCACAATCTGACTTACAGTTTTCTAATCCATTTGTATAATTTTAAAATTTGTATGTTTTTAATAGGTTGTTGCAAGTAGATGAGCATTTTTTAGCATGCTTATAGTGATATTTCAATGTCACAGGTAAAATGAAGGGAAAAATATTTTTAAAGACTGTATACTTGATAATAGCTTTCATGAAATCACTTTGGGAGATTGTCTAGTCCAATCCTCCTGCTCAGAGAAGAGACAGCTACAGCACCTTGCCCAGGATCATATCTCCAAGGATGGAAAGTCCACAAACTTGCTAGGCAACCTGCACAGAAAAAAAAGGTTTTTATTAGATTTGAACAGAATTACCTGTGTTTCAGTTTGTGCCTACTGTCTTTTGTCCTTTCACTGAGCACAACTGAGAAGAGTCTGGCTTCATCTTCTTTACTCCCTTCATCAGGTATTTATGCACATTGGTAAGACCTGCCTGAGCTTTCTCTTCTAAAGGCTGAAGAGTCCCAGCTCCCTTAGCCTCTCCTGGTACAACAGATGCTCCAGTCCCTTCATTATCTTTGTAGCCCCTTTGCAGGTCTCACTCCACTATGTCCATGTCTTTCTTTTACTGGGGAGCCTGCAACTGGTGCCTCAACAGTATTGGGCTCTCACCAGTGCTTAGGCCTGCTGGTAATGCAGTCCAAGAAATCTATGGCCCTCTTTGCTGCAAGGTCGCGTTGTTGACTCATGCTCAACTTGTTGCCCTCCAGGTCCTAGTCCCAGAAGTATTTTGTGTGGGAAGCAGTCTAGCTAGACGGTAGGAAATACTAAAGAAAAGAGTATAGCCTAAATTTTGTCCTTCAAAATAGTTATCATCTGTCTAAGATCATCTTGTAGGGAAATATCTGTCTCTGCTTGAAGGTAATAGCTGGGAACACTGTTCTGGATCTGTTTACCTACTCTAGGTCAATGATGGGAAGCAGGGCTTTTAACCAGCATGATACGGATTAGAGCCCTCTTGGGCTTTTGAGGACTTGAGTCCAAATGCCTCCTCTTCTAGAGAAAAGCTAGATCAATGTCTGTTTTCTTCCAGAAGAGTATTTCACTAGACTGTTGGATAGATTTCACAATGTAGTTATTTTCTTAGGAATGCTTTGATGCTTAATTGCTAAGGCTAAAGCATAATGAGCAGGTTAAGTAGCATCCACAGAGATTAACGTGATAGTTTACACCTTAGAGCTATTGTTTCAGGCTTTCTTGGTTACACGTGAACTCTTTCTGAAATATACAGATATTCTCCCCTCTAGCGTGTATGATTCATTTTATAAAAACAAGGGTAAATAATATCCTATACTAAATTAGAAAATAAATGAAAAATCTTTTTTTATTATTCAGTTCATAATTAGTGATACCTTCCTTCCCTTCATCTCAATTCTGAATTCCTAAGCTTCAACCTTTATTTGAAATCAGAACAGGTAATTCTTTAAGGTTTTCCTGCATAGATTCTAGTTGCATCACACCAAATTGGAAAGAATTGCTGGAGAGATTCTTCTGCAAAAATGTTGTGTCCCTCATAAACATGTGTTGTGCTTTTGAATTCCTATGACAACTCTAATGAAACAAAGGTTTTGTTGTACAAAACACAAAACTTTTTTTTTAATAACCTAAGACTCATTGCGTTTAGAATCTCGTAAGTCAAAGCCATCATGTTGAGTTATACTTTGTGGGATATATAAGTGTGCTGTATTCTATTAGAGTGGCACCACAAGCAAATAGTCTTCAGTAGTCTTCAGTAGTGGAGGGGATAATCTTCTGATTTTCTTCAGCATAGTGAGTTATAGTAGTACGATTTTGAGTTAGTGACGATGCTAACTATAATGTAATGCCATGTATCTGAAAGAAGTACTGTGGCTACTATCTGACCTTCTTTACATGACATGGGTTTCACCAAAACCTTTGTTTGAAACTTGGAATTACTTTTACTCTGTCCTGTGGTTGATTCTTTCAATCTGTAACTTTAGTTTTAACATTGATCTGTACCAGACCTTCTCTGGTAATCTCTTAGGATTCTGATGGTCTCTGAGGCTACACGTGCTCTAGAAAATCAGAAAGAGGTGTCAGAGTCTTCTTGGGTGCTGGACCACAGTCATCTGTACTAACAAACTGTTAGAATGTCCTCTGGCATGACTTTGGCATGTGCCATCTAAATTCCTTCCAGACAATTCCCCAGCATGATTTTGAAGCTGGGAGGTCCCAGGGACCAGTTTGTATCCAGCTGTCACATTGTAGAGGCTAAGAGTCTTTACTGGACTAAACAAGGTCTCTTCCATGCCAGCTGGCTTCAATGCCTAGAGTTTTCCCAGGTCCATTTGATTTAATAGTAGAGATACAGCCTTTGCCATGCTTGGAATGTCCACTTTCTCAGCTTTTCTATTACAAATATAATTAGGTCCAGTAACAAAACATGTATAAATATGATTTTCTGTTCTTAGTGCTTAAAATAGTATTGCTTACCTAACCACAGTCGTCAAATATATTTGGTAGGAGTATCCCATTCTAAACATTGTCACTACTCTTGGCAAATGAAGGGTAAAATTTCCAGAAGGTAATATTTTACCTCTTGTATTACCTTGATCTATTCAGTATATATACTTTTGAAGCCTATGTATCCTTTGGATTCTGTGTGTACTCCTAAACTGATAAACAAATTAGAACAGAGAAGGTCATCTATAAAAACTCTTGTACTGTGGGAAAGTCTTGTAATGTGGGGAGTTTTCAGAAATACTGAATGCTGTGCTGTTGTTGACACTGATAGGAACAGTTGAGGTTAACAGGGCACTTCTAAAATTTCCCCTGCCTGTTTTTGCAAGCCCAATCTAATAAAAATTCATTAAGTATTTCTACCTAGGGTTATATCCAAAATTATTTTTCATCCCCCATCATTTGAATGTTATTTGATTTAGTCCCTGTTTATTACAAGCTGTCTTCTTCTGAAGGTTCTAAGTATCTCCTGATAACTTGGGATAAATAGGTCATCTGATATATTGAAGTCTCAGTAAGCAAAGGTACATCCATATGGATTTTTGAAGGTAGTGTTTGAATTCTCTATATTACTTGCAATAGCATCTGATAAATTTGCCCACATTTTAGGTGGTCAGCACTTCTTCAGGCAGAATTTTCTTGACTACATAAATAATAACTTTATGCTCTTCCTGCTGGAGTGGGAATAATAAATATGGTATTGTAGCAGAGAAAGGGAAATATTCTTAGGTAAGCAATAGTTTTTGAACCATACACTAATGCTATCTTTAATAACATTTGACAAAGTGAAGATGGAAATTGATGTTGGAGGGGAGTATTCTTCACAACTCTGAACTGTCTTTGTGTGAGCATTTGATATTAGCAATTACTTTGCCTTGAGGTTAGTGTTTCATGGGCCATGTCTGATGTGTAACATGAGCCTGGATAATGCTAATATAAGCTATAGGCATCTTCTATTATGCCGCAGTGTTTAGTTCGAAGAGAAAATAACACTTCATGTACCATCATGAATTACTTTTAGATAAATATTTCTTCTGGATTGACTTTACAACATAGACAATGCCATATTATCTGTTTTAAAGATGTGAGCTAAAAGGTAGCAGCATGGTCCTTTAACTGAGACCTGTGCAAATTCTGATTCCTGGAAAACTGTCATAGGGGCCAGTGGAGATTTCCTCAGTGAGGACTTCAAAATGTTTCCTGTAGGGAAAATAGAAAAAAAGGAATATAGAGTATATGTAGATCCCAGAAGGCTATTAATGAAGACTTAATTCAGCATGCCCATTTTCTGATTTTATCCCACTTTGGGTGGTCTTCATGTTTCTCTGGCTCAGACAAGATAGTGACTTGTCATTCATCAGCTTAGCTGTGGTAACTCACTATTTCTGTTCTCTGCTAGATAGCAAAGGCAAAAGCAAAGCTTGTTAGCTGAAATGTCTTTCACTGAGAGCTAGGAGGGGCTGTAGCTGTTTGTAATGTGATAATCTGCTATCGTGTCCTGTTGGAAGACTATTGGAATTGTAGGCACTGTTTTTGGAATTAATGCAGAATTAAATGCTTGAAGCTATTTCTTTCCATCCCAACATTTTACCCACGGTGGTATAGCTTTCCAGGGACATATTTAAGTCTTCTCCATTTTGTAGCTGTCAGCAAGGCAGGGGGCATTGGATAGTGCAGCCAGGAAATATATCCCATGTCTGTTAAATAGTCAGCCAATGAAGAACTTGCCCCTGAGGCAGCTGCTAGCACAAGAGGAAGTGTAGAGATCAAAGATAATCCATAGAGGTCTGGTTGCCATACATGCAAATCAGGTGGTAAAGGTCAGATTCACCAATCATTGCCTGACTGTATCAGTGTTGGGGGTTTTCCCCTTGGGATAGGGGACTGTTTCTGTGGGTGTGGTATGTAGGGGGCTCCTCTAGCAGGTTGAGGAGAATGCTGAAGTGCCTTTCATTTAAGAACAAAGATGCATAGGCTTGTACACATTTGTGCCCATATGAAATCTCCAAGACAGTATGAAAAGCAAGCAGATTTTTTAGAACTAGCTTCTCTGTCTTGCCTCACTGCCTTTTGAAGGCTTAGGACTGAACACACTGACAGCAATTCTGTCAAGTTGGGATGTGTTCCTGTTCTGTCATCTCTGGACACATTGCAACGTTGTATTTTGCATTAATTTCCTGTACTAGTTTTTACATTGAATTGAAACACTAGCTAAGATTTGAAACTTAATATCCAAAGTGCTCTGTCCTATTGAAAGTGCCACCTGAGTTACAGACTGTGCAAGCACCAGTACATGGATACTGCTCATGCTTTGTTAGCTGCAGGGAAGTATTAAGTCCACTCTATATCACTTTAAATGGCTGTAACTTTAAACTGGTACCCATCGCTTGCAGTCTAATTGTTCCTCCACAATATACACTTTCTAGCTTCAAATACTTTTAATTGATATGTAAAAGTGGTTAACCCTCACTTTACTTGTGTACTATTCAAACTACTATCTGATATAGTAACATTAATACTGTCGCAGCTTAGTAAATTAACCTTAGCAACTCAGGCAGTAGGGTGTATAGGTAATAATATCACTTTGTAGAACCTTGTTTTTTCTTTTCATTTTTCTTCAGTCTGACAGTATTATTTATTATCATGAATTCTCTGCTCTAAGAATCAGCACTGGATCATTAAAAAGGCAAAGGAGGTCAAGCTGTTCAGCTGCCCCACCTTCTCCCTTCTGTTCCTCCACTCCAACACATTTGAAAATTAAATGGAAAAAATATAACTGGTCAAATCCTGATTCATGTCTCTGCAATTCCATGATATATTTAGTTGGATCCTGACCCACTGTTTTCTCTCCAGTTTTTGAAACATGGTGTTTAGGCACTTATTAAAAGGTTCACTGTCATATTGAGCTCCTATATTTACTTGCTTTTCTCAAGCTAACTATGATTGTGTTATGAAGTAAAGGTTTCTTTATGACTTGCTGTTACACTTTAATTTCAGAGCATGTCACAGATAATTCATCATTGTGCTGTACTGTTGGAGTCATACATAACAGGTTGATAGTTATGAGTTTTCTGTTTTAATGCATCTTTGGTTTTGGTTTTGGGGTTGGTTCTTTTCTCTCCTCCGCACTCCCAAATAGTCATGGAGTCTTTTGATGTTGACTGACCTAAGGTTGAGAGCAGCAGAGAAAAACAAAGCAGGTGAGAATGCATTTTGTAGTGTAATACACTTTAATTTACCATCATCAGGAGGCACATTTTAGTGGGCAACATGAATGTAATGTTATCACCATCTGTAATGCAGATCTTGTCAAATGAAACTAGGAAGGTGGAAACAGTATTCTAGTGTTCATACGGCACTTTGCACAGTGGAGATTTATTCTTTCATTGACCTGAAGGCATTACGTAATAAACATGGCAGTTAATTAACTAGAATGGCAGAGAGCAGTACTACATCCTCAGGAATTTTTACATGTAGATAAAGGAAAAATGGGGAGTAGAAATACATTTTTAATATATGCTTTTTACTAACCTCACTAGGAAAAGTAAATATAACTACTGTGTGCCAGCCACTTAAATATGTTTCTTCATGTGGTTTTTGGAACCTAGAATTGGGCATAGAAGGCTAAAAGTACAACTCTTTAAAAAAATTGAGGCTGAATATTTTTTTCTCTCCTCTTTTTAAGAACTTAGGAAAATCTGTGCTCAGCTGTCTCCAAAAGGGAGTTATACTCAAATCATTCATTAGATTTACAGTCACCAACAGTAGATGAGCAGTGTTAGTTAGACAGGGTATTTGAACAGTATAATGGTATCCAGTGTATATGGGCATTTAAAAATGCTACTCAATGGTTGTGATGTCACCCACATTTCCTGATCCTCTGCAAATTTCTTTATGATACCTCTGCAAAATTCTTTATGACATGAGAATAAACCATATGACATAACATGACTAATGGAATATTAAAAATCAAATGGGACGAATATAGACAACCACATACAATGTGACAGATCTCTGGGTAGTAAACAAGGAAAAGGGGATCCGACTCAGTCATGTGGTGTAATGGACACTTCTGAACTCATTCCTGAACCTGGCAGTATAACAGGTAATCAAACATCATCTTTATATTTCAAAAATGCTAACAGCAAATATAAATATCTGCAGTTGTCTCACTAGGTCTTTTGTGAACCAGCCACTCATATTCTACTCTGTGGAGTTCATCCATTCCTTTATTTAGCAGCAGCTTCTCAAGCAATCCATGGGTGAACTGTCTTCTCCATATGCTTTCTGGCTTTCTGGCTTCAGGATCCTGTATTAGAGACATGGGCAAGTAAGCACCTCAATGGTGGCTCTCCAGCTTCCCAGCCTGTAGCTGTAAACTTCTTTAATTTTTTTTGGATGTGGTACAGTTCATAAATGTGTTAATTTGACAGCCTAACTGTGGTATTCATTTGTGCCTAACTACCAGGCACAAGCCAGCTTCTGGTAGATGTTCCTGGAGACATCCAGTTTTCCTCTTTCCCTCTCGCTACTTGTCAGTCTCATAGTGCCCATTCTCCTCACGATGTCCAGGTAGGACACAGCAGTGGAAGCTAGACTATGTTCAGGGGACAGGTATATTTAACTAAACAGCTTTTAATGAGGTGTCCTTTTTCAAAACAATATATGATTAGTCATCTTGTTCCTGAGAGATTCTTGTCTAAATGGACAAATCAAGCAAAAGGTGGAAAGGGAAGTTGCAGAAAAGTGTGAAGTATTTTTTAAAAAATTACTCGGTAACAGTAAGGATGCACAGAGAGAAATCAGATCTCTTGATCTGAGTCCAGTGGGTCATCCACAAGACCTGTGTAATGAATTCATGCCTTTGTGTATTTCACACCACATGGTCTGTTGGATAGCACCTACTCTCATGCAGGCTGAATATCCTAAGGGAAGTACAGTTGTGGTTAAATTTGGAAGCAAGGTTAAATCTAACAGCGGGAGGTGATTGTCCCACTCTGCGCTGCACTGGTGCAGCCCCACCTCAAGTACTGTGTGCAGTGTTGAGTGCCTCAATACAAGAAAGACTTCAAACTATTAGAGTATGTCCAGAGGAGGGCGACCAAGACGTTGAAAGGCCTCGAGGACCAGACTTACGAGGGTAGCTGAGGTCACTTGGTTAGTTCAGCTTGGAGAAGAGAAGGCTGAGGGGGGACCTCATCGCAGGCTACAACTTCCTCAAGGGGGGCAGCAGAGGGGGAGGTGCTGATCTCCTCTCTCTGGTGAGCAGCGATAGGGCATGAGGAAATGGAATGAAGCTGCATGAAAGGAAGTTCAGATTGGATGTAAGGAAAAGGTTCTTCGCCAAGATGGTGGTCGGTCACTGGAACAGGGTCCCCAGAGCAGTCGTCACAGCACCAGGCATGTCAGAGTTCAAGGAGCATCTGGATGACGCTCTTAGTCATATGGTTTAGTTTTAGGTAGTCCTGCAAGGAGCGGGGAGTTGGACTCGATGATTCTTATGGGTCCCTTCCAACTTGAGATATTCTATGATTCTATGATTCTAATACCAGATACTTTCAGTAAGACTGAAGTATGATTTATCCTTCAAAGAGAAAACCTTAATATATTATTAACATATTATTAATACATTAGTATTTCCTCAGTTCAGGGAATGATTTTTACAGAAATTATAACATCACAGTATAGACCTCTCACTATTTCATATACATAGATTTGGAAAAAAAAAAGTTTAGTATAGGATTTGTTTTTGCATAACATTAAAATGTCACCTCTAAATGTTTCTGTAATTTTGGAGTTAGTTTTAGAAGTGTTGGACTCAATTAATTTATTTGAATTCATGAGTGTCAACTTTGTTGGACTGAAATTGAAAACAATATTTCATTCATGCTGTATTCTTTAGGTAGATTGATTGGATGTAATTTTTGAGCCTATCAAGTAACTTCAGGGCCAACTTCTCACTGAGAGCTAGACTACGCTTACAAGAATTTTTAGCAGGAGACAGTGAAAAAGTATCAAGAAATACTGCATAAACATTTTAGCCAAAACATTCATGCTGGTAAAATGTGAAGAGTACAATCAAGTCCTGTGCTGGGGTTCCAGCTTGGGACTTGAATTTTATTTTTTTTTTATAAGCCACATAGCTTTCTCTTATCTTTATCAACTGTATCTGTTCCTGCTCTGCCTTTTTGTAGCCTGGCCTGTTGCTCAAAGTGTAGGTCTGTGACATGATCCTTCAAGTCCTTGTGTTCTTTAGGATGTCTGTGTTATGTAGAAACTTCTGTCTTCCTTTGTCCTCATTTTCTTGGGCTCTCAAATTGTTGCCAGAAATATTGAGAAGGATTTTGGTGCAAAGATGGTGTTCCCAGGAGGTGCTGGGTCTGCTAGGCCACCACAACAAAAACAAATAAGAGAGTATGTGGAGTGTGGAGCTTACTAGGGAAGAGGTGGGATGAAAGGTGCATTTCATGGTCTCCATCTCATTACCAGGAGCCAAGATACTAGAAAAGTAGAATTTAAGGCCCTGCAAGGGTAGATAGTGATTTCTGCTTCCTCAGCTTGTGCTTGAGGTGCTCCATGCCTTATAGGACATGTGTTGGAGAATCTGGTGAAGTTGTGTATTAGACATGTGAATGGAGGCAGTTTTTATCACACAACAAACTGGGTGCTAAGCAAAAATCTTGTTTATGTGGGAGCAGTACAGCTGTGTCTGTATTCTTGTGACTTCCAGAGGAATATGAAGTTGTCTTGGAAGGACAGAGATTCTCTATACTTGCCTGCATTTGTCCTCGTCTTAGTGTGATAAGAAATAATTTAAATTTATAAGTTGTAAATTGTTGATTTTATTTCTAAATCTTCTCACTCATCACAGTACTGTAGAGCTATTTGGATTTTCAGTGCAAATCAAGCAATCAGTAGAATTAAGCTATTATGGAAACTTAGCTTTCTCTGTATTGAAACTTAATGATTCTACAAAAAGCTCATTACATGCTGCATAAAGGAAAGAATATAGAAGAAACTGCACAGGATACGCCATTAAACAGGATATGATTATGCAAGTCCAAATTTGGCCATCTGAATAATTCCAGTCTCTTACAAAACACAAAGTAAAGTAAGTGCTATGTAACATTTCATAGCTCTCATCCAAAAGCCCAGCATCTTAAGTGTAGTGCTTGGTGATGCTTGAATGTCATCTGCCCAAGTGCCATGAACTGGCCTGATGCCGTTCAGCTCGTGAAGCCTGATAGGATTCTATTTTTGTATGGGGTTTTTGGAAATACTTATACCTTCCACCAGCACTGCTGCATTTTGGCTGACAGGATAAAACCTGAGTGTATTCAATTTGCCAAATTTGACTCTAGTACTAGTATTAGTTGAATGTTTTAGATTTGACTGCTTCTTCACTTATGGAAATTATTAGTTATTTCATCCTTTCCTCATTTAGTCCCAACTTTTTTGATAGACTGTTTTATATTTTCTATAGGATGCCGACTTTTGATTTTAATGTAAAATCCCTTTTCCAAAATCAGATATAGTTTTACTGGAAAAAAATACAGGAACAGATTTACTGGTGGGAGTGGAAAGGAAGTCTTATGGGACTGTAATTCTCTTTCCCCTTCCCCATACGCTTGGTATGCCATGTATCTGAAGTCATGTAATCAGAGAGCAGTTGCATAGTTATTTTGCCCTTGTTCTTTGCAGCTGCATCGGACTGTTTTAGCAAGCAGAGATAAATGATCAAAATGTCATTAGCTTTAGAATTTAATGAAAGATCTTTAGCTCTCATAGTTTCAGAAACAATTAAAGCTGAATAAACAATTGCTTCCTCAAAGAAAGTAATTCTGCCCTCCCACTCAGTCTTGCTCAATATGACTTCCTCCTTTGAGTCAATATAAGAGGAAGGAGTAAAGGGGAGAGAATGAAGAGCAGTTAGAGGTCGGGAAGGGACAGTGGATGTGGATAACAGTTTAAAGTATAAAGGAACATGTGGCCTGAAGGAAAAATGATTCTTCTCTCTTTCTAGAGGCAGTTATCAATATCTGGTAGTTGTAAGAAACTTTAAATAGAAGCCTTTTATATGAAAGCTGTGGGCATCTATTTGAATGTTTTCTTCACTTGCAGTCTGCAGAGGCTGGTGGATGTGCGATGAGTGTAGGAGGGACCTTCCAGAGCATGTGTACTGCTGGCTTACAGCCTTTCATCATTGCTGACTGAGCTAAGATAGAACTAATCTGGGTGAAAACTCTTAATGAACTAATCTAGGTGAAAGCTATTAGTGAGTTGTCGAACACTAGATGGCAACACTCAGGGGGACACTGTAGAAATATTAGTCTTTCTCCTTTAAGACTGGGAAAAAAGGATGAAGCTAGCTAGTGATGCAGCACTAAAGGTGGTCCAAGGAGAGATAAGAACAGGAGCCTAACTGGATACAGCAACTTTGGAAAGCATTTGTGTTTGAGTGCTATCATGAAAGTAATGAGACTGCCTAGTAAAGAAATGAGGATAATACAAAAAGAAAAGAAAACCATTGGAAACTTCCATTGACAGAAGAAATTAGCCAGGGAAATACAACCTACCGTGCACAGCACAAAGAATGCTAAATCATGGGATGAATCAAAGTCTTTTTCACAGGAAGTAGTCACAGAAAGTAAAACCTGTCTTCAGACATAAGACAGTGATTTTGTCTGAAGAGTCTGTAAATGCTTATTGGATGGCTAGAAATCACCAAGAACTCTGCGGACAACAGTGGGAGAATTGAATCTTTCTGGCCAAGACCTCACAAAGAAAAGTACTGCTTGCTAGCAGAAACATCATGAACTGTAGGAACTGGCTAACAGTAACACCACCCCCCCCACCCCACCCCACCCCCTCCCAGGATGCTGGCAGAAAGTACCTGGATATTTCCTGGTATTTTGGAAAATATTTGGGGTTGAGGGGGAGACATATAGCATACACCAGTGCTAGTAACCAGCAGATCTCTGTAATTTGGAGTCCTTAGCATCAGAGCGTTTCCAGAAAATAAGAATTCCTGGAGGTAAAAGAGAGTTAGACCTACTGGGAAAAATAGCACCCCTATTTTTGGCTGGAGCAGGTCAGAACAAATATGCCAAGAGGTGGACTACATGCACAAAGACAGGGAATTTTGGATCATTTTCACTGTTATTCTCTTGGTTCCCAGAGAAAGAGAATGAAGGAATGACAAGATAATGAAAATCAACATCTGGCTTTTGATCTTCAGTAAACATAGTTTCATGCTATGAAGAAGATGGTCTGGGAATGTGCCACCACTGAGGGATATTTGTAGAAGGTGAGATTTATTTTTTACACCAGGTGGCCTCTGCTTGAATCAGTGACACAATTACCCTGTGAGTCATTCTTACAGAGTAGGTAGGGAATATGAGGAAAACTGTTAGCTAAATTAGAGAAGTGAAAAGCTGCCTGGTAGTCAAGAACTTGGTAACAACAAGACAACAGCCTAGCTATTAAGAGAGAAGCAATGGGCCTGGGAGTTACTGGGGCTTCTTTAGGATTGGTCCTACAATGCTATTTTATTTAAAGTTTTCAGTGATAACCTTGGGAGGAAAAATAGGAGTATGATAATGAAATATGCTGATGACAAAGCTGCGATGCCTTTGTCAGTTCAGGTGAGGATTAGTATGTCATGCGGAAAGAATAGGGTATCTTTGAAGACTTCAGTAATAAAAATGGGTTGAAATTTAAGTGTACAAAGTACAAGGTCATATTCTGAGTTATGAGTAATAGACATTTCTGTGATACACTCGGGAATAATCTGTTGGAAATAAGGAAAAAGACCTTAGAGTTTTAGTCGGTTGTAAGATGATTATATGTTACAAATATGTAGCTGCCGATAGGGAAAAGAGGTTCCTGGATTTGTCAGAATGAAGATGTTTCCAGTAGAAAGGGAAAAGTGTTGTTGCCACTGTACAAGGAAGGACAGCCTGCAATTAACTATATGCAGCCATGTTCGAGAATGGTAAATTGTACCAAGGAAAACTGCAAAGATAAACAGGGGAATAGAAAGTCTATCTTATGAGAAGAGGCTAAAAATAATATTTTTAACTGTAAAAAAAAGTCAAAGCAGACAGGTTGTAAAAATTTCTGTAAATATATCGGGATAGAGGAGGAGGTAAAAAGAGCTATTGAAGCCTGAAGTTACTAATGCCGTGAAAACAAATGACTATAAAATGTCCAGGAATAAACTTAAGACAGAAATTAAACTAACTTTTCTGAATGTTAGGAGACATAGGTTGGAAAACAGTATTCCATGCAGGAGCAATAGGGGATAAAAAAGAACCTCTAATTGACTTTAAAATTGATCTTAAAGTTGTGAATGAGATTATATGTTATGTGTTTACCTGCATTATCAAAGTAATTTCTCAGGAGATCCATTCTAGTACTACATTCCCACATGGCATCTGTTCAGAGGGCTGTGTAGATATAATTATCCTGGCTGTGTGCTTAAAATAATAAAGTAACATACAGAGGATATTAAAAACTATACTTTTGTGAAAAACAGCAAATAAAGTTATGTAGTGGATATTTGATGCCCGTCAGATTATGGCTAAATTTCTATGGCCCGAAAACAGCCAGGAGAAAAGTTCATGGAAAAGGATAATTCAGAAAGAGAAGTTAGACATATTAACTACCAGAAAAACATTGGTGTTTTTCAAGTATTTGAAATAACTTTGTTTTCAGATATGCTGTTTTCAGATCTTTGAAAAAAAAAAATGCATAATGGGCAAGTAGTATGAAATCAAGGCAAAAAAATAATAAAGGGCTTTTTTTCTCAAGAAAAAAAAACCCAAGGCCACAAAAGATCAGATGTATAGTCACTGGTAGTAAGCTTAGAATGGTATTTAGATCTGTAATTAATTGTGTGCCTCAGCGGTATTTGTAAGAGAAACTGCAGACTCGTTCGTAAACCTGATTATTATTTCAGTAAGGGATACGAAAAGGCTGACATATGAGAAATATGTCAGTGAAGGAGCTTGATTAATCAGGGAAATATTAAAAGAACTACAAAGAGAAAATAAAAGTGCTATAAGACAATTTTTGGTGATATTTGCTTGAAATTTAACAGTCCTTCATTCTTACTGGTTTCCAGGTTTTGGCAGGAGCTATAGAAATATAAGAAATATTTGGAAATGAGAAAATTTGAATTTGTGAGGTCTAGTGCAGTGGTCTTCAAAGTGGGTGCACACCCTATGAGGTGCACAAGATGATTCATTGAGGGTATTAGAACTTCTATTTTTTTATCTTAAAAGAATAAGAAAGAAAATAAGCTTTCCTAATATTTAATATAATGAAGCTGGCACCCTCACTCCATCCATAGGTCAGAGGGTCCCGTGTCACGAACGGCAGGTGAGGTATCCTGGGGGAAGAGTGGGTGCTCCACAATGCAGAGGTGTTGGCAATGGTGCTCTCACTTGTTCATCTGCTTGCAGCGTATTGCGATGTATTGCAGTTTATGTATGCCTGGTTACATGGATTTACAGATTATATTATCTAGCTTTAACTAAATTAACCCTCACAAAATGGACAAGTGGCTTAAAAAGATTCCTGCAAAGAAACCGCAGATTGAAGATAACAAGGCTAATAAAGACAGCACAAATGAACAAGAAAATGGCAGAGCAAACACTTCTCCTAGTCCTAGTATGAGCTCTTCATCATTATGAGGTAAAACCGCTGCTGATCTAATCAGATCTAATCAGCAATGTTTAAAGTCATGCCATACTCAATATGGTATTTTACAAAATTTCACTAAATTTAATGGTAAATCTTCAGAAACCTCCTTTGAGGCTTCTTAATAGCGAAAGACAAAAAAGCTACATACTGTTGGGGACACACTTGTTCTTCCTACAAAATGGCTGAAATAATACATGGAAAAAAAATGGCTGAAATAATACATGGAAAACAATATGGCAACAAACTCTAAAATGCGGTCCTTTGTCAGCAAGTACAGTTGGAACATGTATAGAAAACATCACTGAAGATTTGATGAAACAAGCATTAGAACAAATTACACAGTGTGGGAGGTTTGCTGTGCAGTTGACTGAAAGTACAGGTGTTTCTATCACATCCATATTTCAGCTTATGGTATTTGCTAGATTCTGTTTCAGTAATGAAATACTCAAAGAACTACTTTCTTGTGAGCCACTAAAAGAAAGATGTGCCAAAGCACATACAATCTCAACAGTAAATGACTTTAATAAAAACAATGTTTTATGGAAAAACTGTGCAAGTGTAACCATTGATGGAGCAGCTGCTCTGACTGGAGTAAGGATTCTGGGGCAAGGTTACACAGCTGGCACCACACCTGAAATTTACTCACTGCTTCATTCATAGGCAAGCTATTGCAGCCAGGAAGTTAGACCCAGAAGTGCTACAGGATGTCATCAATTTGGTTAATTTTATAAAAACAAGACCTTTAAATAGTAGAATCTGTACAATACTTTGTAATAAGATGGGGAGTGACCATGAAATGCTTTTGTGCTGCACAGAGGTTCACTGGTTATTTCGTGGCAAAACACCTAAAAGGCTGTTGAACTTAGAGATGAGTTCTGCATCTTTCTTTTACAAAAAGACAAATGTTCCAAATTTGCTGACCATTTCTGTGGTGAAAAGTCAGTCAGTAGTATGCTACCTAGCAAATACTTTTGGAAAAAATAAGCACACTTAATCTGTCCTTTCAAAGTAAACGTGCTGGTTTAACAATGAGTAGGAAAGTAAGTGCTTTTCAAAAGAAACTCATGCTATGGAGAGAGCATTTTGAAAAGAGATGTTTGGAAACATTTCCATCATTATATGATTTTGTTGCCAAAAATTATGCACATCTCCTATAAAAACTCTCATATCTGTACACCTTCTCATTAGTTTGCAAGACCAAGTGATTGACATCAGGGAAGATGGAAATTTCCTAGCCAAATTTCAATAAAAACCTTTGTTTAATTGGTAGATGAGGTCGAAAAATTAGTATCATGATTTAGCAAGCGCCACCAACAATGCATGTCTTCCATTTGGATCTAGATATCTTTTCCAGCTATGGCAGACATTAAAGCCAAGTCTTGAAGTAAACTGAACTTAGAACCAGGCCTTTGAATCACTGTATCATAAAGTATTAAACCAAAAATTTAAAAAATAATGAACCATATTCAATCACATTGTTCTCATTAAAAATATTAGTATTAATAATAATAGAGCAAAAAGGGTTTTGTACCGTTAATAAATAAAATAAAAATTATTTAATAATTTTTTTATCTTTATCTCATCATTTTTTGATTTCTACTTTTGTATATGTTTTATAATGTGCATAATATATATATGTACAGTGTTACATATATATAATTTATAAACAAATATACAAAAATTTTTTACTGATGGGGTGCATGATAAGAACAGTTTGGAGGTCACTGATCTAGTGATTAGAACAGTAGCCTGGGATGTGAAAGACCTAGATTAGTATTGTGTAATCTATGTGTGTACTAACTGGGGCACTACTATCAGCCTAGCATGAGGTCAGACAGCTGTAAATCTACTAGAAAATGTATATTGCTGTCTCTCTTAAAGTCTAGGAAAGTGAAGTCTACAAGGAAAGAGGTGGTTTTGGCAGCTTAGTGGGTTGAATAACTTGTTTGCAATGGTTTTCAGTGTGCCTTTGGTGTTAGGTCTAATGGAGCAGGACATACATGTATACTGTATTTCCTCTTATAGGGACATTTACCTACCCAGATCTATGTCACACCCCCCACCCCTACTCCCCCCCCCCCCCCCCCCCCCCCCCCCAGTAGTAAGGAAAGGTTGCATTTGCCTTTTTTTTTTTTTAACCACTCCTGAAAACTATGAAACATTCAACACAGGTGAGACTCCTTTGGTTCCTTCTTTTTCCTACCTTCTTTCTGTAATTAATCATGTTATTCGCAACCACCATAATAAGCCAGAAACATATATCTTGTCTTTTGAGATCTCTCACCATCACCCTTTTCTTGAGGCTAAGAAAAATGAGTATGTCACAGAAAATGACTGAACCTTGCATCATCTCCAAATTTCTAGTAAAACAGAACTATGACAAGGATGGTAGATGTGCTTCCCAGATTTACAGGAATCTAGTCAGCTGCTGTCTCTGGAAAAAAAAAAAAAAAAAAAAGAAGAGAGGGATATTTTTTCAGGTAAGTTGATAGCATGTTATTTATTTGCATAGAGCTGTCCTGAAATGCTCATGAAAACCCCCAACCAACACCCTCCCCCCTCAATCTTATATGGCTTTTTGTGTGTTTTCATTTGGGAAACATTGGAATGAAATATCACTATGGCATAGTTTGTAATGCATAATTTAGAAGGGCTTGGGAGCATGAACCTATGAAAAAAGAACCATCATATGAATCTTCATGAATTCTTGAATTTCTGAGTGAGCTAGTAGGGTAAAATGCAGCACTGATACAATTTATCAAAAATTCAAGGGCAACTTGTCTTGATATGCCACCATAAAGATTGATGTGTAAAGTCATTGAAAAGAAAACTGCTGCAGGAAAAACTGGCTTACATATTGAAAGCAGATGGTTTGGGTAAATTATAACAGTGTAGGGTTAGTGGAGGTAATAAATGAGGTGACATGAGGGTCAGTAAAAGGCTCATGTTTGTACATGTTTTTGAAGACTTTTCAATTAGAATAGGAAAGGTGGAGAAAAACATTGACTTCCAAAATTTAGAATAATTAGTGTAGACTAAGTGCGAAAAAGTAGGTAGTTCAGTTCAGTGCAGAGTGATGTAAGATAATGAGACTGGGATGCATAATGAAGTGTGGGAGTTAAAGATGTGAACTGAAAAATAGTGGGAAGTTGGATCCAGTTCATTTTTTTTTGTTTTGTTTTGATAATGAGCTTGAGCAAGATGTGGTTGCTGTCTGCAAGGATGAAAGGCTAAAAGGATGTTGGAAAACCTGCATAAAAGCTGAAATATGAAAGCACAGGAAAAAAAGTGGCTTTTTATATGATTTCTGAATAACAGCTGCATCTTCAGCTATGTAAAAATCAAAGTTTATCAAATCAGACTTGCCTTCATTTCAAATAACTCTCATTAGAAACTATGATATATTGCAAACTTTTAAAACACAGTAAATAGCATTTTTCCAAAATGTTAAAAGATGGGAAGTATTCGTTCAATTAAAATAAATACTGCAAGATTACTGATATTGCACTTCTTGGGAAGAAGGATGTTCATTAAAATTATGAGAGTATTGGAAGTTGGGAAAATGTATTTTTTGGGATGAAGACCAGAGAATGATAAGGGAATGATTATAGGCAAATGTTGCTGGGCAACGTGACAGGAAGATGAGAGGTGCCTATCACCTCATCTTTTACTGCTAAGATTACACTATATGAACACTAGTAAAAAAATCTGTCTGATAAAACACGTAGTTAGATAGATTTTTTTCAATTTTACGTAAAGTTCTGACACTTTTCCAATACATGCATTAATTGATTGAGAGCGTTTTATGCAAATAAACCTGGAATCTTAAGTTTGATTAATATATAAATGTCAGCTGTGGTTATGCTTGTATTGGTAGGAGTTATAAGTGTATGTTTTCCTTTTCATATAATCAATGAGAAAATTTGGCATGGGGTGTGTATTTCCCCTCACAGTTGTTTTAGGATACTGCAGTCCCACACAGCCAGTTACTAAGTTTTATGGCTGGAAGTTTTTGATATCTGCTGCACTTCATCCATTACCCAAGTACAGGAAAATAACAGGATAATCTGCTTGTCTGGCAAGTTCTCTAATTACATGCTGGTGTTCTGAGAGCCAGTTCTTCTGTATTAAGATGACTGGCATACTAAACTTCCTAAATACATTTGGTATTTCACACGATGACTTGTTTGTAGCGTGTATAGATTTAATTAGTAACCAGCAGGACAGTGTCACCCTGAGTGGAGATTAAGCTGCTCTACAGTCCCTTCCCTGTACACTGGGAATATGGTGATGTTATCAATCAAAACAATGAATCTGTCTCATAACAAAAATGCAAAATAACTGAGTTAAATTAGCAGTTTTGTACTCTTAGTTCCTTGCTTGAAATGAACACATTTATCTTTGCAGAAACTATACACTGTACACAGCTGTCATTTATTATGTACTGTTTAATGTCTTGCTTTTTATACCAGAGACACGTAGTACAGTTTTCTTTATTTTTACTGTACATGTATATACATTAATGTAAACTTCGACTTTTTTTCTGCATTGGTAAAATGGTAATATCTAATGTCATGCCTGGAGTAGTGCTATTTAGTGCCATGTGCCTTTTGAAGCATATTTAATTTACATATATATATATATATATATATATTTGTGAGTGTGTATGTAATCTCCAGATGGACTGGAGAATGAAAACCAGAACATTCAGCATCTGTATTTTCCAAGTTGCATAAATACAGTCATGGATATGACAGTGTGCATAGATGGGAAGAAAAGACTAGCTTCCCACACAGAGGGAGTAAGGAGAAGACCGTCATGTTAAACAGGGTCTTCAGTTTTGCCCCTAGTTAGATTTTCCACCATTTATGTTATTTGAGCCTGGAAGCTACCACCTCCTCAAAATCAGCTTCTAATCTTTACTGAGCCATCAAAATCAGCTTCCTTTCTTTACTGCTCCCTGTGGTTGTTTTGTTTGTTCTGCCTTCAACAGTGGTGGGTCAGGGTCCGGAACTCTTTGAGTGAAGCTACTAGGCAGAACTTTCCCCAGCTGTTTTGTTTGGAGTGTGTGTGTGTGTGTATATATGTATGTACAAATATTTCCCCATGTATATGCATACATATATATATATATATATATATACACACCCACATGGAACTTAGGAGGAAACATGTTAGTATAAGGTAATACGTGCTATCCTATTTTCCTATTTGTGCTCTATACTTAGCAGTACTATAGCTGATAGTCAGACGATGCTTTCTGTTCCTGTTTTGCCTACAATTAAATTGTGCCTTACTAACTATCCAATGTTGTACACACATGACAGTTCTTACTAATCCCAGGGAGTGATCTTTTTATTTCCTAAAATATGAGATTTGGTTGACCTTATGTAATTACAAGCTTTATTAATGGTTATAAAGTAACTTTTAACCCTAACTGTAGTGTCAGATTTAAAGACTTTTTGACAGGGAATACCAAAGGCTCACTCCTTGCTGTGTGAAGGAGAATTTCCTTCTATTTTTTCTGAAAATAAAAGGCAATAATTTCATAAAGTGACCTTTTGTTGCAGTATTATGAGACAGGGACTGATCATTTTTCTGTGTGCCTGTCATAATTTTTAATTACTACAATTAAAATAAAAATGAAAAGAAAGTGTGCTCCTATACTGTTATCAGAGGCATTCAGTGCTTGAATAATTTCATTTTTTTCCATAAGCTCTGCTACTGATGGGAAGTGTGCAAATCCCATGTGTACAAGCAGATGGGGAAATTTTAGTCTTTAGTCATCAACGCTCTTTGAAGGTTCCCTTCTAATTCCCTTTTCTTGCCAAATAATTTGAGAGTTGGCAATATCAAGTCAAATACGCATCCTTCTGTACTTCAACCACCCTTTTTGTTGACCTCATTCTGATCTTTTGCATTTTTGCTGCAGTGTCTTAAAAATAGAACTGAATGCTGTTCTCGGCGAAGAGAACTTTTCTTTGTCCTATAATACCATGCAAATAGATTTTGCTATTATTTTTATTGTCACTGATTTAGTCTACCTCAACTTCCAGTATAAATACTAAATTACAGTGAGAAAATATATTCTGAGATTCATTCTTGATTTTTTCTTACTTTCAAAGAAAATGGTTTCATTAAAAGAGTTAAGGTATGTCTGAACTTATTTTTGTGACATTCAAACTCGTCCATCCAATTCAAATTATTATCCCAATTAAACTTTTTTTTTAATACTAAGCAAAAGGAAGGAGCTTCTTCATGTTTTTAGCACCCTTCTGATACCCTAGTGCCTCATCTTTTTGCCTCTTTTCTGAGAAGCCCTCACTAAAACTGCACAACAGGTATTTTGACCCAAGAGGTACCTCCATAAACAATAAAACACACACAGATATTTTCTTTTTGTCATGCTTGGCTTTGGAGTTGAGAAACATGGATATATAATTCTTCACTAGCTGCCATTTAACATACTTTTTTTTTAAAATACAAGGCAATTTTTTCGCAGGTAGAATATTGAAATACTGATTTACATTAAGACAAGTGCATATCTTGAGAGAAAGATTGGTTTCTGTAATTTCTGTTTGAATAAAGCTTATGTGCAGAGACTGGAGAATTGGATGTTTAAACTCATGGGTATGTGGGAGCCCTAGTACTGGACTTGAACACATTCTGCCCATGGTCCAAGCTTGTTGATGGAAATCAGTGTCACACCAAAAGCCCTATACCTTCATTTGCCTTACACTGTGGCTAAGCTAAAGTGTCCCATCCCTGACCTCACATCTAGCCAACAAGAGCAAGAGAAAAGCTATTCTTATGGCCTCTTTCCTCATAGATTTAAAACCAGCACTGATTACATATGAAGAAGACATACCAAGGCTGATACAATTAGTGTTCAAATTGTATGGCAAAATTTGGTCATGCATTTGAGCTACAGATTTTGATTATGTTAAGAATGATTAACTGAAGTTGTTGGAAAAATATAGAATGAAGTATGGAAGTAAAGAAACAGAAATGGATATAACAAAAATAATTCTGTCCTTCCAATTTCTAATCAAACTAACTTGATAATTCTGCATGTGTTCAGAGATATAGGTGGGAGAAGAGAGGAAATAAAAATAGTCCCTTGAGGTAAAGCTAACTCAAGGAAACCAGACTTTATTTGGCTTAGAAATTAAGACCTTAAATTCCAAGAAACCTTGGTGATGTATGCTAGGAGTCAGAATATGAAGAACAGCCATGAAAGCTGACTTGCCAACTAATTAAGATCCAAGTAAATATCTGTATGCATTTAGAATTAATAGAATGTTCCCAAATCCTCATGAATGTTGTATTGTAGGGCATGGAAACAGTGGTGAGTTGAGAAATGTACATCAGTTTTTGTTTGATAGCTTCTAGGTTAGTAGATTTTAACTTTTTGTCTCCTAATTGTATGCTTAGTTGTATTTTACTTTGAAAGATGTTACTGAAAACGTACTATACTTCTGCAGTGTTATCAGAAGTGTTCAGTGCTGGAACTGAGTGGGATTTTATTTGCCTTTTACATGCCTTCCAGCTGATGGGCGGAATTTAAGTCCCCATGGTGCACAAACAGATGGGAAAATGTTGGTCTTTAGTTTTCAGTCATCAGTGCTAATTCTTTTATCTTCTGAATGCATTAGTTGAACAGACTATGCCTGTCAAGCAGTCTGTGATATGTGCCGTGACAGTCTTTTTTTTTTTTTTTAACTATACTGAAAATCTTTTCTGTGACCTGACATTGCCTACATTCTATTAGTTTAAGGAAAAAAATTACTCATGAGTTAAATCATTATCAAAATGGTTGTGGAACTTTGATGATTTTAAAGTGCTATTTTTATTATTTGTGTGAAGTAGTTCAACAACCAAGAAGTACGTTTTCAAATACAATTGGGTATTTCTGTAGGCATTGGTGATCTTATATGTATGCATCTATATGGTGCTCTTTATAAATAGCCACTGTATTGGCACATTTCTTTATCCTTTCTTAACCAATGTGTCACAGAGGTTAAGATGTCTGGGATTTTTGGAACACTATAATGTTCTTTATGCACATTGGCATGCATCCATAAATCCTAATTTCTAGATTATAACAAAAAAGCCTGTTTTGATCAGGAGTTAAGTTGCATATTCAGATTTTCATGCCTGTTTCTGCAACGTGAAACCCAGAAGTGCCATTAATTAAAGAACTTGTATCCACATGGCAGCTGAAATACTTTTTACTTACACAAGAATGAGTGAATTTCCAACTTCTCTGACTGGTCTAGCATGTAGCTGTGAGGGAAAAAAGTAAGTAGTAATGGCATAGCGTAAATTTATATTAATACAAATACATATGTTTTAGCAATTATATACATCTATTGGCATAAAATTTTGGACACTGAGTTATCTCCTGATTTCCTTTAAAGTGTCTTTTTGGAGATATGCAATCTCTCCTCTTCAGTTTATTTTATGTGCCTGGAGGGCATTTACAGGGCTCCAAATTCAGCTTTGGTTCTGTAGGCTGTGTTGTCACAGACATAAGGGGTTGAGCTTTGTGTTTGTGGTTTTACAGCGTGGGATCAGGCATGTCGAAAATGAATTCAAACCTTTACTTATATCACAAGTTAAGCTCATCCAGATGGCAGACAGTTCCTGCTTCTTGTGAAAGAATAATTTTGGTAATGTGACAGGCATGGGCTTATAGACGGTAGCAACTCTTAGGGAGTTTAAAGCCCTGAAATAGAACAAAGATTGCAGACAGCTGATCAACAGTATCTTTCCGCTGTGAGAGGTGGGAACTCCTGCTTCAAATGAGCTGCAGGCAACCATTGACTCAAGGTTATGGAAGGAGTCCTGTAGCTGGTGCACTGGGCCAGCCCCGTTTAGAGCTGTGTTCTTTGCAAGTCCATTTAAAAGGAAGTAAAAGGTTTTTTGCATTTGTATTAAGGGAGAATTTGTTTTCATGAATATGCCTTAACATGATGCCCCACTACAAAGGAAATCAGCTGAGCAGGATTTGTTCCCTTCATTTTCTCTGTAGCTACACAAGCCCATGTAAGGCATGCATGGAACATTTGTTAGTGTATCAAATTGCAAGCGTGATAGATGTAGTTAGACCTTTTCAGTTGTTATTTTGTTTTGTGATCCACAGATTTTACTTCTGAATTGCTGTATGGAGTTTGGGTTCTTGTTCAGATTATTTTGCTAAGAGACACCCTGGAAAGAAAGGAAGAAAATATTTTCAATTTGGAAATTCCTGCATGATGAGACTGCTGTTTACATTTCTTCAATACTTGTGAAAGTTCAGGTTTCAATAAATAAGAATTTACTGAGGAAAACCTATTATTTTGGAAAAGTTATGCCTAGGCTTGGTATCCATTACGTTTGGGGGGTGGTGGTGTTTGGATGTGGAACTTAACTACCTGCAAGTAACTTAACTGCCTGAGAGTACTGTACAGCTGAAATTTCAATTTATTTGTTTTCCTTTGAGCTGCATAAAAGAAAAGAGGCTGCTAGGATTAGCTGTATAGCAGATATCCCTATTTGGGGAATGGCTTTCTATCAGTCCCACTCCTGTCTTCCATAAAGGGAGTATGTTGTCTTTTTTTTTTTCCTTTTCTTTTGGCAGAGTACATTAAGGGTCATTAAAGCCAAAACAGAAGCTAGAACAGCTTTGAGGTGATTGTACTGCATGCCATGGACTTACATATCTTTATAGATGGCTTATAAACATTTGTGTTCCCTCTTCCATTCTCTGTCAAGCCCAGCGGGAGGAGGAATAAAAGTAAAAATTTAGAAATAGGTAAGCTGCATGGTAGACTCCTAGTCCTGAATCTGCTCAGGGGCTTTTTCATGGGCTTCTTTTGACTTTTTTTTTCTGGAACAGGAATCCTTGCTTTACTCTGGAGTTGATAGAAATTGATTAACTATATCCAAATATCTTAAGAATCTGTAGTGTCATGGGGAAGGGGCTTCCTTAAAGATTTGGGTGGAAACAGTTAAAATGAAAGTATTAATACTGCAATCAGCATTCTGAGAGACAATACTAGATTTAGTAAAATAGTTTCTAGATTGTTCTATACCCAAAAAGAGAAAACAAAAGTAGTAACTCAGCTGGTGTGTGGCAGTTTGCTTCTTAGTAAGCAGGTAAACCTGGATTATGACAGGAACAGGTAGGGGAACTGTTAACAGCAGGTCTATAATTGTAATCACTAAAAATCTCATTTGTTTTTTCCCGGCTCTTCTAGTAACTAAATTGTTATTTCTGTGAAATAATTTCCCGCCTACAAAAAATCTGTTGTTGAAATGAGTTGGAAGGAAAACATGCTTCTGAACTGAGAGCAGCTGCTCAATCTCATTTAATCTTTTATTTCATTGTCTGTGGTTTGCTAATGTGGAGAACTCTTTGACTTTTTTTGAGCCCTGCCTTAAGAACTGTTCCTGTTCTGCTTAGCATCGTGAATTTGTGAAAAGCGAGATCCAGTGCTAAAGATCCAAAACACAGTACAGTGTAGAGCAACTTTATCCCTTTTGCTTAATGAATGAGAGTCAAACAACTCCAGTAGGAGCAACAAAAAGAGGAGCCAGCTAGATTTCTGGGATATGGTATCATAAATGAAAATTTATGCAAGCCTTTGAGGTTGGAGAGCAAGATCGCATGGCACCATGGAGCCCATGAGCATGTGTGATTTCCTGTATGTTTCCTTGTTTGCAAGTAAATAGAGCATTATATCCTGTTTACCATTGCTTTCTTTTTAACTGAGAGTATACTAAGGGCTTTTGGAAGGATGTACCATTTGCACAGTAACCATAATATACATGAGAGCATGCGTGTGTGTGCATGTGAAGTTTGGACATCCTTCAATGAGCAAAACCTTTTAATGGAATTAGTGTGAAGAAGTAGATCAATAAAGGGGGGGAAATGTAACTACTCATGTTACAGGAAGTGAAATGCCACCAATGTTTTGTGAAGAACTACATTTAGTCTTGGTCTACTTATGTGGTTAACATCGTCTTCTAAAAAGGAACAGTTTGTAAAACATGTGGTTATATATAAAAAAATGAAAAAAAAGTGAATTGTCCAACCTGTTACTGAAAAAATGCTAGCCTTTCCACTTTGGAAACAGTGGTTAACATAGAAGAAAGAAATACTATGTACATTTTGGTACATTTGCACATGTATAAATGTATACATTTATATATATATGGAGTATGTAGAACGGAATAAAAATAGATTACTAATATAAATATAAATAAGAATTTAAATATATATCAAAAAGTCAGATTTTGAGGGTGGGAGGGTTGACAGGTGACTTCACAAATTGCACAAGGCTAGCATACTGTGGAGCACGTGAACCATTGTAATAACTGTGCAGAAGCCTGTTACTAGGAGAAAACTTTTCTTTTCTTTTGCGTAGCAACAGGTACATTAACAAGATGGTTGTTTCTGCCTCTGTCTTTTTTTTTTTTCTTTTTTATATCCACACATATTCCTCAGGCTATATTTTATTTCTGATTGCCTTCATAAAGCCCCATGAAGCCAATGGTGATAATCCTAGGTAAAAGAGGCAGTGACTGGGTCATGATTTTTGTATTGAAAAATATTTTATAACACATCTGGGACTTTCTACTACATGAATAAAGCTAAATTACTTAGTTATTTCAAATATTTAAACAACCTGCATGGAATACAGGTTTGAAAGAATAATTTAAGGCATGCAACAGAATACAGGACTTTAAGCTTGAATTTTAGTGGATCATACTCAGACTTTCTGGAGTCTGCCTGGCTTCCACTTAAAATGGATGAATGCTGACTCTGGTTCAGAAAGCAGTTCAATCTTGTGAGCACAAAATTGTCTGGGTGCATAAGCTGTAGCATCCTAGCTAGGGAGCTAAGCAAGAGAGAGTACCTAGGGAGAGACATGCCATGGGAAGGATCCCAAGTCCTTGGGGAACCTCAGTAAGTTAGGTGTCCTCTGAGAATGCCTAAATCAGATTACACTGCAGTCCAAACAGTTGTGATGGTATTATGTTTCTGGACATACAACCTAGTGGTTAGAACTCTGTCCCTGAAAAGAGGAGGTGGTTGGAGATGGCTGGAAAAGGTCTGAACCCACAGCCCTTCTTCCCACAAAACTGCCTTTAATTATGGCCATAAAGTGTTGGGAGAATGTGGTTTTCACCTATCCTGATAAAGTTAGGCTGCTGATACACAAAATATTGTGGAATTCAGAGAGACAGAAGGAAAGAAATCATGTTAAATCTGTAGAGAAGGACACGTTCCTCAGAACAGAGATTCCTGGGTCCTTGTTCTTTTTCAAGTAATGGTAGGTAGATATATTTCTCATTTGGGAATCATGAGAGAAGATGTATAAGAAATATTGGGAATAAGAAAGAGTAGCAAGGATTATTAGCCGGCTAGTAAATAGCACCAACAAACCTACATCTGTTGCACAGAAGGAGGAAGTATTAAGACTTTTTTTTAAAATTAAATATTTAATTAAAGGTTTGTCCCTGTGCATGCTACATTGATTTTTAGATTACAATAAATTCTTTAAAAAAAGAGAGCTTGATGGAGAAAATTAAAAATAAATTTTTTGCTTGTGAGTTAACAGTATCACTACTTAGGCTTCCCAAATGTAGAATATGGAATAAACTTAACTCTTATTTTACCAGTGGAAGTTTGGACATTGATCCACTGGGATATAACTGTAGCAACATAGTCTGAAGGCTTTGTGACTGCATTTATACTTTCATACTTTGGCCAAGTGGCAAGGGGGTAGCTTGTATAGGGACAGAGCCCAGTAGAGGACCCTGGCTATGCTCACAGTCCATTCACATGTGATTATGTGACGAAGTTACTGGTTTTTGTTATTCTTGAAAATCAAAATTTCTAATAGTTCCTGGACTTCAGAAGCTATTTGGTTCTTTCCCCACCTTCTGGAACATTAATTGGGAAAGAAGAATTCAGCTCCTACTGCATCCTGGTGTGCAAAATGTTGTTCTTCCCTGTGCTATCCTAAATTAGCTAGAAGTTTAGCTATATAAAGATGTGATCATGGGATAAGTTATAGTGGGAATGTACATTGTATCATGTACTCTACAGTGAACCTGAACTTGTTCATCTCTTTTCCACTGAATGGGAATTAATCTCAAACTACTTCATGTTTGCAAAAACTGGTGGTATGCACATAGACTGGTACTGTGAAACTGTTCGCGTCCAAACTACCTCATGCTATATTGCTCCTGGGCTCAGTACCTAATCTTTAGGGTCACCAATTTTGCATATATGTAGAATTAAGCTATTCTACTCAGTTTGTCTGAAATGAAAATGTATCAGAGATTCTACAAATAAGTAAATAGGCAGAAATTAAAACAATTAAAAAATGCACAGTAAAGTGATCCTAAGATAAATTGAAGTCCTTTGAATCATCATTTCTGGAGCCAAAAGGAAAATCTTATCTCCTTTCACTAGCCAAAGGAATTTTCACTTTGGCAGCAGGGTCTGATTTCAGGTCATACCCAGATAGTGTGTAAATCTGGCACTGTCTACTAAGTTATTATTGATCAGCAGAGTTCACTCTCATATGCTCACTCTACATATGGATGTTGTTCTGCATAGCAGAGCATGCACTTCAGTTGCATTTTGCATTCTGTGTATTGAACTAAGTGTCTTTGGAAACATTTGTTAATAATACATTTAAAGATGTTCCTTCTGCAGTCTTTCTAAAATAGAAGCAGTTTATCATTGCAGACAAATATTTTTCTCAAAAAATATTTTGCATTATTTATGGGATATATTGGATAAAGTTTTGCAGTACATTTATCTTTTTATTGAGAAATGACTTGAGAATGTAGATGTGTTGAGAATGGTAAGCCAGTAACTTTTCGTGTACACTGAGCACTGCATGCAGAATTCAAGTGGGTGAATAAAACATTTGAACTGAAATGGGATACATACAGAATTGCATTTTGAATATAAGCAAGGTATGTATATAAATTTGGAAACTCTAATATCAGCAGCCTGGGGACAGTATTCCTCATATTTTCTTCAAGAGCTATGAATGGAAGCCTAAGAACAAAGTAGGACTATATTCAGATAATTTGAATTCCACCTGCATCTCTGATCAGATCTGGGTTTCTTATTGTCTGGCCTATGAGGCCATATATGTAACAATAGCACTCAAGTTCTTTAGCACAATATTTGCTATCTGAATTTGAACTAAACGTAGAGTATTTGTGACATTTGCTACGTGCAACATGTTCCACATCTTTGTCATGCTCTGTCTGTACTTTTGCTTGAGACTGCTGCTTTTCTACTGCTAAGTTTGCCTCTCTCTTTCATTTATTCTGCTCTGACCCCTACCAGTTACCTGTGTGAGCTTCTGCCATGTCTTCTGCCACCTGTGGGATTGCCATCTTGTCTTTACTTATACAAGTAACTAAATGGAAAGTTTGCATTATAATTGGAAAATAAGATTTCAAATCAGCTTTCAGGACTGACCATAATGAGCTGAGAGGTGTCTGGGAATAAAAGAAATCCTGAGCAACTGAAAAGCCTGTGTCACATTTAACAACAAGTAATTTCCAATGTATCGCAGGCAAATGTGTAATCAGAACAAACAGGAAGAAATGACCACACTACGAGGACTTCAAAATATTGGTGTGTACAGTTTGCATTATACTGACAACGTCAGACATCTTTTTGGCAGGATATCATGCAGTGCACTAAGGAAAGGAAATACAGGAGAATTTACCACCTTTCTATACCTAGAATGGCTTTCTTTCTAAAGCACACTGGAGTTTGCTACCAGGCATAACCCACATGATGCTGGCAGTGAAAGAACTGCCCAAGTGGGGACTGAGCAGAGGACTCGGGGGAAGCTAGGCCTCTGGCAGGACTGTGGCCAGTGAAGGACCCCATGCAGAGCAGTGGAGTAAGAAACAAGGAGCCACCAAAGAGGAACCACAACATGCTGGCCCCAATCTCCCTCACTGCCCACCGCAGGCATAGCATGGGGGCAGTAAGGAGATTGGAGATGGGAAAGGCGAGGAGAGGAGTCTGGAGAGGAGTCCAATTGTAGTTCTCTAAGTGTTTGTTTCCTTGCCTGTTTCTATTTTTTCATTAGCAGAATCAGTAATTAAAAGTTTGTTAGTTGGTCAATAAATTAAGTAAAATTCCCCAACATGAAACTTGTTTTATAGCCAGCGACAGACTTTACAAATCACAGTGTTCATGACTATTCTTAAAACATTTAGTACAGTTTTTAAAATTAGATTTGCTGAAGTCAGACAAGTCAAACAGCCTTCTCCAATGAGGTGGCTAGTTTGGTGGGTGAGGAGTGAGCAGTGGATGTCATTTACCTCTATTTTAGTAAGGCTTTTGACACTGTCTCCCATGGCATCCTCATAGACAAAGTACAGGTTAGGTAAGTAGGCAGTGAGGTGGATTGAAAACTGAGTGAGTGGCCGGGCCCAGAGGGTTGTGATCAGCAGCACACAGTCCAGACGGAGGCAATTCGCTAGTGGTGTACCCCAAAGGTTAATAGTGGGTCCAGTCCTGTTCAAGGTTTTCATTAATGACCTGGACAGTGAGACAGAGCACACCCTCAGTAAGTTCACAGGTGATACAAAACTAGGAGGCAGGGATGATACACCATATTCAAAATCACAAAATATTTCTTTCTAAAGCAAGATACTACTTTTAACTGTACACCATTGTCCAGAATTGCTTCTTTACCTGAATTCTGAGAGCTTTTCCTAACTCTGCTGCCACAGTTTTCACCAAACTTGACCTTCTGTTTGGGAGCAGCTCATTGCGAACATTTCTTAACAAATGAATTAATATAGAACTACCCAATAAAAATTACTTGGAGCTGAGTAATTCCATGTTATATCCTTCTTTCAGTGACATTACATCTTAGAGAAGGAATAAAAAGTGTGCTACTGGCCAACTTAGTTATCCTACTTTTCCTGAACTTAATATGTCAAAGGTCTTTTGGTTTCTTGACTCAACAAGGAAGAAAATGTATGTCGGTTTGTTTTATGATTATCCTCCTGACCTTCCTCTGACATTACCTGGAGATTATTTATGTGCAGGGAAGGATAGGTACCTTCAAGACATTGTCCTTTTTTATTGTATGCAAGTCAACTAGATAGGAAAATGTGTTACTTCCTTGATTCTACCATCACCAGCAAACTCTCATGGGTCAGTGAGTAGAAAGCAAAACAAAAATCATGCTTCCTAGTAGTGGAACAAGTACAATGAATAGTTGTTAAACCATCCTGCAAAGATATTATGATCTTCAAATCCATCCTTTATTTGATTTGTGATTGTCTTTTTAATTTTGTTTGGCAGGACGGGCAAGCAGGAATTTATTTTCATAGCACTATAATGAATATAACATTTTATACCTTGTAAGTCTCTTTCCTTATAAATTTCCTCCCATTCCTTTTCACTAGGCATGAGAGTCAACTCCTCTCATCTAATCTCGTTTAGCAATTTAAAAGATAGGCATCTAATCTAAATTTGCTGTCTAGGTTCCCCTTACAGTCAGTGCAGGACGACAGGCACTGAAAGAAAAAAGTAGTATACTTTGTAGCAGGATAGGTTATTTTGCTGTATAAGATACGGTCTAGTAGGATATCTGAGGTGTTTCAGATAGCTGAGGCGAGTCATTCTTTGATGCCTGTCTGTCCCCTCGTCACTTGGATGGGAACCCAGGAGGTCACTTCAGACTAGCAGTCCAGCTTCAGCACCTTAAGTTTGATGACAAGAAGCCCACATTAATTTGCTAGTTTTTCATGTCATATTTCACTGTGAGCCAGAAGCTGAGGCCATTATGAATTTTTCTTTGATACAGTACTTAAAGAGTAAGCTCCTGAAAAAAGCAGTCATACCTTCTATTAATAATTCCTTATTACAATTGACCTCTGCTGCTGTGGTTTTAAGAAAGGCTGTCCTTGGTACCCCTCATTTTTATTAGCTAAACTTTTTATCATACAAGTGGTAAGAAAAGTAATTAAATTTACCATTATTTCATAATTCCTTGCAGTTAAAAGCCATAGAGAGAACACTTGAAATGAATTAAAGTTATGGCCTCTTAAAGAAGATGCATGACATCTCACTGTAATATAAACTTTTATGTCCACCAGACATTATTAATATTTTCAAGGATGAGAGCTTTCTTATTTGAAAAAAATAATTAAAATTGCCCTTCATAGTGCAAATTCTTATGCTAACAATATTTAATATAGAAAACACAAGTTTTCTGGTGGTTTCTTTTCAAGCTTCTCATTAATCTATTCCCACCCACCCCCCAATGGCTCCTTTTAGTTGTCTGTCCTTTATATTGAAAGTTGAATGAAACTTATGGAAATGTCAGGTTGGCTCCTTTAGGGACTACAGCTGAAATCATCAAGCTCACTTTCATTGTCTCCAGTTGGTGACAAATGGCAATTTTATTTAGCGAGGGATGGTTTTCTTTGAGGTTGGATTGATGGATGAGTCCATAAGAGGTTGGGCCAGCTGACAAGGTTACCCCTACCAGCTGTCTGCCCATCCCTACTGTATGAGTGTCTGTGCTGCTTGTCAGTCAGCTTTTGAAGCAGTGCTGTTTACTGTGTAGTGTTTTAAGGCAGACTGTAATCAATGACAGCTTACTTTGCTTTAAAACACTGTGCTACAAATGGTGGTGGTTCCAAAACTCACTGATGAACAGCTCAGACACCTGTGCAGTAAGAGCAAGTTGGACGGCTAGAGTGGCAACAGTGTCAGCTGTCCCAAGCAAAGCCAGCCCTTATTTTACATTCAAGAGTCCTTTATTTTGTCTTGGATTTTTTGTGTGTTTTGGTTTGGTTTGGTTTGTTTCAGGTTATAATCAGCCTGCTGCCTAAGAACCCCATCTTTGAAATGTTTTCAAATGGGTATGTATAAGAACCCCAGTAGTGTTTTGAGATTTCACTACAAAATCCTAAAATGTTTTTAATTCTTGTCTGTAGGCTGGAGCAAATGTGCTGCTGCAAGATGTTAATGGAAACATTGCCCTTGATTATGCCATAGAAGGGACTGAATCTAGCAGCATCCTTCTGATGTACTTGGAAGAAAACGGTAAGTCAGCTCTTCAGCTTCTGTAATGTTTTTATTGAACATGACATGAAAACGAAAATGATGGATATTGATTTGACATGTCAGCACTGAAGCCAGTGGAACTATATTAGTTTGGAGATGAAGGGGAGGAAGATGATTTGGAGTCACGAAAGTTTTCAGTGCGTTTAGATTGGAACAACTAACAAAGGTTAGTGGCAGTGGTCATTGTCATATCTGCTTTTGCCCATTCATATGGAGATGCGAGAATGTGAATTCAAAGCAGAAAAACTGCAGTAATGCAGAAGCTTTTAAAACAACTAATGTAACAGTGTGAGGAGCAGGTTTCACATTTTGTTTCATTTCACATGTTAGTTATGTATAGCCTCAGAGTATATATTTTCCAGTGACAGACTGTTAAATAAATAAATCTCTGCAAATCATCTGGATGGAAATGTATATGAAACTTTATCACTTATTCAAAAATATTAGTATTGGTTTTGTTTTGTATTGAGAAATACAATAGCTAGATTTCTATTATGAAGTATGCTTAATATCTTATAGATGACAGGACCTGTATTGAAAAAAATGGGTTGTTATTCACCAGTTCCAAACTTATTCTCATGCTAAATCCAAAATACAGCACTATACCAGCTACTAGGAAAAAAATTAACTCTATCCCAGCTGCAACCAGGACAGTACTGAAACTAATTACTGACTGAAGAAAGCAATAAGCAGACTTTATTTACCTAAGAGAAAACAAGTAGAGGTACATAACCTCTGTATATTAACAACATACTTTTTGTTGGGTAATAATTCTAGTATACTATGAGCTTCATTTAAGATATGCTCAATCAAGGATGGAAGGGAAAATATAGCATCCAATTTCATATCTAGGAAAGTGGGGGAAATAGCTTAACTGTATGATATTTGATCATGTCCTAGGAGCACTCAGAAGCCTAGTGTGCTCCTGAGCTCCAGGACTTGGGGTTGATTTGGGGTTGATTTATCTAAATCAAGTGTCTGATAGTCACTCTATAGCAAACCCTCCTTAGAGCAAAAGAGATGCTTCAAAGGTAGATATCTGTAATGGGTTATCTTAATTATGATCTTAACTGCATGCTTCCCTCCAAGTGCTGTGAAGGGAGTCCAGAATGGCTAGCTGAGATGTAGAAGTCTGCTACATAGGATGGGGTTCAGTTTAAGGTTATGATATTTACATTTACGGGTGTATATGTAGGTGCCTATACACTAGCTTTGGTGTATAGGTGTACTACTACCATTAGTGGAGTTCTAGGAAATATTGTCACTAGAGAGCAGAAGGGTTATTCATTTGACCAGCCACTAGGAAAACACTGGTAAACACTGTTAAATTTGTTCTTCACCAAGATATCATTGGCTTTGCATGTTACTGGTCCTCTTGTTTTGCTATGAAAAGAAAGTTAAGACATTTAAAGACTTTGAAAAATAAGATGGGGAGACAATCCTCTGCAACATCCTGCCAAGGCAAGGCCAACTGAGAGTAGCCCAGGTTACCCAGGGCCATGTTGGGTTGGAGATTCTACGATCTCTCTGGGCTCCCATTCCAGTGCTGAACCATCTTCACGTCATTTTTTTCAGTTGAAATTTTCTTTGTTGCAACTTACCCATGTAGTCTCTTGTCCTTTCCTTGTTTACCTCCAGGAATTTTCTCCCTCCAGAGGTGAAATGAAAATATTAGGAAGTGTAAAAAGTTCCCCTGCCACTATTTGTCCTGTTTTATTCTGAACCTGGTTGATTATTGGAATCATTGAGAAAGTCCACCTGACACCTTCTGTAACCTTTATTTAGATTAATATCAGCTTTATGTTTTAAGGCAAAGCTTTTGTTGTATTAATACCATTTTAAAAATATCAAACTTTAAATGACTGCTAGTGTGTTCTCTTTGTTTTTAGAGGCAGAATGTTCCACTGCAGAAGTGTGTCAGTGAAACTCTGATTATTGCATATGATCCTTATGTTTTCTCCTTTTCCTTTAGGCTGTTTTAAATATTTAATGTTTTGAAGAATGTAACATTTTTGTTTACTTCCTTTCTTGGTATTTAGTTGCATATTGGATTAGATGACTCGGATATAAACTAAAAATGAGTGACAGATATTTCTTGGTTCCATATTGGACAAGTGACAGGAGGTGACACATTCACTGTGTAATTTGTTTCCAAAAAAGAGGTGTTCCCTTTTGTCCTCCAAGATCTCAGGCTTCAGCTGGATAGGATTCAGGATAACTTCAGGATAACTGTGCATTCTGAGAACATCAGCTTTGTAATTTAATCTCAGAAAACAGTATCTGGATATTTACTTTTTTTTTTTTAGGAGCTGTCTAAGTATCCTACACATCTGAAAGCAAAATAATGTCTTTCTTGTCTATTGTATAGTGAGAGATTATGCACTAGCAGATTGTTAAGAAAACAAAATAAAACTATCATCTGTGATGAATTTTCTTTTTTAAGAATGACTATATTTAAATAACTATATATTAATATAGTAAGTCATTAAGTCATTCTTAATTAAGAATGACTATATTTAAATAACTATATTTAAATACCTGAAGGTATAGATGGCTTTTCTTTTTCTACTATGACACAGGTACAGAAAAAAATGGTTATTGCTTTTCTACAAAGTATGCTCTTGGTTTTTAACAATTCACTTTCTGTGGGGTAAATGAATTTAAAATAGCTGGTTAAAGGTTATTGACCTTTGATGGCAATAAAAATACTTAATCAAAATCTTTCATAGCATCCCAAGCTGTGTGAATAATGGATCTGTTTTGTTCTCTGAATATTAAGGGGATCATATTCAGATGTCTCCGAAAACTGTATATAAAGCCAAAATCATGTACAAGTCCTACACATTTAGGTAGTTTTTTATAGTTTTAGTTAGTTAAAATATTGTGCAGATTTCACAAAAATAGACCATCGTTTATTAAATTCTTACTAGCAAATGGATTAAGCCTTACTTTTCAGTTGCAAAGTAGAAGGAATAAATTTGTTTTTCTGTCTTGCAGCAGTAGGTAGAATCAAAAAAATAGAAGCTAAGTGTAAGTACAGAATTCTACACTGAAGACAATGTTTAACATTAGCCAGAAACAGCCAACTCATAAATTACTATAATAAGAATTTCCCTGAAGCCAACAGTTAACAACATAAGGGAAATAACATGTGCAGGAAAAGCTGATTCAGAAAAGTAGTGGGCAAAGGATTAAGGAAAAAATTACTGTAAGACTGACACTATACAGTAATCTAGAATGTGATAGGAAGATACGTTCGAAAGGTATTTTGGTTTAAAATGTGAAGTAATTTGAAATTACTCGTAACATCTGGTGTGGTGGTTTAGTATTGGCTAAAAGCCAAACTCCCACCCAGCTGCTCACTCACTCCCCCTTCTGAGCAGGACAGAGGGAGAAAATAGGATGAGAAAGCGCATGGGTCGAGATAAAGAGAGGAAAATTGCTTATCAGTTACTGTCACAGGCAAAACAGGCTTGGGGAAAATTGCCAATTGGAGTAGATCCAGGTAGTGAAAAACAGAAAGACAAACATTAAAACAACACCTTTCCTCCCCCTTTCCCAGGCTTGACTTCACTCCTTCACTCCAGACTCCTCTACCCCTGCAAGCGGTGCAAGGGGGTGGGGGAGCTACAGTCAGTACATAGCAGTTTCTCTCTGCCCCTTCTTCCTCTTCACACTTTTTCTCTGCTCCAGTGTGGGTTTTTCACAGGACACAGTTCCTTGAGGAATGTCCATCTGCTTCGCCATGGGCTTCAGGGAATCTCTGCTCCGACACCGGGAGCGCCTCCTCCCCCTCCTTCTTCTCTGACCTTGGTGTTCCCTCAGCTGTTTCTCCCTCTTTTTGTTCTCTCTTTGTCTCTCTGTCCACTGTTTTCTGCCCTTCCTTAAATACTTATTCACAGAGGTGCCACACTTGGCTGACATGCTCAGCTGTGTCCTGTGGTGGGTCTGCTGGAGCTGACTAGAACTGTCTGTGGTCCACACGGGACAGCCCCTGGCCTCTTCCCACAGAAGCCCAGAAGCCACCCCAGCAGCCCCACAACTACCAACACCTGTACAATTCCTCTGGTCACGTGTTTCTCAACACTCGGCACTTCTTATGAGAATAACATCAAAATGAAAATCCCAGTTCTGTGTATTTTTCATCAGTTTTGATTGTTATTAATTAAAAAAAAGTGTTCAGAATACGTACACCAAAATGTCCTAACATTGAGGTTGTCTTACAGCAACCCTTAAAAAGATCTAGTAATCCAACAAGGGGAAAAAAAATCATATACTGTTTCTTCAGTGCATTCAAGAAAAGCAATGATGTAGATCAATATCATTTCAGAAAAGTACTGCTCTAGACTTTCATATTTAAAACTATGAAAGACTTTTCATAGACATTAAGGAATTATTGCTAACATACTACAATAAGAACTGACTAAAATGTCAACACATACAGATTGTTAGGACTGGAGATCAGTGAACTTAAGCTAAAACTAAATCCCCTGATATAGTTTCTATTTTAGAACTACAAGCAACATGACCTTGATTTCTGCTTACAAGTTTTCTATTAATATTAATGCAGTAGGTTGACAGAAAAACAGGCAACCAGAACCAAACAGCCTCAGCGTGGTTCAAAAATTTTTCACCCTGATTCTTGCTGATTAGGAACCACCTACCCATAAGATTATCACACATAAAAAATCTATCTATTTTGTGCAGAGAGCTTGATTAATTGATGATAGAGGTTAGGTGATGGTGTTGCCAGTGAGAACAGGGGACCAAATGACGTATTTCAGTAGGTCCGTTCAAGTCCTAAAAATGAAGCATACAGAAAACGTGATACACTGAAAATGTTGTAACTGAGAATGCTCATCTGTCTTCCTTTAGCCTTTGTGTTTTCTAATATAAGCTTGAATAAGCTACCTTAATTTTTATATTTTCTAAGTCTTGGGGAACCGACTTTGAAGTCTTAGACTTCTCTTAATGTTTGTGTTTCCAGCATACAAATGTGTGGGCGTTTAAAAGTGATTCAAAGAAAAAAGTCCACCATGTGGAAACATTTTGTTACCTATATGTTTTTATCAAAGGGAAAACCTTTAAACACACTGTGCAGACTTTTGGCACTTGAATTAACATTTTAAGTTATAGCCAGTAGTTTATGATCTACTTTGTAACTGATGCTAGAAGGAAAACAGGCATTTTCTTGCAAAGACAGACTTCAAAAAAGATTGTGAAGAACATCAGAAACTGGGGATGCCCTTTTAGTATCCTTTCAAACAACTCACCCATGAATAATCTAATTCTGTTACCATCAGAAATAAATTATCATTTTTTTTATACAATTCCTAAAACTATAACCTTTAGCAAGTCAGAAAAAAAAAATTGTCAGTGTCTGGAGTGCACCCACAGGCCCTGCAACCTGTCCCTCCACTCCCAGGGGCCTGGCTGCCTGTGCTCAAAGCCAACTCTGGTATGGTACAGCTGTGTGACCTGGGAGCAGTTGGCTGAAAAAAGAGCCAAGTTGTGAGGCAGAGCTGGGAGAAGCCTTGTCATGATCTTTCACCCATCCTTCGGCTCAGGAGCCACGTTTATGCTCAGGTCCTTGCCCTTGGTCCTTGCTTGTGGTATGCCTATGCCCAGCCATGAACTTTGCTGATCCTGACCCTGGACTTGAATACCTGTCTTCACCTGATTTGTCTGGATTTGTTGGTACAGGCTTTTCTGGCAATCACAGGACTGTCAGTTGTCCCTGATTCCCATCACCAGACCTGCTTGATTTTCTTGTTTGGGTACTGTGGGGCTGTGCCCTGGTCAGCAAGGACACTGCCCTGCCTGCCCTGTGTTCATCCTCAGCTCCTGCCTTCCTGGCCCATTTTGAGTATTCTGCTTTTACTGCTCTCTCACAAAAACATTCAACCATAACATGTTAAGAACTTGCAGAGAAATCCTGACTATAGAAATACCAAAATACCATATGTGATGAGCTCATTTCAGACATGGTGCTTATCGCAAGTAACCAGAGACAATGATACACTTGTTTTGCTTCTGTGTTCTAGTATTAATATTACAAATAAAACATGCAAAATTACAAATAAACATGCAAGACATATCCACAGATGAATGTTTTAGCATTAAGCCTTGAGATTGTGCCAGTCTGTTAAAATAAATTATAAAAATTATTTTTGTTTTCATACAGGTTAAGAAGAGAAAGAGTTCATTTAACTAATTATAGCTGGTAAGGGTCATCAACATCCTACTATAGAAGAGAAAGGGAAAAAAAGCAAAGCATGTTTCACTAGAGTGGGAGAATTGTCACTCTGATGTCTACATGAGGATGAGATGGGAATTTCAGTTCTGAAAGCGTTTTCAGACTAGAAGGAAATAAACTAAACATCCTTCACTCACATATGTAATGATATCTTTAAAGGCAAAAAGGTAAAACCCAACAACAACAATCAGTTGGTACTTCTGCAGTGAATTAGAGCTATAGCCCTCAGTAGTTTTGCAAGTATACATTCTTTTGCAGATACTGAAAATATTGGCTTCACTTCTCACATAATAAATGTTGCTGAAATGTATCTGTTCATATGCTGACCTTTGAAAATCAGATGCACATAATGCCAAGCAATATGCACAAGAGCTACTGAACAATGTAATTTAACAAAAATAATTCTCTTTACAAAGCTATCTAGTAAGCAGCCAGAAAAGTCTTTTTAAAACTTTGAACAAATAAAGCTGGATGAAGTAACAGCTACCTGAATATTTTCATAAATGAAAATGAATACTTCAAGAATAGTACCATGATTTTTTTTTTCTCATTGATTGTTTGTGAACATGTCTATCCTATACTATGCTGCACAGGAGAAAAATAGAAATTCTAAACCATGGTGTCCCCAGAATTACATTATATTATATTCCCTCTTATTATATTATATTCCCTCTTTTTATCTGAGGCTTTTACATTCCTTTGGGTTGTCAGTTCTATAACCATATGCCAGAGACGGTGAGACAACCAAAGCACATCAAATGGCCTGATCAGGTGTTTTTCTTAAACAGTGAGAAGTAATATATTTTGTAGCTTTTAGGTTATGTTCTTGCCTGTCATCAGCACTGATACTCATCACCAAATGCTGTGCCCTGTGGAGTCACTACTGATTTAACTGTTCCTTCTCCATCTCATCTCCTGCAGAATTTGTGAGCATGAAGCTCTTGTTCTGATTTTATAGGGTATTTGGAGTGTATTTTCCATCCTATGCCTTTCTTTTTGACTTTCCATTTTTAAAAATGTGAATCCTTTCCCATAGTACATGCCAATTTGGTTTTCTTCCTCTATTTATTCATGCTGGCTGTCGTCCCATTTCAGCTGAATATCTAAACCACATTTCCTCTTTGAAAAGCAATGGGAAGGTCACTCTGATTCAGACAGCAAGAGTTACTTACTGTATGAGTAACATTTTGTTGTTCCATCTAAACTCATGAAAAGTATCACTCCCTGGGGAGGGAGAGCTGACTCTCCAGAATTACAAACTTGATTAAGGGAAGGCAGTTACTGACTAGGTCTCCTTGTTTGAGCCGCAGAGAATGATACATGTGCAGGCTTGGTAAAGCTGCTTCTCAGCTCCCCGCCAGAGAAGCCTTCACTTTGAAGCCTAACGGTTCCTGAGTTCTTGGAATTCAAAACTCTGCAATTCTAAGATTGCAATTTAGATTATTTTTTCAAGTTTTCATTCTATTTTCTATAAAGGCAGAGGAAGGGAATCTCTGTTGTTTCTGTAGCTTTTTCAAAACTCCTTTGGACATTTAAAAAATGAAGCCTGTGGAGCGTGTCACTGTGGTAGCTCACATGCCAGGCTGTTTACTGCTATTTGTTTAATGAAATGTGTATCATTCCTTTATACAACTATTAGTTTGAAACTATTTATTAAATTAAAACTATTGGGGTTTAATTAATTTAATTAGCTTTTAATTAATTAGTCTATTACATTAAAACTATTAGTTTTAATTTATTATTTGACACTTTTCAGCTCACTGACAAATGTGGAAGAGAACCAAGAAATTAGTTATTCATATGTTTTTTGTTATGTCATGGCCAGGGCAGAGACGAAGGATTTTTATACTCAAATTACATTTTCTACATATGGATGTATGTGACCATGTGAAGCTATGAGCAGAAGGATCAAGCTCTGAATTTTGGTTAGACTTTTCCAATCAAGCCACAGCCAGTTGCTAATTTAACCACTTAGCAATTTTGTTGTACCATCTGTTTCTAATTTAAAATCTCTTCAGAGTGGAAGCCGTGCTTTCTTTTGGTTATAGATGGCCTTGCTTATCTTCCTTTTAAAGCTGGACTTTGACAACTGTTTCTTTCCGTAACAATGCTGACAAAAGCAATCCCACACCCTTCATTCCTTTAATCCTGTTCCATTTGTTCCTGCCTCCATACTACATTTTCTCTTGGTTTATGGGACCTTGCAATGATCTAGGCTCAGCTGGAGAACTAATCCCGGTTAAAAATAACCCAGGCAGATAAAAAGTGTTGAGTTGTAATGTCATTTGCTTAAGTTCACAGTCTCTCAAGCAGTTGAGACGACAGATTTGAGGGACTGGTCTGGGCACTGTGATGTATACACAGGGTTGAAAGAATGCAACCAAAAATAATTTTCATTACATAAGACACAAAGACTTGAGTGGCTTCCTTAGAGTGTTTAATTCTTTTCCCATTCACAGCTATTTTCACAATCCCAGTGGATTTAATATTACAACTGCTTTACCTACAACTGCTTTTGCCATTCAGTAGAGGATCAAGCCCATTTATTTGATATTGCTGAATGACACTAAATCATCCATATAGTGACTGATAAATAAAGATATGAGTAAACTTGTTGGTAAATATAAGTAAGTAAACATGTTCTATAAATATACACTGAAGTCTAATTAAATGTTGATTAAGCTTTTGCAAACCCAGAAAACAAAATCATATATCTGTCCTTTACTGGTAAATGAAATAGCAGAAAGTTTTAGCTTTTTCTTTTTTCCAGGTGTGGAGCTGAATTCACTGCGCCAAATGAAAATACAGAGACCTATGACAATGCTTACAGATGTCCAACAGCTCATATCGAGTGGTGGAAGCGTGAATCAAAAGAATGATGAAGGAGTTACCCTGGTGAGTGCGAATATATAATCATCACCCTGTGAATATGCATGTACTGCAACTGTGTACTGGTGAGCATCTTTGCAAGGCAATTGTCTAATAGGAGAAATGAGGGAATGTGAGATTTTGGTTCTCATCTGGCCTTTTGAAAATAGATACATGTCAATGTCATGCATAGTACAGATTTTTAAAATAGACTACTGCAACATCTGTGCCTTAATGACAACTTTCTTACTGTTAACCACTGAATATGCAACACAAAAATTAATAGCAAAAAAAAAATACTGGCACTGTAGTTTAGAACTGCAGCAGATACTTATGGTCTCTGACATTCTCTGAGAGGGCCTGAAACTTCACTCGGTGATTCCTGTTTTAGGCTCATACCTTCTGGCTGAACCAGGCTAAAACACTGTTTCATGAACCTATTCCATCTTGATTCAGTGTAATGAAGCATCCACCATATCAGTGGATAAGTATTCCTTCTTCCAGATTTGCATGTTATTTGTAGTCACTGGGTCTCATTATACTTTTTTCTGCTAATAGATCTTCTATCCTTTTGTTTTTTTCAGGATCACTACTTCTTCCGCTGTCAAATAATTTTAAAATTAATGTAATAAAATAATTTTAAAATTAATGTATTTTTCCCTAGATAGCATGTCTGTGGAATGTTCTCTTTGCATATAAAATTTTCAACATCATTATCAGTCAGTAAATGGTCATCAGCGGCATTAAGATATTGAATAACCTTTTACAATTCTTTTGTGTTTTTCTGCAAATACTGTACTAAAATAATTAGAAAGGCATGTATTACTGAACATTATTATTATTATTATTATTATTATTATTTAAGCATTTATGCTGAATTACATTGCATGATACTGAATCAATACACTGAACCATTAGTATTTTATTCTGTATTTTAATACCTTTAAACTATAACTGAAAAAGTGAGCAGCCTCATATCTGGGGTTATTGAATACAGCCACTGGCTCTGTCTTTACAGAAAGCTATGACTTTTGGGGTGGCCACCCCAAGGCAGTTAACTGTAGTTAAAAACAAGAGGGAAGCAGGGGAGGGGTGGGAAGAAACAAAGCAACTTGTAGTTTAATTCATAAAAGCATTAATTTAACTTCCAGTTTTCTGATACATTTAAGCTAAGCTGCTAAATCACAGTAAAATGCAAAGTTGTTTCTATTGTACTTTACTCTTATTGCTACTTTAGTCTGAATTGGCTTAGTTAAATTGAGTTATGAACTTACCTAACTGTCACTGTATAAAGCCTTTTCTGTAGTTAGCTGGAATAGGTGAAACACATATCTGAAATGTGTTTAACAGTACTGCAGATATTAGGAGAAAAGCATTGTGGATAGTTTGGGTTTTGTTATTTGCTTGGTGGGATGTGGACAAAGGGGACATTTTTTGCATGAGCAGTTTTTATGTTGAACTTTGATTTTTTGAACTTCTTTCATAGTGTTGCAACAAGTAGCTACAGAGTGGATCATTTTGCTTTTGTCTGAGATTTCTATTATGTGAAACTTTTGTCTGACAAACTGGTGGGAAATCCAGAATTTGTTAAACTGCTCTGTTTCTATTCATGGGTGTGGAGTCAGCCAGTCTGTGATAGCTGTATGTGTATCAAAGGCTTCTGGGAATAGGTTTTTTGTTGCTCTACATCTATCTGCACAGAGAAAACAACAAATATGTCACAAATATCTCAGTTGTAAGTAGCAAATGAGATTTGCTTTGCCTTGATAGAATATATCTAAGTCCGTGTGTGAGTTAAGATAAATCAGGCAAAAAATTGATGCAATAAATGTATATATGCACACATGCTCATAGATTCATAGCACATACATATGTGTACATGCAATACAGACACAGAATGATATATGGCAGAATTAATTTTTCTGCTAAATTCTCCTATAATAATTTTTTCTTTGCAAGATTTTAGTCATAAAATATTTCTTTTGTCCTCTAAGCTTTTAAACTACTTTAAAATAGCACTTGTCAAATTGATGTCTGAATAGAAAATGTAATTTCTTCTGTTAAAACAGAAGAAAAGCTGAAGCTATGTGAAATTATGGGAAATTTTTGAGGTTTTTGTACATTTGAAATGAGAACATTTATAACGTGCAGAATTGGTGTTCTGCCCCAAGGGCAGGGGTATTCTGCCCCCTTTTCAGGGGAAGATTTTTGATGACCTGTAATATGTTTCATCCCTCTGCATCAAGGATGTTCACAGAGAAAACTTTATGCGTACTCTGCAAGTGCAGCTGAACCAGAAACAGCAAATAAGGCGAATAATACCTTGGACTCTGTTTTTGGTGTCTCCTATGCTTACAGTGACTTTCGAACTACACAGTTCTAGTAACAGGCTTATTGGAAGACCTTTTTCTTGCCATTCGCCATCCATTTCAGTCCTCAGAAAGAATAGTCTCTTCGGCTAACATTACTTCAAGGGAAAAAAATCGTGTAGCTGGGCTACATGATTTGAGCATACAGGTTACTGCCTATAATCTCAGTGCTCCAGTTCTGCAATCTTCCTGAGCCCTGTTCTTACTGACCGTCATGAGAACTGACTCGTTCTAACTGGGGATGAACAATTATATTGTGCCAATTTCCAAATGCAAATTTTGTCCCCTTTGCTCCCAGAAGTGGAGAGAATGTTTGAAATCATAGCAGAGAACCATGAGAAAAAAAACCACTAAACTAACCTGGATCAATATGGTCATGTGAAGTATGTGCCTCAACATACAATTAAGTATCTAGGGAAGCAATGCAAGTAAAAGAAATGTAATCTCTGTGGTTCAAAATTGAGAAAGTATTTTTTGTGACTGATTTTGTGCTGCAAACTCAATGTGCTTGGTTTGATTATGTGTTAATGAATTCATTTTGGAGTAAAGTAGTGTCAGCTTACATCGGGGATATTTGAACTGCCACAAAAGAAAATTAGGTCTAGGCCATGCTCTGCTGAAATGTATGAATCTACCCGCGCTCGTGAAGTTTGCGAATGTGTTTGAAAGCATGTTTGCTTGAAATTATATGGAAAGTATCTAGTGAGACTAGATTGTTTAAATTGTTCTCAATAAGATAACATTCTTATTTTTTTGTTGGGTTTTGTTTATAAATGTTAAAAAAGATTCCACAGTGGTTTTCTAGGCTGTTGTTATCGCATGTGTATTTTGTATTTGTCTTTATCATGATTTAGCCAGTTAGGTCTGTGGGGCAGCCAAGATACACAGTAGTGCGTCACGGGCTTTTCTGAGTTCTTTAAACTATTAAGATACTTTTATGTTGCAGCTGCATGTGGCCTGCGCTAATGGATACAAGAATGTTGCATCTCTGATACTGGATCATGGTGCTGATCTCAATGTAGTGGATAATCAGTACTGGACACCCCTACATTTAGCTGCAAAGTATGCACAGGTAAAGCATGAGTTTTTCACCTACTTCTCTTTTCTTTGTGGTAGTCTTCCATACCAAATACTTTCAAGTCAAGGAGACTATTCTGGTTTTAATGTGAAAAGGTTACACATTTCTGTACTATAGGTGGCATCTCAAATGGCAGAGATGATAATTTGAGAATAGCTATTGTAAATCTATCAACCCAGTACAGGTCATTAAAATCAATCTACCGTCAACAGCAGTTTGTCTCCAGCAAAAATGAAATTTGTACTGAAATTTGAAAGGGAACCAAAATAAGCACTTTTTGGTGTTATTTTCTTATATTCTGATGTCAAACTCTTATTTTTAGCTAACTTTTTTGCTGTGTATATCTCTGTGAATGAATGTCCACGATCCACTTAACACAGTAGTCGCATTCAAAGTTTTCCAGTCACTGAGTTGTGGAAGGGTGCCTTGGGTTTGGGATTTGAAAGCCATGCCTAAACACGACTTGTGCCTCTTAACATCCCCCCTTTTCACATTTCCTTCATCCTCACTCTCCCAGGACATGCTCAGTGCGCCTTTGTTATAGTCTGACCACTTCGGGAGAGCTCCCACAGCTCCCACTGACCCACCTCATGGCTCACCAATCACCACTTACCCGCAGCTACCTTCCAAAAAACCTCTTTGATGCATCCTAGCTCAGCCTCCCACGTTCCTGCCCTTTCTCCTGTCAGGTCTCTGCTGCAGCTCCTGGAAAACTCGTCCCTTCCTATATTTGTTTTCCACCAGGAGGCGCTGGACCTCCTGTGCCATGGACACAAGACTGAGCTTCCCAGTGTTGCTCTGAATACAAGTTGCTTTCTTCTGCTCAGGTTCCTGCTGATGGCAGGGATATCCTTCCTGACACTGTGGATGTAGGTGCATTGAGTTAGTCAGAAAATGCTATGAATTGTAGCTGTCAAGCTATTCCCCTGTTTCTTTCGTACTTTGACATCTTATAATGCCTATTTCTATCGCCATCAGCCAGGCTTTTAAACATAACTCTGAATGGCAAAGAGCTGTTGATCCTAAACAAGACTCTGTTTGGTTTTCTTTTTTGGTTTTCAAATAAATATAAACAAAAATCCTCATGGACTTCTGCTGGAGTATGAACTCCGTAGTTAGATATTCTTAATTCTGTTTCTGATCTCAGTGACGACAATCCCATTTGTTTAGCTGAATCTCTAGCCAATGATTGAGGAGAACTAGGATTTTTGTTCATCTGGTATCTCAGTTTCTTTTTGGTATTCCTGTGAGTAAACCTGTGAATTACAAGGTGAAGGTACTGAGATACAAGGGGTGGGATGCAGCTGTTTTTACTACTCCCTTAGTAATCTGAATATGAAGGCAAGACTGCTTTTTTGATGGCGTTTTCTTTTTTTTTTTTTTTTTGAGTCTTTCACTGCAGGTGATCAGCATGTTAAGATTTAAGGAGTGGATTTTAAGCATACCAAAATGTCTAATAAAAAGCAAACCAGACATGTATATGGGTGGACAGATGTAATTCAAGTACTTATGCATATATATTATAATTCACCTGTCAGACTGTCTTCTTTAGAAAACTGCTATGTATACAATATATTTTTAGGTTTGCAAAACCATTTAAGGATACAATTCAGTACTTACGTGATGTCCTCTTGCTTATTAAAATGGCATACGTGTATTTCCTTATTGCATGTGTTCTCATTTTCATTGAATAAATGGCTTCCAACCTCTTTTTGGACTTCAGAAAATAAATAATACACTTTATAGCAAGAAGATAGTAAAAATGTAGTAAAAATAATAGTAAAAATAAATGTATTTGAGACTACTTAGTTCTGTTGAGATATAGATTTCTCTTATTGAGATACCCTATATCTGCTCTTTTACAGAGTATTAAAGCTCAGCATATTTTCATAATAGATTAAGTCATTGGTTTATATATGTATGGCCTGAAGTGTACCCTCAGCAATTTCTGGAAGGCTAAATTTACAGAGAAAATTTTTCTGCAAAAATATACTGAACTGAAGGGTTTTTTAGCAAGTGAGGCATCAGTGACATTTTGCATGTGCTGTAGTTTTATTTTTCTCATCCCATCTTGTCCTGTGCTGTTCTGTAGCTCTACTGCCCTCACTGATCCCTGTGGATCCTCATGTGGTACTGCAGGCAGGCACGCACTCACCCTACCTGTGTTCAGACTTCAGTAGGGCGAGAAAACTCTTATTCAGCAGTAACGTGATTGCAGTGATGTATGTTGAGCTGGAGCTACTATTTCTTATGTTTCAGGGTGGCTTGCAAGTTTGGGCTTTGTACTGTGTTAATGTAGTCATACAATGGTTTTAAGTCTCTTCTAGTGTGAAGCCTAAACACTAGTTTTATTGAAAAGGACTTAAAAGGACTGACTTGAAAGGACCGGGGAAGAAATTTTCTTTGATTATATATGTGTAACACGTATATGTTTGCAACACTAACCCTGGATGACTTGAAATACCTTTTTTGTCGTGAAGTTAGGTATTTTTCGTTTTGAGATAGACCCATACATGTAAAGTTTGTAACTGAAAGTGGCTAACGGAAAAAATGTCTTTCCGTTTGAAGTGCTCTAAGAACTCAGATTGCTGTTTTGCAAGATGGCTGGCTCTTTTGTCGAACTCTGCCTCCCTTTATGTCCTAGATGATGATGGCAGTGATTCTTACTATTCCAGGAGTTTTCCGTCAGGACCCAGGGACCAGTTGTGCTAGTCACTGTCCAAGCACTATGGGTACACATGGAGGAAGACAAATGAAGTAGGATTGCACTCTTCCTCACTAAAATTAACAAAATACAGAGCAAATATATTCCCTTTGTAATGTTAATGAATAATACAATTTGGAGATACCTTATTATCATTCTAGATAATTTGCCATCGTTATTTAGGAAATAAATACAGCTTTCATATGGATTGTGTTTGTAAGAAACAAATAAATCATTTAAATTCCTTTATAAGATGGATTTATTAGATATCAGGGAAAATATTTCATCCAGTAGCTAAGCCATTGGGCTGTATTTAAAATTTCCTTTCTTATGATGGTGATAATTTTGAAACATCTTTTAGCTTTAGTATGAATTCATATGCATATCATATTTATGATTCCATTTTGAGTAATTAATTATAGACAAATATGAACATTGTTACTATTTGGGGAAAAAGTAGTATGGCAGAATGGGAATAACCTTAGTCAAGACATGATTTGGATACTTTGTTTTAAATTAAAATATATTTATGAGAAAATAGTTATTTTTTAGCCAAAAATATTAATGTTCCCTCAGAAAGCCATTAATATAAATTCTGGACTCCATCCCTTATGGTTTAACCCTCTTGTAACACATTTTTGTGGCAGGTTTTTTTTTTATGTCTCACTTGAAAAACTCGCTACAGTGATAAATCTGTATGTTCTACTAGAAGACTTTAAAAACATCTATTTGGTTTTAGTTCAATGTTCTTTTCAATTCTTGAGAGGATTTCTTGCCTTCCAGGAATGTATCTGAACAGAAAAACAGCCTTCGCTTGTCTTGTAGCTTGTATAATAAGCAATGATCATTTAATGACTGGTCACAGAAGTTTCAAAAAACCTGTTCTAAACCATTGTTGTTTAGTAGTATACTAGCACTGTGGCTGCAATACCTGCAGCCAAACCCCATGCAATATATAATTAATGTTATATTCCATGAGTCATAAGGACTGATAGTTTTTCCTGTTTATAAAATACCTATAAAATCCTTAGTAATTCAGATATATTTTTCATTTGGAGAAGCTGCTTACCTTAATAAAATGCTATTGGATTAGTTATACAAATTACAGTTTTTGAACTATTTTATGTTATAGACCTTACATACATACATTTTGCATACTACCTTGCAAAAAAATGTGAGTAGTGATAGTCTTACGAAGAAATTGTCATATTGTTTTAGAGAGACATCCAGACTCAGTTGAAGGACCTGAGTTCTATACATATATAGTCTTATGTTTGCAAATACACAAAATGCAAAAAATAAAATTAAATACAAAATACACAAAATTAAAAAAAAAAACACCAAACATATTTGGCTATTTGTAAGACCATAACAATAATAGAGATAGTACTAATTTACTTCACCTGGAAAAAAAGAGAAGAATCTATTGAAGTTTAAAGTTTAAAGTGAGAAAATGTAAGTGTGACCAAAGTGTGGGGCAAAGGAGCCAAACGATGGGTCAACCACCCACTGGATGTGCTGGGTCTTCCCAGTCATCATAAAGGGGGAATGGAGTTGATGCATTACTCTTAGACAGCATGCAGATGCACAGAGTGAATCCTACAGGGGGACTAGAGTTAAATACTTACAAGAATACCTATCCTATCAAGAGCAAAACATAGCAGTAGGTTGTTGCATTGTTTCCATACAGGCAATAACTAAGAGTTTTAAGTGCCGGTACGTATTACCTGAAGGTAAAAAAAAAAAAAAAAAAATCTGTACCTGTCTTTACATATATTTGTAAAGAAAAACAGTCTCACGGACAAATTTACCATCTAAAATTTGCTAGAGTGATATTAGTCCAGATATTGAAAAAGAGCATGGGCGAATGATAAATGAATTGTCCTGTTAGTGCCAGAGTGTGTAGATCCAGAGTAGAACATCTTTCTTGCATAGGAGTGCAGGATATTACTAGTGAGTTTGAGGGTTATGTACAGGATACGGCTACTAAGTACAGAATAAGGCAACTGAGGCTACTGCCTGAAGGTCAGTCACTCTGCTTGTGAGATGAGGCTCTGCTTTTCAGGAATAGATTAGGTTACCAATGAGTGCAACCGACTATTAACTGAAATACTACCAGCTGCAAACATTAAAAAATAATGGTAACAGCATTAAAAAAAAAAAAAGGCATATTTTTGAGCAAGATTATTCTGAGTTTCTAGGACTGTTGTCATTTCCCCCCCTGTAACTATTAGGGCTAAAAGCAAGTTTTCATTTTTAATGCACATTGAGATTCTAACATTATACAGAAAATGGATATTATTGAGGAATTAAGGTCAGAATTGCTTACCTTAATAATTTTACCTTAATAAAATGATGGAATGTTAATAACCTCTTTGACACATTTGCAAATCTGCAACAGTGACACACAAAACCCTCTTCAAATTCAGATTATGAGGGCAGCAAAAGAAGCCTCAAGAAATTAGAATATGCCAGGGTTGCCTAAGTGAATTTAACAGGGCCTTTTGGACATATACATTCTTAATACTGTTATTGATGGCAGTTTGAACTCCCTTGTCTCATTCGCGTGCAGCATGGGGAGTGCTGGTATATATGTGGCTGCTGCCTGTGCACACCAGAGCGGGGCACACATCATCACTTGGGTACCACACTGGCCATTCTGGCACTGACACCAGCTGCGGAAGGGTGACTTGTATTTCTCAGGTTGGCCCCCTAATCTGAATTTTGCACAGCAATCACTTTGCGAACAGCTAGTAATCGGCATTGGTAGTGCTGTCCCCGCTGGACATCTTCCAGGCTGCTGTGATCAGGAAAGCACACACTTGCCCTCCCTGTGGTGGGAATAGGCTGCAGCTCTGACGTTTTCCTTGGGTACTTTGGCACAATTCCCAGGCACAAGCTGTTTCTTTGTTGTTTATCACAGAAATGTCACCTTTCAAACCAGCTATCAGAGGCATGCAGGTCAGAGCTGACTCCCAGTAGCTTAAACAATGCCTCTCCCAAAATTTCATCCTTGGGGGATGCTGGCTATGTCTAAACTGTTAAATTGCTAAATAAAAGAAGGCTAGCGATTAAGCCAGGCAACAGTCTGGCTCACATTCATACTGTTTAGAGCTAGTTTCCTCTATAGGAGATTAGTCTTGTTTCTAGAGAGCTGGTTGGAGTGCTCCAAAGCAGTCAGGGACAGAGCTAACAGTTAAGCAGTGTGGATTATAAGGGATACTTAAGCTTACTCCATTGCACTCTCTTACTTAGCGAGACAGATTTAGCCTCTAGCTTTGAGGTTTAACAGTTTTGTGATGTGAAAAAAAAAAGATAGGAGAATTGTTGAACTGCTGACTGTACCTCTCCAAGAGTAACTCCTGCACTAGCAAGGATTTCCCATTAATAAATTGGAAATATCCCAAATAAATAAAAAATGTTTAGTGTGCTCAGATGCCTAGCTCATGTTTCTTAGCATATTATATACATCCTGTGTCATTTTCAAAATTTATGTGTGAAATTCCTATTCTGTAAGTATATTCTCCCTTAACACACATTTGTTTGGCTTGTTTGCTTGGGCTGAATCATACCCCTCTGTCTAGTTAGTTTATCCAAACACACCATTTCTTTCAGATCATAGAAGGGACTCTGCACTTCTTGCTGAAGTCTAAGAGAACACACTTTCTTACTATGTGATCTAATTTGCTCATCATTACCAAAACACATTAGTCATTTGACTCAACTATGAACTGTAGCTTCATTTTCTTTACTTTAAGCACGTGTTGACCCCAAAATAGAAAAAAATCCACACAGGTCATTAGAATATGCTTCAGTGATACCTGAACTCTGTAGGAAATGATATTTAATCTCATTCAAGTTTGACCATTGCCATAGCAGCTCCTTTGAATGCAGTTTCTGGACTTCTGCACATGCCACACGTTTTCAATGAGAAGAGCATAAAGAAGGGAGTGCTTGTTCAGTATTTCAGAAAGAATAGAGTATAGTCACTCGGGGAATACATATTTTCCCTGTCAAGCAGTTGGAATCTTTCATTTATGGTCAGAAAATCCTCTAGAGAATGTTTTATCCAGACATATCTCACCCTCTTTTCTTTAGTCTTTTTGTTCATCTTTGGCATGTGTGATTGTACTCAGGTAGAAGAGCAGCATTTCCCTTCAGATCAAATTACACTCATTTTCCTCAAGCAGAGAGACCACTTTGGGATTTCTGCCTGTGATATCTTTCTTTCACTCTCAATATATTCAGCAGGTTTCTATAAATGATTCAAATGCTAATTGTGGGTACAGAACACTAAGGCAAGAAAAGCTAGATTCGCACAATACCGAACGATAAGAAAACAGACTTACAAGTTTGAGCTTCATATAAAGCCTAGCGGCAACCTCAATTTACAAAATTACTATAAAATTCTCAGTGTTTACTTGTATGTTTTTAAAGCTGAGATGTGCACAGATTACATTGTATATTTATTTGATTGTTGCAGGATCTCAGTGATCAATATAAATTTCTTTTTCCTTGAAATACCAGCTAGAGTAACTTTCTCTCATATATGTACATATAAATATATATACATATATATTAAATCACAAGAGGCATATATGAAAAAGAAATCTAATAACACTGTTCAGGCACAAACTTTGAGAAGTGCCAAAATTATGATCCCCTCTGTAGTATTAATATATAACTTGTAGGAACATAACTTATAAGCATCTTTAATCACAAGATCACATAATATTTTTCCCCGATTTTTTTTTTCTCTATCTAATTTCCTGGTGGATTGAAAAATAGACACATAGGTTATCAGTCTTGAAGTAAAGGGTAAACTCTTAAGTAACCTTTGTCACTTGCTTAGATAGCTGAAAACAGCATTAGGTTGTCCTTCTTTACTTGAGCTATTCCAGAGGTTTAAAAGGCATACTCTTAGGCCATATAGGTGAAACATGCTGACTGCAGAAAGGTAGTGGTGACGCTTGGGGAACCTGGGTTCCATTCCAAGCTCTGTGTATGAACAGACACAGTCTTTATGGTTCATTCCTCCCACACGTAATCTTATTTGTCCCATTGCCTCTGTTCCATTCTTGTCTTTATTCTGTTGCCTTATTGTCCCATTCATTTGCCTGGCTTCATGTCCTTTCCATACGCATTTTATCCCGATCCTAATTTCCTTGCACAGCCACCTTCTGCCCCTCCTCCTCTCCCTGGTTCTCATCCAAGCTTTCTCTTTTCTCTACTTTGGCTTCATGCCAACTTTCCTGCCCTTCTGTTACACTTATCCCTTTTCCCAACTTGCTCACAGTCTCAGTCTCCCTTGTTCCATCTCAGTGTTTTTTCCTCACCATGTGACTTTGTTCTTTCATTTTCTTTTTGTGCTTAGTCTGTCTCTACCTACATCCTGGCTCCTTGCCACATCTTTCTTCCTCCCTTTCACTTCATTTATTTCTTGCTGTTAGTTCCAAAGTCCAGAATTTTATCCATGCTCTGTTCTATTTTCCCCCTTCACTCTTTCTACCCTGCCGCTAGTCTTGTTCCTGCAACCTACTTTTTCTAATCTGTTCCACTTTGCTGGCCACAGGTGGTTATGGTCTCCTTTTTCTGCACTCAGGTGGAAAAAATGTCTTCCTCATCTATATTGTATTAAGAAGGGAGATCTGTAATGAGTTTCAGACATCATTTCCTGTGTCTAGAGGAGAACTGTAGATCAGATTTGCAACTGCAGAGGAAATGCTATTTAGCTTCTGAATGATATTGCACTTATTTAAGGGTTTACATGTGAGACTTTGGCTTTAAGAGAGACTCAGTCTTCTAAGGCATGCTATTATGTAATGGAGAACAAATATATGATCTTCAAAACTCAATTCACAGTAACTCTAATAGTTAAATAATTACCTTACTCCCAGTAGCTTAAGTGAATACAGGTCCCTAAGCTGAACTTTTCTTCTCAATGTCCGTGATGCTTAGTGAAGTGCTGATTATGACCCAATTCCACTAGTTAAATACATTTCTCCAGTGTTATTCTAAGCAGTTTCTTACTCGATGACTTATCTAATCTTATTTATTCCATCTGCTGAATATATGGTTAGCATGAAGTTACAGCACGTCTGTCACAGAAGCTCAGTAATGGTAATAATAATAATAGTAATAATAAAAATTGAAACTACTTCCCTGATTTATTTATTCTTATTGCAAATATTGTAAACATCCAAGTATCCACTTTAAACAGAGCCACTGATACTGGTTAGACTAACATTTAGGCCTACAGTGGACCATATTAGCAAAGGTGGGCTCTTTGATTTATCCATTATAATCTAAAAACTGTCTTGTAAGCATCTGGTGGCTATGATTTTTTCAAGGTTTGAAATTTGGCTGTTTTGACAGTTTTCCAAACAGACAAAATAGGAATATTCTCAGCCCATGGAATTCATCTTCTGCCTAATTCAAAGTCTCCAAATCATACACACATTGGAACTCACAAGGGTCGATCGATGTATTTTCCCACACACTGCTCCCAGAAGTGCTTCATTTTTGGTTGATTTATTTTTCTGCCTACTTTAAAAAAAAATTAAAAAATCATAAGCACTCAAAGGCAGCAATCCTAGCATATTGCCTATACAAAAATCACAGAGTGAGGTAGACAAGCACTTTTCCAACCCAGTGAAGTAAAGTTTAGCCTTATGAGCAATTGAAAACTGGTTCTTATGAGTGCTGATGTAGGCCATCTTACTCAGTGGTGAAGACTGCAGGTAATAATGGTGTAGCCAGTGGTATTTTATGTGTTCTGCCTAGGGTTTTGTTGTGTTTAATGGATAAGCACCTTAGATATTAAAATAATAATTGGGGATTTCACTGTGTTTCACACACTATTGTGAGATTGATGGTCCAAAATAATACTGATTTTGATCTAAGGCTGTTGATTCACTAGTTTCCTATTACATGGCTTTGTCTCACTGTGGATGAAAGCACGCTGGGGACCATATCCAGAGAAAGTGGAGTGGAAACCTGAGAAGTCACAGCAGGTGGAAGGAAATTCCAGGAAGAGAGTGGGAAGGCCTTAGTCAAAGAGAACTGAGGAATGGATGTCAAGAAGGAAAAGAAAAATAGCATTGTCCCAAAAAAGGAATAAGAGCACCTATAAAAGAGTGGAAGAAAACAAGTTGAGGAGATACATGTAAGGAGCTGAGAGTCTCAGATACAAGAAACAGAGGAAAAAGGGTCTGAGGAGTAAGAAATGATGGGGCTGTGTGAACAAAACATGGATGGTGAATCAGGTCACTAAGGATGGTAGGAAATGTGCAGCTTTGAAACAGAAAGAGAGAAGTGGAGAGAAATATTGGTTTTGACAGGGAAGAAAAGTGAAGGACTGAAGGAATTTACTGTTGGAGTGCATGCAAATTGGATGATGCATATTCATTGCTGTGCAAAGTAACACACCAGGACATTTGCATAAAATCTGCGGCTTTCTGAATTTACAACTTAAGCAGGTCTCTCTCCAATGGTAAAGGGAATAAATGATCCGAGGCAGTGGAACTGGGACTTGGATAATAACTCAAGAGTTCAAAGCTCATCCAGAGCCAGCAGCTTATCCTTTGCAGTTGCTGGCACAAATCTAGCGTCCTGTGCACTACTTCAGAGGAAAATATCTGACCATACAGGAGAGGAAGACACTTTTCAGGAGTACTGATTCTGCTCCCCAGCTAATTCACTAGCAGTAAAACTAACACGGCTTGAGAGCAGTTTGGAGCTGCCTTTGCAGCCTCAAGTATGTAGGGAGATTCTTGAGGAATCTCTGTCACTCCTTCATGCCTCATATTTCCTACCCTGTCACTGCAGTCACTTATCTGTGGCAACAGGCCTCACAGTCTGTCAGCTGGCCAACACTGGTGCTCTTAAGCCTGTGGTTTGTGAAACTGAGCATTGGGCTTTCTTAGCTAACATTTAATGTGTGGTAAAACTTAGCCCCTTTTTTGGCAGGGGGAATTGTATTTGAAGGCTTTATAATGTGCCTATTGCAGTAAATTTATTTATGCTCTTTTTTCCCCTAACAGCTTTTTATTTTCAGTGTTGCACTCCATGTTTCATTAGATTTAAAGAACTATTCAATTCCAATGCTCCCATGTCCAGTCAATGTTTTCTCTGTTCATCTGTGAATGTTTTTGTAGCTCCTGGATAGTAAGTGTTGCTCCCATTAATGTGAATTGCACTTCATTTCCTTGTAATGTTTCCTTGGAGAACTAAGGCTCAGGTTCACTGTAGGCAGGCTGCTTTTTTTTTTTCCATTTGCTATTTTGGAAAAAAAAAACAACTTAGCTCTTTTGGTATAACCGTGGTGGTCTGCCTGCACATCTGATCATGCATTCTGTCTTGCTTATCAAGCCCAGAGTTTTTACATGCACAAAAAACATTTTTATTTAATCTTGTAAAGCTGTAATTAATATAATCTTTCTTTATGTATTTTCATTAAGAATTTCCCCTGTTCATAAATATTCAAAGTGTTAAAAGTTTCCTAACAAATTGATTGGGATGGAGATCAGAATCTTATGTTGGGGGCCCCGGAGCTGAACGCAGTACTCCAAGTGGGGCCTCTCGAGAGCAGAGTAGAAGGGAAGAATCACCTCCCTCAAGAGAGGTCACAGTTCTCTCAGCCTCAGGAGTCCCAGCTCTCTCAGCCCTTCCTCATATGTGAGATGCTCCAGTCTCTTAATCATCTTAACGGCCTTTTGCTAGACTCTCTCCAGTGTATCCATGTCTCTTTTGTACGGAGGAGCCCAGAAAGGGACATGGTACACCAGGTGGGGCCTCACCAGCACTGAGTAGAGGGGAAGAATCTCCTCTCTTGATCTGCTGGCAACAGTGCTCCTAATGCATCTCAGGATACTATTCACCTTTTTGGCGGCCAAAGCACATTGCTGGCTCATGTTCAACTTGGTATTTACTAGAACCCCCAGGTCCTTTTCTGCAAAGCTCCTTTCCAGCTGGGCAGCCCCCAGCATGTACTGATGCCAGGGGTTGTTCCTCCCCAGGTGCAGGACTTTGCAATTCTCCTTGTTGAACTTCATGAGGTTCCTGTCAGCCCATTTCTCCAGCCTGTCAAGGTCCCCCTGGATGGCAGCAAAACCCTCTGGCGTATCAGCCATTCCTGACAGTTTAGTGTCATCTGAAAACTTGCTAAGGAAGCACTCTGCCTCATCATCCAGAACATTAAGGAAGATGTTGAACGGGATTGGACCCAGTACTGATCCCTGGGGTCCACTGCTCGTTACTGGCTTCCACCTAGACTTCTTGCCACTGATCACCACGCTCTGGGCCCAGCCATTGAGCCATTTTTCAATCCACCTGAATGGTGAAATGGCAGCACCTTACCCATTTTTCTGTTTGGCAAGCATCACATCAGAACAGGCTGTGAATGAAGGTTTCCAATGTAGTTTTGCAGATGTTTTGAAGACTTCCTTACTAGTATAAGGTGCCTAGAAAACCCACAGAAATAAGTACTTGAAAATGTATCACAGACTGATGTGAAGTGGGAACTGGAGTCTGAATGCTGAATGAGTGGGAATAGGTAAAGCATGAAAGGCTTATGAAAGCCTTTGAAAATGAGGGCAAGAAGCTTCTGGCTTGGTGAAAAAGCTCCTGGCTTTTTCACTTGTATGAATTGGCAGAGACAACACTGGAAAATAAGAATCAAAATATATAGCCATTTTATTCTTAGGGGCTATAATATTTCATTAGATATTGCAGTTTCTCTTAACATAGTCATATCTACTTTATTTGTAACTCTGCAATTGAAATACTTTTGGATAGTGATAATTTGCTGTAATTACTCTATAAATATTTCTACTGTTAGGCACAGTTCTGAAGATCTGGCAATTGGATTTTAAAATACTCCTTCTAAAACATAAGTGAATGAGGTTAAAACTAACACAGACAGTTTCGTGTATCCAAAAGCAGGTAACTGAAATTAGCAGTGACCTGGATACTTTAGTCCTGGCAACGTGCATCAAGGATTTCCAGCAGGAGTTATTTCTTTGGCAGCAGGAAGCATTGACATTGCAGCATGGAACTTCTTGCGTCATAAATCCAGAACTTTGGTAACCCAAAAAGTTGTATAATGTTAGTAAACTGAAAGTGCATTTAAAACCCCCCTCCTTTGGTAGAACCAGTATCACTTTTCAGAATGACTGTTAACGAGATTATGCAACTGCTGCTGATTTAGTCAGCTCAATGACTAAGCATGTTCCATTTTTTCATAATGAAAAAACATAGAGATGTATGTGTTCAGGGTTCTCAGTTGAAAGCAGGGCTAATTGGATTTGGAAATAAACCTGTTATGGCTTCCTCCCTGCTTCCACAGTTTACTGAATTTTCTGCTGTTACTGTCAGAATGGAAAAGCATTAGAAAGCTGAGGAGAGCAAGATCTTTTTATTTCTGTAGAAATTTGCAACAATATTTTCCTGGTTTTCTGTGATTAGAAGTTTGGGGGTTTTTTTGCATTTAACTGATTCCTCCTTATCATGGTCTTTTGTAGTAAGTTGCCTCCTGTGCACTGAATCCATATTGAATTTTATTATTTTTATTGCAATGATTTCCTTCCTTTTCAGCCTTTATTCATTTATTTATTTATTGCTTGTTTTGATGCCAAATTACTATCCTTTCCCTTAGCCGCCTTCCAATTCAGGTCTTATTTATCTGTAGCTCTCTTCTGCTTGAAGAATCCTTTCTTTTCTGCACAGCTTACTTTCTCCTGTGCTCATCCTGGCCTCCCCTATTGGTTATATTTACATTATAAATTCTATTTGCTTTAGCATATATCCAAAAGTGCAAACAGTCCTATCATTTAGTTGAGCTCTATAGTCATATTCTAAATATATTTTTTGCTCCTTGTGCAGTTTATTCCTCCTTTCTGACCAACCAGTTTATCAGGGTAGACATTACTACAGCCTTTGATGGAGAATTATTTCTAGATTTCAGTGCAGCAATAGAAGAGCTCACTAAAAACAGTTGCTTGCAGCATTCTTGCAGGAATTGAAAAATATGTTTTAGACTTTTTCATTATATGATACTCTACCCGACTCTACTATAATTGCTACCATTACTAATACGTTAAATGGATTTGGTAAACATGAGATAAATGTGACCATTTCTACTACTGACAGAGAACAGATTTACTTCCAGAATGGCTGTGAGTCAGACCCCTTTGGCAGTGAAGGTTCACAGATGTTGAATTAGTTAGGCATAAAGAAATATTTGTGATCTAAGTCATGACAAGTGGTGATGGAGGGTTAGTTTTTTCCTTTACTGATGCGGATTTTTTTACACGTGTAAGGATAGAGATTTTGGGGGTGGAGTTATGCTGAGGGTACACCGAAATCGTACAAGAACTGTATTTTATTCTGCCTTTTATGATATATACCAATGTCTGTAGTACCTGCTGAAGGTGGTATTTTGGAGGTGTTGCCTATGGTTTATCATATGATTTCAGCTAGTGCAGGAAGGAATGAGTAAACGGAACGACAGGTATACTGCTCCTGTCCTACTTCTGCCATTTCAAACACCTCTGTTTTTGCCCATTTTAGACTAACCTTGTGAAGCTGCTCTTGATGCACTGGGCAAATCCCAATCTTCTTAACTGCAATAATGAAAAGCCTTCAGGTAGGTGAAAATCCATGTATATTATGTATGTACGGGTTACTGTGACACTGTTTTCTTTCCTTCTTGCTTTCTCAGTTATATACACACAGGTACACATATATATATATGTGTATACTTATAGTTTATATAGTGTGTAGAGTTATATACACATATGCGTGTGTGTACATATGTTTTTTCATATATTGCTGAGAACTGCTAGTCAAGATCATGCAGGATGTCATATCACGTGATAGCATGTTTTTCCATTTGTTGCATTCCCTGTTTATTTTTAGTTATGTTTCTTCCTTGTAAGTTCTTCAGTGCCTTGGTGGTAGCTGCATTTACACTTCCTTGGTGACTTCTTACAGAGTTCATTTCTCTGTCTCAACTGATGATAGTACATAGCCTCATGAACTGGAAGCTGTTGACTGAAAACAAATTCACCATCCAGTTTTCAAGTGTAACACCTGTTGTTTCCCACAGAAGAAGGCACGTTCTTAGACCAGATAGCAACAGGGAGCTGAAGCACTGGCTCTAAAGATAGTAGAATTATAGAATATGTTAGGTTGGAAGGGACTTCAGGTCAACTGGTCTAACCCAGTGATCAAAGCAGGGCTAATGCAGTAATGCTAGGTAGCAGCGTTGGAGAGAAGAAATATATGGTTGTTCAACCTTCTATGCCTAGGATAAAATGAAGAAGGAAACCAGTAATGTAGAAAATAAATAGAATCTTTCTGTCAGATTATGAGGAGAAACTTCCTTTGCATAATACTTAAATTAAGATATGTTATGCCTCAAATAATGTGCCACCTACAAATACACTCACAGGGAACTTCACGGCACTTAACCTCAGGAAAGTTGTTTGTGGTTAGATACATGCCAGTTTGTGTTTGTATAAAAGGCTATGGACTAAACTGAGATTATCTAACAATACAGCCAGCTAACCACATTTAGTATCTATTTAACACAGTTGAGTTAACTATACTTCCGGTCTGCAAACACAACTGATTTCAGCACTTCTGTATGTGCAAGACATATACATCTAGTTTGTAGAAATGTAAAAGGTTTGAAAAGGATTTCAGTACATGTTTTCATTGAAATACAGAGTTGAAAACAGTTGTGTTGCTTTTTCTGAAGTCCTATTATTGAATAATACTTCAGTTCACTAAACAGGGAGAATGGTTTTGACATTTTGCAAATGACAACTTAATGCCATACTGAATTTACTTTGCCTTTGTTTTCTTAGTAATTTCAAGTATTATTTTATGATCAATATCTGAGCAATTCTTTTCATTTTATCTAGCTGGATGTTTGATCTTAATCCGATCTAGAGATTTGAACTGAAAGGAGCTTTTCTGCACTGTTTTCTTTGTCTGATATCTTGGTGTTCCAATGTCTTAGATGTTGCAGCTTCCGAGTTTATTGAGGAAATGCTTCTGAAGGCTGAAATTGTTTGGGAGGAAAAAATGAAAGACCCTTTAGCTGTTTCTACTTTATCTCAAGAAGAGCCATATGAAGAGATCATCCATGATCTGCCCACAATTTCCAATAAACTGTAAGTGTTTCTGTTGTTAAGACTGATGCACTGAGGCCAGATTATCATTTGAACTGTATATGTAAATCTGTGAATTCTGTCTGTGTGTCCTTGGAGATATTCAAAACCCATCTGGACATGGTCCTGGGCAACCGGCTCTATGTGTCCCTGCTTGATCAAAGGGGTTGGACAAGATGCCCTCTAGAGGTCCCTTCCAAAGTCAACCATTCTGTGATTCTGTGATTCTGTGCGATTTGATGGGTCAAGTAGCTTTCATTTTGGAAAGCTACTGAATCATCTTTTGTATTTGTATCACTCACCTCTTTCTGTCATAAATATAGACTATGAGTAATAAAATACATTGTTATAATTGCCAGTAAAATTATCTGTGGTTGCCTTAGCAGAATTATTAGAGGTTAATACTGTAGACCCAAACATCTTTCTATTAAGGTAGATGGGAATAGTGTAGTAAAACGACCATTGCTTATGAGAGAAGCAGGGACAAGTCCTGAAAGTAAAAATAATATGTGCAATAACAGATAAAATTATACAGGTCCAGGCAGTTACAAATTTGAAATTAGATTTATACTGCTGAAAAAGGAAAGCAAAAAAGGAAGGAAAACGTTTATACATATATATATATATAAGGTCTATGCTGTAAAGTTTTGCCAGTTTTAATTCTAATGGTACAATCAGAAGAAATTTTGTTACTCCACTGGAAAAAGTACCTGCACCAGAATACGTTAATTGACATAGCTTATGGTTCAGGCAATTAAATAGGCTGTATCTGTTTAAAGGTGACTTTAGACTTGTGATATGGCTGCAATGATCACTACTGCACATCCAGTTTAGTACATGTACTTGTAGAACTCTTCTTGATGAAATAGTCCCTAAGCCCACAGATAGTGCAGTCATCTAGGTAGTAATAAATACTACAAAATTAGGAACTTATTCTCAAAGTAATGCTACCTTAATCACATTATATATTTTCTGATACATATTTAAGTAAGTAAATATTAATTATAGTAATGGATGTGTTTCAAAAACAGCAGAAGAATGTAAAGTAAAACAGAATATACACAGATGTGTTTGAGACAACAAAGCAGAAAAGAGTTTACATTTTTCTTCTTACAGACCATTTCCATTTAACCATTCATGTAGCAACTTGCATCTCAGTTATTCTAGTTGTTTCCAACACTCTTCTAGTGTTTAATCCATTCTGAAGTTTCTGTTATGTAACTTTAAAAAGTTTTTTAGACTGAAATTTCAGAGATTATGCAGTCTACAGATGTTAACAGGCTTAGAAATTGTTTGGAGGATCTCAGAATTGCCTGCAGAAGGATTACAGTAACAGAAGTTCTCTCCAACAAAAGCTATAAGCTCAAAGAGCCCATGAAAATGCCATTGCAGAATCTGCCTTGATATAATGTTTTTCATAACATCTTTCTACCAAGTTATAAGCTGCAGTAGTAATTCAGATATTGATGATAAAACTGCCAATTGTTTGATTGGCAGCTCCCATTTTTTTGTATGATTTCTTTTTTCTTAAAAAGAAGGACATGCTAGAGGATGGCAACTTACCGAAAATCATCTATTTATCTAAAAAAAAACCCTACACAAACATCAAATTCATTCCATATATGATGACTTATACACCTAAAAATTAAAATGACTATTCCTCCATATAACATGCAAGAGTTTTTCCGTTAGGTATGCCAATAGCAACAGTCCTACCTTGTTCAAATCAGATTACCCTAGATAACTCTCCCTCCTGTCTATTATGCAACATTATTTTGGCCTAAGTCTCCCTTTGTGGTTAATTATCTATTAATTATCCATTAATTTTCATAAAAGAAGACACTTCATGCTAATCCATTTGCCTGCATTAACATAAAATCTTTTCTTGTGCTGTCCTGTAGTTCAGTTTTCAATGGCATTGCTTGACTTCATCTTGTGACTGGTAGAAATACATATGAATGTTAAGAGAAATATTTTTCTAAAACGCCACTGTTTTCTGGAAACATTTTATTTCAGTTTGTTTTATTTCTCACAATGTCTTCTTGAACATGAGTCATAATGAACTGTTGGAGTAATTTTAATAAGTTTTTTCTTTCTTGTAATCATTCACATTTTTGTTGTAATAAGAATTATATGTCAGCATTTCCATCATCAGAAGTCGTATTAATATCTCACAAATGTACATAATTGATAGGCTATTCTCCTGTACATCAACACATGGAACATGCCTGTTAAGTCATGTTATTATTGTCCTCTTAAGTTCAAAACGCATCTGTGGAAACAGTAGGTACCTTTTTTCCCCCCACTTTGCTGTGATTTACAACCTACTTCTCTTTTGTGACACCTGAAAAGTTTATTTGTTGCGAGGAGTTCACAGCTGAATTTTAAGAAGTGTTTCTAATGTGTGTTGTGTAGTTAATGCAAAAATGGTAAGATTAAACGGGTAAGGTTCAGCTTCGCAGCAAAAAAATCCTGGATCTTCACAATTTAAAAGAAACATCACATGAATAATAAAAAGTTATAAATGGCAGTGCTTCAGTTTTTAATAGTTGAATTAATTTGGCTTATACTTTTCTTTAAATCTCTCTTCTCTTTGTCTGTGATTATATCTTAAATATAATTCAGACCAAAGGAATTTTTGCAGTTTTGGACAATAGCAAAAGACTACTCAAAAAGAAAACTTTATATTTAATTATGTTTTGTTCAATTCTGAGTCTGGGTAAAATGTGAATTAGTATAAGACATTTCTGCTTGTGGGTGTCACAGCTATTTCATTTCTTCTACCGTCTCATCACTGATATCTCTTATTCTATGACACCTAATCACCAAGTTCATGAAAAGAGTTGGCTAATGGCTTTTCTGTTCTGCAATCCAAATCAAGAAAAAAGGCAAAACCAGTTGGCTCTTGGATCTTTTGTCCATGTGACATTTGGTAAACAAACTTATGGCAAATTTATCTTAGGTCAATCAAAGCAGTAAAAAAAAAAAATTATTTATTTTCACTAGTGTTCCTCTAGACATTGTACATTAAAATGCCTAAAGCAAAACATCATTAGAAAGGAAATCGTGTATATTTCATTACAAAATGTTGAAACGAATTCTTTCAGTGTTTGCAGACTGAGGGTTTTGTCAAAAGAAAGGATTTGTTCATGTATTTTTTTCCAATGGGAAACTACATTGATTTGATTTCCAATGAATTCTGCTTGGAAAGTGCTTTGCCTTTGCTTAGGACTGTACCTTTCTAAAACTATGTCTGTGTTTCAGTTTTGTTTCCAAGAACAATGGAAATCAATGTTAGGTATGGTCTTCCTTCATTTCATTTGAGTTAACTGTGTGTATAATCCTGGCTTTATTATAATCAGTAATCAAACTCAAGTAACTTAGAGTAAAAATGAAATTTTTTTTTAACTAAGTTTGACATCTGGGCTTTATCCCATAGTGGAATGCACTATTCCCACATTCCCACATTGAATCCACATTTCCTTTCAAAGAAATTATGCACACATTTTGGCAAGGATCTGTTGTATACTCCATGAGATTGTCTCATATGCACTGTCAGAGCCCAGACAATTATTTTTTAAGCTGTTTGTGTTCGCAGCTCCTGGTGCTGATTGCTCGCTAATTCCTCTGGATGTAAACCACTGCCAAAATCATCCAAGATTTTGGCATTGTTGTTTTTCAGAAGTGTGATATCGTCTGAAGTGTCAGTAGGGAAAACCTCTTTATGCATGTAAGAATAGGTTTAACTTATATGTGAAGAGTATTGTGTATCATTGCAGTAATTTCAGGAGTCTGCCGTTTGCTTGGTTTTTTTTAGCATATCACAAATTCAAAGCAGCTTTTGGTCATAAAATATACCTTGGATATTGTCTGATTAAAAGTAAGCTAATAAGTGGTGGAATTTAATTTCATTAACCGCAATGGCAATATCTGTTGAATTATTTTAAAACATATTCTTTTTCAAAACAGTATTGTGTACATTAATTGTGTATTTTAAATTCAGTTTCCAAATTGGCTATTGATTTGCCAGACTAGTGCTGTCAAAAGCAGACTCATGCATATTCTCTTTGGCTTGCTCAGTTCTGCTTCAGAAAAGATATGGATAAAGGTGAATTTTAAATCAAAGTGTTTTGCTCTGTGTCTTTGGGAACAGACCGACCTATGTAAACAGTTTATTTCTCACCAATTTCTTTTTTGTACTTGGACTGGGAACTAGTGTCATAGCCCTGAATTGTATCGATTCTGTGGTTTTGCCACCCGCATTTGGCAATCTTTTGTTTGTCTGACATCTTCAGGAGGAGTCTGATTGCTTTATTGATTCTCTCTGCAGCAATCCCCTGGCTTTACCAATTGCCAAGCAAGACAGTTTGCTGGAGAAAGACACCATGTTTAAAGATGCAGCTAAAGGCTTATGTAAGCAGCAATCTCAAGACAGTGCTTCTGAAAATGTCCCTGTGAGCACTACAACCAAACTTGAACAGGTAACGGCATGCAGTTTCTTGAAATGTTTGTTAGGGCTTAGGTCTGGAAATTGTAAACTTGATGAAGCCGAAGACCATAGCAATTTTTTTCCCCTCACCACACAGCAATGTCATTTGCACTGTGGAGCCTTGTCTCCTTGATCGCTCCCTGCAATCAGTCTGGCCCTGCGAAGAGTTCCCTCTCTGCAGATTGAACAGCTGCTTCCTGCCCGCTGCTGGCGGCAGGTCAGGGGCTGTGGCAGTTGGAGGGCTCAGAGCTCCTCCAACTCTATTCAGGGTTCTCAACAGGGGAGGGACAAGTGTTAGCGCTGCCCAAAGTGTGCTCTTGTCTCCAACTTCGGTTTACAAAGGGAAGAAACGCAACCTGGGAGACTGCAAAGACAAAAAGAATGTCGAAGGAATATTATGTTGCAAAAAAAGTGACTGTAATTTAAAGATCGGAATTGCCAGATTTACAGCTGCACTGTTAACTCCCTTTCTTGTGCTAATGCATTAGGATACAGGCACTGATTATTTGGATATCCCTTTACAGTTTTCTCCACAGGATCACAATCTCATTCAGCGTATAGGGTGAATACAAAAGGAGGCAATTATCTGTTACTTGTAAATCTGGCATATCCTAACTTTGAATGTTTAAGACTTAAATGTTGTTTTGGTTGGTTGTGGGGTTTTTTTTTGGTACAAGGGGTTTTATTTTCTATTACATGTATTTGGGAAACACATATTCCAGAAGTAAGTATTTAGCCATTTAAGAGAAAAAGTGCTTTAGAATTGGGGAGATGGAGGGGAGATTTTCCATTTAAAATAATTTACTGTGAGTTTGAAGCATAACAAAAGGGCAAGATACTGATTCCACTTAAACCGTGTTCAGTTCAAAAAAACCTGCATAACTGTCTTGGCAGAATCATGTGCATTCCACTGCTTTTTGTTTGAATGCATTTCAGAGGAATGTGTTAATCATATGAGATCAATCAGTGAGTTCATGTGTCAATCATACAAGTCCATCCCTGAAAGTCCTCAGCTTTGGAATCCCATAGAGCACTCATTTCCCTATTCAGTCAGAAGATACCACAAAGTGTTTTGCACTTGGCTTACATCTTGTTTTCATGTCATAAAATTCCTGGCCTTGCTGACTGTGCAGTGATGTGATGAAAACACAGTCAATTCAAAAGAGAAACACTGCTAGTCAGAAAAGTAAATGCTTATAACCCTATTAGAAGGAACCCCCCTATAATTGTAGGAAAAGAGAGCAAGGTGTTTAGCTTAGGGTCTCACTGAGACTATCACTTGCTTTTAGATGTTCAACAGGAGTGTGGACAAGAACATATATACTTCCTTCTGCTTGATTCTGTTTTGGTGCAGACCTAGCTAAAATTATTCAAGTTTTCATTATCTCTAGGCTAGACTTTTGCTTTACAGTTTTGTGCAGTACAATATATGCAGAAACTGATTGGAAGAACAGCAGTTAATCTCCCAGGTGAGAAAGAGCAACCAGAGGTTTTCATGCTGGTAGTTTTCTCCTCCACCATGATCTAGAGTCGCTTCAGGGTCACAGGGCAGATTTTCAAAACTTTACTCTTCCTGCTGTTTTATCATACATTCAGCGTAACTTCCCACAACAGTTACAATTCAAAGACAAGACAGCAGAATTAAAGGTGAATCTCTTGTAGCTCCATTAGCTGAGAAATTTCTGCAGAAAACTCTCTGTGAAATTCTGCTCTACACAAGCTAGGAGGAACGTGTGTATCTTGTGGTCTTTTAGAAGCAGTAGAAACTACAAACCTCGCCCAATATCTGCAGTTGCTGAATAAGGAGTGATACTCCCTTGGAAATGAATAAGCAGGAACAGTCCTATCTGGGAAATCAGCACTAACATGGGATAGGTTAGAAACTGTGCTATTTCAGCAGTTGTGTTTTTAAATCACTGGTTACATTAAAAAAAAAAATCATAGATTAACAGAACTTTTCAGTTGGCAAGAGCTAAATAAGCTTGGCTTTTATGGACAAAAGAGGGTAAAACAGTTTAATCACTTCAGGAAACAGTTTAATTTTAGTAAACTAAAGAAGTCTCATACTTTGTCAAATGAAAATATGAGTTTCTTTTTTGAAGTGACATAATTGTGATCCTGGAAACTGGCCTTTCCATCATAGGTATTTCTTATTTCAGCATGTTCTTGCTAATGTTGCTTGGTTGTATTTATTGGCAGTCTCAGTTTTACAGAACATTAAGCTGCAGTAACTTAAACATATTGCTTACTATGAGCAGTGCTTTGTTTCTTCCATTCCCTTCTCTTGTGGAATAGGAGATACCTATCACAAGTTGGCTTCTGGCCAAGAATCAAGAGGCAGCAAAAACTGCCATAGTTGAAGAAAAGCAATCAAGACCAAAATTTCTGTGTACTTTGAATATTCTTGTTAATGTATTTTTTGTTACCCTGTGAGGATGGGGACTGTATTCTATACTACTTGCCATGCATTCTGAACTGTAGATGTATATATATCTATATTTGTGTATAAAATATGTAGATCGTAGTTTTCAGAGATGATATTTCCAAGTAACACTTTTTTTTTTTTAATTTCACAGTTTGGGAATTAAAAATTTATTTAGTGCTGATACCAAAGGAAAGCTTTGAACAACCTCTTCCCCCTATCCCTGCCTCTTGGGTATACTAATTCTAATGAGTTTCACTATCTTTTATTCTTACCAGTTGCATTCCAAACTACATTCAAAGTAATCATGTACTGTTTAATTTTTCAATAGGATATGTGGAGTGATTACTTGGATTTTATGTTCATATATTATTGAAATAGATCAGCATGACATTTCTTATGCTTCGTGTCAGAAATTTCATACATTCTTAGGCAATATGGCATGCAGATTAGGCCTTTATTGGAGGATCAGAGAGAAAAATTTCATCTTATTACATCTGAAACATGCATTTTTAATAGAGAAAGCTCGTAACTTTTTTGGCTTTGAGAAAACTAACAGCTCAAATTTATACATAGCCTCAGGATTTTTTAATTGCAAAAATAATGAAAAAGACCCTTAACAAAATATTATTTCTCATGAAGTAAGATTTTTATTACAGGAAGGATAGGAGATGGGGATCAAATGACTACATTGATAAAGCATTTTGGGTCTGGTCTCTCTTGGCCTGTATTATCTTTTGCTTTTTCCCAGGTAAAACATGTTCTTTGATCACCTGTAATGTCAAAGTGTGTGCTGCCAAACAAAGCAAGCAGTATGAATAATTTCCAGAATTTTATCATAGCTGGCAATTTCTCTTCCTCTCAGCTGGGGAGGATATTTTTCTGATAGCAGATTGAAATTACTGGCCTGGAATTGAATTATGTGCTTCATGCCACAAACAAATATAGATTAAGTCTTTTCTTTTTCTTAATTGGGTCTTTTTTAAAAAAATATTTTGTCTTTGGCTTATAATTCTTGTTTACATATTGTTGCCATATGAACTGTGTGATAGAGTATCCCCTGATGCCCTTTTGATTGTTCTAGTATCACCACATACACAAGGGACAACTGTGTATATCATAGTATTACACATAAGAGACAGAATGCATACTTATTTCAGTGACACAAGTATTTAAAAAAATAAAAATCATTAGATATTGTTATCTGACAGATTGTGAATGCTGTTAAGTATATGTAATTTAAATGAGTAAATAGGAATCTTCATGTTAGCATTGCAAAAACCTCAAAAACTAATAACTTCCAGAGGCATATTTATATTGGAACTTATACTGTATTTATGGCTATTTTTCTTTTATGTCTTCTAAAATATGCATCATGCAATCAGTATGATAGCCAGATACACACATGGAGGTGAAAAAATAGAGAAAACTCATCTGTATGCTCAGAAAAGTAGATAGAAGAATAGAATTTGAAGGAGCCCACAAATAAGTTACTGTAATAATGTAAATAATGTTTACTCCCAGGACAAATCAGTTGTGACATTAATGCATTTAGAGTTTCTAATTTCTGTGTGATTTATTTGCTCATTGAGCTGTGAATTTTAATGCAGAGTGTTAGAAAACGCTGAATCACCAAATCCTAAACTTCATAGGAAAAAAAAGTTAATGGAAAAAGATTTCAATTCCCTTACTTGGACTTTAACTGAGCGCTTCACACTTCTAACCATCTATCTATAGAGTCAGCATCTCTGGCTATACCTAGATTATGAAATAAAAACAAGCCAGGGTCTGTTCTCTGGCCTAGGGGTATGTGGGATGGGTCCGTGCACATCCATTGGACAAAACTCTCTTCTCCCTCAAAAGATAGGGCTGTGCCCAAACAGCCTATGGGAAATGACCATTGACATGTGACCTGAATGATACCCAGGTGTTATCTGCATGAGTGCCAGCTGCCATGAGCCAAGAACGTACAAGGAAGTCTGCTAACAGTTCACAAAATATGGAGAGCCCCAAGGCAGTGTTCGAATCCAAACCCCTCTTTTATTTACAAATAAAGACATTTATCTCTAGCCTAGTGTATGTTTAATCTTTATAGAGATAGATTAAGAGAAGCTCATTCTCTGGCACAGGTGTTCTGAGTTTTGATAGCACACAAGGGAGTATAGTGAAGACCTATGCCTGCTTTGTTCCTGCGAGCCAGGTGAACACACTAACAAGGGAAGGAAGCCACAGGCTTCAGTCTTTCATCTGCTTTTCCTCTACAAGAAACTTTTTAATGTTCTTGAAATTTTTTTGTTAATTTTGTTCTATTCCAATGTGTATCATCAAAAACAAATGTCAAAATATAATTTACTTTTTTTTCCTGAGTGCAATTCTAGCGAGCCTTACATCGAACTGCCATGATTTTAAAAAAAAAAAAGCAAGAAATGCCATCTTCTGTATGACAGAAAAATCTGCATTCGCTTTAATAGGGTGAGGAATACATCTGCAGAACAGGTGGGCAGAAAGACACAGACAGACATAGCAGGCAACCCGTGTATGTGTGTCTTGTTCAAAAATCGTATTCTGCTTTCTGAGCCTGAAAAGACAAATATTTTAAAAAGCAAGTACTTTAAATAGACAGGAAAAAGGAGAATAGTCACAGTAACATTTTGATAGATTCCACCATTTTAGAATGCATCTCTTCTCAAAAAAATGAATCGGTGAGATGAAGACTGTGGGAAGGTACATCATGAAATTTTCAGCTGGCCTATTTGCACCATTTACATGTTGGAGTAAGTATAGTTTACATGTACATGTAAAAATCAATCATTACATTAGCGAAGTCTAGTAAATAATCTCCTTGAGATACTTACTCTTTTGCATTTGTGCCTTTATTGCTTTTTGGACCTACTGGAATGAGAGGTGTTTTTTTCACAATTTTTACGGGGAAAGAAGGAAATAGAAAGCATCATTAAAGTGCGATTGGGCACTACTGCCTCTTGTCTGTGTAGATATATGTAGCTAGTACATCTAGAGCTACTGTTATAAGGTATGTTTTCCTTACTTTTTTTATGGGTTGCTACTTTATCTGTCTAGTTCAACTTCTGTTGCAGATGGGATGCAGATTAGACGCATTAGATTCCTGTTTTAGTGGGTGAGTGGAAAAACATTGAAAAATCCCATGCTAATATTCGTGCTCATACATGCATATGAGGTTTACGTATACCATTTTAGTCATCAACATTTATTGCCTGTTGGTAGAGCTGATAAAAAAGGAGACAACTTTCTGTGAGGAGTTTGCCTGTTTCCTCATATACTTGTTTTAAGCATTATTTTCTACTGAATGTATTTATCATTAGAGGAATAATAAGGAAATTATTAAAGACTAAAGTAGAGGTCCTCAAATTTTTCTAGTCACTGTGTCATTCCCAAAATGGAAGTTTTTTGAAGTCCTCAATATTATTGTGAAAATCTCAGGGATAGAGCTATTTCAAGAAACAAAAATACAATAATAGCTATAGTGCTTGAAGTAGAGAAGAGTAGAAGCATGCCCTCCATAGATAAAAGGTACTGCAGGGCTCTGGGACTCAACAGAAGTTGGGACCTTGCAAGCCCTGCTTACATATACCTTTCCTCTGTGAGGAGCTGTGGCTTCATACATGCTATGTGACACTTCTTAGAATCAATTTTGCTCTACTTTGCAGTTTCTTTAGTGATTAAGCTTGTGTCTCACTATTCAGTACTGGACTTAGATGAAGATTAGAGTAGGTTGAATTGGGCAAGTGGCTGAAAACCAAGTATAGTACTTAACAGGTTGTTTGGACTGTGAACAACTGCATAGTATTAGGATCACTAAGACCATAAAAAGCTTGGAAGCTGGGAAAAATGTTCATAGTGGGATAGAGTGAGTCAAACATGCAATAAGTACAGATAAAAAGAGGTGTCTTGTTCTTTTTTTGTGTGTGTGTTGATGTGAGAGCAGCCATTTTTTTGACAAACACTTTGAACCATGAGAATATTTACTGTAAAATAAAGTATGAGGTTGATATTCTACAATTTGCATTTGTATTTCTCTATTTGTAGACTAGAGAAGGTTTCAAGGCTTTGTAACTTCATTTGTACCATACCAGTATACGAATATGAGTAAAGCTGGTGAGATATTTAAACAGAAAATACAAGATTTTGTTTTATGTTATAAGGGCTAGTGGTTCTGTGGTTGTGATGTCTGGTGTGCATCATTTGTTTCTTCTTGTTAAAAGAGTAAGCAATGCATCTGTTTTATGACTATTCATTGAATATTTTGATACTGGTATTCAGTACTCCTATTTTTAGAAGAAAAATTTTGATAGAGCCAAAGATCTATGATTTAGAGAAGATACAAAATCACATCTAATTCATCCTGCTTGTTTATGACTATGAACTTCCCAGTGTTTGCTCATGGTCACCTAAAAAATTGCATGTGAATGAGTGTTCGTATGTACATTTCAAGACTCTGGAAACATTGAGACAAAGAGAGATTGTTAGTCTTATTTCATTAAGATGAAGTTCTTCAGCAATATCACACCATGCAGCTCTGACAAGTGCAGGATGAGAACCCAAAGCATTGTGATTTCTGATCTGGCCCTTGAACCTATGGAAACAATAGAAGTTCAGAAGTTTGGGATCAGATTCCCCAATATTAAACACTGTGTTCGTTCCAAAATCTCCCAGTCTGCTTGCTGCTTCTGTCACTGAATTCCTGCCACGTGCCACTGCCAGAGGCTGAGGATGCCGAGTTGTTCTCCAAGAAAAGGCAGTGTCTGCTTTTCTCCTGAGCCTTCATCTTAAGTAGAATAGAACAAAGAATTCCATCTTCATTATCCATCCTCAAACAGACACCAAGAGAGTATTTTAGTAAACTCCAAAGAATTCAAATAGTTCTACCATCATTCACATGAGAATTTTCTCTTTCTAGGTATTCTGCTGAGATGCAAAAATGTTTTTCTTCGGGCTGACATAAAAAAGGAATCAACCTACATTTTAAGTTGAGATCATAATTTATAAGCACACTGCTTAATGTATCAATGTTTATTTTGTCTTTAATCAAATTTCCCTTATCACTTATTCTTTTTTCTTCTGCCTCCTATTCTGTCTTCTGGATTTTGTTTCGGTTTCCTTAGCATTTACTTTACCTTGCAGAGCTTATATTATTCCTCCTAAATCTCGAAAATCTTAAGCTCATTTCATTCACCACTTTTGACTAAAGTCGCAGCTTCTGAATCTCTTCCGGTCTCCTTGACAACATGATTCCCAATTCTTATTAACTTCTATTCTGCAGGAAAAATTCTAATAGAATTTTAAATGCTGTATGATGAAGAGTAGTATGAGAGCTTTGTTAAATACTGTGCAATAAATAGTTTACAAGTGCACTAACTTTTATAGTCTTGATTTCTTCTGCCATAAACATTTAATGAAGAGAGCAGAATTGCATTTGAGCTGGGAATCTTTATGTGTTCAGGGATAGCAAATGGCACTTAGTAGGGGTCTATGTTCTTAAGAGCCCATCAGACTCATGCACTGATACACCTTAACATTGATAATAATTTTTTATGTTCTTTTCTTGCTTAAGATTAATGATGTATAATTGTTTGGGAGGAGCGACAACTTTCTGGTTTCCTCATGCATTTCTTTCCATAAATTCTAGTGATCCAGGTTTATACTTTGGGTTAGAACATTACAGTACAGAATGACTGGTTGTGAAGTTACTTTATTTCTCTAATTTGTGTTTTCTAGATCAAGCTAATGCCTCCAGCTCCAAATGACGACCTGGCTTCTCTGAGTGAGCTAACAGATAGCAGCCTGCTTTATGAGATTCAGAAGCGTTTCAATAATAATCAGATATATGTGAGTTGCTACTCACCTATCAACAGTAAGCTTTCAAAAAAGAGCAAATGAGAGAATAGGAAAAATAGGATTACTATCATAAGTACGGGACGGTAACCTGCCCCTGACTCATGACAAATATTTAAATGGATCAGGACATATGTGTGCAATTTCTCAAGTTTATACAGGAAAAGCAGAAATAAAAAATGGAATAACACTTCAGATAGGTTTGAATAAAATTTATATGTGTTTATTTCACAGAGCAAGTGTATTGGTAAAAATTGATGGGCGCATGTAATCTTCCCTCTCAAACTACCAAAAGATCCTTTCATCTTTAATGTTATGTTAACTTAATTTTAATAGATTTCTGGAAATAGATTTCATGGAAACATGATTTCTGGAAATTTAAAAGAAATTAGATTTTAAAAGCTTAGAATTCAGCATAGGGGATTTAATTATTCATTATCTCTTCCTATATTACAGAAATAATTCTCTATATTTTAATGTTAATCATCTAGATACCAAATTAAATAATTATAGCAAGGTTTTTGTAAAGCAGGTTTTCCTGGTTTTGCCATATTAAACTCGGGAGGCATCTGGTTAGGCATAGATTACTTCTGGAGAAAAATCTGCGCCTGAAAATTTTTGTATCCTTGTTCATATCTTATTCGTAACTTATTTCTAACCTACTGAACAGCTGAGTGGCATGTTAATGTGAAGCATGCAAATTGTTTTCAAATGTATATGTTGATTGCCCTGTTTAGATTAAAGGAATATGGGGAACTGGCATGTTGCTGTGAATACCTTTGAAATTTTAGGAACTTCAATTCTAGCTGTTATGGCATTCAATAATAATAAAAATTCTGGTTTTTAGAATCATGGATCAAAACCTATTTTATTATGATTATTTCTTTTGCTTTATCTCACTTTCAAAGGTGCCAAACACATAACTTTAACTGAATTCAAGAGGACCCACAGATTCTCAGTATTTATAAAAAGGAAATCTTTTATTTTAAAATACTGAAGATTTTACCTAAGAGGATCTCATATCCTACTCTGGCATTCTCCTTAGCTTAATGGAAATTTATAGGCAGTGATCATTAATATTCTGCTCAACAGCAGCCACCATGCTTTGGTAGAGTGTCAGCATCAATGCTAAAAACCCTTCCATGTTTGGGTGATTTTGTTCTCAGACTTAGAAGGAAAAGTCCTTGGACTCCAATTCCAAACCAAAATCCTCCTTAGCACTGAACACATCCTGTTTCATGTTTCAGCAAACTTTATTAAGTTCCATGCTGCAGGAAAACTCAACAGTGAAGTCGGGGTGGGGGAGAGAGACGAAATAAATTACTGCACTTCCGAAGAAAAACAGTACATTTACTATGAAAGGCAATATTTTGTGCCTCCCCAAATCAAAACACTTTATTTTGAAAAAGGCAGCATGACTGGGACCGTTCACATGTTGGTTTGCTGTCTGACTCCTTCAAAGACAGAAGTCTGACATTTTTCTAAGAGCATGATATGGCAGCAGCTACTTCTGTGGAGTGAGAAGTATACCAGCAAGGGGGACCTGCAATCTTATACTTAAGTACATCTTTCACATATGAGTGTTTAAATATGAAATAATAAAATCTTAGCCCCTTTGCAATCAGTGGATGGTTTGCTATTTTTAATATAGCCGGGATTTTTTTTCTATATGCATGTACATATGTTCATATACACATGTATACTTATATATGTATCAATTGCTCTGTCTTATCCCACAAGCAACATATTTTAATGTATCAATTCTGAGTAATCAATACAGCATTTCTAAATTCTGTCATCTATCCTGTAAAAAATTGTTTGAGGAGCTTGTTTATTTGGTAGGCATTTCACATTTTTGTAGTTTAACAAATAGTAAATTGCCAATTAACTTTCAAATAATCTACCAATAATATATAGAGTGCAATTCTACTATGCATAATTTTCCATTATGAAGAACTCAGTTTTATTAAAAAAAAAGAATAAGTAATGCTATCTGAATTGTAAATTTAGATCTCAATTTAAAGTTATGAAGATAAAAGCTCTGAATTTGCGGATTATGTTTGATATGTTGATAGCTAGATTTAAGAGCCTTTGCCAAAAGTCCTTTCTGAAAGAAAACCGTTAGCCTCCTTAAAGATTTAATTTATTACTTAGTAAAGCAATTATATCTTCTTTTTTTTTTTCAGACCTACATTGGTGATATACTGTTGCTTGTTAACCCATTTAAAGAACTTCCTATTTATTCTACCATGGTAAGCATTCTCTCTTTAAAATGTTATAGTGTGGATCTTTTTCAGTGGATTCATATAGTTCATTTAGCAGGGCAAACCCCTAAAATTAATTAATATATATGGCCTTTTATATGTTGGGATCATCTTAGTTTTAAAATTTTAGCAAAAAATTTTTAATTTCTTCCAAGGTACCACTAGTTTTTCTGTGTCTTATTTGTAAAACAGCCATCTTGCTAATGTTTTGTGTGAGCAGTAGCACTTTCGATTGTTTAAAAACAGTTCCTGATGTTTAACATGACCTCAGTGGTTTCTGCCACTGCCAAACTTGCAAAAATAGACACTTCATGCAGTGGTTGTTTGAGTTCACACCCCCCTTGCCCAAAAGACGATGATGGCAATAACCTTGAATGGTGCAGAAAGGCTCAAAATGGCCGTCTGTGCTCCACACCGGGCCACTCAGTTCAGACACCGTACAGGCAGTGAGTGCAAAGGGCTCGGCATGAGCTTAGCACTACACTGGGGCAGTCGCACGGAGGTGGCTTGTGTTGGGCTGAGGCAGTATGTGGGCAAAGGGAACTTGAGTCCATGTATGCACTGCCATATGCAGAAGGCCACTTAGGAAGTGCTTCAGATGTTTCTCTCTTGAAGAGTAGTACCCTTATCTTTCTAATCTTTCACTTATGAGACAGACTAGTTATTTACAAGGGGTTTATAATTTCAGTACCTAGACTTTGATACTAACTTAAGTGGCCTTTGTAGATCAGCGGGAGTAACTTCAAATTATTTGATCTCTGCTTCATCCTCACTCAGCCATTTTAGAGACAGAGTATTAGCATAACTGTTGATTTCTTTCCCCCACTCCCTGTTATTTTCTCATTGTTGCACTGAGATTGCATTACTGCGCAGAGATCAGGCTCACTGTTGTGTTAGGGAGTGTTCAGATATGTTTATTTAGCTTGCAAGAATTATAAAGGGTTCAAAATTTGGTAAGCAAACTAGTCTGTGGCTGTTTTCTATGTCATGTGGCTTTGTGTGTATCAGTAGTAAATTTGAGAGAAAGAAATTCTGTGACATTCAATGGCAGTAGCAGCGGATTCCAAGTTGGCAGTCTAAATTTAGTTTCTAGAAATGGAAATCATCCATCATCCCCAAGGTTTTAGATGATGATATTTTTTCTGTCACTGTGTATTTTACATTAGGTACATGATTTTTTGCACCAAGGGAGAACTGTAAAGAATAAGAATTTAGATGGTAGGTTCACATATTAAAATGTTTCCCGAACATTTGCTGCATCTTGTCTTGACCTCTCTGTGATAGGTCTGTTTAAGCAAGTTTAGCATGAGACACTTTGTGTCCTGTAATTTTTTGGGTCACCTTGGATGATCATTGCTTTTACTCCATCATTATTATCTGCATGGTATTGTGCATTAGGAAGGTATTTTCCAGGTTATCAAAAAAACATGGTTGTAAATTAGCTTTGTTTTCTCTGTTTTTGAAATGCTTAAATATACTGCAGCAGCTAAGCTGGTGTTATATTGAAGTCTGTAACTGTTACATGGTCTGTATATTCAAGTAATAAAAATTGATGATGTCCATTCCTCAGTAGACACTGACATGCTATATGATGTGGCTCATTAGCTAGCATTTTTGTTTCAGGTATGTGGTTTGTTAGCTGTCAAAAAAAGACTGCAAAGATATATTGGGCATGATACTGTTTTAAAAACCAGGATGTAGCAATGAAAAGATTAGCATGTACATTTTTCTTTAGGTTTAACCTCTTTAGGTTTTCTTCTCTTTTTTAAAAACACTTTTCATAAGTGCTCAGCAATTTTTATTTTATTGTCCTACGCTGACCTCCTACACTTAGCTCCAATAGAATAATACTAAAATAAATCTTTTTGTAAGCAATTACTTACTCTGAGATGACATAAAGAATCATATGTTAATGGACACTGATATACATTGCTTTGTATGAAATTCAGTGCAATTGCTAGATGACAATATTAATGCATTTTTACACAGAAATACACTGTTCTACTACACTGTACATTATAGTAGCACTATACTACTAGGAACATGCAGACATCACTTCAAAGTAACGGTTTGTAGAAGCAGTTTGTGCTACAGTCATCCTGCTTTGTTGCATTTGTGCAGAATTTCTTTGTGTCTGATTAGGGCAAATATATTCTTGACATTTCTGTGTTAGAAAAACATGTAAACTTGCAGAGCACTTGCAACATTATGCAATGAGAATAAGTATATGAAGGTTTTTCTTTCTGCTTTGTGACATGCTGCAATGATTCCTTGAGAATTGGTGTGGATTTAATCTTGGTTAGTCTGGTAGCTTCAAAGGCCTGAATGAGAATAGGGCTGTATTGTGGAGGATTCATTCAGCCACAGCGTTGTAGATGCCCCAAGATTCAATAGTTTAATATGTAAATAAATAAGACAGGCATGGGACAGGAAGGGGTGATAAGCACCCAATTAGTTTGGAAACAGGAGCAAATACAAAATGGCACTGTGGTGGAAGAGCTGTTAGAGAGAATAGTTTGAGAAAATAGGACAGGATGGAAAGGAAGGGATTTGGTAGTTTAAGTGATAGCATCTGGTATCATTCTAGATGCTTCGTAGCATTCCCATTGTCCCCCAGCTGCCATGGGTTTCTGTAGAGCCTGTGTTAATTTTCTAAACCCATGAGATGGTCTGATAAAAGCTATATAGAAAGGTAGGTAAAATTATTTATTTAAGGGTATTTGTAAAATGGTATGGTGTTTCTGCTCACAATCCTATCTGAAATCACATCCTGTACTTTCTTTATTATATTTATTTATTCTGAGAGAACAGAATTGTAGATATTAGCGGACTATCTCATTTTTCTAAAATCTGCTTGGTATTAGCTGAAAGAACATCAGGATATCCTCAGAAAAAAAATAAGGTTTCAGAAGCAGATAACTGATTCTACTCCTACTTAAGCTTTAAGGATAATACGTGTTATAAGGATAGTACATGTATCACAGAAGTTATTCTGTATTGCAGAGAGAGTATTTGTGGGATCATGTAATAAATGAATTAGTTTATAACTTAAGCCTTTGATTTAAATTTTAACTTTTCATGGGATGATCATATTTCATTTTGTAAGATTTTTAAGTCAAGACATTGAAGAACTATAAACGTGAGATATTAAAAAGTAACTTAATAGGTTTTGTTTTAGTCAATGCACAAACCAGTATTGTTGAGTCCTCTAGTTATGTTTAATTTTGTATCTTAATTAGATCTTCCATGCTTACAGCTCTGTATTCTTTAATTAAAATCCTCATAGATACTGTAATGGTACTACATGTATACATACAGAGATTCTGTTCATAATGCTTAGAGAGGTTTGCAAAAGACCCAGGATTAAGGGGGTGAAACATAATTAGTTTGAAATGTATTGATCATGTTAATTTTCTATAATTTTTTAGGTCACCCAGCTTTATTTAAGTAACTCTGGAAAATTGTGTTCCTCACTTCCCCCACATATATTTTCCTGTGCTGAAAGAGCTTACCACATGCTATTCCAGGAGCAGCGTCCCCAGTGCTTTATCCTCAGGTGAAAATTTATCTTTCTATTAACCAGTTTGTAACTCCTGCCTTTCAGCTGTTTCCCCCAGGACTCAACAGTTGAGATTTCCATTTTATTTTTTCTTCCAGCTGATTTCTTTCTGTGTACTGATCTCTGTATCATATGTTAAATCAAAATAGAAATGAAAAAGGTTTAATTACATCTCAAGTTCATAAATTCTCTTGGGGAATTGCCACTCCATCTAGCTGCATCTAATTAGGAGCAAAGAGTTAATGGTAAAGAACTCAAAACTGCTGTGTGTGTTTGCTAATATTACATGGATCAGGATTAGAAATAGAATCTAGTGACAATAAAAATGGGAAGTCCTTGACTGAATTATAAACCTCTGAGTTGGGGCACCTGTATTGGAGCTTCCACTCTGCCTCACATGTTTGTGTGGCCATGAGCTTGTTATTTAGCTCTCCAACTTCAAAATGGACTTTAACCAGTACCTTTATTCACAGTGTTATTGCAGTGATAAATAACTTCAAGATTGTGAATAAATGTATTAGAAATCTTCAGTGAAACAGAGTTTCATCCAAATATGCTGGTTTTATAATGGTCAAACTTTGAATTCACTTGGAACTTTTCATCCCCAAATCTGTTAATCCCTTTTCTTCCTTCATCCTACCTGAAAGCAATGAGTCTGGTGAATTTGATGTAGTTGCTCAAAGAAATTTGTTGCTCAAACTTTTCACTTTGACAATTGCTGTTGGCTGAAATATTGGCAAGGGTTGCAGAATTTAATGAGAGACAGGAAAAAAAAAAAAGTTGATTTTAATTTGACCAGGAATAAAGGCTGATCCATTTGACAAATCTTGTAATTGCCTTTGAACTACCTCTAATTATAAGGAAATTGAATACTATGAAATGGAGAGGATATGATACTCAAAAGCAGCTAATAATGCTGTTTTAGAGTTACAAGAAAATGAACATGTAAATACAATCGTATGTATCCATTTCCATTTTTATTGCATTATGTTTATGTGAATACAGACTTCCGTGAATATTTGAAGTTCTGTATATTAAGTCTTCAAATACATCTGAATATTGTAATTAAATGTTTCTTTTAAAAGCATAGTTTATGAAAAAACCATAGTTTATAAGTTTCTAAATTATAAATGTATAAATTAATTATGTGTGGAACTGATTGTTGATTGGTTGAAGCAAATGGTAACCTTTTTATAATCTAGTCAGAATGGAATAGCTACTTATTCATCCGGTGAGCAGTGACATTTAAGCAGAGGTACTAGCAATATTAGGAAATCATTACTGTATGTTCATATTACCTTCTCATAAATATTAACTCTTGTTTAGGTATATTCATGTTGATAAAAATAAGAAATACCCTAAGGCACTGTTTTCAGCATTTTCTTCAAAGTAGGAACTTTGGACACTGCTAATTGATTAATATCTTTGTGAAGTTGCCTATAAGTGTAGACAGAGAAGAAGCAGAAAATAATATTTATTCACACTTCAAGAAAAAGGCTAACTGCCAAGCTAAGTATTATGTAGTAGTCCACAAAGAATATTGTACTTTAATGTACTTAAATGGCTTTGATATCAAGGAATAGTTGCTACTGATGATTTTGTATCAGGATGTCAAGGCATGTGTTAAACCCCACTGTCTTGATCCCTGCCGAGCCCACGGTGCCTTACTATAAATCAGTGACCTGATGGAGAATGTGACAAGAAGGTGCTCTGTTGATGGCATCAGTGCTTGGCAAGACGTTTGCATATCACATCAAGGCAACCTGTAGATATGCTGTCCTAAAGTATCCTTTATGTGGCTAATTAATTAGATCTAAAGGTCACTTGTGAAAATGGAAGCTGAAAGGAAAGCATCTGGTAATCTGGAGTAGGAGATAAGTATAGCTGCAACTTACTAAAACAGCTAGAAACAGTTCTTTGTAAATAGCTTGCTTCTGCTAGCACTAAATGAGAAAACAGAAGGGAATTGAGATCTTTTAGAAGTTCATAAAGAGGTATTAAAAATGGGATATTCTCATCATGTTAGTCCATTGGTAGAATATAAATAAGGCATGTCTGGAAAGTAAAGGAGATATAGGAAATTTCTATTGGTTTTCTGACAATAATATTAATAATCTGAAAAATATCCTTGACGTAACTTAAGTTATTCATCTACCCCTTTGCTGTCACCTGGTCGTGTGTGTGTGCATAAACTTGTGGGTGTGGTCAAAGTGGATTTCTACTTTCTTGCTATTTCAGCTGTAAAACAGCATTAGCTGTCAGCAAGAGAACGTTCTTCCACCACTGTGAGAGATGATTCATTGGTTACATCTATGTTAATAAGCAGCATGGATCAGGGCTTATTTTCTGGCCCTCAGGTCACGTGGTATAGCATCCAGTCAGTTTTTCTTTGATTTTTCACTTGAAGAGGGGTTTGTGGAGAAGTTTTCAAGATCTCAGTTTCATTTCCTCTCAGAACCAAATAACTGCAATTCTGCAGTTCTGAAATACTCCAAGCTTATGTGTTTTACTCCAAGCTTATGTGTTTTACTTTGTTTTCTCCAAGCATCCTCTTCATTCCTGAGTAAGAAATTCTGTACATTTGGCCTATGATCTTTAATTTTAAAATACCTGCAGTTATAAAGCTGAGTTGTGGATAGAATTCTGTGCATGCATGTATAGTGTGATGAGTGTGCCTAGCAACAAATTTGAAAAGTAAAGAAATACGCTTCCCTCTAATGTGGAATCACAGGCTGAATGAAGATGGGGGAGTTCAGAGAAGCTTTCCGTAGCTAGAAAGGCCATTTCATATAAGTGCTTAGAAGGAAGGAAACAGTGGATTAACAAGCGAAAAGGACTCATAGATCCATGAGAAGGTTACACTGGAATAAGCTGGCTAGAAGTGCTTCTGCCCTTCTACCTTTGTCTGCTCATTTCCTCATTTCTACATCATCCTTTGTGTCAACACAAACATTCAGGTGGCGGTATGGTGAGCTGGGCTGGAGAAATACTCTCAGGTCAAAATTAGACCTGCGAGGGTGGTGGTGATGTTGAGGAGCTAGGAGCTATTTTAACTGGAATCTGTTCCAAAGCCAAATTCACCTAGAAGTGAAATGAGTTGCCACAGCAGGACTGGCAGGGACCACTGTTTCTGGTAGTGGTTTTGGCTTAGGCTAAATAGTTCCTAAAATCCTTGTACCATGTTTGCTGCTGCTGTAATATCGGAATGGTTGGCCTGAGACCCTGTCCAAGTCAGAGCTCTTACAATGAGGAGTATCAGTGTGCCACATAGGAAAATAGCCACACCAAATAAGAAGGGTGCTAGTTTCCTTTGTTTTTATTAGTAGTAAATCCAGTGAAAGTAGATGTGGGTATGCACTAATCTCAGGATGGATTACCTTGATATCTGCATGATACGCCATTTTGGCATATTAGCACTCTTGGAATTACACACCAAGAGTACACTTTTGCCTTCTGTTGTCATCATTAGCAAGTGAAACATGATGCAATTATAGAATAAAACTCTTAAATCTATATTTATTTTAGGTCTATTTTACTTTTAGTTATAATAATACTTTATAGTATAAGTAATTTGTCAGTATAATTTATAAATATAATTATGCTTTAGTTTTATTGTAAAGATTTTACCATAAGAAGAGGCTACTCCGTTGACATGCATGTTGTGATATGACATGGAGCAATGAGAATTAGTACCATGCCAGTATTTTACTTTTCATGTGCAATTCTCAAAATATGTCTAGCTTAACTATTAACTGCCAGGGAAGAATAAAGTGATGGCAGTATGCGTAACTCTCATCTGAGTTTTTCCTGAAAAGTTTGAGTTTATTATTTTAAAAAACAGTAATTTCTTTACAGAAGACATTTATTTTATTTTCAGTACATCTTGCCACCTTCAATCTTTCCAAAAGGACTGGGAAGAATATCAGAAAATGTACCCTTATTCACGTTAATCCTATCATCTTCATCAAGCTTCGTAGCTTGTTTATTTTGTGGTGATATAGTTTATTTTCTACTAGCAACGTTTTTCAGTTATTTTTTTTTTCCCTGCCAAAGAGTAATTACAAAAAGATACTTCCCATAAGTTTGGTGGCCATTACTAATGATTCATGAGTTACTCTTTTATTGGACACATACTGTGGCTAATGAATTCTGCATGCACCATAACCCTTAATGATACTGTTTTTCTTAGTCTAGTCATTTTTGCCTCCCATATTTTCCCAAGAGATGATAATGAAAAGAAATGAAGGCACCTGAAGTTGTCTGAGTTGCAGCTTAGCTGCCTAAGTCCAAAGCTATGGTCTTCAAACTCTTGCTAAACTACCAGAATCTACTTTCTGACCTTAAAGTGCTACTTCAGTTTTCAACCCATTTGTGTGTTCAGGAGAGGTTCATAGTTTCTGGCAGGGCAGTCTTACAGCACTATTTATTTCATGCTTAAGCCTGACTGGGATCCAGGAATTTTACATTTCTGCCCCAAAGTCCATTACAACAAGCTTTCTCAAAGCGTTGCTAATTCACATCACTGAGCTCAGAATCTTTATAAATCAGACATTCACCCATGAGCAGTTGTGCTTATTGTATATGATGCTGCTCATAGCTATTGTCCTGTTCTTTCTCTCTTATATAAGTTCCATCTTGTTTTTGTTTATTTGTTTTTACTGGTTTTCTTTCTTTAGCTGCTTTTCTCTAGTGATATATTCAGAGTAGAAGCCCTTCAGGGCCAGACCATTTCTATATTGTATCCTTAGCCAGATACGGTTGGAGTGTCCTGACTCCACAGAAATGATTGTGATAATGTTAGCAATTAAATATATGGAAGCAGAGACTCGACCCTTTTCTTTGGGAATAAACAACAGAGTAATGAGAGTGAGTGCTCCTGTGATCACAGGGAAAAGGTTTGTAGCTGCAGATCTACTGTGGCTTCCCCCTGAGCACAAAAATCAAGCTAATAAAAAGTCAGCACTTCTGTCATGACTGTGGCTGTTCTCAGAGTGGTAAGCTACCTGCTGTTTGCAAACACAGCACGGGCTTGTGCCAGAAGAAGAAAAATTCTCCGTTCTGTAGTGTCATCACCTAATATTTACCTTTTCTGTTTTCTGTGCCTAAAGACACTGCAGGTATGGAAGTGTTCCCACCTTTCTGTAGCCTTCAGAACTTGGTGGGTATCAGATCATCTTAAAACTGCTTAGTAGAAGGCAAGCTTTAAGACCAAGAGCAAGTCAAAGTTTCCAACAAGTGGTTAAAATATGAGAAAAAAAATCAAGATGGAAATCAACAAAACGATCTATCAAATGCGAAATGTTCTTCCCTAGTGGCAAGACTCTTTTGTAAGGTGTTGTTCGCATGGGAAACAGATTTAGCAAATCTTGAATTTTCCTATTGAGGTTGCTTTGGAGAGTTGCCCCAAAAAAATGAAGACACCAATTCACAAACAGCAAATATCCATCTCCAAGGTATTTCCTTACAGATCCAGAAGAATACTTCTGTCCCGGTATATATCCTGGAGTTAACTTAGGACCAGGCCAGTCCTTTGCAGGGAAAATCAAGTGTTAAAAGTATCTTTTTCAAGTTTATTCTTTAATCTAAGGAAATCCATTGTTTTGCAACTTAAATTAGAAGGTATAGAGTGTTAAGGAATTTACTGCTCAGTTTTATGGTAGAATCCCTCTGTCTCCTGTTACATGATTCAGTGAAAATGGGAATCTAGCATTGCCAAACTTGCTTTGCAGTACATGAGTTTGATTTTTGTCTCTCATTGCTTGGACCTCTCTGACACTTCAACTCTCTGCTTTGCCTGCTCCCTTTGTTTCATGCAGGTTGACTGGCTCTCCCCAAGCAGCAAGGCAGACAATGTGAAAAAATAATCTTTTTTTTAGTCTTGTAAAATGAATCACTCATTACATAAAATATTACACATAAATATCAATGGCAAAATATTCCAATAACTGTGCAACTGTGAGTAGATCATTCGCTTTTCAGAGGCTGTATATGCTGTATGAATGTACAGAAGATAGAACAGACAGTGGAACACTGAAGCAATGACAAAGGAGCAGACAGTGTCCTATAATGTGTTAGGTTAACTACTCAAAGCTCCACTTATACTTCTGTCATTGCTACATTCTTTATAAATTGCATGTAATTAGGAATATTTCTTGGAAAAATACTTATTAACCCCTAATTTATAAATTAATCAACTTTATCATTTTCTGGTTTGACCTCTGCATTATATTAAAAACCTTACACTTACAGGATGCAGATTTGACACAGATTTGAGATAGGGGTCTTAGTATAACACTATTACATACTGCTAGTGGAAAGGAACCCTCTGCAAACCCAGTGGCAACCCTTCTGTGTCAAAACTTTGTGTTTCCATGGTAAAAACACGTACATCATCATGTTTTAAAGAAGTTTTAGAATTGCACTTTAGACTCTTACAAATCCAGCAATGCTAAAGCACTTTATTTTGCAGAACATTCATAATGTCCCATTTAAACTATGTGAAGCTGTGTTTTCATCTTCAAATTTAATAAAAAACTCACTACTATTTCACATTAATGTTAGCTGTTTCAGTTTTCTTTGTGACTTTGGTCTTTTTCTGCTGCTATCTATTCCCCTAAACATCATATTAAGTCTTTGCTACTGAACTGGTTAAGAAAAGGAAAAAAAAAAAATCCATTTAAAGCGCTCAGGATGATCTGGATCAGTCTTTCCACCTTTTTGTTTTCAGTCACTTCGCATCTCATCACATGTTCACTCACTGAAATTGAGTGTTTTACAGCAGGAAAGCATTTGGCCAAATTATTGAAGAGTTTACTACCAGTTATTCGCAATTACTTTTAGTTTATAGCAAGCCACCATCACTCATCTATGCTCAACACCATGAGCTGACTTTGTATAAAAGTTGTATGAAAGTTACAGAATAAGATAACTATGTTATGCTCTTAAATAGCCCATAGGTTGACTTTTCGTAATTAGCCTCCTTCTGACTGCATTTTGCTCCTGCTGTTCAGGATGTGAAAATGCATTATGCACTGACAAGGTAAGTGAGGAGCTGCCTAGGAAGCCTAAGCATAGTTTATAGGCTTGTTAAAAGCTAGGGATCCTTAGTCAATCAAGCCAACGGTTTATGGGATGCTGATGGCTAATTTTGTGAATCAAAAAACCCATAATGAATATATCAAATGAAATGTTATAATTTTGTATATGTTAGCAGCCAGGAATGTCAATATCCAATGGTTTAATTGTGATATAAATCACATTTTTAAGCCAAATAATCTGGAACTAAGAAATCCTTGTCTTTGAAAGTGGTATGCCTTGAAAGCTTTTGATTTCCTCAGTTTAGCATCACCACAGGCATTCTGTTCAAGTTAATAATCTTTAATTTTTACATTATAATTCAATGTGTTATAAATGTAGTAGGCTACTGCGGTACAGTTATAGATTTGGACATCCTATTTATAACAAAAATTTTTTAGAAATACACTTTCCAGTTTAGTTTACTTTAGAAATATAATTTCCAACTAACATGCAGGGTTGTTCAGTTACAGATATCACTACTGATGATACAAACACATTATTTTATATTTAGCAGCCTTGCTCGCACATATTTATTTCAAATCTAGAAACCTCAGTCATGGAGCAAGACTCAGTTTCTCACCTATGTACTCTGCAAACTGAGAAGAAAGCAATTATTCTGGTTCCCCAAAAGTTTGCAAGCTTACTCTCTCTTCCCTGGCTATATCTTATTGTCAGAGTGGGAATTTGGAGTAGTAATGCTCACAGTTTAGGGTGGTACAATAAGAGATTGGTTTCAGAAGTTCATACAAAACAGCCTGTGTCTCTATGCTGATCTAAATCTTCCTTTAAAGCTGGTGGAAATCTTGTATGAACAAATTCTGTCAGAAGTTTTCCAGCATTTCTGATTATAATTCAAGTACTACAGGAGTAGAGTTTTTTGTTTGTTTTGTTGGGTATTCCTGCACGTCTGAACATAGTGCCTTTGGTCAGAATTGAAAATGCAACACAGACAATAAAACCCTGTCACTTATTTGATCTGAAATGGCAGGTACATTCCTCCTTACATGATTTATATTTTGTCATATTTTTCCCCAAACAGATAATTTATAGGATTTGTTTACACTGGAGTTGACACTTGCCAAACAATAACGATCCAGTTATCTGAATTCATAGAGGTATAGACAAACCTGGCTAATATATAGAAATTGAGGGTAAGCAAGATGTACTTCTCAGTACTTGCAGGAATTAATTCTTAAAATTTTGCCTGGGGTTTGCTGTTTTCTGACTATTTTAGCTGGGCTTCCTTGGTTAACTACTTCAATGTGATGGTTCTGTCTGTGTACCTCTAAGTCCTTCTCCACCCAATAACTTTTGAACTTCTTGGCTGCTAACAGACAAGGAGCTCTGAGAGCCAGGGTGCTTACACAGGCTTTGTGGGCTTTGGGAGCTGTCATGAAGGCAGTTGTAAGTCCAACCACAGCTATTCTGAAAGGGAACAACAAGGCAGCTCGTGTGGACTGCCTGGCAAGCACATGCTTACCACTGAGCTTGCCAGCGTGAGTGATGCCAGTGGCCCAGCTAGACTGGCACAAGGTAGCAGAAGAGCTGGATCATCATCCAAGTGCAGTGGATTTGCAGGGTGTAGCTTCTTTAGTTCCCCTGGTTGTAGAACATCTTGTGTTCTTTGCTTCACATGCCTTCACTGTATTTTCACACTTCCAATTGGACTTTTCCCTGACAATTTTCATTTTGGATGTTTTATTTCAAAACAGAGTTTCTTTTTCCTTATTTGTCATGTTATTTTAAGATACAGACACTAGAGTTGTAACTGATGTTGTATTAACAAAATATTAATAAAGAAATAGTAGGAATCAGGCCCTCCATCAGGTAGTTATATAGCAAATTTAGAAAGCCAAAGGAGGAATAAAATGAGAAAGCTTAGTGGAACTTTCCTAGAGCCCATGGTGAGCATAGGCTTTCAAATTCTGTCCATTTTCCTTTCCCTTGGAGTACACTGTCTTTACTGATTTCCTAATTTAACTTTCTTTATCTGTGAAATAAGCCGTCTTTGCTTTGCTTGTTTCATAATGCCTTCTAAGGAAGTTTTACTGTGGAAGAATGCTTTTCTGCTGCAATGCTAACTTATCCTCCACCTTGATAAGGCAGTCCAACAAAAAGTTACAAGAAACCAACGTTCATATAGTAAATTTTGAAAATATAGTGATGAAACAATTATTTAAAACAGAGAAGAGGAATTGTTCTGTAAGCAGAATTAACCCGTTAAAGCAAAGGTATTGTGGACAATGGGGACATTACAAAAAATTTTACTCCACTTCAAAGGAAATGGAATAAACAAGATCTGGCTCAAGGTGCCAAATTACTTTTTCATTGTTAAATTATCTATTGCCCCAAATGTTCCAAACCATTATATCAACAATTAAAACTTTACATAACATTGCATTTCTTTCTCAGTGCTTCAATCTGTATTTCATTAGAAATATACACATAACCCTCTGAAATGCACAGAACAATTGAATGACATTGTGTCTCTCTTTCAGCAACCAAGTTCTAGTGAATTCTGACCCCTGAACTGTACTCTAGCAACCACTTTAGCCAACAAGCCCCTGTGACACTGCTGGAAAAAATGTCAATCACTGTAAAATTAACAGTTGAGCTGAGAGTGTCAAATCTCTGTAGCTGTGTCACTGCAATGTTTAGTAAATGGCAATCTTGGGAAGAAATATTCAAGAAGGGACAGAAACTGTCCACTTTGTGCACCTTTGTATGGTCCTTTGTTATCTGGGTCACAGTTAGCTTGCAGTGAAAAACAAAATATAGCTTTATTTAAAAAGTGAAAAAAATTAATTGTTAAGTGGGGAAACTCAGGGTGAACACTCCAGTTCCTCTGTCCAAGAAGGCATTTTTCTGTTTTTAATTGTAATTTGCATGCCTGCTTTGTAATACTTGAAAACAATCAAAGGCACATAGAATGTTATTTTAACATCCCTTCCACTACCCACCCACCCCCCCCCCAGTTTCTTCAGTTGTGAGAAAGATTTTTTTGAAAAATATGCCCACTCTGCTAATCCTGGGAAAGCCTTCTGTTAAAGAAGCTATTTTGGGCAGATGAAGTTGGGCCTAAGCAAGGAAAATAATAAAATACTACAGCAATTTGTTAAATATCAAATTTTATTCAGCCCTCAGAATGATACAAATATTTATCAGCTGTATATAAAGGGCAGTATACATTGGACAAGTTGTGAGTTGTTACGAACTATGAATTATTTGAGATCTGATTTTTAAACATATATGAACACTTCTGCTCAGTGGCATCATCTGTAACTGTGACTGTACTAAGCTTCAGAGATGTTTTAACCTCAGAGAAGTTCTTTAACAGCTGAAATAACCCAAGAGCCACTGTTGCTAATCTTGTTGGTAACCTGTTGTATAGTGATAACAGGTTGCAGCTGTGATTTTGGATTAAGTATGTTGTGTAGGGATAAAATTATTTCATCATCATGACACACAGGTGCCAGTGGAGTGGGCAACGTGAGTGGGCAGTAGGAGGCTGGGGACAGGGGGCAAGATAGGTGGCAAAATAGATTTATATCTGCGTGCAAGCTCACTGGCTTTCTGGATAATACAGGTACAAGGTCAGTAATTTGCAAGAGTATGAAATGTCTCCAGGGGAGGAGTATCACAGGACTAATGCCTTGTTTCACTTTTTTCTGTTCCTGTTACTGATAACAGGCAAAGGAACATGGAATTTGAACACTACCATTATAAAGACAGAAGGCTAATGTTACTTCTTAAGAGCAGAGGCAGCATGGTACAATTAGCATTTGGAGACAGAAGTCATCGTTCAGAGGGCAGAGATGCATACAGATTTTAGAGGGTGACATCAAGTATCATCTGACTTTTGAAACTCTCTCAGAAAGTCAGAAGCTGAAGATCTGGGCAAGAGAGAGTGCTCTTATGGAGAACCTTGTCAATCCTATAGAGATAATAGTTTCATATTAGCTGTGACAGTGACCTTCTTGACTTCACATGATTTCTTTCATTGTAAGACCTGATTTAAATATGGCCTTGTGACTTGTTATTCGAGGTCTTTGCATAACATATATCCAGGTTGCAAACCTTTGCAGTCTTAGACCACAAACCTCCTACTGATGCCAATAGGAGTTTGAAGTCCTGGGTCAGACTCTAGCTCGTTATAGAACATGGAGGACATAGGTAAAAGCAGTTTGACACATCACATGTAGTAATGAGACATCTGTCTTGTCACCTAAGACTATAGTTTACCAGGTAAACAAATAAGATATTCACCAGAGCTGTGTGTATGTCCCAGAAGAGTTGAATGAAAACGAATGGTGCAGAGATCCCATCCATGCCTGAGTATGAAGACCTTTTTGTCGTTCCCTCTTTTGTTTCTTCCTTTATTTAATTGATTTCTCCTTTGCAGTGAGATTTAAATAGATAAAGCGATGGCTAGGTAGATACTCTATTTTGCTGCCCTCTCATTTTCAGAAATTAAACTATACAGCTAACAGACTGACCAAGTAGCATCGCCATTGTACTTGCGAAAAATCTAACTGGCTGTTGTAGAAACAACCTTATAAATTTGATCAAGCAGATAAATGAAGGAGGAGCATCAAATTACATTTTGTTTGGTTCAGTTGTCTATAAAGAAAACAACTTCTTATAATTCAAGTAAGAAATTCTTACATGAATCTTAATCAGGCTTCACTAACTTTATCCTTTCCACCTCTTTTGTTTCTTTTCCTTCCTTCTCCATGCTTAAGGCGTACCACTGAGTTTGCTTCCCTCCTCCATCCCTCCACTTTTCTGTTCTTTCTTCCTACCTTCATTGTTCATATTGCCTTTTACCTTGTTTTCTTTGCTCATTTCCCCCCTCAGAGATTCTCATTCTTTGGAATATTTATTCCACATCATGAACAAGAAATTAAGTGAAACAGGATCACTGAAGTCAGAGTATATTGCACTGCAGAAACTGGGCAGGTTGTAAAATCAATCATCTTTTTCTTTTACTTCCTGTTCTTTTCCTATTTCCTTTACCTTCTTCCTATTGTATTCTACACTTTCTTTTCTTTCTGTCTCCCATCATTACCACAGTTGTATTTCCCCATCTGCAAAGAGAACCAGGCAGCATAAGCAGGCTCCTTTGCTGGACAGAAGATAAAGGAGGAGATAAAATCTTTGCTACAAATACTTTCAAAATGGCTTGAAAGCTTTAGATTTGATTGGCTTGGCTTGTTCTACAAGACAATATAGCTCGACAACTCTGACAGCCTTCATGAACATAGTCAGCCAGTCTATCTCCTACGTTCTGTTCTTTATTATTTGCCATCCATAAACCTTCTGTTATTTAAAATGAAAGTTTGACTGAGATACCATAAATCCATTCAAACAGAGCTAGCAGAGAATATAAATAATGTATAAAATGTGAAAATAACAATGATTTCCCCCTCTCTTTCTTGCCTGTCATCTTGCAGTGGAGAAAGTGGTTCTGGGAAGACTGAAGCCTGCAAACAGATAGTGAAGCACCTCACTTGCAGAGCCACCTCCAGCAGAAATACCTTTGATACAAAGATAAAACATGTAAGTAACATTCTGATCACTAAGTAGAACAAAGGAAAAATCTGGCCTCTTGGATAGGCAAAGACATTTGAACTGTAAGGAAAAAGGCATCTGCCGTGCAGAAGTTCATAAAGGGTTTGTTTTCACCATTGAAGTCAAAGGAGGTTTCTTTCCCTGAATTGACCTGAATGGGAACAGGATTAATCTCACATTGACGTGATGAGAGGAAACCAAAAAGTGGAAGCCAGTTTTGTTTCTATATATTGTGGTGACTTTGGAAAGCAGTGTTTCAGTTAATAGGAAACATTTGTGTGATCAGGTACTACCTCCTAAATGTGTACTAATTGCCTTCAGTAAGTAAATAAATTTATCTGTATGGTTGTGGTGGTGCTTCTCTGGACAGTATAAGAAGTGCTGAGGCATCTGAAGTAATAGTATGTAAGACAGAAACTGGAAAGTTGCAGGAAAAGTACAAGGAATGGACAAAGTTACATGGCCCAGTATTTGTATACTAAATATATTTATGAAATAGGCAAGAATTCTGAATATTTGCTCAGTCATACTTAATTCCCACAGCAGAACCAAATTCTGCCCAACACGTAACATGAAATCATGGGAACCTGCTTCACATATCAGATGAATTTGTCTCCTTTCTAGTACATTGTAAAAGTAAAGTTTTTGTTTGACTGAACATAGCAACTCGTGTTTCGTTGTTACAGCTGTAACACTAGTATAAAGGTTCATACTGACATTTTAAATTATGTTGAACCCTAGATTGCCAACTCAAATTCTTTCAAAAAATTGCCTTTCCTGATGAAACTTCTCATCTGAAATCCCAGCTCAAAGACAGATTTATATGGAATGTTTTAGCACAGTCTGCATTGTGGTAACTCAGTTCTGAGTGTTATACTTTAAAAAAAGTATGTTTAGACTCTCTCACCCACTGTGGTGACCTTCCTCTACAGCACTTACAGTCAACCCAAGATACGTTTTTTTTTTAGCTTTCACTTGCCACATGCATGATATCCAACAGAAGTCTAGAAGCATTCATTGTGGGTTTTTTTTAATAGCATAACATGCATCATTCAAAACACACTGCTGTCTTCCTGAATTATGCATGATTTAGTCCAGAAAGATGATAAAATAGTGTCAGAAGTACAGCTGACACTAACAGACAACCTACAAATCAGGATTACTGGGATGTGGGAAAGGCTACAGATACACTGGTTCATATTTTGTACATTCCAGCTGATAAGGTAATAAAAGTCCTATGGATTTTGGGTAGATTTTAGAAAACACTGTTACATGTGTGTTTTTTCAAGACATTAAAACAGCCTGATGACACTGAAAACACTACAACTGAATAAGCTGTAGCTTTACTTTACTTCGTGTAGTCATACAATTGCCATGTTAAAGTGTTTTTCACAGTGTTATCTGATTCACTGATGATGTTCCTAAACTGACACATTTAATCTAGGTTTCACGTGACAATGTTAAGAATACCCTTGTTATTCTTTCACTTTTTTGATTTAAATTTTAATGTCTAGTGGTTCAATAATACCATTATATAGGGACAGTAGACTTTTACTTTATTTTAAACCCAGGAGCCCAACAAGTGATATCTATTTCTACTCTGTATTTTTTTGTTTACTACCTACGTAGGTTTACTTACAGTTTTGAACTGATCAGGCCATAGATGTTATTCAAGTAGAACTGCAAAATTCAGGTCAGATCCTCCAAGTCCTTTTCTTTCCTAAAGTTCAGGTTAAGTAATGAGTAGAAGAACTAAGTAAATAAGTAACTTTGTGAATCAGCAACTGAAAATTATGTGTTTTGGATACAAATATGGCAGCAGCGGGAATCAGGAGGGGTGGGAAGTAGTCTTGTCTCTGCTGCAACTTGTCGCCTGACCACAGGAAAATTCCTAGGGACAACCATCATGATCTAGTGCAAACGAAATAAGACGTTGTCCTCGGTTAAGAAGAGGAATCAGTGTGGGAGGGGGCTGACCAGGCCTAATTTTCTCTGTCTAAAAAGTAGTTAACTTTGTGCACTATTTTAACCTACTCTCTGTCCATGTAGTAAACTGAACAACAATCCCTAACAAGCAGTTGTTACCCTGCTCCCTGGCCCTGTTTAGTTTAACAGTATAGATGTAGCCATATGTGTAAATGAGTCTTAGTCAATGCGGGCAGAAGAGAATCATCACATATTAAGAAAAACGAGTTGCCATTTGCTTATAGAAAGATCCTTTGTAATTAGCTTAGATTGGACACCTGACTTCAGGCAGTGAAGGTAGATGTAGCAGATCCCACCCGTGAGGAATCAAGTAGAGATTCTGGTTTAGTTGCCTTTTAAGGTGCTTTAATGAACACAATAGCCTGAATTCATTCCTGCTGCAGTTATGCATAGCATCATTGAAGTTAACAAAGCTGCATAGGTTAAACCAAGTGCTGAATTAGCCTAATGAGCAAATGCATCCTAAACAACACTAGTGGAGCGGAACCAATACCAGGCTGACTAGTTTTCTGCTGCCACCTACTGCACAAATAGCTGGTTTAATTAATAATTCTGAAGGGTCTGATTTTTAGAGCTTCTGTCTTTGTGATTGGAGCCACACATTGTCTGTGCCACTCCACGGCCATCTTCTCTCTTACCTCTCCCCATCTAGGTCATCCGGCTTCAGCAAACCGTGGTTATATCAGAACAGTAGTGTATTGAGGCCACGTTGCAATCAATTTCTTAGGGTGCAAAAGAGGAATGTGCTGAAGGGAACCCATTTAGTGTAAGAAACTAATACACAAAAAAGGCAAATATAGAGAAAATGTGGAATAAAGATTGCACATTTAATACTTTTTATTAGTTTTAAACTTTTTAATCTTTTAAAAATAATTGCTGTGACCGTGAAGATGTAATATGGAAATGCATTAGTGAGAGATGCCATTAAAAAGTCAGAATATGTTTTTTCCCTCACTTTTTCACTAGTATAATGCTGAAGTAATTCTATTTGAAATCAATAATTTATGCCATTTCTGGCATCATATAAAGCTTTGGCTGGTTAGTAGTATCAACTGACTGTAACTTTACAAGCATAGCTGCCTTCAAAGATTCTAATCATTTTGCTAAGCATGCCAGCTCTGGGCATATGACTCCAGTCACTTGTAACCAAACTACCTGCAAGGGCACGGCTCAAGTGTGAGCCCTTGTCTTCCCCTTCCATTTACAACTTCCACTATTCTGACAGCACTTTTTTCTTTTCCTTTTCAGCTATCTTACTTTAATTTCTATTTAGAAAAAAAACTGTCAAGGAATTTATTAAATTCTAATCTGAAAAATGGTCTTTTTTTTCCAGTTATTGATCACAAAACCACCTCATTGATGTTTATTGAAACATCTTCCTGTTTATTTCCTGTCTTATTACTTCTTTACCATTGTCTTGCAGGTAAACTGTATCTTGGAGGCCTTTGGACATGCTAAGACACCCTTAAATGATTTTTCCAGCTGTTTTATAAAATATTTTGAGCTACAGTTTTGTGAGAAGAAAAAAACATTAATTGCAGGTAAGTATCATTTAATCTGTTTATTTTGATATCACCCACAGACTAGTAGATCAGGGATCCCAGTGTGCCATACACAGAGTTAGGCATCCTTGGCCTTAAAGTATGTGAAAGAGGCAAGGGGGTTTTATGGAGTGTCAGAGGAACATGTTTAATAGCACGTGAATTCATAGCTTGTCAAGAGTAGTGCGCAGTGTTGAGAGCCCTGTTCTGTGCAACCACTAGGTGGCAGGGAAAGACAACAAAAAACAAATTACGACCGATTCCTCTTACACTTCCCGGGAAATCACAATTCCCTTTACGCCTGAGAATAACAAACTGTAACAGCTGTGTATCGCTTTACGGTGAAAGAAAAGTAACAAACAAACAAAGAGGTTAATTTTTGCATTGGTATCTAATATCGTATTGGGTATTTTAAGTATTCCTTAAATAAGTGGTAACCTCATCTGTTCTGGGCAAACAAAATACAAGTATACACTGTAATACTGAAATTAAAAGTAATTTATTACAGCTTTGAGCTTCTCCCAAAGGAGCTAGGAATCATACTGATGTTTATTCTTGTTAGAGGTAAGATAGTGTGGAATTTGTGCCTGCTTTCAAAGTGGGGGTCTGCTAATCCCCAGTAAGCATTCATTAGTGAAAAAAAAATTAATATTGGGCAGAACTTCAGCTTGACTCTGAAAACTCTAATCTTCAGAGGCAGTCAGGGAGAGGTTTCATTTCTGGTCTGCACAGGTCATCATAAAGTTACTCTGTGCTAAAGTGAGAGATGTGTGCAGAAATAACTGTACACAGACAGTTTCCTACTTGCACTGATCTTCCTGGATGGAAAAGCTGTGTGGCGAGACACGCTTTTGATCCAAGTCAATTCGATTCCATTGGATAAACTACTCATTTGTTACCATTTTAAATGTGTTTATGCTTCCAGAAGAGTTGCCTAAAAATATTCTTTGTAAATATTTCATAGTGGGAATTACAATTCATTTTCTTGAGAGAGTTCACTCTACTTTAGCCAATATGATAGCATCTTCAGAGAAAATGTCACTGCATGGGAAATTACTATCACACTTCTTCTGGTTTGTTTTACAATAAATATAGGATATTTGTAAAGAAAATGTAAAACTAAAAAGTGTGATTTTTTTTTTTTTTTTCATTTATGAGCTGTTGTGGGAGGAATATAAAGAAAGTGATGTAAACATTAGAATCAACTAAATAGCATCTCAATTGGACTTGTAAAAATAAAGTTTAATCCCTAAAACTAACATTTTATAAATCCTTTGTATTGTATATATTTAATTTTGATATATTTAGTTATCACAATTACATTGCGTGCACGCTTTTTCTCTTTTTGCTACACACACAGAGCACAAGCACATATGAAAATTATACTAGTTTTGAAAAGTCAAGCATATGAACATTAGGAAATGCCAGAACTGAAGTTGTCTGAGATACTCTTGGGTTGCCTTCTGCATACAAATTTAATGCTGTTGTTTTTCCACCCCTCCCAAGCTTCATTCAGCACACAGACTATATTTCTTCAGTGATCTGCTACTAAATAGTTTGTTTTCCCTTCATTGATTCATGTGTGGCTTGTGCCATTTTATTCTGTTCTAAAAACAGAATGATAGGTTTTTTTGTGGATTTTCTGTGTTCATTGTCAACATTTTTCACTGCATGAGCATTTCAGAAACATAAATGGCTTCATTTTCACAGTACTTCTGACCTAAGGTTGCGTCATTCAGTTCCTCAGAACAGAAGCCTGAAGGCTTCAAGGCCATGTATTCCCACAATTTTTGGGTGCCTTGCTTGAAGTTGCAGGGACTTGAGTTTTCAAGCAGCTTTACACAGACTTGCCAGTTTAATTCACAGCCCTTGTCTGTGAATGATATAAATGTGGAATCAGTTAACAAGGCTCTCATGTCGGGTTTCTGGTACACTAATACCGTGTTTTTATCACTTTCAAACCATAGGCATTAAATGAGAAAATCTAGGGCTAGTCAAGTCTGTTACAAATATAAGCAAACTACTTATCTGCCCTACTATTCCCCAAATATTTAGGCATGGAATTAATTACTCTTACCAAATCTAAGGTAGGCAAAAGTTCTGTAATTTACAGTCAAGAGTGAGAAGCCCCAGTACAGCAGTGAAAGCGTTCTTAATATTTTTGTAAGTTGCAGTTGTTCATGCTGTTTGATTTGCATTGTGGATGTTGCCTTTTCTAGGCCACTGCTAAGCATCACTTCTGAGTGAAATTGTCTCAGATTTACATCACCATAAATGAGAAAAGAATCAGGCATGTTGTCTTTGGCTGGTTTAAATCCCACCCAGTGATTCTCTGTATCTATTTGCAAGATCATTTGCAGCAGTATTTACTGTCTTGCACTGTTTAAACATGAATGAAAAATGTAAATATGCAGAGCACCTGATTCTGCTGAGACATGACTTTATAACTTATTGAGGCAAACCGGGCTAAATATGTCTGGGTTTGTAAACAAAAATCCAAGTGACACCAGACTGCCTCCATTAAAGGGTTTAGGTTGTTTAAACCCCTTAACAGAAGGATCTTAAGGGTGGAGATCCAGAACAATTTACTAAGGAAGGGGCATGCAAAGTACACGTGTACATTTTTATTATAGAGGGTAAGCTCAAGGTAGCATTCCTTGCATTTTGAGTGGACATTGGTGAAGTTTGTGACAGCTTTTTGTTCAGACTGAAGTTCTTTTATGCCTAGCCACTGGAAATGCTCTTTTTGTCACATAACGTTTATTCTTACAGCAGAAAGTCCAATATACCTAAATAACAGAAACGTTGGCCATAATTTTCATGTACAGGCTTAATTCGGTCTTTCTCATAAACTGGATCTTTGCCATGACGTTTTGAAAACAACGATGGAGCTCTTGAGTGTGGTTCTACTCATAGCCAGTACAGATATCTGTAGAGGTTTTATATGTCTTCTCTGACTCTTGTTTCTGATGAGGTGTGCTGCGATGTTGGGTTCAAATGGGAGTTTTTCTGTGACAAGTGGCTTTGTGGTCAAGTACCTTTCATCATTTTAGTCTAATCAAACAAGTGGAGAAGGTATAACCCAGATTAAATCATTGTTCTTTGTGACTGGATAAGATAAGGCAGTGAGAACTAGTAAAAAGTCTTACATCAGAACAAATACAGAATAAACTACAAGCCAGTGATTTCATTAAGTTTCTAAAATAAATTCATACCTAACAGAATTCAAAGACTGATCTTCTGCCAAAAAATTGTAATCCTTCATAGACGATGATTCACACCCACTGCATAGTAGTAAAAGACTGATTATTTATTTATTTCCAGAAGTAAAATTACTGAATTTTATTTTTATCTGGAAAGGGAGAGAGTAAATGGTCTTTCAGGTAAGTTGACGTAATTCCTAAGATGATAGGTAAGGCTTCTCTCAGTTTCCTCAAATGACTAGAAAAGAAGGTTAGGAAGAGAAAATCAAGCCTGACAAATATATTCTCCAGATTTTCCTGCCTTGCTTTTTAGGCCTTCCTTTTCTCAGTCTTCACTTTTTGAAAAGCAAGGTCTGATTTTTTTTTTTAAGTTGCACTGAAATGGAAGGATCTAATTTTGATTTGTAAAATGAAGCAGAATGCGTATTCGCCTGTGTGTGTTACAAACATTTTTTATCAATTAAGAAGTTTCAGACGTGAATTTCCTTTTTTGGTATAAGAAAGACTGCAGCCAGCTAAGCTCTCTGATGTTTTTTTGTACTGTGTTTCAGCTTTGAACTTTGAAATGTTATTTTGTCTTTAGCAATAGTTGTGTTTAGGACAGCATGGTTTTTGAGAAAGAGCAATGTCATTTCAAAGAATGCATAGCTGGAAGAAAGATTTCACTGGCCACACTTTCAATACAGAGTCTGCTTGCTGGCTGTGTAGCTGCTCAGTAGATCAAGGGGTCTGTTAAAGGAAGGACAAATTTCCTTGTGCCTGTAAGCACAGTTAACATTGCACAAAAATGGCAGACTTTGGAACTCTATTATTTTTCCCTTTTATTTCACACATAGGTTAACGAACATATCTTTTCACTTTGTAGAAAAGCATATTACTGTGATAGTTTTCTTTATGAGTTACTTTAGCTCCATTAAGATGGCCCTGTGTTTGATTCTTGCTGATCGGAAGCTCAACTTTTCTTAACAGCTCTTCCCATTGCTGGAGATGCTAACTGAGATGAGCTGTGTTTAACCTTATTAAAGCGGGTGACTTGAAGTACCTGAAAAGGGCTGAATTAATTTGTGTCATATAAATAAGTGGTGTTGCCTGTCATTAAAGTTGAATGTATTAATTAATCAGATAGGTGATCTCCAGTAGCATTTTTCTTGCTTTTACTAATCAATGAATGTTAAAAACACCTGAGTGATAGTTATGAAAGCCTTAGTGAAGATCATTGCACACAAAAAAAGTGGTTAAAGATTAGTAATGGCCTCTTTTCAAATTATTTGATGGTAGAGTTAGTCTTACTGAGAAATAAGTTACACGCACAATAAAAGATGGAAATTACCCTTCAGGTTCATCTATCCTGTTTTACCCTGTAGGAATGGTAGCCAGGTAATGACTGATTCTGATGAAAGTGTGTGTCTGGGCCAGTCCTGCCACGATAGGTTAAGATTGTATTACTTCAATTTGTAGTGTGCTGCAAAGTTACTGGTGCCAGAAAAATATCCTGCTACCAGCTTAATGATTTCCCAAGCGTGCCCTTTTACTTCCAGCACTTTTCTTTTTTCTGTAGTGTAGCAACAGAGGGCTAGATGGCTGGTACAGAATTTCTCATAATATAGGTTCCATAATAGCAGGAGTTCACTTCTACTTTTTGTAGGATGATTAAATGGGCCAGATCATGTCTCCTTGGTTCAGCAAGTCAGCCATACAACTCTCCTCTGTCAGTCCTACTGTCTCATCTGTAGCTAGAATCCCAGGCATGGTTTAGGTTGCCAGCACATGTGTCAGACCATGCCTGTGCTGTTAAAAAAAAGAAAGGGTGGAAGATGCCCCTGGGTAGTGTACCACTGACCTTCCCTACTGCAACTGGAATGAATCTGGGATGGTTTGGCCTGTGCAGAGTAGCACTTTGTGAGACCGTGCATAGTTATACTGGCTTCAGGGACAGCACTTAACTGCTGAGACCTTTCTCAAAACAATATGTTCAAGATTTACCGATTTTGTTTCCCTTCACCCTACGATGTCTTTCAACAATATTCTCACAGGCTGCATTCCCTTATACACACAACTTCAAGTAACTTCAAGTTTGCTGTGTTTAATTTAACAGTATGGACAGAAACATAGAAAATATTTAGGTGAAATTTAAAATATAATTACTAGACAAATACAGATGGTATAGCAATAACCAAGCCAGCTCTAAATGAGCTACTGTGGATATTAGCAGCGGTATGGTGGCAGAAGCACGACATTCTAGCTTCTAGCCTAGCCATTAGGCTAATGCAACTACCATGCTTCTGATACACACTCACACGTTGAGATCTAACCTGCGTAATTTTGCTCAGCCTTGCATTGGGCAATACTTTTGAGACCAAAACTGATTCTGAAAATACTGTTTCAACTATCCCCATCTTTAGAAGTCTTTAAACTCCCACTCTGTCTTCAAACTTCAGGTCTCTCAGGCATCTGAAGTTGTGCTTCTGCATATATCTAGAAATGCAAGAGTTTTGACTGCACCGAATAACTCAGTGCTATTTTATGCTTAATCCCAGCTTGCTTCAAAAAAGTAAGAAAAAAAATTCTAAAAAACCATGAGTGGCTCAAAAATGGTATGTGTTTAGAGGACATACTTACCATGCTACAGGATGCATGTACCAGTACTTTCTATTACTGAATGTTCAAGAACTACTTCCAGTTCATAAAGGAAGGAGTCTTAGATGAGCTGGTTGTCATCCAGACTATGGGAAGCTATGGTTACAGGGTTTCAAAAATATAGCTCCTCCATTGCTGAGAAGTGCACCTTATCCTCGAAACTCAACAGTCTTTTCCAGGGTAAGGATGCTCGCTAAGACTCCGCGAAAGCTCTGCCGTATTGCAGAGATTGAAAAGCATAATGCTGCTACAGAATGTACTGCATCCTAGTGGTGGGGGTCCTCAGTTGTATGTGAGGGGACAGGCTTCTGGTCTTTGCACCACAGCTAGTATTTAAGCAATGATGAGGTAAAGTGTACAAACAGTGGGGTAAGTGGGAACTGGAATCAGGTCCTCACAAACAGCGAGGGCCCTGACCTCTAGCTACAGTTAGGCATTCCCTTGTTCTCTTGAGCCTGCTGCATCTGGAACTGCATGGTGGTCGACACTCAGTGGAGGACTGAAAAGTAGTCTGCCCAAAACAGTGAATCTCCTGTCTCTTCACAAATACCTCTAAAATGCCTGTAATCTGGTAAAAGAGGTGAATGGATTTGAGGGTCCAATATTTCCTCTGCTTCTGTGCTTTGCCTCTTTCAGAACCTTAGTGGGCCTCAGGTTACATGTGATCATGTAATTAGCGTTTCTGTAGGCAAATCGTAGTCAGGTTTGTCCTCCTTCACCTTCTTCCCAGATGTGCTGATCCACATGGCTTCTCATTTGGCCAGCTCATCATAACCCTTCTGAGATGCCCATGTTTCCCCAGGCACAGGTTACCGAGCTTGTTGATGACCAGTTCTGCTGAGGATTTGTCTCTTTGTAGCCATCTAGAAGTAGCCATCTAGAAGTTAGGTGGTTAATCTAAACTATTAATCTGAGCGCTCTTGATCGCCAACAGAGAAAGAGGAAATGGTTCCAAGAGCAGTTTTTCCAAGTTGTCTTGAATCTCTCTTCCATCTTTCTCTCTGCATTACGAAGGAACTTAGAATAGGTGCCAATGCTCAGATGGCTACACTTTGGTGAGATGACTAACAGCTTGTCCCTTAGAAAGTCTTCCCAAATATGACAACTGGTTCCTCAAATAAGTAAAACAGAGTACAAATCAACATCATTATCTTTAAAATTAAGTAAGTAATTTTAAAGATAATGTAAGACATTAAGCAAGGTAAGACATTTGTTCCGCTAATTTTAATGGAATTAGGGGGTTATATTTGATTTATGTAGAAAACCATGGTAGAATGAATGGTAATAGTTTTGATATTATTCTCACCTTGGACTGTTTTATAAGAAACATTGTTTATTCTCCAATGTTGCGATGGTGAATGGTTTAAAATATATAAGTTTAGAGCAATCAGTATAATGATGAATTTATTTGTTTGTTTCTCAATCAGCTAGGATTTATACATACATGTTGGAGAAGTCTCGTGTCATTATGCAACCTCTAAACCAGAGTAATTTTCATGTTTTTTACTTGATGATGGATGGCCTGTCTGCTGAAGAAAAATACACCCTGTACCTCAGTAATTTGTCTGCACACAGGTAGGAAAACAACTTTATATTTAGTATTAATATTTTTCTTATTTTAGTGCCACTTTGCTGTTGAGGTCCGTATAGTTAATATTTGTGTCATAACTTTTCAGTGAGCTCTGAAATTATTTATTATTGAGTACCTGTTCATGAGGATTTATTTCTGGAGTACACGTACACCCTCTTAACAAAACCAGAGTCTTATATCCATTAGTATTATTGCCTTAAAGGAGGAAAAGGAAGGAAACTTCCTAGTTATTTTTCCATCTTCTGTGAACTAGAGTACGTCTGTTGTGTTTGGTTTGGGTTTTGGGTTTTTTTTCCCCCCGATGAAATTTTTTGTCTTCAGGAAAGACTGTTTTATGAAAATTAGACTTTTCATATGGAATATGTTGATTCTGATGAAATTTCACTATATGTAACTGATATTTCCATTTTCATTTTGAGATTTACTTTACCTCGTATTTATTAAGAAAAACAGAAACAAATTATTGACTGCTTTGAAACCAAGGATAGGATTAAACACCCAACACCTAAAATTAGATCTTTGTGCGTGTCTCCACATGAGCTGGTTGTCTTGGCTCCCATTTGCAATCAAAGGAGACTGAGCCTCAACTCTATGTAGAGTTACATGTAGATGTGTGCTTCAGGGGGAAATGAACAGCATTTGTGACTTCATAAACTGTGATGACTATGTCCCCTTTAACAGTAAGAGCTTAAATATAAAGAGCTGTATATAGGCACCTGAATATATTGTGTCTAAGGCTGAATACACTCCAAATGTTTAATATAAGCAGAAGTTTTTGTTTTTTCAGGAAATTTTTGGGGTATCTCAAGATTTGTTAATTCAAATTCTTCTGGAGTGAAAACATATTCCCAATTTAGATCATTTGCCTTTCTTTCTTCAGTCTTTCATAGGTGATTCCTAAGAAATATCACTGAAATGAGAGAAGCCTTTTGGCATTAATTATCTTCTCTTAAATTGGCTAGGTTTATAATGAGTATAGTGAGTAACTGTAAAAAGACCAATGGTAATTAAAATGATATAAAATGAGTGCTTTGAGTTTTTCATATCTAAGCCTTTTTCCCATGGATTTTTCTCTCAACTTTTCTATCTTCCACTCTGGCTAGTGCTTGAATAAAATAGTATTCCTAGATTTGGGGCCGGTAAATAGAAAGATACCACATTAATTTTTGCAGAAAAAATTTATTTGATTCTGTTTTTTTCTTAAACACAAGTCTTCAGACTACTGTTTAGTAATGTTTTAAGCTGTTAGCACTTCTGGTATTACATGGAATAGTGTAATGCACTAGCTCTGAAGGAACCCGAGGCTAAGTTGATTTACTAAAAATGACCCACTTCAAAGGGGGGCGAGGGGAAGAGTGAAATTCTATGTTTTAAATCCTTTGAAGGCTTTGAAGACCAAAAGGATTGTGAGCTCCCAAACATTAATTTATTCCTCTTCTAGCAAAAGTTGTTTGGAATCACTCAGTTTATTCAGAAAATGAAACAGTTTGAAGTCACTTTGCAAGAAGCTCTAACAGGAAAGAACTTAGCAAAAACCTGAATAATTAGATTCACATGAACAAAGCTTTATCTGATAAGATATCTGATAAGCATCCAAAAAGAACAAAATAGTATTTTTAAATAGATGTCTGAACATTGCAGTGCCAACTCTTTAGAAGTAATTTATAGCTGAACATTTGCATAAAGCTGCTTTTATCAATAAAGCTTTGCTTTGGATACGTAGAGTAGATTGTATCTTGCATTATTGAGAGAGAGTTTGGGCCAAATATTTCTTACCTTGAACTCCTGAGTGTAGTAGTTCAATGGGCCAGATCTTTCTTGGTTGATAGAGTTAAACTAGGGGTGAATTTCTACAGCATGAAACTTCATAAATGAATCAGAAAGTAGGATTTGGCCTCTGTTATAAATTCATGACTTCTGGCTTAGTCAATTTTTGATGAGATCATATCATTCTGGTAACATCAATAAGTGAATTTGTCATGTTTGCTTTAAGCAAGTGTAATCTTGACTCTAACAGCAAATTTAATTAGATAACAGCCCTTTTGAAACTATAGGTCATTCATGCCCAACTGTTTTTTGATAATTTTTCTGTTCCTTTTTGTGTCGTTTAATAGTGCACCTTTATGTAGAAGATTGAACAATCTTAGTAAATAACAGCTGTTAAGGTCACAAGATACCTCTGTTATTTCATTGTTTGCTTAAGCCGTTGCAATATGAGAAATGAGACATAGCATTGTGATTTTATTCTCATTTTAAATAAAAGTACCTTAAAGAGTCAAAGTAGTATTGTCAATAGTGGTTATTGTCAGACTTGATGCTGTAAAAGGTGAGAGGTAGTTCATGTATTAAGCAGTATATAATCCTCGATTAAGAGTTAATGTAAATAACTAAAAGGGGAAATCCCTCCCCTTTGGAGTCACTGAGATTTTCAGTAAGGCTGGGGTTTCACCCCAATGTGTAGGGGCAGCTCTTAGGTTGTAATTCTGTGGTGTTTGATGCTGTCCTGAGAGGGAGCTTGAGCTCAGAAACTTGAATGTATGTTCTTGCAAGCTTTATGACTGCTAGGGCAATGTATGAAGACAAATAGCTGGCCACTTTCTATTGAACCTATATACAACTAGGATCTTAAAGTAGCAAGCCATCTAAATCTCTGTAGGGAGGTATCTGAATGAATACATTTCCCATCGTATCTGCATATGGATCATGATGGATAAAGACGGAAGCAATTCCTGAAAGGTAAGATCATTTTTCAAGATTTAGCCGGGGGACCGTATCAGAAATGGAGAGTCTTAAAAGGGCAAGTCAAGGATTTTTGATTGACAACACCTACACCCTTGTGTTCATTACATTCAGAAATTGATTTTTATCAGCAGATCGTTGATTGAAATTTCAAAACATTCTATTAATTTGGTGTGTTTTAAAAGAACTGCAGAACTTTGTTTATCTTGATAATGACGTGTAATACAGAGAGATTAGAGATTTGAAGTTATATTCTCAATTTGCTCTTGATTTACTCTTGATTTTTTTTTTTGCTAGGTGCAGATACAGTCCATTACTTTTCTGGCATGTGAAGTTTAGCCTCATAATAAGAGTATGTACTAGCTTTTCTAGCATGTTAAGTTTAGCCTCACAGTTATAGTAGGTACTACCTTAGTGATGAATCGTGCAACCAAAGTGAAAGAGAGAGCAGAGAAGAGAGGTGCCAAAGGAGATAGATCAGCTTGTAAATGGTCTTCAACTCTGGTGAAGGGTACTAAAAGGAGAGATCAGAAAGACAGGAAAGAAAAAATGTGGGAAAAATCTTACAGAAAAAAAGTGGAAAGACCTGCTTTCATTATTATGGGCCAATTGCTTCATATTAGCATTGATATTCTGAAGCTGTAGTATATATAACAATATAAGAATGTCTTTGTGTAGTAGGTATATGTAAGATACTCAAACATACTGTCATTAAAAATCATGTCATTACATTTGTGTATGTATTTTAGAGACATAGCTTAAGGCTACTTAACTATAGAAAATGGTTTCAGAAACGATGGTGGGTTTGGCAGCTGTTCAACTTGATGTCACCATTTTCTGTTTAAACAAGGTTGATAGTTCTCCTAATTGATTGTACTCTTACAGCTTTTGGTAGCATGGGCAAACTGATACAATGCTCTGAGTATTGCTCTGGCAGACGTTTTTTAGTCCTCCTTTGTAATGTCAGATCTTTGTTACCCAACATTTATAGGCCGAAATATACTGCTTGTAAATAAGCTGTATGTCTAAAACTAAACAACTTCAAGCTGGGGAAAATGTTAATATACACATTCATGCAGAAGCTGGACTATGGTCAGGGAGCACATTTTGTGTTTGTATTTTCAGATTGCCGTTCCCAGATGTGCAAAACTTTCCTTCCTCCCATAGAACAATGATGTGCACTGCAGTGCATGCTCTCTCTGCCTGTGCTGTTTCTCCCACCCCGTAAAAAGCGGTGAAGCTCTTCCGCAACAATAGCTGTAGATCAGTTCACAGAACTGGTGTATCTTCTTTTACAGTTTTTCAGTACAGGTGCCCTCTTCACAGTCAATAAGAAAACTTTCTATTAATTTCATGTATAAAGTAGTAATTTTAGTGAAGTGATTGAATTTCTCATTAAAATCTAAACTGATCAGAGCCTCTTTGCGTGATCATAGAGGAAATCATTCCCAACTTTAAAGGATAAAGTTGATCTTCAAAAGGGGCTTAGAGATGAAAAGATCACAGCAGACATTTTTCAGAGACATTAAGTGCAAAGCCTTATGACTGATTTTTTGTGTGTTTCCAGTCATGATCTTTTCTAATAAGAGCTAATACAATGTGTGCATAATGATGATTATTCTAGCATTGTCCTTATTGATCCCCACTCTTCCTTTCCCTCACACACAAGAGCTCAAGATGAAAATTTTCAAGACTGTGAGTGGACACTCACTCCAGCTTTCCCCAATTCAACATACTTAGGAGGCAGCCTCTTTGTTTTCTAACTGCTATAGATATAAAACCAGGAAGACATTGCATTCTTCCATGCCTTCTCTCTTTCTTTTCTTTCCTTTTATCTTTGGATGCTATTTTTTTTCAATTGTTTGATTATTTTCTCATTTAAAATGCAACAGAAAGAAATAACAATCCTGAAAATAACCTAACAGTTTTCCATATCTGTGCCATTTGTCTACAAATGTAGCTGTTGCAGTCTAATCATACAAGGTAAATTCATAAAGTTGTTCTTTTACTTAGTCCCACATGATTGGAAAAATAGACATTTTAGAGATGTTCCAGTCCTTTGATGTTCCATGCTCTTTCCTTTTATTCAAGCCTGACAGATCACTTTTTTCCTCATAGATATTCACTTTGATTTAAACTTTCAGTACCCCCATAAAGCCCAGCTGTGTCCATAAAAATTCACAGAGGTGGTTACACAATACCATTTTGATGCCTTTGGTTCACAAATAACTTGTTGCTGATATCTCTGATGACTAGAGGGAAATCCAAACAAGTGTTAGACCTGTCTTACAAAATTGGTTGGATCTAAATACTGTGAATGAAATAACTATATCTGGAAGGGTTACATCAGATTTTCCCACGGGTGGTAGTCCTGCTGGAATAATAATTTCTATAAGAAGTGCCAAGTTACATCACTTTACCAAACTGCTGTTAGTCTTTGTGTGCTGAAACTCAGCATAAGTTAGTTGTACCAAAATTCTTAGTCTCACCCCAATAAGGTCTAGTGCTGAGGCTCTATGAACTTCACTGTTGAGGATCAACTTTGTTTTAAAATCCTGCTGACAGAATAAAGCTCCAGGCAATCAGGACAGTGGCATTCATTGTATTTAAATTTAGGAGGAAGGTAAAGATCAGACTCAGAGGTTCCTCAGCTTTTCCACTGTGGGAGGTATGGGCACAGGAGAGGAGAAAGAATGTGATACGAGATGCTAGGTTTACCATCCCTGCAGCTGAATGGCGATGAGGGCCAAGTCCTTCTAGTTCTACTTGGCCAAAACCCCTTCCTCATTCTTCTGTGCAAAGAGTAGCAGCTTATCCCTATCATTTCTCCTGTTCTTTAAATATTATCTCTTCTCAGGCACATCCAGGGAAATCATACTGGGTGAGACTTTCGAACCTTGAAATCATTCTCAAATGCTAGCAACGGTTTTGCTAGGCCTCCTTTGAGACGTGAGTTTTCAGTGCCTTTTCCAGGATGTACGCAATTCTGTGTAGTGGCCAAAGAGCCAGGGCAGGTGCTGCCCTGCATGGGCAGAGGAGCAGGGAGCCAAGGGTGGCGGTGGGGCAGGGTCCTCACCCTCCTGGCACATCCCTATGGCACCCAGCAGGTCCAGGGATGATCAGTGGGGTCAGACACTACCCAGAGAGCTGGGCAGAGCCGTGGGGATGGGGACAGGATGAGACCAGGCCAGGACATGAGCTCACAGGGGGGGTCAGGGGGGTCTGTGGCTGGGCACAGGCACGGCTGACCCCACATCAGGCCAGTACTGAAGCCCAACACCTGAGCTCAAAAGCTGCATCTGAGCCAAGGGGGGTGTCCCAAAAAGGCTTCTTGCACAGCCCAGGCAGTTAAACCCTTGAGGGGGCAGAGGGTATTCAAGACACCTGCAGGATCATAAAAGATCCTTCATCAATTGTTAATGACAGTTAATGAATATCTAATTTTTTCCCACATTATCAAAAATCAGTTAAATCTTCAAATTTCTCTATTAATTGCTCTCACTGGCATATGTATTTTTTCTTCAATATTTGTATTTTCTTTAGCATATTGCCTGTAAACTTGTACTTAATTAACATTTTCAAGATATGGCAGCTCTTGTGGCAACTACTAAGCTAATGATTCGTAGTTTGTCTGTCACTCCTAAGATTTTTTTGCTATGGATTTTTTGGCGTTTAAGTTCTTAGTAAAGATGTGAGTGAAGAGGAAGAAAAACCTGAATCAGTCTCCCACTTCCTTTTCCTTTCCAAACCTGTTTTTTATCTTGCATTAAATCATACAGATAACTTGTCACTCGTTTCTACTTTTTTTATGTTCATTTTCCTGTACTTAACATTGACCACCCTACTAACACATGAACCAAGACCTTAAAAAGTTAGAAGTGCACTTGATATTTTACAGAGGATAAGGTATTTTAAAGACTGGATGACTATGTATAGGTGATTCTCACAGGCAGTGTCTGAAATTTATCATCTTGCTATTATCCTACTCCAACATACTTCTTTTATAATGAATGCTGAGTAGAAAGTTAATTTTTAAATTATTGTACTGGAATTATTCTAGAAAAAATTTACCTTGCCAAAAGTAACTCTGGAGTACTCTGAGAAAAAGTTGTCTGTCTTTGGGTATCCAAGCTAAATTCAATTTCATATTTAATACAACTGAATTCTTTTTTTTTTTTTTTTTTTTTCCTGCTTGTAAACATTTTGCATAACAGCTGAGGGGTTTAGAGGTGAAGCTTAGATTATTGCAAAATAAGATTTTACGAGACATTTTCTGGAGTCATTAGAATTTTTAAAAATATTTCTTAGAGGTTCAAAGGCAACATGTATTTTCTTTACTTTCTTATCTCTCAGGTGTCTCAAAGTAATACACCTTGAATTTATGTGTGCGTGCACATATATAGACACACCGAATGTATTTATACTCAAATTTTTTTCCATTTCTCTGCTTCTTCCATGTTCTCTCTTCTCTTCCCAACGTCTCTTAAATTGGAAACCAACATTCAAGTTCTCGTTGAACAAGTAAATTTGTATTTTTTTGGTACTGTGCAAGTTTTCCTGTCCTAACTTGATTACATGCAGCACGTTCCTTTTCTCCAAAAAGCTTGCATTTTAAATACATTAACTCTTATAAGACAATGCAATGATACTTTTAGTGCAAGCTATGTATATTAGCATGCCTAGACAGCAAAGGACTATTGGGGTATAAAGACTTTTCAAGCACACTTGACAAACTTTCTAAATAATGGGGTAAAGTGAAGATGCAGTTTCAAACAGATTTCAAAAACTGAGGAAGTTAACTCTCAGTTAATTTTGCTGGAATTCATTTCAGTACAGTAAGTGAATATGGATAGGGGAAGCCCTAACTAAAAGTGAAAATAGTGTGGGGTGTTTTTTTTTAAACTATGTGATAGCAAATGATATAAAAATTATACGTTTCAATCAGTTGACATCTTCCTGGTATGATTTACTTACATTTCAGCTGTCTAGTGAAAAGCTTTAACTGTGAACATTTGTTTCTTGGCTATCCTCATACAATACTACTGCAAAAAACTGATTCACAACCAGTAGTACTATTTTAAGAACAAGATCTGTAGATTCTGAATGAAATGAGGCAATTCCATTTACTTAGATTCCAGTGAGGTCTGACAGCTAAACTACACCAGCTAGTTATTAGAAAGGTAATGGAGAGAGGCGAATCAGATATATTTGTCTGAGGTTCTGGACCAGGTTTAAACTTGCTTCAGTGAGTTTTATATCTGTGTAATCTGGAATAATTTCAACATCAAAAGAATTGTCTAAATTGTCTCTGTTGTCTTTTGCTTTCTGTTTTATTTTGTTTTGTTTACTTCTGCTGCATACCATTTATCCTTTTCCTGTTTACCCTGTATTTACTGATGTCTGAACTTCTTCACTGATTTTTTTTTTTTGAGGTTGAACCTTCTTTACTGCATGTATAACACATGCATATTCCAGAAAAATGTACTTTCACGTTGTTCTCTTTAATGTGTTTTTCCCTGCCCTCTTATAACTTCAGCCTCCACTTCCCTTTTATTTCAACTGGGAACAGTCTTTACCCCAGTACTCTTGCCTTCTTCAATTTTCCTTTGTCTTCCTCATTCATGTAGGTTTTCTGAGTAAATAGGCTAGTTCATGAGATTATTCAACTTGTTTTACTCTTATTCCTCGCCAGAAGTGAACAGGAATTGAACCAAAATGAACGTGGTTTTTTTGTTTTTTTTTTTTTTTCCTTAGCTTTCTTTTTCTTGTCCTATTCTTTCTTTGAAATTCAGGCTCCATTAATCTCTTGGCGCATGATCTTCAAGCATCAGTGTTGTTCTTTACACTTCAAAGAAAGAAGAGTTGAGAGGCAACACCAGTAAATGGCTGATGTGTGTGATTTATTATGCTGGATAGTAATAATCACAACTAACTCACTTAGTTTTGTTGAGGATGGACACCAGAAAATATATTATGTGTTGTATTAAGATACATCATCATGTTTTAAAGTGATATTGATTAACCAAAACTAATTTTATCTAATTCTAATGTAACATTTTACAGTACATGTTTTCAGATATATCTGAGATCGAAAAACACAACAAAGTGTAACGAAGTTTGGGGGGTTTTTGCATCCAATATTGATTTTTAAAGTGTTACTCTGTGGTCTAATTCATGTCATTTTTTTTTATTCATGTACTTCACTTCTGTTCAGCTAAGCTTTTAGTCTTAGTCTCTCATATTTTAGGCTTAGACTCTCATATTTTAATGAAAACTAGATGGAATCCTAAGCAGCCTGTTAGTGTACAGAGGCTAAGAAATTTTTCAGTGTTTTTTAACAGGGCGGGTATGATGACTGGACCATGTAGACTAAAACTTTCTCCCTAAGATCATCACTGTGCACCTTAATATTCAGGAAATAGCTAACAATAGTGTCAGCATTAAAGTTAATATTATACAGTATCTTTCTGAAAATTGACTACATTTCCTCTATCTTAAACCTTCTCTTTCTGTGAGATATTTGTGGATAGTTGTGTCCTACAAGATACATTACAAGGAGGTTAGCATTGCAATTACAGAAGATATAATCAGGATCACAACTTAGGTTTTCAAAACGAAACTGAAATATTTATTTGTGTCATCTGCTTTATTTTGCAAATTAAGTGGTTATTTTTCTATTTGCAGATACCTACACCTCATGCATAAAGTATACCTTTATATTATTAACTTTATTTCACAATATTTGTTTTGAGTATCTGGCTGTGCGGTTGGTTTGAGTGGTTCATCCTGAATTCAGAGTTAGTTACATACACACCTGCACACTTGCATTCTAATTACATGTCAAGATAGCCAAAACAGTATTTTTCTACTTGAAAGCAGAGGTACCTTAGCTTTGGATTTTGATGTTTAATTTATTTATTCCAGTTTCGACATTAACTGCTTTTGACATTACTGCTTTATTCCCAAAGGATCCTTTAAGAAAATATATCTCCAATGATGTTTAATAATCATTAATTTACATGAAATCCAAGAATATTTTTTATTTAACAAAGTAAAGGTAGTAAAATAAGTCTGAGACTGAGCTCAGTGTCTTTGTCTTAGGTCCCAAGTGGACTTGTTATTTGTCTGGCTTTCAGAATAAGTGCTATAGAAATTCTGCTTTGTTCAAGAGTGTATAACCTGAAACTCATATTCCTCTGGGTATTTTCTTTCATTTGATGTTAACAATCCTCTCTTCATTGTATTATTGTTCATACATATTGATTGAATAGTGGCAGAGGATGTAGAGCACTCCATTGGCAGACTCTCAGAGGCAAAGAAATCATTCATTACAATTACCTCTCTTTTCAACAACTGTTTTTCTCTCCATCATAATTCTGACAAGCTGAAGACGTAGAACTAACTATGTGTAAATGAACAAATTAGATGTTTTTTTCAGGAATAAATTGTATATTTAGAGTGGTATGGTAGAGCCAAGGCACTCCTCCTTGTCTTTCTGTATTGTCCTAAAGGAACTCAGATATCTGGTAATCTTTGGTGTTTTACATTTTCTCAGTGCCAGTGAGCAGTTCAGAACAGAAAAAATAACATCAGACCATATAAAACCACTTCAACTTTTGCCTTTTTATAGCTCTAGTCAGTTTACTTCTGCATGTTTAGTTTTAATCCACAAACTTGCATTTACTTCATTTGACTTGGCATGATACCATTTGTTATTTCTTTGATTGAGAGAAGCTTTCTCTTTCTTGTCTTGTTTGTGGTAAGCATGATATAGAAACACATGCAGAAAATAAAAGTAGAATAATCTGTCTGTGGCATGAAAGATAAAGAGTACGAGGCAGGAAAAAATGAAATATGTTCAATCCAGAGAAAAACAAACTTGGTAATTAAGAGCACCGGGATCTATAGAGTCTACTGAAGACAGAACATGCATCTGTCTTAGTTTTAACAGAAAATTAAACATGCAATAAAACATTGTTTGGAATAAAATGCTTGAAATGGAGAAAGAAAATGCAAAACTAAATGTAACATGAACCAGATAACTTTCCAATTTGTTGTGAATTCTGTTGATGAGTATCTTACACCTTAAAGTTTCTTGGCCAAGTTCAACCTTTTGTTAGAAAAAAGAAATCTCCAGAGATCCATGGAAGTTATATATAAATTGAGGTTAAATTTGGTCCTCTGTTGAAGAAATTAAGTGCTGACTGTTTAGACAGCCCACCAGTATTTCACGTCAGACTGAAAATGGATGTAGCTCCAAGGGATGAAATTGCCGTAGAAACCATAGCTTAAAAGTAGATGTGATTACTCACTTATAAAAATGGTAGAGGAGCTCATTTGGCTTTTAGTTTAAGTACAAAATATGTCTCTGCACTTTACTAGGATGCTAATCGTCTCATATGTGGGGGGAGATTCAGTGGATTCAGCTCCTGAAACCACTTAGCTCTTACGTTGCATAAATCTAGAGCAATAATACAGTTCTGCAATTTATATTTCAAAAGTCACTCTTAGAATCATCCTGATACAATTACTGTAGATTAATTTCCAGTCAGGAATGGGTCATTTAAGAAATTGTTATTGGCATACGGAAGCCCCAGTCGTTGAACTCAGCTCATCTCAACTTAATGTTAGATCTAAGAGAGACAATATCTCTCACCGTTGTTTGAACTTACTGTCTTCACTGAGCTCCCTGAGCTAGCTTTACAGTTACTCTAGCCAGCTCTCTCTGGGAAAGTTAGGCAAGGTCAACCCAAAGCATAGCATAGTTTTCTTCCTACAGTTCTTTCATTAACCATAACTCAAAATGACCTCTACACTGAGGTTAAACCTGATTGTGCCAGGTTAGTGCCATTTGCAGTTTCCTTTGATTCCTGCTGGATTTGCACACAGATTTTTTGTAGTTAAAATATAACTACTCAAACTGAGTTTTGTCTAAAGCCTACAAGTAACCAATCAAAGTATTCTGAATATGTTAATTGAGTGCTAATGACCAGAAGACATTAGGCTCTCAGTTTTATACAGCTCCTAAAAATGGTAGTCCATCAGTCTTGGCTTCTAAAATTATTTTATGCAATAAAATGCTGGACAGAATGGTGCAGGAATATCTTGTACTGAATCACTCATTACCTAGATGATCTTTGGAACTTCTTTATTCTACATATAGGTCTTGTTTATCTCCAGTTAGTTTATGACACATCTCATGGAATCACGGCACAAAGTATTATTGCTGAAGCTTAGTACAATACAACATAAATCATACAAAGCTTGATGTACTCAGTGGTTGATATCAAAAGGAAACAAAACTAGTTTCAAGTATAGTTTCAATAGTTTCAAGTCACCTTTGATTGCCAGGCAATAGTAAAATAGTACAGGGGTTTTGGGGATGCTTAATGACTTTCACACGCTTATTAGCCTATCTAACTGGGGAAAGCTGTATTTTTATCAGATCTGTGCAAACAGCACTCTGTATCAGACAAGGAGACACACTGGGGAGAGCTGAATGGGAGCAGTGCAGAGTGTTTCAAGGAAGAAACATGTATGAGGTTCTGGGCTTCCTAACACACCATTTTGGTTTGTGACCTGTCTGTGCTAATAAGGCCTCTGCTTATCTGATTTGAAGTTTCGACATTTCTTGAAGAGTAGTAATACAGGTGAGAAAAATTGTTAGGGCAAATCCAGTTTGCACAAAGAACTACGCAAATCAAGAAAGTCCTCTGAAATAAAAAACTTAGTAGAAATTTTCTGCTGACTAAAATGATGGAAAAGGGCACTGAAACAATGTAGAAATACCATTTGACAAACAAAATGCATTTGTAACCGTAATTACAGAGAAGTGTATTTTATGGCTTATGACAAATGCTGGCACCTTCTAATTTCTGCTTTAACCTTTATGAAATTTTAACATAACCGAATCATTAAATGGGTAGAAATCAGTTTACCAAGCTGGTGTTGCAGCATAGTATTAAACTTACACAGTAATTGCAGTGTTTATTTTGACGCTGGTACACTGATGCCAGTTTTGTGATCTGTTTTGTTCACCCAAGATTACAAAGGAGGATTACGAAGACTAAGAAGAGTGTGAATCATTTATTAAAAAAAAAAATGTGGCCTTTCACAGTAAAAATGAATAATGAAAATGATACCATTTAATAGGAAAATCATTTATTTAGTGGAATAATTTGTTGAAAAACACTTGGAGATTGCCTTATGCCATTAAATTTTTCCAGTAATGAATAAAACACGGAGAAAGTCTATAGGACCCTTTTTGATGATTTTTTTATTGAAATCATTGTTCATTTGGGCTTTATTTTCTATCACTTTCCTGTCCCAAATCCAGATGGGTTACAACTGCTACTGCTAGAGATTGTACATTTGGATCCTAATATTTCTGAGTATTTCTTCGTGTTTGCTTCTGTATAAGTCATGTCTTTGGTTTCAGGTGCAGCTAGAGAAATCAGATGCACTATCAGAGATGCATCTGTACTTTCTTGTACGTACAGTCCTTTCCCCATTTCCATCATGCTCTCAGTGATTGCTTTCCCACTTTATTTTTATCTGTTATTTGCCATATTTCCAGACCAAATCCCCTGTTTAAATAGGACTCCTGAATCAGGTAGCAATTAAGAGGAATGGAGCAGCATCTAATAAAATATGTACTATGATGAACTTAACTTCAGTGAGTATGTTATGGAGTTAGGTTGGTCCTTAAGTCAAAACTGGAACAAATGGGAACATCTTATCAAATTCTGTGGTTCTGTAGTTTATTCTGGAGCCTGTTTTTTAAACACACAATTATAATCCTCCTCAATCTCTTCCAATTCCAGCTTTCCATATATTTTAGGGAAAAAGAAAAGGGCTGCTCTGAGGCATAATTTATTCTGCTATCATCTTTCTTCTGTGTTTTGTTTTGTTTTATTTTATTTTATTTTACTTTATTATTTTATTTAATTTCATTTTATTATTTAATTTTATTTAGAAAACAATGTATTTGGATACCAACCTAGCTTGCTTACAGAACTAAATTGCACAAACTGCAAATCCATATGTGTAAACACAGTGTGGATTTTAGCAATAAGAATCAACAGGGAGTCTCTTTGTCCTATTTGGGTGCACAAACCATGAAAGCACTGAAGTAAATCTGCAAATTCTCTTGATTTAGGAATGTCTTTTCCTTTTATACAGTGTAAAGTCAGTGTAACTTCAGCACATGAGAAACCTGCTTAGATGCATCCCTTCAATCGAGTTCTCAATGTGCAACCTGTAAAGTTTACTTCAGGTTTGCTGAGCACACAGCTTATGGGTCTTTAGTACTTCCTGCCTTATGAGAAGCAATGGAAGATGCCATGGGAAATTTAATGTCAGAAGTAGTTCATTTGTGAGCTTTCATCTGGCATGATTTTACTGGGAGGGTTGAGAAGATGTGAGAGACACACACAAACACACGCATCCATCTTATTCCTGGTTTTGGCGGTCCTGGAACACACTTGGGACAGAAATGAGTCCCAGGGCAGGGGGAGGTGAGGCAGGTCTTGCTGAGCATGGGAGACCAGCCACAAATTCTCCGTAACTGAACCCTGTGTTCAGCATCATGTAACTTGCTGGCTGTGTGAAAACCAGGACCCTCTGCTTACATTAATGGGATGGCCACTAATGATTGTGGCTGATTGATTGCTGAATAGATAACATATATAAATACATACATATTTACTCCATTTAAAGTAGAAAGAAGAATATTCTTGCTTTGTAGAACAAGTGGGTAAAGTTAGGTACTGCACCAATTCGTATTCTTGTATTATGTGAGACTTTCTTAGGCTGTAATAGGTACACAATTGTTATTGATTAATTAATTATATTAATCCTCCTTAAAAATGTCTTATTCTTGTGTAATTAATGTGTATTTCCCAGTACTTCAAAAGTCACTGGAGTGACTAGTGTCTTGGGGGGCCTTAACTTTTTTTTGGCCAAGTTAAAGGGCTTTAAAGGGATCTTACTGTTCAGAATTACTTGTTTAGTAAGCATACCTGAATACACATGGCCATGCCTGCATATAGGGGAAGAAGAGGGCTCCTTGTAAATCAGCTGATCTGAAACTGATCCATGAACTACAATCAGTGTTTATGTGAAATCATTTTGAAATATATTATCAACGTTTTAACTGGATATTGGTGGAAGGTATAGGCAAGTACTCAGCACACTTTTTAAATTTTAGATCTGATACTGTGGCTCTTAACCTAGTAAGTTTTATTTAATGAATCAGCATTTAAGAAGTAGCAAATGCTGATGGAGAAATGCCTTGAAGCTCATAAACTTAATGACATCTACCTGGCAACTAGTGCCAAAGTAAGTCTGAACACAGGAATACAAAATTACTCTTGGTTATAGGAGCAAAGTTCAAACAGAATTTCTGAAGCATTTCAGGACATGGATTGGACCAGTTTGCACTTGCATGCAGACTGACTTATTTTCTTTACATGTTCAGCAATGCTCATTATTTGCTACTTTTTTACCACCACCACCACCACCACCACCACCACCACCACCACCACCACCACCATCATCATCATCATCATCATCATCATCATTATGTTCTTTATTTAATGTATATTCAACTTCAAAATTATCCTTGTAAAGTGATAGTTCACAAAATTGTGATCTCCTGAGTGATTCTGTCCTATAAAACACTGAATGATATGAGCCAGAGAAACAGCACTACAAGGTGTACTGCCTTTATTATTTCTTTTAATGTCACCAGAGGTGTGAAAAATTCTGGTTTGGGTCACTCCTGTTGTGCATTCAATTTTTTCTTTAATGGAATTATCCTAGATATATATTTTTATGTAATTTTAGGGACAGAAGGCCTGAGTCTCTGATTTAAACCTATTCCACACGAATATCAATACAATTTAAAAAAAAAAAAATGTACCTCAGTTTAGCCTAAAGACATTTGGCATTTTGAGAATAAAGACCAAGCTATATTTCTTTGCTTTCCATTTGAGTATAGCCACTGTCTGTAAAAACTTATGTACTTCATAGCACAGGTACATTTACAGAATTATTTGAAATTTCATCTGATGAAAATGTCAAGGCAAAACTATTTACTGAGCAACACACAGGCTAATATAAGCTTTCTGTGCTGAAACCAGTTTATAAAAGACGTATCTTAATGTGAGTTTCTTAGTTTAGAAAAATAAAAATAAGAGCTGTGTTCTCACTACCACCAAATCTATCTGCAATATTTAATTTATTGATATTGTTCTAATACTTTACCTCTTAGCATTAACAAAGTTATTCCTATTTTTGAAATTATGGTTTTGGTGCTTTATTGCACTGGTCATGAGCAGAAATCTGTGCACTTAAATGGTTAGCAGTAATTCCAACTCAGTGCTACTGCATAACATGGTTAAAAGGATGTAAAATTTGTTCAGATTGGAATAGGTTTAAAAGCTGGAGACAAAGGAAAAAAAGGCAGTAAAATACACCCCTTCTCCCTCAGAGAAAAAAGCCAGAAGCTATTCATTATCATGTTCTGTAAATGTCATTTACTTCATTGATGTCAACTATTCTGCTTTGTCTTTATCTCGTTCCTGTTTACATATCAAACAGTGCTAAGTGCAAGGCAGCTTTTTCTCACTAAGCAGAATACATTGTCCTCTCATATTCACATGAGAGATTTAAAGAAATAAAAATGTTTGTTGTAATTTCTTATTCTGTGACTTTGCAAATATGGTAGAGATTAGTGGAATTTATTTTTGAAAGGTCATGTCTTGGTTTTATACACTCAATACCCTTCCTCCCAGCAGTTTTTAAAACATTTTTAAAAACATATGTAAAGCTATGAAGTCATTCTTTCTCAGTCTGGCAAAACAGTCCTTAAGTTTGATGTTTAGTTATACCTAAATTAAGTCTTGGGATTTAGCAAGTAGTCACAGGAATAGCTAAACTTTTAGAAAAATTTGGTGCATTTCAGAGAAAGACTTCACAAATATTTAATGTGAGGACAGTAAACTGACCTAGTTGCAAGAAAACTGGTTTATAAATGGTTATATTTTGTCTGGAACTAACACATATCTGAGATACTATAATTTCCACCATAGCTTAAAATGAAAAACTGATCTGATAACGTTGAATTTTCAGTGACAACCATTGTGCTTAATCAGGGTTACTACCCTGAGCTGGATTGGAAGGAGGGATGGGGACTGCAAAGGCAAAAGCCACACGCTTTTCACATGATTGTGCAGGTACATGGTTCATTGGGCAGCACTAATAAGGGGAAGGAAGGGATTTAGCTTGTTAATCCATGCTTCTTAATACAATGTCGCATTAAATGACACCCACAACATGCATATTGATTGTGTTAGAGCTGGAACCTAATTATGAAATACTGCTTCATCCTCCTGTGACGTTGACTCTCTTGAGAATTTTCTAACAACAAAACATCAATTAATAAAGATTTTGTAATAAGAAAAATCCAGTTAAAACTGGCTTTGTTTTAGACTTTATATAAAGACAGGTAGAGGCAAAAGACAAGTTATGCATGGCTCATTGTGGAGTGTAGCAGAGACACCTCAGATGATGCCGTGCAAAAAGTACCATAGCTGTGTTGAGGCAGTGGTCAGTTTGAGGTAGTTAACCCCACTTATTGTGCTTTCTGTACTACACCTAGGTCATATAGATATAGTTCAAGAATCTTTGTGTAATACTGCATTGCATTGTGTAGAAGTAAATGTATGATAAGGTGATATGCCTAGAAATTATGTAAGCAATGCTTAGGGCAGCTTGAAGTCTAGGTCTCCAGTACTACTTATCTCCTGCTGTCTCACTTAAACATCTCGTCTGCCTTTCTTAGTGAATCAAAGCTCAACATAGGGTGTCAACCTGTAACTTCCAGTTGTGCTTCATACTAGCACTTATTACAATACTAAGATTCAACTGAAATCAGTGGGATGGAGCACGGGTTTGAAGTCAGTCACACATAAATGTTTTTCTGAATTGGGACAATATACAGTGGTAGAATAAATCATTATTCTATTTCACAGTACATGTAAACCTGGCAAGAAAAAAAAAAAAAAATCTGTACTTCTTTCTTGTTGTTCCAGTGGCCTGAAAGGACTAAATATGTCATGACGTGCATGGTCTCTGTTTTTAGAACAATCGATGCATCATTTTATAGAAGCTAGCACTGAGAGGATGCTTGTATGCATTTTTTAATGACACATTTTAATTAAGGTCAAGCTGTAATAAAAGCCTTTACAACACCAGAAGTGTGTGAATGCTTCCGACAGGCATATCTGAATCCATTCAGTCTAAGCGACGTGCTCTCCTCTAGGAAATAAACACAGTATTTCCTACCAGTTGCCTATAAAACTGACTCGTCAACCAGCACATGCAAAGCAAGTGACAAGTCAGTTCTATTTCCTGACTCTCACCACAATTAATTACAAAAATTTGGATACCTCTGTGTGAGGGGAGAGATATGCAGAAAACTGTATCTAGGATGAAGATGATGTTTTGAAACAGCCTGATTTCATTTCTCTGTTCTGAATTTCTTTAACTGGACAGCACATAATCGTTTTGGAGAACTACTGCATGAGATGTTTCCACATGATTACAGCATGATATTAAAAAAAGAAGTGTGGATTTTTTGTTCTTTAAGTGAGAACAAAAAGTTCTGGCTTGTGTAAATAAATATCAAGTATTAGGATCCCAGTTTTAATAGCTATTTTGAATTAGTGAATTAATATTAAGTTTTATTTGTACATCACTTTTATAAAAGAAATAAGGGATTTATAGACAAAATCCAAAATTTCTGATTCATAACATGATCTGCAGTGGCTTGATTTGCATGATTAAGTATTGATACAGAGTCCTGTATTTAGTTATTTGTTTATGTTAAATATTTATTCTTTGCTGCTTCCATTTGAATTCTTTGCCCACTAATCTTGAACTCCTTTTAGCAAAATAAATGTACTAGACAGCATGGTCAATTGTGCTAGAATAGGAGTTGATACTATTCTGTTTCTCTTGGAGTTAGCTAAGAGAATTCTTACTAGTAGCAGAGAAATGACACGTGGGCAAGTCGATCAGAAGAAGAAAGCACACCATAAAAGTTGTAATTCCTCACAGGAACCAGTTACCCTGGTATCTCAGAAAAGAAGAGCTTATGACATTCAGATCTTCTCATACGTTTTTTTTTCCTTTCACCAGCTAAAGGAATACAAACAGAGAGAAATAATATTTTCCTTTGCCCTTGGTTTGAAAGGGGCCTCCAGAGATCTGGTCTAGCTCTTCGTATCAAGACAGGATCTACTGTGCAAACAGACAGGTTCTTTGAAAATCTACTGCAACAGCTACACAAAAGAAAGAGAAAAGTTAACTGATTCGTAAGCTAATGCCAGGACTGTTTTAGCTGCATTTGCATTCATGTTCCCAGTTGTTACCAGCAAGATGATTCTATCATTTCTGAATCTTTAAACTTGTGATTTTCTGCCTCAGGATGATATTTAGAATAAGCAAAGTTTCTGTAGTGACTTTCAGATTTATCTTTTTCCCCACTTCATACAACATAAGAACTAAGATCTAAGTAAAGTAAGATTGAACTCTTTTAGTGTATGCCTTTACCTGGAAGCCCAGTAGAGTAAAAATCTTATCCTCCCTGAGTGTTTTTGTGCAAGAAAGGATTATTTTTCAGTCATCCTCCTAGACTTATGAATGAATAATTTCATGCGGAAGATACAAACCATTTATTGTCTATATACAAAATTAAGCTAAGTTGACTTAACTTGGAGATGGTGGTGGTGGTCACAGCACATATCCTGGCAATTATTTTGATACAGTTCGCATGGGATATCTTCCTAAATTTCAGGGGTTTGGCCCTGTGCCCCAGCTCTTTCTAAAACAACTGATGGAAATCTTCTGACTTACCAATGATACTATTTCTCCAGATATTTTGAATATACAAAAAAAAAATCCTAAAAGACATTTTCTTTGGTTTCTAGTTCATAGAAGGTGATCAAAGTGTCTGGAAATTTCCCCATGGTAAATTGTTCATATCAGTTTTTCTTAAAATTAAAGTCTTCTAAAATTTTAGAAATGAAAGACTGTTTAGAAGTTGGTGTCCAAATATTTATTTCCAAGGTGAGAAGACATTTTCCTCCTCGTAAAATAATAATGCTGTGCTACTTTAACTACTAGATAACCTAGTGAAAAGGGTTGCTGACCTAAGCAGAGGAGTTGCAGTGCACAAATAATCTCTTTCTCTTTTGACTCATCCTTGGTAGAGCTCTGATGTTTAAGATTGTTCTGATTTTAGAACACTGTCATCCCTTCAGATTTTAAACAATGTAGATTTCTAAGTAAAACTTATTTGTCCTCAGATATTTAATGGCTCTAAGAGCCGTGTTCAATTTTTGTGTTTTAGGGTCTGTTCAAAGGTCAAGGTAATGTTCCCAACAATTCAAGACCCACCTTTTCTTGTTCTCCTGCTCTTCTGGGTCCAAAATTACTGTTTGCATATGAGGTTCAAAAAACCCCCAACATATCTGAGAAATAAGTTGAATGTGCTTCATAGGATCATAGGATAATTAATTTTGGCAGGGACTCCAGGAGGTCCCTAGTGCACTGCCTGCTCCAAGCAGGGCCAGCTGTGAGATCAGATCAGGTTGTTCAGAGCTTTGTCCGGTCAAGTCTTGAAAAACTCTAAGGATGTTTGTCTCTCTGGAGCCTTCCCTTCCCTGGGCTGAACAAGCCTTGCTCACTCAGCAAGCCTCCCACATCATGTCTCCAGCCTCGACCTTTGAGGTGACCTTCCATTGATCTCATCCCACTTTAGCAATGTCTTCTGTGTATTGTGTGTGTGCATGTGCAAAGTTGGCTGCAATATGTAGATGTGGTCTGGTAGTGAGTGCTGGGCAGGGGGAAACAACCCCCAGTCTCCTGGCAATGCTCCTGATGATGCAGCCCTGGGTGCTGCTGGCCATTTCTGCTGTCCAGGCTCATTGCTGGCTCCCACCAAGCTCGCTGTCCTCGGGGTCCCCAGGGACCTTTTCCCCAGAGCTGCTCCCCAGCTCACTACCTGTATCAATGCAAGGGTTTATTCTTTTCCAACTGCAGGACTTTGGATTTGTCTTTGCTGAATTTCGTGAAGTTCTTGTTGGACCATTTCCTCAGCCTGTAAAGGGCAGCCCTACCCTCCAGCATATTGGCTGTTCCCCCCAGTTTGATGTCCTCTGCAGACTTGATAGGAATGCAGTATCAAAATCCAGAAGTGAGTGTTGGAAATAATCTTCATATCTTAGTTCTAGTATGGTACCTTCACATTTTGCATCTCTCTGAAATTGGCTCATTTCTCTAAGATCTGTTTCATGCTCTGTTCTTCTGTATCCCTCAGGTCAGGTGTGTAAAGTAGTGGTATTTGCATGTCCATGGTTTTGGGCCCGAAGGACTGTAGGACTGTAGGACTTTTCCTCTTTGCAATATCTTTCTCAGCCTTCTGTATGCTGTGTTTAATGAACTCTTTTGCTCTAAGTCATTTCTGAGACATTTTTCTGTTGCTTTCCTCTGGATTTTCTCTAACTGATCCTGATTTCCCTGAAATGGGATGCCCAAAATCACACAGAATACTCCAGTTGAAGCTTTACTATGCTAAGTATTTCATGCCTCTTACATTGGCATATGTAAATAAGGGTGTTACATATGGTGATTAATTTTTTGTGATCTCAAGGCATACTTGACTCTCATTTAGTTTATGATAAATGCTTTTCTGATGATCCACTGCCTAATCAGCTTCACCTGTCCTGAATCTGTACATTCAGTTATCCCTTTGTCTTATTTTATAGTTCTTAGTTAAATTGTATCTTTATAGTACTCATTCGTATTTGGCTTAGTTCATTGACAAAATGTGCTTTCATCTGGTCTCTGACACTTTCTCTCACCAATAAACTAGCATAGATAACCTTATTCAGCCCCTTCCTTCTGTGTTTTTCTTTTTGTATTAAAATGATGTCCTCTGTTTCTCATCTGAGCACAGCCCAGAAACTTTAGAATACTCTGAGACCTCAAATGGGTAAATTGTTCTGAGTATAAGCAATTAGAAAATGAAGGTTTTTGCCTGTAACCAGAGGTTTTTTACTGAAGAGGTTAACTGTGATTGGTGAAATCCTTACTACCACAAGCAACATTTATTGCACTGAGTTATCAGCTATAATAAAGTTCAAGACTAACAACTAGTTTTGTATTGTTTCCCTTATATCAAGCCTGCTATAGCCCAGAAAGTTTTACAACAATATGCAGATGTGTCAGGACTCATCCTCTTTCAGGAAAGGAGTCAAGTAGCAAGCAGCTAGATGCTAACTTAAAATAAAAAAAAAAAAAAAAAAAATCCCTTTTCTTTCATCATAGGGCTTTATCCTAAATTTTTATAGTGACTTACAAGCACTTAATGATATAATCCCATGAAGAATTCTCTTAATTATTCATGACAGAATGTATTTACTTCAGGAAAGCCTTCTGAAAAGAAGGGTCCATCTGGCAAAACCATGCTTCCTTGTCTCCTCTAATTGGAACCCAACTTTAACTGTCCTGACAAAAGGGAATTTCTGATGAAGTGGACGCAACCTACTAATCTCTTTCAGACAGCTTCACTGTCAGATATGAGTTGAACCACTGTAATGAACAGATATTTCTGTATGATAAACAGCAATGATGTATATAGGTATATGGCATAAAGTGGCTGTAAGAACAGTATAGAATACGTGAACATTTCAAGTGTCAGATTTCACAAATGCAAAGTAGTTAGGTGTTGGGACAGTGTTTTGGTAATGCCTTATTTACTCTGTTAGTGAAATATCAAAGTTTACAACAGTCCTTAGGGAGGCTTGCTACTACAGGGTCCCTGTGACAAGCCGTGGGATCTCTGTGGTCAGTGTTGTGTACCAAGGTCTTCTTTTCGCACTTAACAACTACAAACAATACAGCTTGAAGTCCTTTATGATTGTAGTTATCTAAAGAGTTGACTAGTGTAAAATATCATTTATTTGCCAACCTTTATTTGCTAGAGATCTGGAAAGTTCCCTATATGACATACATCAGCAGTTCAGATCTCCCTGAAATGCTGATAACTACAGTCTGTAGACTTTGATGACTGTAGCCGGGAAGTTTATAGATACATTGAATTCTGAACAAAGTGTGAGCCAGATTTCAAGACTGGGGAGTAAATCCATAGCCAAAAGGTGATTGTTTTCTGGCTTTGCTTTGACTATGCTTCAAAATATCAAGAAAAACTTATTTTTGAAAGCCTGCGGTGTTCTTGAGCTTCCCACCGAAAGAAGGCAAAACTTCCTGAGTGGACTGTGCTAGGCTTTTATGCCTCTGCATGAGCTAACTGGGAAGTTGCACCACTTACCTCAGACGTGAAACACGAAGGTTCAACATCTCCTCATGCTCTAGATGCTTTGAACTCACTTTGAAATGGACTGCCTAACACACTGAGTGGGAAAGCTCCAGATCTTTTCTGTGGGTCATGCTGACTATGAGACAGTAACCAGAAAAGGGGTGCCCTCTTCCCAAATAAATCCTCTAATTATCAAATTTGGAACTTTTTTATTTTTATCTCTTCACAGATTTTATAAAAATGTAACAGTTCTAATAGGAAAGACAGAATAAAAACACACTTTCGTCTTCTGTAATAATTTTGTGAGTCCTACTTTTTATTTCCTTTGCTTTTCTTGTAAGGAAATGAAAGGACATGTTTTGTTTATGTTGAATAAGACAGATTGCTTCATTTGATACTAAATGTTATTGGGTTGCTGTTCAAAAGAAAATAAATGAATTTAAATTCAATCCAAATCAACTATTGCTTTGCTGAGTTTTTGGCAGAGCAGCAAACAGATAGTTAAAACTTTTTAGTCTCAGCTCCTTGTTATTTGCTCAGTCATCTAAGCAGACAATATTACTTTAAAGAAAGTTTTTAACCAGTCAGGTTATGTAAGTAATTTTGAAATATGTATATGCCTCAAAAACTCAGTATTAGTAAGCTGACGTTTGTTCCTATGTATTTCTCCTTCATATTTGAGATGTATGTATGAAATTATGAACTTTACTGCAGGTATAGGTTGAATAATACAAATTATGATTATATGTAACAATTATAACAAAAATGGTAAGGTAAACAGGTAAGGTAATTGTTGACTTACATGACATAAAGAATTAATGTCATAGTAAGTATTTTTTTATATTCTTGGACACACCAGTCACAACCATACCTGAAAATTTGACCTATGATGTCATTCAAATGATGGTTGAAAAATTATATGCTATGATAAGCAATATACTGAAAAATAGCCACCATTGATTTTTTTCTTCTAAATAGTCATTTTTTTCCCTTGGAGAGACTAAAATAAATGAGAATGCTACAATGCTGCAAATTAGAACTGTTAGAAGAAAAAACAGGGAGAAAAAGCTATGTAGATAGTCTTACATTTCTCAAGAAATTGTGTGTCTAATGCAGCATTGTGTTTTACTCAAAGTGACTATACTCTACTACAATTATTGATTAATTTATCTTCTTAAAAGAACCCCATTTTGTGGATCAGTAAATTTCTTCTTTTTTGAAATAAACAGTCACTGATCACATGTCCTTAGAACTTTTTTGTATGCTGATAAGCTCTCCGTCAAGAGTACTAGTCCAATGCAAATGTCAACATGGTAGCATTTAAACAAATGGTTAGACAGAAAGGAGTTAATTATTAGAACTGCATACACGGTTTGGTTTGTCACTTTTACTGGAGATATAAATATCATTGTCTGAGCAGCTACCTTCAACTAAAAGGCTCAACTTCAGCCAAAGTCTGAGAATCTTTTTGTAAAGCTACAGTAAGCTAATGTGAATGTGCATGTGCAGAATGAATTTGCATGCAGAGATATGCAAGTAAGGCTAATAAAACTCTGATAAGTAAGTCTGCAATTGATGTGCAGCCTGCATGCATTGGATATTATGGAACATGACCTCTGACTTGTATAGCAGTAGTACCTCTTTAACTAAAATTTTCAGCAACAAAGGATTCAGGAGTCACTAGGTCTCGTTTGCATTTGAACACAGACTACCTTGCTGGAAACTTATAGGAACATTACACACACTCTAGTAACAGCATAGGTTTTCATAAATATGATGGCTATAACACTATAGTTTGCAATAACGAAAATCTGAGTAAAAATAGTAACTAAAAAATTTTAAGCAGTTTAATCCTTCTTCATCACTAGCAATGTGATTCTATCCAGGCCACTTGAATGTCAAAAGACAAAAATGCACTATAAATATGAGGAAAGCTATACGTATTGAAAAAAACTTTTACATTTTATGGAATAATGATGTATCTGCAATAAAAGACTGTTTCATTATTATTAGGACTTTTGCGCTGTGACACATCCCTTTCCCCTTTCCTTATTTTTGTAGGAGAGGCGACAGTTTAAGATTGGTTCTGGACTCTGGTTCTTAAGCATAAATAGTTGATAGTAGTAATATTAATACAAAAGGTGTCTCGAGCCCTTTTCATCCTCAGGGCCTTTAAGATGGAAAGAAGGAGATTCCAGGGAAATGTTTTACAAGCAAAAAAAATTGTTCATATTTCTATCTAAATGTCACTATGTTTCTGAGGTAGAATGAACTTAACAATAATTAGAAAAATGCAATTCCTTGTACAGCTAGTATATATTATACCCCTACTCTGTTACACTGTATAGTTTCTGCATTATGGAGAAGTCGTATGGTATCCATCAACAGTTCCAAGTAGTCTATACAATTAATCCATCCTTAATATGCATATACTTTATATTATAAACACATAACTGTTGAATGTGCATATCTTCAAAGCAGTTTTCGTATTTCATTAGTCCTTAAATAGTTTGGAAAATGAGTGGGCCTCGTGACATGTTATAAAACAATTTAATTGCTTTTAGACTGGGGAAACTGATTCTAAATTCAAGCGCACCTTAGAAAATGTCCAACTGCAGCCTTTTCCAAGGGCACCAACACATCTGCTGATTAAATCTTCAGGAGATTTATACTGGGAAAAGTCAGATTCTTTTCCAACAGGCATGTGCCGGCAGATGCTGCACTTTATGGATGGGTTGCTGGAGCCACAGGCATCTGGTTTGGCGGATACCCAGTTTGCCCCCTGCTGTATCAGCAAGAAGTGCTTGCGCTGAAGGCAAGAACCGCCGCGTGTTGGTTCGTATCACAGCTCAGCTCTTTCCTCCAAGGGAATGAGTGTTCTGGGTAACTTTGCTATGCCGCTACCTGTGTTGGTAGCGTTCACCCACCTTTTTACTATGACGATACCCACTAGCACCATAACTATGCTAAAAAGAGCTAATTAAATGGGGTTGCTTAAATAAGAGAAGTATACAATATTCTCTTCATAGGACAGGAAAGAGTATTCCCTGCTCAGTACACAGAGAGGGAGACAAAGAGTTCTTCAGGGAGAACACCAGCGAGGAGGCTTTTTTGCAGAAATGGCCTTAAGCTTCCAACTCCTCCGGCCATTCAACAATAGGATATTTTGACAGCAGAGTAGATGCTGCTGTAAATCTCCTAATTATGGATCAAAAATGCCACCAACACATGATGCACAACACTGAACTGGTATAAGCTCATGCAGCGGTTCGGAACAGTGGAAAATTTTCTCCTGGATTAACCTTTATACCCGTAGGTTCCATGCCAGATTCAGTATCAGAAGTATTCTAGCCTTCTTTTGAAACATACAGGCAATGTAAAAACTCCCAGAAAAAAAAAAAAACAAACCTGGCATATACTTTGTATCATCTGCTCTAGCTAATTTGACAGCTGTGCTATCATTTGTATCTACCTGATTTGGACAAAATTAATGTTTTTGGTAACCTCAAGGAAATGTGCAGAGCTCTGGCAGTGATGCTCACAGACCCACGTTCTCAAAGGCTGTGTTAATTCACCAGCTTTAGCCACTGTGATTTGAGGCTTGTTTGTACTTGAGATCATCTGCTGAGTGAGTTCTCCTGTGCACACAAAAAGTGCTTATGCACCCAGGCACACCTTTTTTTTCCCATCGTTCTTCCTCTGCCCACTTGCTGGGGTAACTTACACCATTATCACTTCAAAGGAAATTCACACTGGTAAATCTGGTATCAATCCACTAAAAATGTGCTCTGCATTTCATCCCATATACCTCATAAACCTCATTATCAGTTAGAAAAGTGAGAATACTAAATCATTCTTCCACGTATTTCAAAAAGCTAAACACATTCAAATAAAAGGCCACCTTTACAAGAGCTATCACGCTTACTAGACCATTGCCAGACTTTTTGTGGTAATAGTTTTATTTTGAAACCGTGTCTCCTCTATAGTGCAATTAGAATAGGATTGTGAACAAGAATCGTTAGAAATTAAACCAGTATTGTTTCCTATCTTTATGTGACAGATCATGGACCGAACATTATTAGAGAGCAGAATAGTTGTGCGGAACTTTTGTTGTAATTGTTGTGAAGGGATGAGGGGTGAAGTGTGTGTAAATTGTCCACCTTTGTTGGTGTTGTGATGATGTTATTTTGATTTAGGTGTGGGGAGTTCTTTTGTTGATGGAAGTGACGTTTGTGAAGATTGTAGATTGTGTGATGAATGTGTATTTTAGTGGTAATGATAATTTAATGGTAATAATAAAAGAAAACAACTTTTTACATTCTTAGCACGATGTAATTAAAAATCAGATCCCATAAGATATTCAGACACCTCATTCTCAGTGATTTCAGCTGTATGAAGTTACCCGAATACTTTAAAAAATCTGACCCATAGACATATATAAAGAGAGTCAAAATACATTGTTGTAGAGGTTAGGTTGCTGTTCTTTTCAATAGCCTGTTGTACTATAGTTTCTGATTATTCTGGTTTGTGTTAGTACTCTTTATGTTGGTCTGTTTTTTCTTTCCTGAATTAGCTGCTGCACTAGGTGTCTCTCTCTTCTAATCATTATTTTTGGGAAGGTTTGTAAAATTTCCTTTTGCTTCACAATGTGCAAAGCAGTACAGCTTAAGGGCTGTACACTTACTACTCTATGTACTTAGTTACTACTTTGTTCTAAGAGATGCTGAGTATACCTGTCACCCATTCAGCTGTTAAGGGAGCGAATGATCATCATGGGATCAGGCAGATAAGAGCTGATCTATTCTCTAGCCAGCAGGAGGGGAATTTAAAGCAGTCAGAGTTATCAGAGGACCTTCTCACATCTTCCTTGTGAAGGGGAATCTCTGGTAGTGCAAGAACGGCAAAACTCTCAGCGGTATAAATTAAATCTGAAGTTTTAGCTTACGTGTATGGCTAAAGTTGGAAGGGAGGAGCCTTAAGCAAAAGTTTAAGGAAAGAAATACAGAGCATTCTGTCACTGGTACTATTCCCTCCAAAGGCTGAGAAAAATCTGTAATAAACCTCTGGTTAGAAGGGTGAAGCTGGCTTTTAACCTCAAAAGTTTGATTGTGCACCAGCCTTGTAAATACTATATATGCTGTTTTCCTTCTGTGCAGGTATCTAAGCCAGACTGTACTGGAAGAGACGATGGTAACAGCCAACCCTCAGAACAGGGAGAAATTAGCCCTACTAAAACAAGCTCTAGGTGCTATGGGATTCAATAGCCTGGTAAGTTAAACAAGCTTATGTTATTTGTGGCTAAAATAACTATATTACTTAGTTAAAAGTAGGCCATAAGGAACTCTTACTGATAACCTTTTGTGGGGAAAAGAAGTGCCTTGCTGTCTTTCTTTTTTTCTCTTGGTTAAGACCTTGAAACAGTATACAGTACTAGTTCACTCCAGGGAAATTACTGTAATCACTTTTAATTAGACACAGCACCAACAATGTAAATCTTTTTCATTCTTAAAGATTCACCAAACAGCTTCAAGATATAATACTCTGAACAATTAAATTACATAGATAAAAAGAAACAATCAAATCCCATATGACAGAAACCTCATAAAACCCGCAGGAATTTTTTCCTCTTCCTGATTATCTCCCTGTCCCTTTTAATTTTGTGAAACACACATTCTAAATGCCTTTGCTAGCAGCACCTGAAAAAACGTAAATACATATTTAGTCAAACAAAATTAGAGCTGGGTAACTTGAAAGAGCTGACTTAACCCCAAAAAAGCAACAAGAAGATAGGTCTGGTATTTGTCTTTAATCCTACAAAGCTAATGAAGAAGATAATTTGGAAAATTAATCAAGAAGAGGTTCTGGAGGACAGAGGTTTGAGGGGAATAGCGAGAAATGGAGGGCTGAGTATAAGAACTCATGTAAACTGTGTAATTCCCTTCAGGATACCAGAATATTTAACAAACTCCATATTTCTTACATATGTATATGCTACCTAGCACACTGTAGCTGGGACACTTCTGCTAAACAAATGCATAAGCATGAAGGTAAAAACTCCTTTACCCCTACATGATATTTAGCAAGAAAAAAGCAGAGGAAAAGTTAATGTGACAGTATGCTAGATTATCATAAGAAACGACAGATGGGCAACAGTTGTAATAAAAAGGGATCAAGGGCTATCAGCAAAAAAAATTGTGAGTCCGCTGAAGCTGTTATTTAGGTGTGAGGTAGACTTCTGTGGTGATGGTACATCATGTAGTTGTTTGGCATTCCCTAGTTAAGGTAGTAACAAATGTTCTTTGGTAACCTATGCCACCTTTTAATATAAAGAGTTCGTTTTTTTCATGAATATTCATGTGGCCATGTACAAAATAGAACACATATGGCTATATTTGACAAAGTTATTCCTTACTCTTAATGACTCAAGCTCTGCACCTGTAGACCTCAGTAGCAAAAGTGCCAGGCAGTTCTGCATTTAGCCCAGTGTTCAAGGATTGGTGGATGTCTCTACTCTATTAACCTTTTTGTTCTGTTGAGGAAGGGGTTCAGCCCACAAATAAATAGTTGAATGCATAATGAATCACGTTTTAGAAGCCTGCAGAAACTCTCTGAGAACACTTTGCATAGAAAAATACAGGATTCTTTCGGATCCAGCATTTCCACTTCACTTTTCTCAAAGTTCTTGAAAGGAAGTAAGTTGCCTCTCAGAAAAGCGTAAACCGTCTTCAAGGCTCCTCTATATCCAGGCAGCCTTAGAATAATCATTTAGGAGGCTAGAAATCTGTGGAGCTCCAGGGTACTGCAGACTGACCCATGCTGGAGGTTAAAGGGGAATATGTAGATAAAACACGTCTCCTGAAATTTCTGCCCATTACTTCTGAAGCACATGGAAAGGTCTGTATGTATTATTCCTTGACCATCTAGCCACATTTAATGATAAAATAGATTATCTTTTTGAAGAACTACATAAACATTCCTTAGCAGTCTTTAATGGTATCTTGCAAAGTATGTTAATCTTTATTAAAAAATTGTTTTTAAGTTGAGGGGACATGCATCTTATAGCACAATGAGAAAGTGTTTGAGAATCTGGAATGTGAACTAAACCCGAGACCCTATCAAAATCACCAGAATAAACAGCTATCCCAGCCTGCCGTGATTCAGCGCTGTACAGTCACCCCCAAACCAGTTCTGAGCAAGCTAACAAGCAAGCGAGAAGTATGCTGTACCAGAGTGCCATTCCATCTTGCCTAAGAGGCATTCCCAAGAAGCAGGGTATAGCACCCTAGCTTGAATGCCATATTAGCCTGACAGTTCTTCTACTGTAAGAGCTATCTTATTCAGACTTCACCTGTATATATTGCTTTTTTTAATCTTCAGCTTTGGTACTGTGTAATAGAAAAATATACTGTTGCCCTATTTACATCTATCTCATACAGTAAGAGACTGAAGTTCTTGTCTTAAAATGTAGTTTAGAGAATCAAACTTGCTTAAACAGCACTGGAGGTACTGTAGTCTGTATCCCAGAAAGACTGTAAGCTTTTATTAATGTCCCCTGATGACAGGCGTATTTATTAGAGAAAGGAACAAGAAGAAGAAAAGCTTTTTATGACTTGTTGCTTTGAAAACTGATGAAAAGTCATCCAAGCTTGGTTTCAGTGTGTTCTGAATTCATTGCAGTCACCAGAGAATAAAGGGGACGTATTGACTGTTATTTGTAGTGTATTTTTTTAATCTTATTCTGCAAATTCCAGTAAGTGAGACTTCTCACTGTCACTTCTAGTGTTTCAGTAGAATCAGGTTCCAAATATTATTTTTCAAAAATATTTCAAGAATTATCCATTAAGTTTGCTGTGCATAATGCCATGTAATGCTATAGTGGATATCAGGTTTCCTGTTTTGTAATTTTAAAGGAGCACTTTTGTTATATAACTGACCTTAAAAAAACATCCAAAACCACACAATGTTTTCCATGTCTTAGCATTTTTGGTTCATATTTCATGGACCACTTTTTTGCTTGAATTTAAAAACATTAAAAAAAAACAAAAAAAAAACAAAACAAGAAAATTAGTTCTCTTCTTGCTGTGGTAAAAATGAGGCCAAGAAAAATCTAGCCCTAAAGATAACTGCTTCACAGCCTTAGAGGCATCAGAACATTAGCATGCAATCATGGTGGGTAAGGCAGGTTGCTTTTGTTTCTTTTAGACCTTAACTACAGCTTTTACTACCAGGAACCTGTTATAATTTAGAGCTAGACACTTTGTTTGTGAATGCAGTTGGCTGAGGAAAAAACAAACCTTGCTATTCCCAGATACAGCATTTGTCTTGATGGAAATTCTCTATGCAGAAGATATGTTTATATCTTGCAGAAATAATGCATCCATTAAAGATATTTCAGTATTTTTAATCACATACTACAAACTTTCTCAACTCAGTAGTTAATGTGATTTACATTAAAACAAAATGAAAAAAGGTAATCTTGCTGTTTTATGTCCTAGATATGTTCCAATTTGATTTCTAAATCCAAATTTCCTGTTAGCGGTTCACACATGAGTACTTTTTAACTTAGGAAATGCCAATGATACAAACTAATAGAATTTGTATTTTTATAAAGCATTGCCTTTCACTGGTGTGCCCAACAGATCTCTTCTTTATCTTTAATTCTGCATAAAATATGTGCAGGAGGTGGAGAACCTGTTTGTAATTCTCTCAGCAATTCTGCATCTTGGAGACATTCGCTTTACGGCTTTGACAGACGCTGAGACAGCATTCGTGTCAGACCTGCAGCTACTGGAACAAGGTCAGTAGGACATGACCTTGGAGCGTCGCAATCAGGGCACTTGCACTGATCCACCGACAGATGGAAACACAGTTCCAGGGAGACAAAAAAAATTACTTCTGAAAATCCATGTTACTGTGAGAAGACAGTATCCAATTGACCTGGATGTTTTCTAAACTACAGATTTTTATGGGACAAAATAAAATACTAATATTGCAAATTATCTAATTCAATGTTATATTTAATGCTACCATTTGCCAAAAGAAATTGTACAGTGCACTTTGGGCAGTCTTCTTTTAAAATGCTATTGTGCTGCTTGTCAACAGCTGAACAGTTTGCATTGAATTGAATTCCTTACATTCAAAATCTATGTCTTAAAAGGGTCTCTTGTTTTTGTGCTTTGAAGTTTGCCCTCTTGGTCACTAACAAATCTCCTCAAAGTGGCTTATGGATAGAGAATGTCAATAAGAAGCATACCTTAACTCTAATACGAGAGAAAGTCTGTCAAGCCCTGGGGAAAGCCCTGAGTAATCTTTAAAGAGGAAAGAAAGCTGTAATGTAATATACAGATGTGTTCAAACTTCACAAAGTGCTGATTATAGTAATCCAATTTTGTATGGTCATTAATTTTGATTACTCCTGTGACAGTACTCTTTTCTTTAATTGGTGGGTTCTTTCACTATTAAAAAATAGCATCTACATAAGAAAATCTGTTATAAAAAATAAAATATGCAGTAGATCACAAATCAGGCTTTCTTTAAATTCTCTTTTCATTTCAGTGGCAGGGATGCTGCAGGTTTCACCAGATGAGCTTGCTTCAGCCTTAACAACTGACGTTCAGTACTTTAAAGGTAATCTTTTCCAAGCTTACATTCTCATAGATCAGACCTGGTGGCATTTTGATCCTTCTGATTTGAGAATTTTAAAAGCAGATAATTTTTGTTTCTAATTTCTTGTATGGTCTTGTAAATTTTCTCTCTGAGGAATGTGTCAGATTATCTGCCATGCAATAAGTCAGACTGGGCCACTGAATTAGAAATGTTTGCAATATGGAGCAAAGCAATTCCGCAGTCTGACGCTGATGGACTCCTAATTTGATTAATCTTACAAAAGTGTGTCAAGATAACAGATTAGATATTAATACTAAGAATTAAAGTCAACAGGAGTGTCCTGAAAAAAAAAAAAAAAGTTTTGGGAAAGTTCTTTTCAGTAGAATGCTAGTTCTGTGTGGTACACATACCCTTTTCTACTGAAAAAAGTACAAAGGTACATGTTTCCAAACTGAAGATCTTGCGAGTGTTGGCAGTCCTCATCTTTCACTGAAGGCTTCAGAAAAAAAGCTAGCACCATGTATATGTTTGACAAAGGAGAAGTAAAAAGGGTGGAAGGACTTACTGTAACTAAAAGTACTTAAAGCGAGCTTTACAGCATGCTTTCATCTACATTTTCTGCTTTCTCTCTTAGGAGACATGATTGTACGGAGGCACACTATAGAGATTGCAGAATTTTACCGGGATCTCTTGGCAAAATCTCTATATGGTCGTTTATTTAGCTTTTTAGTCAACTCAATCAACTGCTACCTTCAAAATCAAGATGAGACTGGCAGGTAGGAGTGCCATTACAAACTATTAGGTGTGCCATTATCTGTTCAAATCCAGATCCATAAAAGAAACATAATTCCACCATTTAAAGCATTTTATGATAACATGACAATGATGCTTGGATCTTTAAATCACTGGCCATTCCTCCAAATTGTTTCCTCGGTAACATATTTGTTTATTTATTTGCTTGGGTAGGGGGACATGGTACTTTATGCAGTAATCTAGATCAGTGGTTAGAATTAGTAACCTTGTCAGAGTTGACAGTACAGAATGAGCTAAGTCTTTCAACAAACAAAAAGCTGCTTGGTGGTTTTTTTAGTGCAGAATATTCTTGTTGTTTGTCCCCGAAAATATGACCTTAGCACAGAGTATTAAAAAAAGAATTTTGTTCACAGGCCTTCAAATGAATGTTTAAACTTCACTGAATTAAATGTTCTAAGAATGTTCTGGATATCTCAAGGTTATCATCTGCTAAATTCAATGGTGTTGCTATCCAGTGTGACTTCTTAGAAAAAATGAATGCTAATTAACGTGTGTCAGTGGAGCAGTCAAGAAACATACCTCCCCCCCCAAAACAAAAGAAGTCTCCGTAGAATCAAAGTAGCAAACTAAGACAGTAGACCTAATTACATGATCATAGGCATGTGAATTAACCAAGGTTCAACATCTCACATGCTCAGATGAGCTTTCTTACGAACACTAAGTACAAGATGTCTTGGCATTATTGCTAAATGGAAATACACAAAAGACAGATGTGGAACTTGCAAAAAAAGAATAAGTATTTTTTCCTTATATCTGTGTTGGCTTCATAGGACAAATATTTATCAATTGCCCTCTTTTAGAGTTGTTAAGAGTTTGAAGACTTCACAGTCTTTTTTTATTCCTATCCTATTTGTAGACCAATCAGTAATAAATGACATTTTTCTTCTATAGGCTTAGCTAGCAGAAAAAGCTACTATGCCTGAGTAACTCAGAGCTTTCTGTGCATAAAAGCTTTCTGTCATTATATATGTCACCAGAGTGCCTAGCTTCCTTCTGGAGACAAAAGGAAGGTTTTGTCAGAAAGCCAGTAACATGGAATGGTTTTACTTGTCTATTTCTGATTGTACAGCCCCTTACAATTGCAGGCACCTGGAAAACCAAGCTAGACCAACGTTCCAATCCATGTCCTAATTTGAAATACTGTGTTTATAACAAGGAAGGACAGTGGCATGTGGTCACATACAGTTCTTCCCCATTCATTCCTGGGACTTCTGGAACATGGGCTTAGCTCACTGCATGTCTGTGACAGACAACGATCCAGCTCAGGTTTTCCTAATTACAGTGAGGTCATTTGTAGTGGTTGTTGAGGAAGAAATCTAGCAACAGTATATTAAAAATCTGTTAAAATTATTTGAAATAATTTTTAAATGTGTAATTTTGCAATTTTGAAATTTGATATCTCACAGTCTTTCAGAATAGGGTGTTGTGTATCTCTGCTGTTCAGTAATGTAAGCCTATAATTTCTAGGTATCATAGGATCTTCAAATAATGAAAGTCAAAGCTGTTTGTATATTGTTTACCTTGTAGTGTCCTTATAGTGCAATCATATGTGCCTGAGGTGACTTCTACCTTGTGGAAATACTTCTTGGTGAAATTATTTCTACCTGTGTGGTAACTTGAAGACTATGTGATGTTGTAAGTCCTAGCTAAAACAAGGCAGCTGTTTGATGTTGTCAGGAATGAGGAATTTGCAGTAGTTTTATATTATACCTATGCTTGAAAAAGGGGAGTTCTTCATTTAGGCTGGCTAAAGGAAGATAACCAGCTCAGGATATATTGGCAGTGCTGACAAGACATATTAAATTTTACCAGGTCAAATTCAGCCTCAGGTCCCTTTCCAGACTTGAAACTAAATAACTTAATTTAAAATGAAAAAGTTTTAAAAGGAAAATGAAGTTGACCGTCCTTCATTGATGGTTCAACCTCACTTGAGTTAGCCAGCTTAATATAAGAAAATACCACCCCCACTCCTAGCTTTTTTTTGGTCCAGCCTAATCATATTGTATAACCTGTAGTAGTAAATCAAGGCATAGCACAGTTTAAGATGCAACTTGAATTAACGCAAGTCATTGCATGAATCTGTGATTTGTGGTTCAGATTTACTTCATATACATCTGAGCAATTCTATCAATTGGCAGCATTATACCTCCAGTTTGGTGCAGTTTTAATAAACCTCTGCTTAATGATCCACCAAAGACATCATTAACTAATGTGGCTAAATAAGGCAGATGATACATTTCAGGTCACACTTCATTCCCCGGTTGGAAACTTACACAGTTACTACTTATCAGGTGGGATGAAGCCTTCATCAGAAACCTGGAATAAGGTTTCTAACTCAGCTCTCTTGTTTTGTTGTGAGGTAGCTTAACTGTACTTCCATCCCACTTCAGTGAGAATTTATGGAGCAATAAAATTAGATTTATTGGCTTAGTAACTCTGAGAGAAATATTTGATCTTGGCTTTTTTGAGGAAACTAGTTACCTGAGTTTAACTTTTATGGTGAAGCTACTCAATTTTGGTCATTAATATTGATTTATATTTACCATGAAATAGCTTGCGGCTGGTTTCAGGCAAAGGTAAAACTGATGATTGCCATTAGATCTAAGGGAAGGGGTGACGATTCTATGAAAAGGTGCAAAGACCAAGATCTAGAGGTATTAAGTATAGAGGATAAAAGTGTTTCCAGAATCCAGCAAATTCATTACTTTATAATACCATCCAATAAATATAAAGCAAGAGTTTTAATGACAGTGTTAAGTGAGATAATACACCTTCAGAAATGTTGTTCTCCTTCATAAAAAATTACTTGTGATTTTGTCTAGTTAGAACTAAATTATGACCATGGATGCTAGTTTGGACTGGTTGCAAGGTACCTTTGAGGTTTATTACTTTATTCATCTTGATACTGTTTCAAAGAAATTCACTGGGGAGAAAATATTTTTCTGTAATTGGCCTCTAGAATGGGATTAGAGGAAAGCTATTAAAATTTCTCACAGGTGCTTATAATTATTTTTAAAAAAGGATTAATATTTATATCCACTCATTTATATAATGATTTCCTATTCTACTGATTTTATTATTGTAAAAATTGTCTAGGTGAACTTCTTCCCAAGACTCTTTATTCTTCAAAGTTTACTACTGTTTTACTTCCATTTGAATACGTATGCTGATTTGCAGTTTTGTAAATAAAAGAGAGAGACTAGAGCATTCACAGTTGCCTAAATGTGGCATTTCAAGGTACTTGGTTGCATGTTGGCAAAGTTGGACCTAGTGATCCAAATATTAGTAATAAAAGGTCTTAGGATGATGTTTTAAGAACTGCTGACTCATTCTGCAACAGGACTTTCCACTTATGGGGATCTGTGAACTCTTCTGAAACATTGTTCTTCTTTTCTGATGAAAAACAAGATAATTAGGTATATATGCTTGAGAAAATCTTGATATTGTCTTCCCTGCCTGCTAGTAAGTAGAAGGCATGATGTTTTGTTAGCTGGTTAGGAAAGAGTTTCTCTCTTATGTGGCCTGAAGATGGGGCTAATGCCAATATGCCTGCTGCATTACAGGCAGGCAAAGAAATCTAGCATTGTTATACCCGCTGTCTGTATCACCAGGGCAGTCATAGGAGATTTCTGTTTCAAATAGAGCATATACAATATTTCTAAATAGGTATTTTCTGAAAGCTTGTGTAGTCTGACTGTGTAATCTTATTCCCAACAAAATTCAAATATCGCCAGAGAATAGCAGTGGCAACACTTATTTGGGCAAAGGAAAGATCTCAGGAGTGTCATTTACAAACTTCTTAATACACATTATCTGATTTATAGAATGGGATATTCTGAAATAGAAATCTTCCCAGCTTAAGAAAAAAATCAGAGCATAAACTAAAATGTTTATTTATCTATTATTGAACCCAGTAGAAGGGTGCTGGGAATGCAGGAAGGACAGAAAGAGAGTTCCTGTTCAGAACATGAACCCACAGCATAATGAGAATTGTCTCTACTTGTGGAAGTAGGGAAATCTTTAAAACAGACGAACAGTACAAAGCATCTAATACAATATGGTGCATAATATCATATTTTGAGATCTGCTTCATGCTGGATTATTATTTCCAGTATTTCATTAAACAAGACAATGCCATTTTTTAAAGCATAGAACAAATTTTGCTTTAAAGAACTGGGAGAGTATATGCTACTGATGAGAGGGCTATAGATCTTGAGTCTATTAGCAAAAATATTTCTCCCTTCCTGCCATACCTGTCAAGTCACTCAAAGAAATGTTTGTCAGATAAGGAGCCAGTGTTTCTTTCTGCTGTGTCCAACCACTGTCTCTGTACCACTCACACCTGGGTAAGGTAATATTAAAAGAAAAAATGACACCAAGTCTCAGCAAAAATCTCAGAATCTTAAAAAAAATCTCAGCAAAATCTCTCTCAAAAGTCTCAGAAATGAGTTCATTTCAGTAATTGTTTGAGATGAAGATCATATCCAGCTGGGAGTATTCAGCCTGTTCCCTTCAAGAATTGTATTTATGACAATGGGTGTAATCTGTCCCCCTGGGAGTACTGGGAGAGTCCTAAGTAGGATTCTGAGGGTCTTCATTTGAAGGGTAGGTTATAGACTTCATCTAATCCTAGAAATATTTCCTCATTAATGAGTATCACTTCTAGTTTATCCAGATCAGACATAAGCCTACTGGCTTCCTTCCTGGTTACTGGCAGAAGTTGGAGGAAGAGCAAGAAACATTATATCTGGGGCAGATGAAAAGGCACGTTAGATCATCCTGCCTCAGCAGATTCACCTCACTGCTTTATGTAGGCAGATTACAAAAAATGACAGTGGGAATGAACCCTATGTATTTTGGACCAGAAAAACATCTGGGATGAAAAAAGAGTGATCACGTAACATCCTGTAGGTTTGTCTGAAGCATTGGGTCAGAAGTATTGTAAAGGGAATTCTGTTCACCTTGCCAGGAATGGCAAAGGGGTCAAGAGCATCTCTTGCTGAATGGCAAGATGTCTGCCAAGACAGTAGATCATCAGACAGGATGTCTGGTGTATGTGTATTGTTTTTAGGAGATGCCAAGAATTTTTATGTGGTTTCTTTATAATGCAGTTGTTCAGTGTACAAGATGAATAGGTATTTCTTTTCTATAAGGACATCTTTGCAGAGATGTCATTCTCAGGAAAAAGGCAGAACTGGAGACATTGTAAAATATTATTCGTCAAAATGCTGTTTTGTAAATCACAAAAATGAAGTTAGTTCTGGTTAACATCCATGTCTCTTTTTAACTATTCACAGCTATGTACCAGTCTAAGAGATAAAAATGTTCTTCAAATACTGGCAAATTGCTGTTTCTCTGATTTCCATGCTAGGAAATATTGTCAAACTTGAAATCAAAGTCTCAGTCCCCACTAAAACTATAGCTGTTTTATTTATACATAGTAAATATTGAATATCTGAAACATAATGAGGAAAAGTGTCAGTGATGTTTAGTAACCGTAAAAGAATAAAGTAAAATAAGGGGATTTTTCAGAGCAAAATGTGCTCTTTTCTAGTATTTGTTCTTTTAGACACTGGTGACATGCCCTTTCATTTGTAAACATGGGATCTTTCATGCTTTATTTTGCCTTGGGAATCTCTGCTATGATTAATTTAAGGAAAGTAATTTTGCTGGAATTAATATGATTGACAGCTAGCAAAAAAAACATATATGGACCCTCCCTCTGAGAAGAAAAGTGGTATAAAACAGGAAGACAAGAAGAAAGAAAAAACCAAAGCAAAGCAATTTGTAGCCACATATAAAACAACACTTTTAATTTTGATGTTGTGCTGTCTGTTGCTATTTAATTTTCAAAATCTGGGCAGTAACTTAATACAGAAAATTATTATCATGGTTGGTGGGATTTTGCAAATAAATGCCACAATGTAGTAATAAAATGTCACTATTGTAGAGGATACAGAGCCTTGTTATGTTATACTTTCCCCATAGGCAAGATATTAATTATGTAAAACCTCCAGCTCTTTTAATGTAGTGTATGCATCTTCTAATAATACAAGGCCAAGATTATCAAGTGGAGTTCATCAAAAAAATTGGGATGACATGTTTGCCTGTCAACAAATGCGTCTCCAGCAAATCAAGATATTTCTTGGAAATATCACAGTTTTAATAAGGAATGTGATTTGAGGTAGGCAATAGGCTGGCTGCTAAGGCATTTACCTGGAGTTTTAGAAACTAGGGCCAGGTTCCAGTTTTCCTTGATTTGTAATAATTCATTAAGTCAGTTTGTTTAGATCTTTTCCTTATGCAGATGTTTACATATTCCTTGAGAAAAAGTAAGAAAGACTAATTTGACAAAATAACAGTCATGGCACTCAACCGGGATGTAAGGAATCCAGCCTCAAATCTATTCGTTGAGTCAGACAGAGAAGGGATAAGCTGTTCCATCGGTGTTAAGTAGCTCTTAATAATTGTAAAATATAATCCGAGATTTCAGCTGTTGTGCAATATTACATAGCAGTTCATGCTTTGCCTTCCTATAAGGAAAGCTATGGATAAATGACAAAATAATAAAATAAGAATGAAAACTTATTAAGTATTCTGAAATTCCAAACTACTTTTTTTTCAAAAACTTATTTAAATAACATAATAATTCTGGCTTTTCAATATTAGTCTGAGGTAGTTTGTTTTCAAAATGTTTAATTGTTCTTTATAGAAACAGACTGGTTTTGTTAAAAACACGTTGTGACAAGGAATATGTATCCATCTCTGATCAGGAACACCTGAGAATGAGGCTTACATTTTAAAACACAATTTAAATTGCACTCATTGCTAGAGGTGGAGGTGGTGATATATCTTTATGCTTCTTGTAGAAATTCCCTTGGAGGCTAATCAACCTCACGACAACCTCTCCTGCCCAACAAAGTCATTCTAGACTAGATTTATTATGCAACTCTCTATCTCTGGCATTTACACACATAGCCAGTCTTGTGACAATCAGTAGTGCATTGAACTAGTATGCCTTAGAAATGAAGACAAACTTCTTGGCTATGATTTCTGAAGAAGGCTCTGCTTGTCCCTGAGGATTGTTTTTCCTAGCTTGTTCTGTAGTACTCAATTTTTTTATGATTTTACTTTTTTTTCTTTGTTATATGGGAATTTATTTTCAGGGCTGGATCCTTGGCTAATTAAATAGTAGTGTTTACAATGACTGTAATAGAACTGTACTGAAGTACTTCAACAGTGGATCACCTTTTTCTCCTTTACGTCTATATCCTGATGTACACATAGATTTAGACATAGCAGAAACATGGAACATGGAGGAAAAATGTGGAAGGAAAAGTAGATTTCAGAAACATCAGGCTGCAATGTTATTTGTATATGTATAACCCCATACATTTACAAATTATGTTGGCAAAGAGAAAGAAAACTCATCTGCTTTAGAAAGTGTCCATCTCCTTTCTCAGGAAGCTGAATGATTTTTCCTTTGCTGATTTTTCCTGTTCCAGAGAGCCATTGGCTATAGTGCAGTGTCTTTCATCCTGCTCGCAAATCGTTTCACTCTGGAGAAAGTCCCACAGTATTCACATAAGCAAACTGCAACAAATTTTTTACTGTAACCCTCTTTTTATGTTTTCTGTCTAATGATAGAGTGAAGAAAATAAAGAAAAAGCTCAGCCTCAGCGAGCCCAGCCCTTTCATATAGAGTTCTCAAATCCTTCCAAAGCAGGCAACAGGATATCCCAAAACATTAATTTTGCTCCCCATAGTGAACTTAGTTTCTTCTCCAGATCAGGTTTACAATGACTTAGTCCCAAGTAAGTACAGAATAATAACATCTCTGTCCCTTTCCCATTTCTCCTGTCCAAACCCTAGGTGACTGCCCTGCCCTAATCCTTCCACTGGTCCAAAATAAAAGCCCTTCCCTGAATGCAAGCAGTGGCACATGACGAATTAGATGCACTGCCAACAAGTATTCTTTTATATATACAGAGAAGAAACATCTACCTTCTTCAGGCCCAGATCCTGACTGTTCTTTCCCCTGAGAGATGTAACCTCTCGTGCACCCTGAGCTTGCAGCCTCTACTTGATGCTGGCACAGAGAGGAGTTTGGCTTAACAGGTTTCCCTTGAAGTACATTTAGTAGGAGCAGTTCTGGCTGTCGAAGAAATATAAACTGGAAGGGGTAACTGAGTGCAGCCAAGGAATTTTGAAACTTCCCCTAAATGGCTATCCCTCATCTGAGCAAGTAGATACCTACACATTTAGAAACTGGACTTTAAAGAAGCCAAGATTTTCACTTCTCTTACAAATTTAGTTTTTAAAGTGGCTGCTAAAACAATCTTGAACCCTGCTTTTTTGCTTATCTTTGATATAATAGGTTGGTGGGTAAAATTTTGATTCTGTTGTATACATGGTCTTCTTGTGTATTTCATACTGTGTTTTTGAAATACAGCCTGCTTTCGTCCTAGAACTGAAATACTTTTGTCAGAAACAACAGATATATTATTCACTTGCTTGAATTCTTATTATCTGCAATATTTTTTTTTTCCCAGTGACCAGGTATTTGAAATTGGAGTACTGGATATTTTTGGATTTGAAGAATTTCAAAAGAATACTTTTGAACAGGTACGTGGTTATGTTTTGCTGAATTTACTGTAACGGTTAATGTTAATTCTTCTCTTAAGGTTTTGGGTTTTACTGAAAACAAGTGTTTTGATCAGAATATAAACATATATGGGGGAGAAAATTTGCTCTTAAAATATTTTTTTCCTATTCTGCCTATATGGGTGTGAATTAAAATACAGCTTTCTACAGTTATTCATCATTTTAAAAGAATCTAGTAAACATGTACCAAAATGATTTGGAGGAGGGGTAGTATCATCACTGAAAGACAATCTGAGGAAAATACTTAGCGTTGTCTGTTTTCATGGTTGTGGATGTGATACTTCAACTAGGTCAGAGAGTAGGAGGACAATATACTGGATTTGAAGAAAGATCAAAAGGTCTTCAGATGCCTTGGAGAAAAAATAGAATGAAAATGCTTAATTATGCTAAGTGTCATTACTAGCAGATTCACCTCTGTGTGACTTTACAACATGTGAATTTTTAAAAAAATTGAATTACATCCATGGAAAATAAATTAAACTTTATCTCATTGAATGCTTAAAAGTCCATTTAAATGTCAAACATTTTTTTGAAAATTATGGAACTGTTTGCCCACCTTCAACATTAGTCTTCGAACACCAAAGCTCTTGTGAATTACGTACTTCAGAAAGCATTAGCAACTCTACACAACATGCTGAAAGAGATGTCCAAGTTATTGTTCAGTTGTTCATTCATTCTGTAATGCAGCAGAAGAAAATCAAAGCATACAATAGAAAATCAAAGCATAGAAAAGAATAGGGATGGCTTCAGGAACAACAAAGGACATGTTATTGTTTGAAATCAGAATTTGCCCCTTCATCCTAGTCAATCCATTTTTTTATGGCTCAACTTTCTCTTTCTAGTGAAATAGAAGTCATAGAGCCACATTAGTTCAGTTTGTGTAGCATGTTTACGTGGCTACCCAATTTCCAAATGTTTGAAAGGACAAAAAGGGTGAGCTTACCTCTACCTTCAAAAGATCATGTAAGAATGCAATAAAACATATTCCAGTTCCCCTCTCACAAAACTCTTTTTGCTGTTACAGTTTTACCTTGCTTGAAGGTTTGCTGGATTAAGGACTATTGATGTGTGCTAATATTCACAGTCATTTACTCAGTGTGAATGTCTACTTTGGAGGAAAATACCAACTGAAAAATAAAAAACATTTTAACAGACTTGAATATATGCAAAAAAAAAAATCCATAAAACCTACTGATTAATAAGGATAAAGTATTCTACGCATTTTAAATGCATCACAAAAGAGCGGGGTGCATCTTGGGACTTACTGGCTATTTTCCTTTGACTCCGTTCTGCATTGCTTTTTGTGACGAAACTCATATAAGTTCTGCAACTGAAATCATGAAATACCGTGAATTCCAATTTCTGGGGTAAGTCATTTTCTGCTTAGTGACTGCAGAGGATGCTTGAAGAGAAAATATGAGACTTAAAGAAAAATGAGTAAATAGTAATTTATTTTATGATTTCTGCACAGCAAACAATAATTTCAAAGTCAGCTTTGCATTTTTATTTTATTTTTTCTGAATAAATATATTTCAAGAGACACTTACTGTCCCTCCACCTGGACTGAATGCATTTCATTGAGTAATATTGAGTAATACTCTGAGTCATTACCTCAGAAACCACTGAACTGCATTCCTGAAAAGATAGATTAGAGGTGAGGGAATTACAGAGTTCATTTTTATATGGACTTTGTAATGTGATTAACACATCTGATTCCTGAAGTGATAGGTTGCAGTATCAATGAAGAGAAGCAGTTTGTATCTCCACATGGCACAATATAATCATGCAGACATACCCAAAACAGCCTGCACTCAAAAGCTCGAGCTGTCTAGCAGTCTAGCCTAGTTCAGTATTCTGCCTGGGCTCGTTAACCCTGATGATAAACAGGCTCATTAGCCCAGATAGGGTCCTCATGCAAAACATTGCATCATGTCTGCAAACATGCCCAGTGTCAAGGCCTGTGATTGCAGAACATTAACGTTAAATGTTACAGCCAAACAGTGGAGGAGCCATAAGAATTACTTTTTCATCACATTTAGATTAACATGTACTAAAATAGCATTACAAAAGTAATTTGGGGAAAATGAACCTTTTGTTTCAAATTAGTGTAAGACAAGGCATTCTTTGTGATACCTGTTTTCCTGCGTTCTTAAAAAAAGAAAAAAAAATTGCAACTGTTTTCAAGAAAGATTAAAATGTCCTGATTGCCCAAATCTGGGGACATTCCAAGCAGCTGTGTGAATCTTTCTGGTGCTTTAAATCAGGTCAGTTGATAGACAGTTTAATATCATAATTAAGAGAGCAATATGATAGTAAATCACCTGTCAATTTAAGCAATTCATTTTAATAGACTGTGTTTGAAGACCGTTCAGGAAGAAAGAGCTGAATAAACCAGGTAGAATAACTTGTTCACTCTAGTGAGTGTGTTGGAATGACAAGGCATTAGAGTACTGAAATGTCAAAGGCAAACAAAGAATTGGTCTAGGAACGGTTCATGAACAATGCATAGGACAATAGACATCAAAGAACTAGAAAAGTAAGGTTAATTATGTCTACACCAAGAATCTGGTAACTTCTGCAGGCAAGATGATGTGACTGACAGCTTGCAAGGAGAAAAGTTTTATAGACGATTACAAAGAAGAAGTCATTAGAAGTTAAAAACAGTATTAATTAATTGTTCAGTTTTCCTTGTACTTGGAGAGCACTGGTAAGCCTTCATTTTATAGAACATACATGTGATACATTATATTTATAATAGCAAAAATAGGACCTGTAATTCAAAAATAACAGTAAATAAGTGTATGGAATAAGTGATAGTGAGTGGAGTTGTGATTTTTGGTGTGAAATTTAAAAGCTGAAAGACAGGGGACAGTGTTTTTAGCAGCCACAGTCTGAGGGAGTCATTGCTCAATAAAGACTGAAAGCTCTGAATTACCAGGACTCAGTGAGTTACTGCTCATCAGCTGAGCTATGGTAAATGACTACAGTACACATTTAGCTCACCCCAATTACAATTTACAATCACTTCCTAGCAGTGATCATTAGCTTGCGAACAGCATTTTCCTAGAGCAGCTGCATACCTGCTGTGCCAGAACAGCTTTGTATACAGCCACACTGGAACATGGTCATAAGTGAGGACAGATTTGTCCATTCCATTCTGTACAGAAATGGCCTTCATTTTGTGACCATCTCAGGAAATATGAGTGCTCTACCAAAAATAGCAATGGCAGTTTTCAATGTTAGTTTTCAATGTTTTCTTAGGTTTCCTTGTTTGAGAGGGGCTATATTTACTTAAAGCTAGGTTGGATCTTGTTCGTGGCTCCTTCACAGCACAACTCCAAATAGTGCAGTCAAGGAATGCTGATATTTCTTTAAACCATTATGCTGCTATCTTCTTTATACCTTTACACTAATATATTCTTTGACCACAAAGGCATGCAACACAAACAGAAAGAACTCACAGCAAATGAACATAACAAGCAATAAGCAGGAGGGAAGGCTGGTAAAGTTGCCTGTATAATTTTCCCCGAATTGTTTCTAAAAAAACTGCATTATAGCAGAACAACCAGACCTTAGAGTAGCAAGAGTAGCTTTTTTTCCCCCTGCAGAAAGTCAGGTTTTTCTACGGAAATGGAGGTCTGTTGTTGTGGAAGCATCATAAAGAGTGATAATGCACTTAAATAAAATGGACTCTAGTCCAGTAGTCTTTTCTCTCTGATGTCTAATTCAGGTGGTAAACTGAAAAAATATTTGGTTCTTGCTAAATAACATGTTTAGCTCTTGCATGGTATTTTGCCTCTTTAGATGTCTTCAGTTTTGCAGAAGAAAGTATATATATATATCCTCCTTTTTATGGGAAATATAAGTGGTTTATTGGAATTAGGACTGCAGATCATGGAAACAGTCAAGTGTCTCTTGACTCCCATTCAACTCTATACCCATTAAAGTATGTGCGGCATTATCTGTGTGATGAAGTAGAGCACTGGGAGAGGGATGGCTCCCGTGGCAGCTCTGTGCAGCACATCTCTTGCAATAGGAGCTAGCTGGCTCCAAGAGCACAGAGCATTGCCTGCCCCGCTCAGGACTTCACTTCAGAGTCACTATGGTGAAGTAGAAGAGCTTGTACAACCCAGATGTGTTCACAGGAATTTTCACCTATGTTTGTTATTGGGTGTGGTAGGTGTTAACTTCTCAGTATGTTATTTCTTTAGTTAACCCTACTGAGACTTCATTTAATTTTGTCATATGACCTTTCCTAGCCAAAACAGCCATAACAGAATATTTTTTTATTAAATTGCATTGCCTCAGCTATGAGACCATTTCTAGCTATCCAAATGTAAGCTTATGTTGCCTATTTTGTGGGTGGATGAACAGATAAAAGTTACATGACTTAACTTTTCTACTGTCATTGCAGTCTGAGTGATAGTAGACAGGAAGTCACGCACTCAAGTTTTTGCACTTGGACAGTCTGAAGGAGCATTCCAATATTTTCTTTTATGCAAAAGAAATCAGCCTTATTTGGTTTTGCCTGTCCAGAGCATAGACGAATGGTCCTGCTTGCCCCTGTACTAACCTGTGGAATAGGCAGCTGCTGGTGCACACTGAGATCTGATACTACGTAGGGACTGGAATGCAAAACTTCCCACCACAGTTCCCAGTGCTGGGGCATTCCTTGTTCCCCACAGGATGAGGGACAGTGCTTTACTATATTCATTGAGCCTTTAACAAGGAAAAATGATGTGTTAGTTTTAAGTCAGAGTTTTGCTAGCCTCCATGCACAGGAAGGTTTTAATATCCTTGTTGTGGAGCAGCGAGAGCCATCTCATCCTTGGCATCAGGGAGCCGGGCACTAGGAGGACCCCAAGGCCAGCCATGACCTCACTGATGGACATCAACCCACAGGGCCTGAGCATGGTGGACAGAGACAGGGCTGGTAATAGTGACCATCAGCAGCCCTGACACGGCAAGCAGCGAGCCGGGGCTGGGGTCCTGTCAGGAGCAGCTGGAGATGGGGCTGGAAACTGGTACTGCCATGGTGTTGCCTGGGACTGGGCGCCTGGGCAGGGTATGGGTGGGGGTCTGAGGGAAAGCTGAGCAGGGCTATAAAAGCCTATTCTTGCCCTCAGGGGCCTGGCGATCATGCATTTTAATTTGTTACTTGACGCAGTTCCTGTGGATCTTACACTCTGCATGGCTTTCGTTATGGTGTACCCCTGTTCCATCTCTTTGGTCTTTTTTCCAGACTGCACACATTTTTTTCCATTTGTGCAGGACACTATAGTCTGCCCAGTGTTCCAGTCAGCAACTGGAGAACCAGTGTTACTCAGTTTTAAAGTTGGTTTATCACGTACCTGACATTAAAATGTTTATTTTTAATTTATTCTTTTACGGGAGACACCTTGTGGCCAAAAATAAAATTGTTTATCTAAAAATGAGATTCACTTTGTGATTGATTGGTGAAATGCTGCACAAGGACATTTATTAATTGATATCTTACTTTTCCACAGCAGCACCCTTTTTTATCCTACAGTACTTAGTTGCTGGCCAGCAGTATGAGAGAAAAACTAATTTGGAACTATTTCAGTATCTTTAATTCCAAATTCTTTCAAGGAAAGACTGTTGTTACCATGTTTGTTTGCTTGTTTGTTTAATACTTTTATATGTACAAAATCAGATGGGAGGCTATTCCACTTTGTGTTGGAATTGTGTCTCTTTTGGAGGGGCTTTTCAGACCCTTCTTTGTGGAAGACTTTTCAGGTGACAGCTACTCATAATAAAATTTTAATATAGCACTGAGTTCTGTTTTACTTCATTTGAGGGACACAGATCAGCTAATGGCAACTGACCTCAGAGGTGACATGAATTCCCAGTGAAATAAAGTTCTTCTGACAGAGAGGCAGAAGGACTATGTTTGAATTTGTGTTGGAGCTGCATGGAAAACAAGAAATCTATGTTAGATCCTATTGCCCCTAAAAGGCAAAGAAAGAAATCTAATGGGTCCTGGTTTTGTAATACATTCATTAAAAATATTGTGATTGGTAGTCTACACAAAAAAAAAAAGGTATGGAAATGTTTGGGTAGCAGATACAAGGGGGAACAGTGATCAAGATACTTCTGAGAAATAAGTGATTATCAACCTTAGGTTTAAAAATATTTTCTGAGTCCAACGTCAGTAAATTGAAGATGGTTCTGCCTTCCACTATGTTAGAATTACATTTCTGAGAAATGCTAGAGCACATCCTTGCAAATTAAACTTGGCATTGTAGCTGCATCATCTTGGCCAATAACATACGGCTTGATAGATGTGTTGATATGACAGCTGTAAGCTTTACTCCATGCTCTGAATACGCATCCCTTGAGAGTGCTAATCCTTCTGCATGACCAAAGGATGTAAATGAGCTTTTGAAAGGGTGTTTACATCCATCGTTCCCTCACTGATTGACAGTCACCAAGTTTTCTTTTCACAAATTCCTTTTTTTTTTGGCTATGCCTTTTCAAATAGCTATTTATATAAAGTGAAGAGCAGGAAAATTTCATTAGTCATAGGTACTTTTCTGTCTTTGGAGTACAGTACAAATTTGGTCTTCAGTACTAACTGGTCAAATGTAGTAAAAAAAGAGAGATCAAGCTAACACTGTCTCATGTGATGAATACTTACTGCTTTTACCAAACACCACTATATTTTTTTCCAAATTCTGTAATTTGGATGATACTTCAAGTTGTTTGTTTAAATACTTGATCAATAAATTATTTTTTTTTTCTTCTAATAATATTCTAGAAGTACTTTTTAATGAAGACTTGGACAAATAGATGGCATATTTGTTTTCACTGAGACATGATAATGAGTTAGAATTAGAAAGGAAGACAGATAGAAAGGAGGATTTCTTACAGAAGAGGCATACAATGGACCCAATAAGAGGCATGTGAACATCTAACAAAGTTTAATGACAAAAAGTACCATAGGTAGTGTTGAGTAATGCTGCAAGGTGAACTGAATATACAGTGTTTAAAGTTATTCCCACAACATTTGTTTTAGGTAAAAATTTCATTGTGTTTTCTTTTATTACTACTACATTTCCATCTAATTTTTCTGGGTGCAATTAAATACATGTTTAAAAAATGTCGTTTTCTGAACTTTTCGTATCGTTGGTCAGAAAATATGTCATTGTTTTATATAATACCTCATATGACATGGAGCAAAAGTAGTTCGGTTAGCAAAGCTAGTTTAGTTCATTTTCATCTGATTTCTACATTTCAGCTGCTTTAATTATTATGTCAACCTGTGTCAAGCTTTTAATTTGAAACATTCATTTTATTACCTTTTCCCAGCAGGTTGTATAAAACACTGAAATGGAGAAAGATATGATCAGAATGGCTTGCTTTTCAGCAGTCCCTGGCTGGTCTCCTGGTTCTCATTCTGCAGAGCTGTTGCTCACAGCCACTGCTAGAGAGAGCAGCTTTGGAGCAGCTTGCAGTTTGTATAAGCGCTTGAGCTTGCTTTCTGGTCTGGTTTGCAGAACCTTACTGTCATTATGGCAAGTCAGCCAGTCTGGTATTGCTTATATTACTAAAAAGGACACCAGTGTATGCCATAATATACTGATCAGTAGAATTTATAAATGTTTTTTTTTTTCTTTACCAGCCCAGCGTGTTATGTATGACTATTTTAACAAAATACTATGCTTTTTACTTTTGGCAGTTAAAATCAATGTTATTTATCGGATCTTTTTAAGGTTTGACTAAGGCAGTCTTTCCTTTTGTTGTGGTTTAATCCCAGCCGGCAACTAAGCACCACATAGCCACTCACTCCCTTGCCCCTCCCTGGTGGGATGGGGGAGAGAATTTGAAGAGTAAAAGTGAGAAAACTCGTGGGTTGAGATAAGAACAGATTAATAATTTAAGTAAAATAAAATAAAATTATTATTATTATTATTATTATTATTATTATTATTATTATTATTACATAAAAAAGAATACACAGAGCAAGTGATGCATGATGCAATTGCTCACCACCTGCCCTCTGATGTCCGGCCAGTCCCTGAACAGCGGCCCCCCAGCCAGCTTTCCCCTAGTTTATAAGCTGAGCATGACATCATATGGTATGGAATAGCCCTTTGGCCATTTTGGGTCAGTCGTCCTGGCTGTGCCCCCTCCCAGCTTCTTGTACATCTCCAGCCTTCTCAGTCAGTAGAGCACAAGAAGCTGAAAAGTCCTTGATTTAGTGTAAGCACTACTTAGCAACAACTCAAACATCAGTTTATTCTCATACTAAATCCAAAACACAGCACTATACCAGCTACTAGGAAAAAAATGAACTGTATCCCAGCTGAACCCAGGACATCCTTGGGCTTGAACTGTGTAGTTTAATAATTTTGCTGCACAGTCATGTCCTGAAGTACATGTATTGTTTTTATATATTTTAGGAAACTGGCACATGATAAAAAATACACTTGAGTTTACAGTGATTTTCTCAACTTTTCTTATGGTAAAATATACCTGTGTAAAGTTAAACAACATGGTTCTCTAAATAAGTCATTTGCAAATGAAGATATACACAGCATGCATCATTTTAAGGCTTTACATATCCTGTGAAGTATGAGCTTGTAATGTTATGTCGGCCTTCTAAAATAATGTTAAGAAGCTTCTGAAAAGATTTTGTAATTAGAATTAGAATTTGAAAAGTGAAGCATATTTTGCCTGCCACAAAGTTAAAAAAGCTGTATTTTCCCATCAAATAAGTAGATAGTGTAAGTCAATTTTATGCTTTCATTGTTAATAAAATGAGATAACAATCTGAATCTTTAGAAATCCCACTTTTAAAAAATAGTGGTTTTATTCGAGGCTGTCTTTTCTCTGCACTATCATGGTAAAGACAGTTAATAACAGACATTTGGTTATAAAATGGGGTTTATGTTTTATTTCTTCTTACTGTTATTCACAATAGTCTATTTCATTGTATAGCAAGTGCAAGTTGACTATACTAACATGAGGTGTTAATGGAAAATTCAGGCAGCTATTACACATTACTTGGGTTCTTTTCCCTCATCTGAATGTTAAGCCATGTACTTTTAGGACTGATCTAAATATTTCATATTTTTCAATATGACTTGCTGGTGGAATTACTTTTACACATTTTATTCATGGAAGATATAGTTTATCGCCAAAACAAATATGTGACTAGTTCAGTCTGAAAAGACACTGCATGCAAGCATTCCTTGCATCACTCCTCATGTAAAGGGTTCTTCCACCCTTTTAGGAGTTTCTGTTTTCTTAATTTCTTAGTGATAGTTAATATGGCATTGGAGGAGATTTTAGAATTTTCCACTATAATTTCCACTTTAATATAAATAAAACACTTAAAACATTTATTCCACAAAGTCATTAAATATTTATTTTTTTTGCAGATTGTGAGCTTTGAATAAAATACAAAAAGTCCCAAAATAAGCTGATACAACTCGCACCTGTTTTTAATTGAAAATCAGATTCCTATTAAACTATTTCTTTTGCAAAAGTGACACTACAGCTCTTATTAAGCAATCAAAGAAACTATTTGTGAGGCTTTTATATTATTTATCTCTCCAAACTTTGAACTTCTCTATTGAAGACTGTTTTCTTGCCAACCTTCCTTTAGAATATCAATAAAATGGAGAGAAGCATCTAGTAAAATGTCCCTAGGTGTTTTATAACATATATTTGGGCAAAACACGAGTTCTTTAGAAACTGCTTTAGGCTTCAGTGACATTATATGTGGAAGCAAAGTTTGAATGTCTTTAACTTTGAACTAACTCGAGAGTCAGGATCCTAACCAAATACGTAGTCATTTTTTCTAAAAGCACATTGCATCTGTGTAGTCTTCCTGAGTATAAACTGCAGAATAATATTAAGTGTAACAATTTATACATAGAGTTACCCCACTTCAATCAATAGAATGAGTGTAAATTTGCACTGTATTTGATAATGCTGATATCTGATACTTCTTATGTGGAATTCACAATGAACTGTGCAGGCAGAAAACTGTTTATTTCCAATGCAATACTAATAGCTGTTAAAATGTAAATTTCCCTAGGGTCTTGCTAATCCATGGTCTGCTGAGAGATAACATATTGTGGATTGACATTTCATAAAATTCAATATTAGACGTGCAGTAAAACCTACACCGATGAATTATCCAGTAAACTTCTAATACTCATTTTTCCTTCGTTTTACAATAGCTGTGTGTCAACATGACCAATGAGAAGATACACCAGTACATCAATGAAGTGCTTTTCCTACAAGAGCAAGCAGAATGTGTACAAGAGGGAGTTGCCATGGAAACGGTGTATTCTCCTGGTAACCATACTGCAGCCTTGGATTTTTTCTTTCAGGTAGTTTTCAGATCCATTTTACACCATGTATATTTATACACAGTCTCTGCATGTTAGACTAATACAAGCTTTTGCCTGCATTTTCTGATTTATGAATCTGTAGAGAACGTTATGGGTCCAAAGAGACCATAGAGAGGACTGTCACAACTGCCCTCATAGCTCGAGGGCTAACAGAGCTTTCTAACAGGCCAGGGTTGAAGAAGATGTAACAGAAACTCCTTGCCTGCACTGATTCACATGTAGCATCTGTGTATCATGCCATGTCCTTAATGCAGCTGTAGGACTGGCGAGTCTCTGTTGTAAGCATGACAGTTTCATTTGTGCCTGAAGCTAATTTCTGGAGTATAACTTCTAAGAAGGAAGTAGCCCAATCAGTTTCTTAAAAGATCATCAATATTTACCATTTTTGGCAAATGAAATATTATTCCCTATATTTCTTGCAGAATTATCTGATGTGCATAGCCTTGGAGACTTGCCAGAATATTTTAACCATTTTTTCCTTTTCTTTGAGGCGATATATGTTTCTGTTTACTAAATTACAAGCTGTGTTACTCTACAAGGAACAACTGAAATTCTATTGCTCCTGTACAAAACGAGAAAAATCTATTTTTCATTTCAGAAACCGTCAGGCTTTTTGTCAATGCTGGATGAAGAAAGCCAATCTATTTGGTCAGTGGAACAGAGTCTTTCTAAACGTATTCAATCTTACCTGGATACATCAGATACAAATACAGTATATTCCTCCACAAAAGATGGAAATGGTAACCTTGCCCCAAAGGATCAGAGCTCCACCTTCACTGTTATGCATTATGCTGGGAGGGTAAGTTGTTTTAATGATTGGTTACACACAGTTAATGAAAAAGAGTAAACAAACAAAATTCTGCATGGCTTCTCCAACTCCTGGCTTTAAATAACAATTCATTTTCTAGTGATGAATTTTCAGAGGACAGCTTAGAATCTCAATGCAGTATCTAGTGTATAAATCTGTAGTTTGTATCATATTGTGCAGAATTCAGGCTACCTAATTCTGTCTCCTAAATTGTATCTTCATTGTAAGCACTTTATGAAGAAGGGGGAGATTCAGATACCTCAGCACAAAAGTTGAATACCATTTTAGTTGGCTGTCACTTTGCTTTCAGATGTTGTTCTAATAGTATAGGTTCCCTGTAGATCCTGTGCCATATATGTAGATACCTTGGATACCAGCATACATCTGGAAAAAAACCAAACAAACACGTTTTTTTGTTAGTAGTCATAATCAAAATATATTTTTTTTCCTTATTTTTCTTCAAATTCCCAGAACATGCTAAGTGTCTCTAAATATGGCTTTAAAACGGGGTGAATGTTTTACATTTCCCCTCCTGCAATGTTCACAGGAAAAGCTTAATTAATTTTGTTAAATAGGCCTGTTACCCTTTTCTTTCCAATAGTCCCTCATTTTCACAGTGTCTCCACAACCACCCACAACCCAAAGCAAGCAAAATAGCTATGTGTTTAAAGGGATAATATTTTTTTTTTTAGGTAATCTGACAGATTGGCCCCTCTGTGATTAATCTGACATGCTGCCACTTTTCTCTGTTCAACGCATGGCATTTGAAATGAGCTTAATGAATGTAGATTGTATGGGCACAATATAATGAGGCCTCTTAGTTATCACTTTTCCAAAATATCCACTGAAATCAGGTGAGAACATAGACTGAAGGCTGCAGGAATCAGTCTTTACATCTGAACAACTTGTTCTGTGTCCTTTCACACTTTCTAAGTCTTATGCAGATGATCCCATGGGCTACCCATCCGCTGATGGGAGTCCCATAAAAGCTTTGTGCATAGCACATTTAGAAACTGTTTAGCTACTGTGCTTTGGAATCACCACATCGTGATCATATGCACTGTGTTGTTTATAAATATAACTGTAAGTGTTATTAGTTGATGACTTTATGCAGTAGGTCACTTTAAACCTGAGATCTCAGTAAAGCCTGCTGTCAGGCAGAACCTGGCTTTTTCAGGGTTTCAGGGGGTTTATCTGGTATGCTGCTAAAAAACTCAGTTTAGATTCACAAGGGAGTTCTATGTGCTTGCTAGGGTAAGAACACCAGAAAAATAACTCTAATCCATGCTGCTAAAGGTACTGGATGACACACTTTCTGCCGTGATGAATATTTTAGGAGGAACAGATTTTTGCTGTTGAACACCCAGTCAGTCAACTATTGGTAGTGAGTACTCTTATAAGGTGTGTTCAAGACTTGTCTCCAAGTCACCAAAAAAAGACTTGCTGGCTCTGTCATATCTCAAGGAAACATTATATGCCCCAAGCTCTCCAGAACAGATGAGAGGTTGGAATGTGCACGCTTAGGCTTCTTTAACCAGATTAGGGTTCTTCACAGCAATATAAATGGGGAAAGGTCTATTTTGTGGCTCCTCATTTGGAAATTAAGTTGATGGAAGTGTTGAGTAGTGTTCTGACGCAGGCAAATTTGTTCCTTCCCAATGATAGAAATGTGGTCATTATGGAAAGGATTAAGACTATTTGGGCAGTGTTTAAATTACTAACCTAAATACTCTGAATAACTCCCTGGAGGCTCTTCTTTCATCATAAGGCCTTCTACTTAGACTGAAATTATTTGCCAAAGTTAAGTGGTTTGAATACCTCCACTATTTATTAGGACTTTTCAGTAGGAATGCAGGCATGCAGTGGCTAGATAACAGCACAACAAAGATTTTGCGAAACTTACTAGCACTTAAAGTGATAGAGTTAAGAGCTGACCATGGACTCCAGATGTCTAATTTCATTTATAAATATGTTCTATACTTGTTAGGTAAATATTTTTTGTGGAGTTCTGTTGTGATTATTCAAATTTATCACAACAGTTCTAAAAGGTTCCACAGACCAAAAAACCTGACATAGAAGCAGCAGCAAGGCAGCTGTATTAAAATCACAACCAGAATAATAAGCACATTTCTTCAAAATGAAAAAAAATGTCTTATTCTCTGAAGAAGCACTCAGTAGGAAGGTTTGTTAAGATCAAAGTTTCAGGTGCCTAGTTCTGAAAGTTCAACTGTGAGTGGTAAAGAGTACACTTTTCATTGACGTGTGTTTTAGCCTTGCATGGTTTAGAATTTTTTTTTTATAACATAGACACTTGGTTTGACCTTTTCCTAATAATAGTAATGACATTTAATCTAAAAGTATGAACAAATAGACAGCTTTCCAAGTAATGTAAATTCACACATTCTTTTGAAGTCAATGGAGATCCTTTGATTTACATTGGCCAAGGAACTATTCCAGACAGTCAGGTTGTTCTTTGCATCCTTACGACAGTAAAATGCTCAGTCCTGCCAAAGCAGAAAAGTTCCGTGCAAGTGTTTAACTCTCCTTACCTTAATAGTGATTGAGCAAAATCCTTAGAGACACTTGCATTTTTGATATCTCATGGACTGTTATCTAACTATCATAAATTGAAATTTCCAGTGATTTATGATATGTATTTACATAAAATCTGATGATAGCATTACTGTACTAAATAATGATACAAATCTAGTTTATTCTGAGACTAGTATGTCTTCATAAATTGACAAGTTGAATATGAAAAACTAGGATTTTAAAACTGCTGATGCTGTTCTTTAGATTGTGCTATTACTACATTTAGTAGCTTTTTATAGAAGTCATTTGTGATTTATGCTTTATGAAAATTGTTAAAGGATCAGGCTTTTAAATATATCAGGTTTTATTGGCTCTCAAAAATGAGAATTTCATATATAAAGTAACAGCATAGTTTGGCAGGTTTTGAGAGCCATTTTTATAGTGTGAGATCAATTAAATGAGTCTAAAGTAAGTGAAGTATAAAGCAATCTTTCTCTGCGTCATTACCTTCAGAGATCCCCAAATTTAAAACAAGGGGGCTTGATTTTATTCTCACTTACCATAATTTTTCACTGATTGTAACTCCTTTAACTTGGTAAAGTTTCTCATTATTTACATGAATATAACTGAAAGATGAATCAGACCCAGAGGGTAGAAAAAGAATTACCAGTAAAATGTGACAGGTAATTGAACACGAAATTTTTCACTTCTAGGCTTAATCATTTCTATTCGGGAGGTGCGTCTAGGCTGGTGTTTGTGGAGGAAGTCATGCTGAATGTGGGCTCTGTGTTAGAAGGTGAAGGCAGACATCCTGATTTCTCTAGGTAACAAAAGTTGTAACTGCAATGTAGTTCACAGCCAATGTGAAACAGCTGCTACTCCGAGTCATCTAGAGCAGAAAAAAGCTAATATTCTATGTTGGCCCTGGTATGAATCTCATATGGACCCTTGTAATTTGGGCTCCTTTTCATCAGTAGTTTATGTATGTAGCTCGAAGTCCAGAAAGAATTGGGTTCATATCTTTACTCAGACACTTACAGTAGCTATTTTAGCGACTCTTAAGTGCAGTTATACTGGAAAATGCAGCTATTTATTAAAAATACTGCCTCACTGAAGAGACCTACGTTTGTATATTTAATTGAGATTGACAGATAACCTTTTGTGAACAAAACTGATATCTCTAGCTTTATATTATGAGAGAATTACAGCTGATACAGATGTGTCCATGCAGTTTTAAAGACCTCTAACATGTTCATACCTTAACATTTTGTGTCAGGGCACTCATAGGAAAATTATCTTTTCTTTTCAAGAAAAATCAAGTCTTTTTGATTTATTGTAGTCATGCATTGTCAGGTACCACCCATTCCCTTATGTTTTATGCTCAGTAGCTTTTCCTAGGACTACACATGCCATATTATTGATCCAAGCCTAATGAGCCTTACACCATTCCAGAAAAAGTACTGAGAGAAAAAGAGAAGAGATAACAGGTCAGAGGTGAAAAAAAGAAAGCATGAGGTCGAAGTGAGATGAAGAAGGCACATGAGAAGAGGCTCAGAGTAATGTGTAAGGGAAAAAAAAAAGCAAAGAATTTGGAATCCATACTTGATTTTCTGGTGGAAGCAATATTTTAAGAAAATCTGTATGTATGATATCATTCTGAGAGACCTTTGATTTTTTCTTATTTCCTTCACTGTTTTGGAATGAAGAGAGTGGAATAAAAGAGGAAAACAATATGCACAAGTAAGCTTCTGCACGTAGAACAAGTCAACACAGGGGTGAGGTTTTTCAGTGGAAGCTGAGAGAGAATACTCTATTACACAAATGTGACAGAATGATGCTGTGGAAGAAAGAAAACAACTTTTTCTTCATTTCTCTTGAATTTTAGTATTATGCCTGCACAACACTAAATCTGCCTTTTTCTGCATGAGCAATATGATTCAGTTGTTAACTATATGAACACATGCTTAGCAAAGGCCAGTGTGAACATTAGTACTTTATCATATCAAGTATTTCACTTTATTGCCCAGTTTTAATTTTGCAGCTGAACAGAATCCTACAGTGCCTTGATACATTCTAAGTCTCTTCTAAGAGCTATTTAATATCTTGGTGTCTGAGTGCTATAAGACAAAAAGCTTATCTGTTCTGTTCAGGCAGAAGGTAGAAAAGAATGATTTAGGTTTTGTATGACTAAAAAAAAAATCCTAGCAGAAGGCTTTATCTGAAGGTTGTTTAACACATTTCCCTGAACACTGGCAGTCTGATCTCTTCTGGAAAAATTCTGCTCATCTGGGGCATTGCTTTGTTTCTGATGCCTAACATGAATGTGGGTATTCTCAGCTGCTTCTCACGGAGACTGTCTGCCTGGCAGCACCGTGAGAGGAGAGGCACGCCAGTTCCACGCTGCACACTGCAAGCTTGCCTTCAGGAAGCGAAGTGTTTCATGGGTGCAGTTGATCAGTGCATCTGACCATCAGCTGAAACTGTGCTAAGAATGTGTAATACTTAATTTCTAGGTATTTTTATTGATAACATTAACATTTACATTGTAGGCTTTCATGTAATGAAGGGCTTCACATGAATTATATCTCTGAACTGTTAGCCGTACTGGTAGTCATGATTTTTGAAGAATAACATTCCATCAACAAACTTTCTTGAGGACTCAAAGTTCTTTTTTTTAATTTCATGGAATAATTAACATATCAATAAGTAAATCAGAAACATATTGTCTTAGCACAATGCCCAGAGATACAGCTTTACCTAATAGTGGTATTTAACATACGGGTGTTTGAGATAATGAGCTATTTGCCCCATTGTTCATGTAATCTGAATAATAGGTTGTCATAATCTAAGCTTTCTGCGGTTTAAATTTATACTTGAATTTACAAATCAGATAAGCCCCTTGTCGGTGTTTGCCTTGCCACTGTTTTGACTTACAGTACTGTAATAAACCGATCAGACCTAAAGACCAACTTCTTTTCTCTATAAACCAGTGCACATAATGTCCTTTAAGTGCTGATCAATGTCTGTTCCATTTCTCAGCTATGTGCATTTCAAAAATACCTCTCAGCTGTCAGCTCACCTTTACCAAGGCAGTCTTCTCTGAAATGCCTTATATATCCCAGGCAGACTCTGAAACTGAACCTCTAAATCAAAAGACAAAAGGAGATGGATTAATCAATACGGATGCTTTCATTTTCTCTATTTTTTCCCCAGGCTGAATCCCCAGACATAACAATCAAATCAGTCTAGTCTAAGCTATACCGAGGCCTATAAAGGTTACTGGACAAAGATTCTCTTCTTCACGCAGACAAGAGAGTTGTGTTTTTTATCCCTTTCTCTCTCTCTTTCTTTCTTTAAGTAGACTTGATTTTGGACTTTCACTTACAGGAGGAAATAATAGAACACTTCCCCCCACCCTCCTATTTTGTTTCTAAATATCTGCTGGTTTCAATATGCTACTAATTCTATCACAGTGTTAGAATAAGACTTTACAGACTATATAAAATCATTTACTTCACTCATTGCTTAAGAAGATTTGTTTTGGGAGGATGAGAAGCCCAGTGATCCTAAAAAAAATGTTACATTCAAACATTTAAATGATATCACTCACATTTAATTATTGCTTCAAATCAACCTTAACATTCCAGGTGGCATTTTCGTAGCTTGTTTTAGGGTTCCTGCTGGATCTGCCATTAACCATGAGTGCTTTTGGCCTATCACAAGATATGAAAACTATTTACAAAGAAGAGTATTTGACGGAATTGATGAAAACTATGTGTAAAAGTGGCCCTGTTGATAAAGTATTTTGGGAAATCCAATAAACTTTGATAAAGTTCCATACCAAAGTCAGATGTTATGTGGGGGGATACTTCAGTTCAGAAGAGAAGATGTACAATGGAGTGGGATGAGGACAATTAATGAAGCGAACAGGCAGGAGTATGTAAGAAGATAAGAGAAACGTGCAATTCCCAAAGTAGCTCTGTGCACATTTGCTGTGTGAGCCTCCTGTTTTCTGGGTGTTGTTTTTTTACCTCTTATTTGTATCTGCTAGTTCTCATGATATTAATACCAGCTATGCCAACCTAAATGACCAGAAAACAGATTCAAAACAAATAAAATCAAGTATTTTTTTCACATAGCTAGTAACTAGTGAAGCTCCTTCCCACAGAGTGTTATAGATGCCGAAAATGTTAATGACTTCTAGAAACAGAGACTGAAGGAGGAAATGTCAGTCAAGAGATATTAAACCTAAAGATGAGATACAGCCTGCGTCAAGAGCTCCCTCATGGGCAGAGCCCTGGAAGCTGAGAGGGAAACTCGTGGGAGGCAGAGTGCAAGTATTCCTCAATATTTTTCCTGAAATATCCAGGGCTAGATGAATATTTGACCTGCTCCACTACCACTGTGCTTAGGTTCATCTCTCTTCCATTCTGAACTTAAATCAAGAAGGAAAGCAAAGCCAATCCCTTTCTTGCTTTAGTCTGTTTTAATGAAATAAAATGCAGTGTGGAACTGCACAGTATTGTCTTTTTTAATAAAAATAGTTCAACTAGTTCAGATGATAGTATCTAAAGATCTTTTTTCCTTTGGTTAACACAGACACGTAGGTTTACAGACTGTCTACCCCAAAGAGTTTATCATGTAAAAGAAGACAGAGCAAACAGCTGCAATAAATAGAAGTGAGAATAAGGAGTATGTTTTATAACACTGGAACCATGATCTAAGCAAGTGTACATTTCCTGACTGAATCATATAATATTTGTTTGGTTTTTGTCTCCTCAGAATAACTATCCACTGTGCTTGAGTGCCAATCAGTGCAGAGTTTTGGCCAGGTTTACTTTAGAAACCCAGTGGAAGAAAACTGGGGGAAATGTATGTGCTTTAGGCAAACTGCTATGTGAGTTGGCATCGCTGATGAGGTCAGGATTAAATTAACAAAATTGGCAGCTTGAAGAGGACTTCTTTCTTTTTCTCTTTTGTGGGACTGACAATGAATATGGAACCCTTGAGTGCCATTTCATTGAGTCAGTTTTCATGTCTTTAGGCAGTGAATTAATTTACCAAGTCTATGGGAAAACTGTTAGACAGTTAGCAATTTCTTCATAAAAAGGAATCCTGCTAACTTTTATGTATTTAATGTGATGTGAGAGATGTCTTATGAATATAGTTCTAGAAGTTGGTGATGTATTATAACCAGCACCAGTACTCCCTGTTTCAATCTAGGCACTTAATTATAATATAGTATCTCCCACTGCTATACTTACCTACTCTTCCCACCAATACTAACTCTCTTCTTCTAATTTAGTCAAAGCCTAAGACACTCAATTAGGAACTGGCATTATGGATTTGTCGAATAAGTTCTGTTAATTATCTTTTATGGACCAGTATGGTAGAACATTTACTTTAAGTACACTAAAAGCATTTAATAGTATACTTAAATTATTCTAATAGTTTGCTAACTATGTTGTATGTTCTTAGGAGATGCAATTAGAGAATTATATAACATTGCATCTGTCATGGAAAAGAACGTAATTCTATTGTTATACCTTTTCTATGTCAGATGCCATACTAATTACATCATTTGACAATTACTAACTATAACAGATTATACACATCCAAGTCATGTAATCTCTTTCGTGAGTAAGATAGCATTACATAATTGTCAAATGACCCAATGGAAAACAAAATTAATGCACTGATTAGTATTGCTAATCTTAATTATGTATTTACAGCTTTATTAAATATACAGGGACAAAATTCCCCCAAATATCTAAGGGGCTTAGGATATAGATCCAATAAAAAACTTAAAAAAGGCTTTAGATAGAAATATGGTCCCAAGGTAAATAAAACCAAACTGTATTCTAAGAAGTTCCCATTAAGTGTCTGACTAATCCTGGAGGTGCTATAATCTATAATTTTCATCCTTTTTAACTTAAAAATTCCCTTTGGGTTCTGCTAACATGTAAGCCAGAGCTGTTTATATCTAAAGCCTGTATATTAAGTAGTTGTTTGTCTTCCATCCCCATAAAAAATATAAACACAGCCCCCCTCCCCCCACCCAGGCTCAGTGACTGCTTTTTTGTCTTAGTGCTGCTTTTCTGTACAGTGTCTCCTGGGATGGGCTCAATGTTAAAACAGCCACTTGGTCATATTTCCTCATGTTGGATGTACCCTCAGGAACTCTGGCTAGAGCCTTGCGTTTTGCTCACTTCTCAGAGTGCCCACCACATGTGTTAGAGTTTATCTGCAGTCAGATGACAGACGGAGCACCACTCCAACTGTCTGTTCTTGAAATTACAACATCAGGCAACTAAGGTGATCCAAAATCTTTATGTGCATAGTTTTTAGAAAGGTAAATGGGATTTGTACCTAACCTATAGACTGAACTTGCTTCCAAAGGACATATAAATGGCTGGAACTTGTCTTGAGTGTGAGCTGGGACTCAGATTGCTCCATGAGTGTTTTGTCATGGTCAGTGACGGTTTCCCGTTGACAAGACCTGTGATCTGGGAGCGACTCACTCATCCTACAGGGAAAGTGATGCTTAGGTCACTGTCTTCTGCTCAACACTACACTTCTGTTTCAAAGTCTTGCATTGTGGAAATGTTTTAGAATCAGTCTGATGAAATTTCTGTATACTTGCAGAGACGCACAATGTTCAACAATCAGTTCTTTTGGTTAGTATTGTTGCACTAAGAAAGGAACAAACAACACTACCTGGTGCCAGCCTTCAAACGTTGAGTGGAAAAAAAACATAGCTTCATTTCTACTGCTGTAAAATTTTTAAAAGATGTATTGGTCATTACTAATGATGTCATAATATTTTGTTATAGGTTACTTACGAAATTGCTGGTGCGATAGAAAAAAATAAAGATTCCCTGTCACAAAATCTCGTATTTGTGATGAAAAGTAAGTACATGTTTTGTGGTTGCTGTTGTTGTTAGAAATCAAGACATTATGATTTGACTAATTTTCATTTTCGTTTTAAGAGAAATTTATATATATTTTATTTCCAGTAAAAAAAAATCACCCTCATCTTTTTGAAGTATGTACACATTGTTTGAAATTTGCTCTAATTTAGGAAGATTTTAGAATTTATGAACATAAAGCATCTTCATCATGTGATGTGATGTAAAGAACAAGAAGATACAGTGTGATAGATAAGTATGACTTAAAGAAATCATTGACTATTAATTAAAACAAAAATAAACCCCAGAAAATAGGGGAAGGAAATAAGGCTCCCAGAATCATAGAGACTGCAGTGGGATGTGCTTCACTGCTTCAGTACCTTTCTAAAAGCAGGAACTTGTGGGCGTTCTTATGTTTTCCAGTGAATAGATACAAATGTCCATTGAAATACAAAATTAAATACCTTTCCACGTGCATATTATATAATTATGCCTAACAGTAATGCATCCCGATTTTTTAATTAATGATTCATAATTAGATTATTAAAAACCTCTATCATTTACCCTTTCTGTGAAGAAAACCAAAACATTTTCCTCAGGGAAATGTCAGTGTATCCTGAAATGATATTCGTCTTTTTTCCAATCTCTGCAGAGTCTTTTACTTAATATATTATATTTCTTTCCACAGAAACAGAGGTCTTTTGGAGGTCATATTTGTCTTCCAAATCAGGCCTGCTGTTACAATGTATTGGTTTTTAGCAATTTACTGTGAAATTAGCTAAACTCCCTATAAAATTATTGATGCATTTTAAAGGCAAACAGTGTACATTAAGGATGAAGAAAGAAATGGAAGAACTGATCTTGAATATAATCCTGTTGATTATAGTTTTAGAGACATTCCAGTTCTCACTACTTGGAATTTACGTGATAATCTGCCAAAGAGTAGAAGAGGGTATGGCAACTTCCAGTATGTTGTACAAGAGAGCGCATTCTTCCATTCTCTCACATAGTCTCCTTTTGCACTTTCACTGCTATTTTGTGTAATCAGCTATGCAACTGTTAAAAGGGAAGAATGGAGGATTGTATTGGATATGAAATGTTTGATATGCTGAGAGTGAGTGTATATATAGTTAAGAAGTCAAAATAGTAACAATTATAAATAATGGAAAAATTCTGAAGGCAGAATATTTACAAGCATGTAAGTCATTTAAGGGCTATGTTCCTTCTTTTTTAAGTAAGTGACTTAGGCTTAAAACCTATTGATTGTCAGTGATATATTTCCTTTAGGGTCAGTTTTGTAAATTGTGCTTCCTTTGAATTTCATTAATTTCATTCCTTAATCAAAACTTTTAAATATTCTAACAACATTAAAGTCATTTACATGTGTGTGTGAGAATGTGGAACATACCTGTCTGACAAACAAATCAGGAGAGATTATTGGCATAGGTTTTATCTGTTTTAATTTAAAGGACGTAATTTTAATGCCTTTCCTAATGCTACTTATTACATTTATCCATATTTTTAAAATATGGAGGCTTACTCTGTCCGCTGATTGTGCTGGACTTGTTTCAATTATCTGCTTTACTATGTTCCTCATAATTTTATTATTCCTGTTAAGTAAGGAACAGTAATCTCCACAGAAAAAGGGAAACGTGTCTATTGCTTTTAAGCATCTAGTACATATATCTTTAGACAACTAATAAAGAGCAAACTAAGGATTTCTACCTGCTATGCTAAAATTAGTGGCATTATTTATTATGCTTATCCCATTCATCTTTTTGGTTTTTTTTCTTTGTTTTATTCACATGATGGGTGTGATCATAATGCCAGTTTGTTAGTTCTTAAGAAAAAAAAAAAAAAAAATTAAGAATGGTTAAGGATGTATCACACAATAGGTTTTTGATACTTATTGGTGCTGTGGCAGTACAAACAGCATATAATTCCCATGTTCATCTTAAAAAGCCCATGGCCATAATCTCATAAAGGATAACTTGACTGAAATCAGTATAAAGTATCCTATCTGTCTTAAAATTCAGATTTTTGTTTTTAAAAACACATCTTGGAAGTGTATTTGTTTTGTAATAATTATCACCACTGCATCAAACATATGTATGGCATTGTCTTTTTTCTGTAAATGTTTGTAAGTGTGGTCTTGATGTAGAGAAATGTGAACCCAGCTTGCTACAGTTCTGTCCTTCACCTTGCCTTTTTTTTTCCCGTCCCTTCCCATATTGAGTTTTATATAATTCTTTTTCTTTGGTGCGGTAAGTGTCTATAATTTATTTCTGCCAAGTGCCTTGATCATTTCTAAATACTGTGTGTTAGGTAAATGTTGTGCAGAATGCATCTCTCATATTGCTTTAATAGATGGATAAATTGGGAGCCTGTAATGGAACAAAATTCGGAGGTGATTATCACATAAGTAATTAAATTTAGACAGATCACAGTCTGAAAGTTTTGTTTCCTGCCCTGTTTTGTTCAGCACAGGACCTGAATATGTTTTAAAATTGTGTTACTGATGGCTGACATCCTTAGATATTGAATGCTCTTTGATAACTAACATAATATAATAATTTATTGGCTTGTCCTCTTGTTTTAATTTTACTTATTTAATTCTGTCTCCTACAGTATGTCTTTTTACTTCCAAATACAATATATATAATTTTCTAACCTGTATTTTATCTTCATGCATTAATTTCTTCTTTTTTTCCCAGCCAGTGAAAATGTAGTCATCAATCAATTGTTCCAGTCCAAGCTGACACAAACTGGATCACTTGTTCCTCCATATCATTCCCTTAAAATCAAAGGGTGTAAAGCAGCTTTGCTGAATAGAAAAACATCAGTAGCCTGTGCAAGTGGAGAAGCAAAGAAATATATTGAGCTCAGCAAGGTAAGAATTTAGGACTCTTTCTGCTCTTTGCTCCTTGAAGATTTTTCTCAGCTACTTTGTAATTTCTGAAAGCTCCTTGTTATCTGCTTCATTCTCTGTAGTCATTAAACTATTAAAACAATCTAGTACTTAATATCAACACTAAAGGAACAGTGAGAACTAACAGGTTATAATTTACTAACACTAATAATGCTAGTTCAAGAACCTCTTTCTTGGATTCTCTGAGCAGGAGGTTGGGCTAGATGATGAGGTGCCTTCAAGCCTGAATCATTCCATGATTTTGTGGTTCCAGGGCTTAGCAGTAGATGCAGTATTACTGATTTTTGGCTGTGTAGGAACACTTCTTTGTTTTGTCTCCTTGGCTGACTTTATGGCGAATAGTTAATTAAGACATAGGAAATGCAAAAATAAAACCTGAATGTCTTTATTGTGTTAACCCAAGAAGACCTCTGGTTTGCAAAAGATAGTTTGTGTGTTTTTGTATGAAGATCAACCCTGTACCTTTTGGAAAACTTTGTTATTTTAAATCGTCACTTGCATGTAAATTTTCCCAGTCAATTTGAAATCAAATCAAACTCTCCCCATTTCTGAACTTGTCTCTTTTTCTGCTAGCTAAGTCAGCCAAAAAAGTTTAAAAAAAAAAGATAAGGAGGAGAGGGGAAACTTGGGAGGCTATCAGAAAATTAATTGTTCATGTCATGTGGAACATCTCTCTTTTGATGAGAAATAACATGATTTGCTGAGTCCATTCTTGACAGAGCTTTGGAATTCCTCCTTCTTCTAGGAAAGAAGCAAGCAGTTCTCACAATACATCAGCTGCCTCACCAGGCTTTTTGAATCTTATGACTCTATTTTTGGCTTACAGCTGCATAAAATTAATTCTGTCATGGGATTAAGGAGGCAGCTCTCATGTGTCATTGTGGAAGGCTTTGTGCAAGTACATCCATAGAATAGCAATGGGAGTTTCCTTATAGCTCCCCTTCTGATAGTAGCATCATTCCTGTCTACTGTTCTTGTCAGTAATCCCAGTGGAAAAACTTAAGTTGAAGTGAATGGTGTTGGTTTAAGGCTATATTTAGCAAACAGCTGAGACATCACAAGGTGCCTTTAGGTGCCTTGCCACTATAGTAACAGCTTCCTAGAGGAAGCTTCCTAAGGCTGTGAAAAAGATCCTAGTCCCATACATGGAAGGAAGTATGAAAAGTATGTCTAAATTAGAAGCCTAACCAAGCCAGGGGGAAACACCACACAGCTGGGATCTCTGAAACTATGAGGTTTTTGACCAGTCGAGAATAGCTTTTAACCTGGAGTTACTCTCTTGAGAGACAGAAGACATATTCAAATTCCTTTGGGAGGCATGATAAAATAAGTCAGAAATTCCAGATTCAGTGAGAATGCTCTAAACTTTTAGGTATTAGATGGAAGGTGGGAAGAACTTCATCCTTCATCTGCCCACAGAGACAAGGATGGCTTGGCTTCTCAAAGGTAGGCTTTGAGAAGAGCTGCGCAGGTGAGACAGAACACCCCTTAGTTTGTAGATACTAAGTTGGCCTAATCTGAGCAAGGTACTGTGCTGCCCTGCAGGATGGAAGCAGAACTTTAGGTATCTAAGTTGTTCCAGTGGCAAAAACCAGACACGTGTTATTTTGGAATAGGCACCTGATGCAGGAGCTGGAAGTTGGTAAGTGCTTAAATTATTTTGTGGATCAAGCCCACATCTATAACTGTGCTGTCCCAAATAATTTCTTTTCTTTTCCAGTATAGCCTTGAAAATCCACTGTGATGGGCTGGAATAATGTTGGTTTTGTTGTTTTGTTCTTGTTGTTGTAATTGGAAATGCAATGTAGGGGTCATTTTCTTATCAGCTTAGAATTAAAATGACACTGCATTTCTATTGGAGTTTATCGTAAGGGTAAAGGCAATAAAGAGAAAAAAAGGGGGGGGGCATTCCTTTTGTATCTGAAATTTGAGTTATAACATACATCATACTGTAAGCAGTGAGAAACGCAAAATGGAAGGTATTCATGTTGCTTTGTATGGGTAGTCATCTAGACTCCACCATATCCAAGGAAGAGAAGTAGACACTTTCAGAGGTCAGATAGGAGTTTGTTGTGATTCCCCTCCCCTTTCAGCTTGTCATCTACAGTCCTAGCTACTTGCTAGGTTATGTGATTATAGATTTCTCTGTGTATGGCCTCTATCTACCTGTTTACCTTTCTATAAATAACTCTTCCCTTAATTTTGAGCATGCTGCCGCAGGTAAGGATGGTCTACCTCTTCGAACTCACCACTCTGCTTGTAGTAGGGTCCAAGAGAACAGTGTATCCATCCTAAAATAGACATGAACAGATCTAATAGCTGGCCAGAATTTTGGAGCACATAAAGAGTCATAGGAATTTGGGAATGCCAGCTCAAGTCTCTGTGACTTACGAAGACTGTGTCCCATTTTCAAATAAAATAAACGTATCTTCATTGATACTCACAACTCTCTTTTGCTCACACCAGCTCTTGCTACCTTGTTTTTCTGTAATCTTTTCCTAGTGCATACTTTGGCCCCGTTGCCTTCCCCTTGCTTCCTTTGGAAGAGTCAGTGGGTTTCAGAGTTCATACAGCAGAAGTCTAGTCACATGAATGCACATCACTAACAGAAGGCTTTTCTTTCTGTTGACTTTACATTGTTTCTCTTTATGAACACTTTCCTTCGTTGTCTGTTAGTTGAAGAACTCATCTATTGCAAAGCTTTCGGTATGTCGTCTGGTTAAAGCTTTAAAATATTCTGCTGGTAAAGAGAAATTTTTTAGAAGGAGGTTTTAGCTTCCTAACAGACATTACAAAGTTACATATATGTATTTTTTTCTGTAGATTAGAGGTACAAGATTTTCCAACGTAAAGCTATATATTAGAGGGTAATAGAGAAGTACAGCTTTGGTGATGTAGCCCATAGTTGAAGATGTCCAAGTTTGGAGAGTTTGAATTAAATTTATTTTTTGTCTTTGCCTTGTTTCCTTTCTTTTGTCTCCCTTGTTCTGAACCAAACACTTCCTTCCCATGGGAAGAAGTATGTAACACAGGACAGCAGGCAGGAACTTTAGCATCCCAAGCATTGTTCCTGGCTCTTCCACTAACTCAGGAAATGGTCTTGAACTAGTGACTTAATCTGTTGGGAGGAAGGGGTGAATGCATTATCTGTCAAGTGAAGAAAACTCTATTTTAGTTATATTCCTCAATTGTTTTGTAAATTTTAGCTGAGAAGTGTTATTGGCATGCTAGCGGTTCTTTTTATGAGAAGACCTGGAGCAAGCAGATCTCTTTTACTTTTCTGTTTTGAGGTTGGGGATTAATTTGCCTTTAAAATCTTATTGCACCCTAGTAAGTGAGATTTGAAATAAGAAGGAGCTCCAAAGTTTAGCATAGTGAGTAAAGAATTGCTTGCACTGCAATATTTTTAATGGAGTTTGGCTTGAGTGGGCCAAGCTGAGGAAATGTACACTTTTTTGATGCAACTGGAAAAAGACCCGAGTAGACCAGAACATGCTGATTTGATAGAAAGGGAGTTTTACAGGGTAACTGGCCTGAAGAAAGGCAATGAAAAAAAGTCAGAGATGAAAAGGCTGTCATTGATACAGAGGTTTGAATCTAAGAGCTGGGCCAAATCCTGGAATGCAATAATTTTGCCAGCCTTCCTATAGAAAGTATAACAAAAAAACTCTAATTTCTGGGACCACTTTTAGGATGATCATTGCCATTTTAGTCTCAGAGATAGGAAGCAGAACAGCAAAAAATACCTTTTTTCCCCACTCCCAACTCTGATGTATAGGATAACATTGGTTCTATTGAGATATGAAGTTATTGATAATTTATGTCTATAATGGGTGAAAATGGGTTAAAAAAAGAAAAGAAAAAAAGGTTAATTGCATTCACTTGTGCAGCAAGAAAAGAGAAGGGTTTTTTTAATATTAATAACATTGTTTTGCCTTCAAGATTTTTTTAATGATCTGTGCTTACGTTTACTCACTTAAGTATTTGTCAAAAAGATATAAGGAACCTTTTCAGAGAGTTACAGAATTATGCTACTTATAGGCAGACTGTATGGGATACTAACTGCACAAGTCTTGCTTCTGCAATAGACTTCCAGATCATATTGCTTTGCCCGGTTATTTGGAAAAGGTATTTTATCTTTCCAATGGTATACAGCTGCTTTTGAAATTAAAACTTTCTTGCCAGTTATGGCTCTGCAGATACTTGAGGATATTTATCCACTTTCCCAATTCTTTCTGAAATTCATATCATTGTCTATGACATAGTATTTGTATAAATGTTTGCCTTTGTTAGTAAATTGTGTAACAATGAACATGAAAGTTTACTGCCCATCTGGAGATAAAGGTATTGTGTGTGTGCTTTTCTCCCCCACAGCTGTTGAAAAAGAAAGGAACATCCTCATTTCTTCAGAGACTGGAACGCGGGGGCCCAACCACTGTGGCAATACAGCTCAGGGTTAGTGAACATCTTCTGGACAGAAATTTACAAAAAAAAAGAAAAAGAAAACAAAAACATTTTAAAGGTAGGATAAGTCTCTACAGATTGCAATGGAAGAAAGAAAAATCATATGCTTGAGAAAGCCACTTGCATGACCAAGTAAAACCTTTTGAGGAAATGTAAAAAAGTTAGGCAGAGCATACATGTTGAGCAATTGCCTTTGCTGCATGCACAATAATGATTGATAACTGATTTTTTTTCCCCACAGAAATCACTCACAGATATTATTGGGAAGCTGCAGAACTGCACGCCACATTCTGTTCATTGTATAAAGCCTAATAACTCCAAGCTGCCAGATACTTTTGACAATTTTTATGTGTCTGCTCAACTGCAGTACATTGGTGTCCTAGACATGGTCAAAATCATACGACATGGATATCCAATACGTCTCTCTTTCACAGACTTCTTGTCAAGGTAAATTCTTTTAAGTTTCATAAAAACTTTTCCTAACCTACAGTACAAAGCCTTCTGTCATGCTCTGGTAGTGTTTGCAGTGTTGTTTTGCGGATGAGCCTTTCAGACTTCCTTCAGAGAAAAATCATGTCTGCCAGCAAGGAGTGTATGCTTGTTATTTTTTAATTGAAGGAATCATGAACTTTATGGGAATATATTTGTAAAGATCATCAGCAAAATGTATTCAATTTAAAAAATGTAACTTCATTAAATAGTTACATTTTTATAATTTATGCTATTTATATAATTTATAAAATACAAAATATTGCATGTTCTCTCCAAGTAATTAAAAAGCAGAAGGAGAAATAGTCTAATTTTTCAGGTTTATAAGTGTAGGTGTCATGGGTTCAGTATTTGTGTTTCATATGCTAGGATTTGTTTCTGGATGGTGATGAGTTATTAATGCTCATACCACAACTCCATTTTTATTATTGTTGTTAGAAATGTGTGAAATTTTTAATTAATGTGAAAAGACAAAAAGATATATCACTGCTTCTGGCTGAAGGCAAGCTCTTTCCCCCCATCCCCAATTCAGTTTGCGGGTTTTGATTCACTTACATTCTCAAATGCTTCAGCAAAGAGCACCTCTTGTCCAAGAGATGTTCACTTAGCAGCCTCATGCGCTCAACACATGTTTCTCCTCTCTGCATGTTCTACTCCTTGACTGATATATCGAGCAGTCATGATCTGGCCTATGTACTATTTTACTTCTGAAAAGCATGGGAATATCAGCTGCTTACACACATCTAAACTTTCACTTGCCTTCTCGGAAAAAGTAGTGGATGTTAAATTACTGCTTGGACAGGATCATATTCTCTCTGGCAATTCTGTAAATATTCAAAAAGTGCAGGAGTATAGTTTATAATCCCATGTGTTTCAAAAGTAAGCCATCTCTGTCCTACCACAATATTCATCCTACAGCATGAATCCAGAAGTGCAGGCTGGTTTAGGAGAAGATGCAGATAATGGGAGATTTGGAAAAGCAGGCTGCTTTCATATTCAGAGATGGTAGGGGCAACCTCTATATAGCTATTTCTATATTACTGAATTGAACACTTCAAGGGACTATTACATGGGCACAAAACCACAATCATTTCTACTGTTAAATCCTTACAATGGTTTCTGGCAGGGATTTGGTCCTTGCCACCCAGCTTTTCTCACTGCAATTCCCAAATACAGGTTGGGGGTTAGCACAGGCCTGGGACCATTCCTGGAGGGCAGTGTGGAGGTAGCTGCTCTCTTTTGGAGGGTAAAAGAGAGTAACCACATGTACAGAGATTATTTTATTCAGTTGGCTTCAGTGACAGAGTACAGTCCCATGCGTGTTCACTCTAACAGTATAGGCATGAGTCTGGCATGTTGTCTTTTTTGGAGAAACTTTATTTCAAACTATCACTAAAAGAATGTTTGAAGATTCAAATATAATTTCAGTCTTTGTCCTCCACTCCTTCAAGTATATCCCAAAGACAAATTTTTACCTGAAAGTCTAGAAGACATCTGGTGTCTCAAAATAAATATTTATTTGCAGTAATGATAGTAAAACAAGAATAGCAAGAAAACCAAACAATATGATACCAGCAACATTTATGCTATTATTTTGAAGTGTTCTAGTTTTGTTACTGTCCATCTTTATCCCTTTTCCTCCACAATAAATTATCTTTATAGGTTGTTTGTAGTTGAGCCCCTGTATTTTTACCTATTTGCACCAGGTCCTAATAATTGTATTATTATACATAAAATGAACGATCAGTGGTGGGGCTAGCATGGTGTCACTGAAAATGAAGTCCATTTTATAATATTCCCTGTGAATATATATTGAACCTACTCAGAAGTTAGCAATAATCACTCTGCATACGTCTCTTGGCACTACTGATTTTTAGATTTGTGTACAAAGAGGAACACAGAGCAAGAAACCGTCAGTGTTGTAAGGCTTTTTACAGCAGCCATTCCTGTCACACAGGCCAAAGCTTATCTTACTTTGAACAGCAGAACACGCTAATTCTCCACTTTACTCACAATGACCAGTTAACCTTCATATTCACATTCAGTGTATTTGGATAAATCTTTTCATTTCAAATAGTGCAAGCATGTGGCTGTTTGTTCTGTTAGTGGCTGAAAAGTACAAAATTTTTAAGCAGAAGTGATAGTATTAGATTGCAGCTCAAAAGTACCATCAATTCTTAATGCTGTATTTTTTTAGCCAATAGGCTACAGGTAAGAAGGAATAAAGAATTATTGAATTCAGATATTATGAGCTACCATTTCAAAAAGTCTTCTAAAAAACTGTCACTTGTACTACATCTCTATATTGCCTCAGTGACCGGACAGGATGGTTTTGAAAACCAGATAATTAGTTTTGGCGATGTTCTTGTAAACTGGATTTGCTTTGTTGGCTGTTCAGGCTAATGCTGATCTTGTCCTGCTATTCATTGATTGGAATGAGAAATGATTTTGTCACCTTTCCATGTATGCTTATAGACCTGAGGTTGATAGACTCTCACCTTTCAATTTTTTATTTCCTTTGGTGTCAAACTGGTATTTCTAGTGTTCTAATACTTGGGAAAATAGTATCTTCTCTATTTCTGCAATTACTTTTCCTCCATTGTGGCTCTTCTACTTCTTTTGCATGGTTCAGAATGGTCTGGGCTTTCCAGCCCCTAGGTGGGCAGCAATGGTTGCACTGGTAGCATTCGGGCAGACTTTGAGCACAGGCACTGAACTACGGAGTGCGATGGCTTTCCAAGAGCTGCTTCTTGCAGAAGAGTCAGGATGCTGCAGAAGAGTGTAAACCTCTGTCTCTGAGGTACTGGCTATTATTCTTCAAGTTGCAAAAGAGAGAAAATAATGACATCAACTTAAATTTTACTTAGGGTCCCTCAATCCCAAACCAATACAAATACCATACAGACAGGTAAAATATAAAAAAATCTTAATTATGACAAGTAGTGATGACAACAGGCCACAATGATACTGGTGTGTATGTGAACAGACTCCATTCTGAGCTATCCTGGAACCAAGAAGAGAAAAAAAAAAAAAAAAAAACAGGAAAACTATTGCTCTAGATAGAGATGGATAGTTAGAGGCTTAGTTAAAACCTCACAATTAAGGAAGGATCATGAGCAAGAGTAGGATCTGAAAGGCAATGAAGGCTTGCTGATTACCTTCGAGTACAGAAACGTTCTGTGGTATTATCACATCTGCAAGGAGCCATCATACTCAGAAGCCCAGGGATAAAATACAGCTCTATCACAGTGAATGAGGGTGATGTTCTTTTATTTTCGTTTTTTTTTTTTTTTTTTGTAGACAATAAGTGTATTTGTTTAACATTATATTGATTATACTGAGGGGAGCAGAAAAATCAGGAAACAAAACACAGGGAATGATAAAGGAATTGTTCTTTATTCACTGTAGGAAGCTGTAAACAAGTGAATGCTCTTACCAAGTGCTCTTACTGGGCTGAAAAATTTAGCCTCCCCATGGCTTGCCCCAAGGGGCAAAGGAATTACTCCCCATTACTCTGGGGAGAAAGACCTTGACAGCTGACAACAGAAAAACACAGAGGGAGAAAGAAAAAATAGACAGTTTCCGTCTCTTAACTCAATGATGGATGCACCTGAGAATAATTAAATTTGCCCACACCTTCATTTTTTCTTGTATATTTTGCAAGAATTGGAAATATAAGTCGTTTTTGCTTTATTCTGTCATGCTCTGCTGTGTCCTTGTTTGTCAATACTAACTACTAGTAAGGACTCTCGATTTTCATGCAGATTTTCTCTTTTGAAGAGAAAGTTTTCCTCTCCATTTGAGTCATGCTAACTAGCAATTTGACTGTGTGGCCGCAAAGCGGGAAAAATAGGCCTACAGATGTAAAACACAAGATATCCTGCTGTCCTGTTATAGTTGATAAGTGTGACCTATGAACTATCAATCCAGGAATGACAAGATGTAGAGGTAGCAAAATGTATCCCCAGATGGGTGCCTGTGAGAGGTTTGCCCATAACTGTAAGCTTTTCACCTTCAGTTTGTGTCTTGGAGTCCTTCTGATGGGCTGAGTTTCAGTGAATGCAGCTGTGTGGTTCACAGCTTGGCTTAGCTCAGCTGCAAAGTGTTGTATAGTAGTGATGCAAGGAAATCTCATTTTTGTAGACCTGAATGTACTATGCAGTTCTCCTGGGCTTACCTGCCTTGGGAAGTAAATGATATTAACGGTAGATCTGAAAGCACTGTGCAAAATCAAAGAGAAATTGTGGCCTGGATCCCAACTTGAATTCCCAAAAGACAGTGAATTGCTACCCTCCTTTACCCTCCCTGCAGGTTTCATGCATTTACTTTTACAGTCTTCCTTATCATAGAGCTAATGTGGTCAGAGTTAAAAAAATTAATTAATGAAAAAATTAAAATCCTTTTTTTTTGCTGGCTAATAAAAAGACAGAATGTTTGAATTAGAGGCCTTTGTGGTGAAGGGATAGAATATCAGAAAACCTGGATATTCTATCAGTAATACAGACAGTACCGTTGCTTTCTTAATTGGATGAATTTGAATAAATTTCTATTAATATCTAATTAGGGATTAATATGACTGGTATCTAGCATATATTTATGAGTCACATTTGAACTCTTACAATGACTGAAGAAGACAGCAGCTAAGGAAAGGTCATATTTGCAAGAACACTTCTTCCTGGGCTACAAAGATTAATCATTATTTCTATTGCTGTCCTTTTTGGATTTACTGGTTCTGCTTCTGTATTATCAAAGTAAAAGTTGACAGCTGCTAGGTGAACCCCTCAATCACTGAAGTTCGTTGATCAGAAGAGAAATATTGTGGAAATTCTGGTTCTTAAGTGGAAGCTGTGACAGTTACTGTCAATGAATATATAATAAAAATGGGAATTAATAAGGTCAGATGCTATTAAATGCTGTAAAAACAGGCAGAACCAATATAATTATGAAATGATATACGGATTTCAGCGGATTTGCCAACTCCAGCTGCAGTGTTTCTGCTGAATTTGCCTGCAGTGTTGGCTCAATTTCTAAAGCTCTTTGAGTAGAGAGACAGAAATCAGTTTTTACTTTATCTTTAAAATAGAAAGCCTTGAGTAACATGCATTTTAGACTCCTGGAAAAGTTAACCCATATATTTTGCATTAACATCTTCAGAATCATTCTCTGTGGGCTAGATTTTGAAATTCTAGTTTTACTTTTAAGTCAAGGCAGTGGTACAAACAATGTTGTGAAGAATTCAAAGTTTCCAATTTGCAGCCCAAATTGTACACATAGGTAAAGTATCCTCAAATATCCTTTTCCTGGAAGAAAAAAAACAGTAAAATAACGATGGAATTAGGAACTGTCTGCAGATGGCTGTTTCTTTGCAGCATTTAGCATTTTAATATCTTATTTTAAATGAGGATAATTCCACCCAAGGTACATAAAGAACTCTTTAGTGGGAACGTAGTAATTTGTTATGTGTTTGGTATTCGGTGCAATGGCAAAAAAGTATCACTGTGTGCTCTATTACCAGTGTAGAACAATAGGGCTCAGAAACTCTCTGGGGCACAAACAGAGCCTGGTTGTACAAGCTTAATATCTAGAACCTAATCTCTTTGCATCAATTAATAAAATGGATCCTGGCTGACTTTCGTGTCATTCACCTCACTTGGTGCTCAAGGAAGACATGTAAAAGCCATTTGGAATATAAATTTTTAAAAATAATGATAGTGATCAAGGACCCATCTAGAGTAATGAGGTGAGCTTATATTTCTTGCTCAGTGAAGTACAAAAGAATACAGCTGTTCAGGCATGTTCAGGTGAAAACGAGGCAGTAAGATGCTCTGTTTCACTCATTCTGAACAATTTTATTTTGGTACCATCCTCCTCTACAAACACTCCTCTACCTTTAGTGTTTTGTACATTGAATTAAAAATTAAAATTAATTTTTCCTCTCTCTTTCTTCTTTAATGTGGTTTACAAAGTTGCTGAACTGTACCCAGTGCTTTGCTCTGCCTGCATTTTAGTTTCCTTGTTCAAGGAAGAATTTATGAACTACTGCCTTAGAGACTGGGATTCACACGTCACACATATCTTTTGTGTCTGGGACACTGCTTAGCAATGGAGACTGCAAGGTCCAGTTGCACAGGTCCTGAAATAAGACATCTGTGTTAGCCTTCCCTGCCATTTGCAGCAAACCTTCATGGCTGTTGGACCTCAGGATAACCTCGGTGGATTATGTGAACCGATAAGCGAATTGAGCCTTTCACTTAGCTGATGAGAATTGCAGGATTTCTATGAGAAAAAACATGTTGTTCAGAAAGCCCAAATAGTTGCCTGCTAGCATGCTATTCCTTGTCTTTATTTCTGCACTTTTTGAGTGTTTCTTGGAATTTCATTACTGTCTCTCAGATTTCTAGACCGTCTTTTCTGGGTTTAACTCTTTCAATTCAGTCTTGTGTTTTCCATCATGGAGCTCCCATCCTGCCTTCTGTTGCTGCTCCAGGAACAGCAGAGAAAATTTCATATGGTGAAGGAGAACATGAAGGCTGTATGTAGAGACATCTCTCAACAGTGTTGCAAGAAGAGATAAGTCACTAGAATGTTATGATTTACCATTTCCAATTCTCTTTAAAAATGGCTTAAATTGTATCAATCTAGTCTTTAGTTTTACCTCTGCGTAGGCAGACATGCAGCTTAGATTATAAGTAGTTGTTTGAGTTAACCGGTAAGACAGTGTCATGTGCAGGTTTGGAGGTACAGTATTAGGCCTCCATCTTTTTCTTCTTCTTCCTCTTCCTCTTCTGCTTCCCCCTTCTTCCCCTCTTCTTCTCCTTCTCCCTCCTTCTTCTTTTCATTGACTAACTTTATTCTCCTCCATGGACAGAATATGTTAAAATATGTAAATTACACCATGTAAGCTGTATGGAGTCAATTAAAAACAAAAAATCTCTAAGATTTTAATGTTTTGAAAATAGAATGTTAAAAAGAGTTAACATTCGGATTTTTTTTTTTTTATTTTAAAGTAACTTAAAAGGTGGCAAAACATCCATTTTAATAGGAAATATTAGGAAGGAAGATATGGAACACAATGATAATGGATTCTTATGATAATCATAGCAGTGAGGGTGAAAAAAGTATGTTCGAAGCATATTTTAATTACAGGTTTTCCTCTGATTTCAGTATGAAGTTCTTCTTAGATGAAATTCTTCTTAGAAGTTACACTTAACTGCAGATCCTGAAATCCTGCAGTTCTATTCAGGGCAGCAGTCACTGATACTGAAATGCTCTAATAGTGGACTTTAGGTCAAAAATGGCTTCAGAGCACTTAATTGTTACTAACTCATCCAGACAATTGACTTTGCTTGGAGATCATTCTGAAGAGACACCTTTTTTCTCAGGCAGGAAAGTTTATGTTCATGCTAATAGCATGGCTTTGTCAAGTAATGTCTGTCCTTCTACAACTGCCATAAAGCCATTATTAATAACTATTGTAAGGTTTTGATCAAATTTGTACTATCAGCTGACACTGTATTGCACAGATGTGTTGTTTGTGTTTGTGGATCTTGTGTGGGACTCATCATCATGGCATATCTGAACTCCCTTTGTCCAGAAGCTTTTTGGTGTTAATTTTTTCTTCTCTCTGTCTTTCCTCTCTCTTTTTTACCTCTTGAAAGAAGGGAAGTTATAATATTTTATAATATATCATTTGTGAATTAAAAAGGTGCAGCAAAACATTTCAGAGTCTCCTGAGCAAGTTAGGCAGGGCATTAGTGAGAATGATGTACTGAGTAGATTGCAAAGTGATAGGTCATCGCACTGTCCCTTTTAGCTTTATTGTCTGCTATACAATAATATCATCAGTCTTCTCATAGCGCACTGCATTGATAGGTGCCATGATACCTTAAATCCTTGCAAGGAGAGCAAGACATAATCTGATTGGTGTTAAAAAGCAATATTCCATTAAAGTAGATGTAATGATATCAATTTATACTAAATGGCAATCTCGACATTGTGCTGTTTGTTGCTTCAGACCTAGAGCTGGAAGTGATATTTCTGATTGAGGGTAATCATTTTTGTTTGTCTTTCTTTTAGAATGCAGGAAAAGGTGAGTAAATGAAGTATTTTGAAGTCATCAGTTTTGAGGGCATCTTAAACACAAATTCAGAAACATGGTAATGACTAATTTCCTGTGAAGAATGAAGGTCATCCACAAAGTTTAAAACCGTGATTTTTAAGATGACTATGTCTTTGGTAGTTTTGGTAATCATCACATTGTATAAAGAAGTGTTGTGGGTTAACCCCAGTGGGCAGCTCAGCCCCACGCAACAACTCACTCACTCCTCCGCAGTGGGGTGCGGGAGAGAATCAGACAGGCAAAAAACTCATGGGTTGAGATAAAGACAGTTTAATAGGGAAAACAAAAACTGCATGAGCAACCAAAGAAAAATAAGATTCATTCTCTACTTCCCATCATCAGGCAGGTGTTTAGCCATTTCCAGGAAAGCAGGGCTCCATCACATGTAATGGTTACTTGGGAAGACAGACGCCATCACGCCCAATGTCCCCTCTTCCTTCTTCTTCCCCCAGCTTTTTTTTTTTATCCCTTGCCAACGTCTCTGATAGCGGGGCCCAGTTTGGAATAATTTACAGCAGTCTCAGAATTATTCTAAATTACTAATCCTTTGTGAAAACTTGCTGATGTAGGAGATTATTATGCTTTAAGGGATGGCCAGAACCCAGAGCGCACTGACATTCTCCCTGGTGAGACACATATATTAGAATTGGTGTACATCACCTGGGGAGTTGCCTAGTTGTAAGCAGGTGTTTGGGACTATCTTAGAGGCTATAGGCCGTTTGACATGTATTTATACAATGTGATAGTACAGTGATAGTATCTGGCCTATTCATATTATGAACAAACTAAATAGCCCTATATGGTACAAATAGACTAAATGTAGATAGAATATTCTGTTTTACCCCCATTAGGTGTTTCTTTGTAGCTGTTTGGTTTATTTTCTCCATTTTTCCCCTTAGGTCCTCTTTAATACTCAAAAGACAAGAAATATACTAGATAACTTTAGATGCCTATGGTGGCTCAACTAATTAGCCTGGACTTGATTTATAGTGCAGAAAGAAAAATGGCCATTTTTAGGATATGGTTCAACTGACTTATTTTACATTTATCTATTTTTGCAGGTATTTCACAGTCTCAGTCTAGCTCCCATCTATGGCAAGGAACAGAGTTAATGGTTTGTAACAAGCTCCAACAAAAAACAGAGAACAACGTTTTAGAGCTGAAACAGAAGCAGCTTTTGAAGTCATACCATGCTATCATCAGTTCTCTAGCCCTCAGAATAAGTAGTATCGTACATGCAAAATATCAGTCCTTATGTTACATGTCACAGAGTTGGACTGTGGGAATGATCAAGCTGCTGGTGTTTCTGGGGCTTACCGACAGTGCACAAACAAGTATAAGAGAAAATAAAGTTTCTTTTTTGATTGGAGTTTTCAGTGGCAAATCAGACATCTAGCTTTATTCTATATTTAGAAGGCAAAAATAAACATCAGCATTGTTTGCTGGGCATCTTCTGAGTTTTATAATGCAACCCTCGTTTGCTAAAGCGATTATAAATGGGTGTAAACTCTTGTGTCACTCCACTGAAGTCCATTCAATTATTCATGTCTGTCATGTACTTAGAATTCTGCAGGATCGACATGAAAAGGGGTCCCTCGAGCACGGAGATGTAATTAGGTAATAAAATACAAGGAAATAAAGTAATTATAAATAATAAAATACAAGATGGCATGGTCATTTTTAACATTTTAACATTTAGCCAGTTCCTAACTTCCAAATTTCCACACTTTGGTGTGCAATCTGAATAATATTCCAGCATTATTTATATTACATTTAGTATAGAATGTATAAAACTTACTTAGTTAGTGGAGCTTCTTAGAGGGAGGTTATTGTTTTGTGCAATAGAGGATGTCCTGGCTTTTAGGCTGTTTCAAAGAGAATCTCAAGGTATTGTTCTCCCTCAACTACTATGGGTATGTGAGGTATTTTTCTGCCCTTTTTTCTTCTGCTTTTTTTTTCCTAGCTAGGTTCATTTTCTTAGGCAATGATAAGTCTATTGGGCACAAACAAACATAATTCTGGCTGAACAGTTTCAGCAGTTCCAGTGGTTTTCTTTATTTTAACTTAAGGAAGGATCTGTGAAATTTTAAAACGTTTATTTAATTTCCAGAGTTAAGTGCCACCCTTGGTACCTCTGGACTGACATTCAGTTTTACACTAGCATTTGACATTTCTTATCCCTCAGGGTTAACTAAACATTTATTAAATCACTAAATAACCCTGTTACTCTATGATATCCTTATAATATCTATGCACATTTTATATCTGTGACTTTAAAAGCTTGTGCTGTTTCTAAACATAGAGAAATGTTCCCACAGAGTACTAAAATACCTACCACAGTACTGGATTCCATCTAAAAGCCTGGATTATAAAAATAGATAAAATTATATTTGTGTACAAATAAGAATATTGAAAGTTCTTGACCCATATCTCAGAAGCCGACTGAGTTCTGTGTGCCTATAACAAGCAGCTAATAACATTAAATGATTTCAGAACCTTGATGTTTCAACAAAAATAATTATTGAGTACTTCATAATTTGCTGGCATCACATAATGACAAAGATAATGGACATAGATTTATATACGGTAGTAAGAAGTTCAGTTAAATGCCTGCCATAGAAATAAACCTGTTAAAAGAAAATATTATCAGCGACTAATATCGTCACTAATCCTTATACATTGAAACCCTCTTAAGGAAATGCCTGTTAAAATAATAGACCTGTTAAATTAATAAAAACAGCCTATCTTTAAAATAAACATTTTAAAGAAGTAAGTATGCAACACATTAGTTTATGCTAATGGCACTATGCAGGAACTTTGAATTATCTAATTAAGGTGCAAATTGTCACATGGATAGATTAATTTTACTGTATAGTTTTAAAATAATTCCTTTGTATTCATTGATTAATTAAATATAACTGTGTGCTTTCAGTGCCTAGAAAAATATAATTAGTTGCTCTTGACTGCTTTTTTTCTGCTCATAGGACTTGTATAAATGCAGTCCAGCTGCCCCACACTCGAAAGCGACTGTGACCCTCCTGCTGTTTTTTCTTTCTGTGGTTCTGCAGCTGTTAAATTCTTTCCACTTAACTCAGACATTCATGGCACCCTTTTTCTCCTTATCGACATCTTGATATTCTTTACAGCCATTTAATCTTCAGCAGAAGAACCTGGAATGAGACTTCCTAAAGCTAGATTTCCTAGTCAGACAGTTAATACTGGTGACATCTGAGAACAAACACAAAATCCTATGCAAGCATGCATGTAAAATCCTTTTATGTATTTTAATCACTGGATCTTAATTTGCTTTTTTTTCTTAGACCAAAGAGGCATTAATTTAACATGATCAGTTTTAGCAGGATTACTCCTGCTGTACTCCACAGTAAATGGGAGCAGAATCTGGTCGAACATTGATACAGTATGCCAAGGGGACTGCCTTAGCCTATCTTGAAAAATGTTGCGTGTGTACAGTTTGTCTAACCATTATACAATTCAGAGCCCGGAGAATCCCTGTTACCCAGTCGGATGCTACTCACAAGGTTTGGAGGGTACAAGGGAAGTTCCCACAGAAGAGAGTAGAGATAGAGATGATCTTACAGAGAAGCTATTTTGCCTGAATGGTTTAAGAAGATCCTAAGAACCTTCCCTATAATCCCAATACACCTTGCTTGAGCTACTAGTGAGCATTGTGGGAAGGATTTTCTATATTTCCATTCCTCTTTGGCTGAGTCAAGGTTGCACAGAAGAGAAAAAACAAAAGCAAGGAAGAAATAAAGCATCATCTAGGTGGAACATCAAATTCAATCCTATTTGTCTTTAATAGCAAATTTTCCATTTTACTCTGGTTTTGCTTTCTGCTTCTGCAATATATGTCTATCTCAGTATATTTCCAAATGAGCTGGGAAGTGCTTTCTTGGCAAAAAATGAGCCAATGAAGTAGCAGCCCCTCCAGGAGACAAAGTGGGGAAGTGTATAAGCCTACTTTAGTGTTTCAACTCAGTATCACATCACGTTTCTGAAGAAGCCTTGTGTATTTTTCAGAAAAAGTCATGTCACTTTGCTTTACACGACCTGTTTGCAGTTATTTCAGGCATCTGATTCCAGGCTTCCAAACACTGGGACAGGAGCTGGGCCTAAGCATGTCCTTCTCTGAATACCATTTCAAAGCCTTCTGATAACTTCACCCCCTTGTATTATTATGCCCACCACTGTGCCTGCAGATCTGTAGACCGGCAGTCATGACCTTATCCTGTGCCCCTTGAAGGATGACTTTCTGTCTTGACCTACTCAAAGCTGGCCTGCTGGTGAGGCTCAGCAGCAAGTTTCCTGGAGGCCAAGTGCACAGTACTATGATGATCACCAAAATTCCTTCCTTGTAATGAAATTTTAAAGAAAGGGATGCATAAGACATCTTATAATTCCTTATAGCCTGAGTAGTGAGATGTGGCTTAAACTCACCAGGCATGTTTTTTCTGTCTGTTAGGAAAGGGCAAAAACTTACCTATCCATTCATTCACCTTTTGACTCCTACTCCCAGGCATTCCTTTATTCTGGTCTCTGTTAAAAATAAAGAGGGTACCTTTCGATTTTCTGTGATTTCAGACCATTTAGTTTTGCAGGAGGACTTTTAATTTTGATGCCCTATTTTCACATGGCTACGTCTGTGGAGCAAGGAAACTAGCTTCATTACACACCAGTACTATATCACCTCTGTGTTATACAGAATCAAATTAGCAGGTTGATAAAGAAAGTTAAATTTGTTCTGCAGTCCATATATTCTGTGTACAGTGAAGCATTTTACTGCTCTGTGAGCCTGTTTGTGGAGTGCCCGAGCATGAAGAGGAAGTTAGCTATGGAGAAGGCCTATCTATCTAGAGGTAAATGTAAACATTTACAGAGTTAGAGGCAAGTGTTCATGTAATAAGGCTGCTTGCCCGTTTGATGCTAGCATATTTCTGAGTTAATGTGTCATTTTTGCCAATTTCTTAAATAAATATGTTTTTACATTGCTTTATCAAGATCGAATGGGAATGTCAGCTTGAAGTAAGATGATGCAAAAGTATTGTAATGCAAATCTTTAGCAGATGTTGGGAATTCATTTTTTATTTGCATAGCTGAATCCACTAATCCCAAGAGCTGAACTATAATTTATATTCTATTTGTTATTCTGCTGCCACATTGTCTGAGATGAGGAAGCCCCTGCTTAATTACGTGAAGAATATGAATAAATATTCTAGGATTAAGACACACATATATTTGTCGTTTCTTCTCTCCAGAAATTGAAATTCACATGTCTAGAAAAGATTAAGGGTGGCAAAACCTAATGCAAAAACCTAAAATTTAGGAAAGAAAAAAAATAAATCCTTCCAAGTCATTTATCTATCACCCATCACAAAGTAGTATCTTTATCTGAGAAATTTATTTTACTTTTATTCAATCTAAATTAAAATATCCCAAATGGCCACTTGTTATGCAAGGGTATTCTGATCCAGTGAATTTCATAGCCCTGATCCTCCCTCAAAAGTCTGTACTGAGCTCCAGATGGGGCCAGTGGCTGACCCACATGCAGGTCACTGTAAAATTTTGTTCTGGGGATATTGTGAGTCTTTTCCACTTTCATTTCTGAGTCCTTAATTTTGGTCTTTTATCTCAGTTACATACCATCTATGCATGTTTTCCTTTTTCCATAGGCATGTTAAAGCACGCTATGTATGCCCTTATACCTTTGTATACAAAAAGTGAATTTTTAATTGTTGAAGTAGAAAATCAGAATGTTTCATCAGTTGAAAAGTTTCTGGCTTTGAGGAGCATACATAAAAACATTGTGGTAAAACTATGATACCTGGTCAGTTTGCTGTAAGGTCACTTTTAGTATTATCGCTTTCCAGGTTTCTTTCTGCCAGCAAATGTCTGTGTGCCAGATTAACCCAGAGAGAATAAAACTGCTTGCAGTTTTTCCAAAATTACTCTAATTTTATTTTCTCCCTTAATTCTTATTGGTCTGCAGGTCTAGCCATTTAATCCTGTGTTGCTATCCTGATATCAATCAGGATAGTTAAAAAACTAATACTAGTACAGTAGGCAGGTACTCTAAAGTTTTGGTTCATTGCCATATATACTTACTCATTGTTTCAAATCTATCAGGGAAATTGCATTTCACGCCCACCTCTACAGAAATCTGAATTATTTCTGTAAGTCTGTATGAAGCAGCCTCACTGCAAAATGTGTTTCATATAAAGGTGAACCTTATAGTCCTCTTATACTGTATTTTTGTACTCCTATAAAAGAAGCCCAAAATGCAGTCTGTCTGTCTGCTGTAATCTGTTATTTATAAAGGCATCTTTTTCTTCTCTGCATCCAAAGATTTATTCTCTCCACAATTTTGAATACCTGCTTTGGTTGTTAATATTTATGCCATATAATGAGATATTTGTGTCATATGTATTGTACGGAGATTCACAGAATCACTTTTGTTTTCTTTTCTTGGACACTATAATAACCTATTTCCTCTTTTCTAATTACCTGGAATTTCCCATGTTCCTCATATTTCAAAAATAATTAGGTTATTCCTTCAAGAAAAAAAGAACATAACGCAAGGAAATGGAATGGGTATTTATCCTTCATATACACATAACATTAATCAAAATTCCATCCTATTCTTTGCTGCTGACTGCTTTTATAAGGTTTCTATTACTTGAAAATTTTCCAGACATCCTTTTTTTTTTTCCTTAAAAAACATAGGTTGCTCTCTTCAGTAGATAGGTCCTCTATATATTTCAGCTCTCACTTGATAGATTTTCAAATACAAACCATGCCTAACCCACTCTCCCCATCCTCCCCAAATCCAAACAAACAAAACTAAAAATCCTGAGTTATGAGCACATAGTGACAAGTTTTGCAAACAAAGTCCATCTCTTTTACATACTTCACAGACATAATAATACATCAATCTGTTACTGGTTGTCAAAGGAAGAAAAGAGGAAGTTTCAAGAGGAAAAAAAGGCAATTTAGCAAGACAGCACAACCTGGTGTTACTCCTTTGTGATGACATTTTTTATATTTCTTCTAGCAGAAATACAGGATACAAGTTAATTTTGATTGCTTTCTTTTATTCACTGCTTTTTGAATAGATTTTACTAAATCGTGCCATTTTACCTTGGCAAACAGAATACATTGCAGTAAACAAAAGAAAGAGAAATGAAACTGCAACACAATGAATTACACTGGCAGAACTCATTATTTTTCCTTGCATAAACTGTGTTTGGATATTTAAAACTTAAAACTACATTACTTACTTAGCACTCTTATAAAGCCATATGCGATTTTTATTTTTTAAATAACAAGACAAAGACATGGAGAGAAGGAGTTGCTTTCGGCAAAGATTTGAGTTCCGGTGTTAGAAACTGTCCTCTTACCGAGGACGTTGGATTGCAGTCAGTAGCTACCTCTGACTTTGTCATTTTGGTCTTTCTTTCTTAGCTAGGCTAGACAGAGACCTAAGAAAAAGAATAGCAAAAAAGAAACGAACAAAGTCATTCTGAAGCTTCAGTTCAAGGACATCTATGTGGTTTGTTTAAGCTGTTGATTTGGAGCTGCTTGTTTTTGTGCCCTTTGTACTTGCCACGTTCTTTCCATTAGTATCTTCTATCATGTTGATGTGCTATTGAAATTGAGTGTGTGGTGTTTATTCCAACGCTTAAAGATTTGCTGTGCATACAGAACTGGGAATACAGCCCTACAGCCTATTTGTGCACACTCTGTGTAAATCAAATAGCGTGCTGAGCCCGAGAATATTACTGTGGGTTACTGTGCCATAACCTGAACTCAGGAATATTCTGTCTCAGGGAAAAACAGCTTGCTGCATCTTGTCAGCTGTGCACTTAGGGAAGCGAGGGAGAAAATCATCAGATAACATCCTTATCTGTGAAGACCCAAGAGAACTGAGTTTTCCATATTCACAAGCTACCTGAAGGTATTGGCAGCAGTATCTAGTCCAAACAAACAAAAAAACTGTTCAGAAGTAAAGGAAGAGAGGTCAGAGCACAGCTTCTGCAACACCAGAGGATCCTGGCCAGTCTGTACATGCTCACAGTGCTAGTCTGTCTAGCCAAAAGCTCTTTCTTCTGTTTAGGTGTGTAAAAATGACAAGTTAGGACAAGGAGGGTGGTAAGGACAAAGCTAGGGAAAACGGAGCTTCTCTCACACTGATTTCCTGTGGAGGGGCATTGGGGAGAGCCCCCCAGTGGTGGTGTTCCCTGGCTCAACTCGTAACTGGAAGGGGGGTGCACGCCAAGAGGTCTTGCATTTATTTCCTAATCAATACTACATTAGTCTTGACATGGTGGTGGAGGGGTATTTATTCAATTTAATCCTTTAAATCCCTCTGTTTTGTATTTTGTTTTGGATCCATTAGTGAATGAGTTGCTCTGGCTAGGCCATGAAATATTGCTTTTTATCAGCTTGTTGACTTGGCTAGGAGAGAGATTCACTTTGTCTAATATTAGATGTCTATGCTGGAGTCAAGAGCCTAGACTTACTCAATGGAGAGAAATGGGCGTCTTACAGTGCACAATTCATCTGACCTGTTCTAAGCATCAATATTGCAGTAGGGTATATGACACCTGAATATTGGCTTCTACTGACTCTTTAGACAACTAACTCATCCAAGTTTAGCTGAAGTGTAGTTTGCCTGATTAAAGACTTTTTTTAGCAAGGTAGCACTGAGTATGCTCACTGGATTCCTCAGGATCCTCTCTAAAGCCTTACAAATACACTCTGCATTATTTACTTAGGGCAAAATGTATGACCTGTCAGTGAGAAGCAGCCTGGTATTTAATTGGGTTTCTTCATTCACTTCAGAGTGAACTAAGGCTGTAGTGGTGGGGGAGGAATTCTCTGGTAAGGGGAAGTTTCAAAGACTCTCCAGGTTACATTTCCCCAGAAGCAAGCCCTGTTGTTTGAAGGTAACTCAAGTTTATGTATACAACCCTGCACCATAAATTCAGTATTTTTTATTACTATTTTCTGCGATACAGTAAATTTGAAAAACAGTAAGTTCTTTTGCTATTCTTGAGACCATGAAACGGTTAAATTTAAGACGACATTAAATTATTGTGTCTACATGGTAATGCAAGCTCAGTTAGTAGAAAGTATCTGATACACTAAAGATACGTCATTTTGCATTTTGATAATAATGTATTACTTATAAAATTTTATTTATTTTTTATATCTTAGTTTATTGTCAATTTTGTTTTCCTTTCTTTTTAACACAATTTTTTCCTGAGGGTAATAGCAAGTTTAGAATACAAGAAAATCCCTAAGCCAAAGCTATGGTGTTTGGTTATCTCCCCAAAAGGAAAAAAAAAATGAAGAAAGTTTAAATATTTCAACTCATTTAAAATTAAGTACAAAAAATCAAATAAGCTTATGATTACACAAACACTTTTGTCCAGGACAAATCTGGGCTGCCACCAACAGGTGTGGTCTGCTCATTCCCACCAACCCATTCCCATTACTTCCCTGGTGTTAACACTGGTATTTGCACAACTGGGCTGAGAATCAAATCAGGGAACCATTCTGGCTGAAAAATAGCTACAAATTTAGCTACAAATTTTGTGTTGTTTTTGTTTAAACTGCCTTATACAAGATAAAAATGATTGATCTGAGATGGCAGATGATGACACTAGGCCTAAAGGTGCTTTTTCGTCCTATGTGCTTAGATAGCCAGTATATTTGAACAAGATAGATAGGAGAAATAAGGAAGTTCTGTTAGTCCCTCTGTTAGTTACTCTGCAGATGAATAAGTCAGTCAGACAAGTAGACTTGTGAGATTCCTCTCAGCCACCCAGAATGCATGCCAGCATCCAGCCTGGACTTCTCTTCTGAGTCCATCTATGGTCAGTAGAGAAAGGCACCTCCAGAGGGCAATCTCTTCTCATTTTAACAAAAATATCTAGGATGCATAGAACAGGTCACCCTATGGAAACACCTATCTTCACAGACTGTTTTGAGAACAAGATGACTAACTCAGGCTAGGAGTGTCTTTTGAGTGTCTAACATAGGGAAAGGCAGATCATCTTCCAAATGACTTGCTATGTTTGTGGCAGAATTAAATTTCCATAGTTAGCTCTTTCTCTGCTACCACAATCATTAGCCCATCTTCTTTTTCTAAGACAGAGCTTGCTTTAATGGATAGAAGGGAATTGTGAACGCTGATTAGAGCTCCAGGATAATGTGGTGGAATTTCAGGCCCTTTTAAAGCTGGGGGAAAACAGTGGATCATTTTTGCCTGGCTTCCTGTATAATAGATTGTAAGAATGTTTGGTTATCCTTGTTTTGAGTCCTGTGATTTGCATGGATCTAAAGTAAATCTGATCCAAACTTAGAATTTTAACCTTTTAAATTTTAATTTGTCTCTGTTTCAGGAATGGAATATATTTCTTTGGGTTTCTGCTGTGAGTGAGTTTCAGGCTGACCACTTTCACAGTTACTTCTTCATGCATTGTGAGTCAATGCTGAATCATCTTCGTTTCAGTCAGCAGTTGCTAAGCTTTCCAGAAGTTGTCTCTCTAACACCTCTGCTTCTCCATGATTTCTAAGAAAATCCAGTTGATACAAGTATGGAAATGAGGTGGCCCCAGCCTTAATAGCAGTCCATAAAACAAATGTCTTCATGACTATACAGCTAGTTGAGCTACTGGGAAAGTAGGATCCACAGTTTGCTGCTGCTAATCTGGAGTGTTAGACTAACTAAAAGGATGTCTGGTGAAGTTTTGGCCCCTTCCACCCAGCATTCCTCCAAACAATTCCTAGGCACAATTTGGGAATTAACACAGGCTAGTGACCGGTCCCAGAAGGCAGCTTAGATGTGGCTACCCTGTGTTGGAAGGTGACAGAGTTTAACAGAACATAGCAGAATACTTAATAAATAGACAGGCTGTTTTTTTTGCCAGATGGTTTCTATGCCAGAGAAATAATTCCTCTCACATTTCATTTACTAGTATAGACTTAGCCTCAGAAGGACTGCTACCAGACCAGAGAACGTTTCCAGACTGCAGGAGCTGAGATACCCAAGGGTCTGTGCAGCTCCAGGAAACTAGAAGTCTAGGTGAAATTTGGCCTTAGAGCAGTTTGCCTGCGGATATTGCTCCAGAGTTGCTACAGCTCCTGGGACCATTGATGTCCCTGGAGTCACTCCAGCTCTGCAGCTCTGCCTGCCATGATCTGTGTGAGTGGTCCCAGGACAGCACAGTTCTGGGTTGCACCAGAGCTACAGGTGAACTCAGCTGTTAAGGAACCAAATAAATTAAATGGCAGAAGTGTAGTTAGCACGCAAACTTCAAAACTTACCCCTGTTTCATTGTGAGTTTAATCAAAAGTGACACATTTGCAAAATCTTTTCTTTTCAAAAACTGGCTTTTTGTACTGAAAAAGCATCCCAGATCATTACATCCAGTCAGATCTAGACTGAGGAATACCTTCAAGAAAATATAGTAATAATATGAAGCATCAAGATGCATAAAATTCATCAGTTTCTTTAGTAATATGTTGTAGTAAGTCCACAGTTGAAATTTGAATTTTATATTTTATTTGACTTTGTATGACTTAAGTTTCCTACATTAGTTCTTTCATCTGGTACATCAAAGAACCCTTTAATATCTAGCATTTTCTGCCTTTGAAGGTACTCAATGCTGTAATCAAGTCTCCTCTTGATCTTCTTTCCAATAGTGTAAACTGATCAAGTTCCTGAAAGTCTCTTTGCTATAAGACTTTTTGTTCAAAATGAAGAAAAATTATTTCGGGCTGATGGAAAACATTTTTATCAATGTCACTTTCTTATGAATTACTCCTTAATAGGCATATGTCATATGACACATACTGAAAAAATATTTTCCTCCTTTCAGTGACCCGATTCAGGACCAAGGAAGTCGGTTGGTGAGGCTTTGCATTCTTTCTGCATTGATTTTCAGTGAGGCATCCAAAGAACTGACAGGAAGCAAATCTGGGTTTTAGGCATCACTTGTCCCACACTGTTATTAACCAAGGTCATATCTAGTAATATAAAAGATTTAAAGTTACTGACCGCCTTGTTTTCTTCACCCTTAGCAGAATCCTAAGCTTCCAGTTCAGATATCAAAGATTTGAGAGTCAAAGGAAAACTGACAATGTCGGCAAAGATGTCAACCAGGCCAACATTAGAGTAACTCTACTTCTGCTGATTTTTCTAGGTATAAAGATTTGGCTGATACAGCAGTAGGAGAAAAGAAGAAGTTATCTGCCAAGGAGAGATGTCGTCTTGTTCTTCAGCAGTGTAAATTACAAGGCTGGCAGGTTTGTGATCTACAAAGCAATTAAAATATCATTCTTTAAACAAGCTAGCTGAGTCATTTCCATTGTGGCAAGCCACCAGATCCTTTGCAGCAGTATATTCTTTTGACATTTAATATATGCTTTGGGATAGAATCAAACTGATTTTCTGAGTTTCCTAGCATATGAGTAGCTGTGATCATTGTGTCAAAAAATCAGTGTATTCTTGTGGGAAGGAAAAGATTTCAGTTAAACATATACACTGTGTAAATTTGCATCCAGGTTTTTAAAGGTATCTGGTGTACAGATTTTAGTGGTTGAATAGTTTCTGAATTATAAAAAAAAACCTGCATGTTTTCCTTATGTAAAAGCCTATACTAAATGTTATACTGTCATAATAGGGCAGACCCAAAACAACTACTTAGGACTTCCCATCTAGTCAATGCCTTTGTAGGCACCAGCATGCTGATTTAGAGATAAACCAAAGTACCTAGGGTTGCTGTAGATCAAGTATAATGAAAAAAAGAAAAGCCAGCTGCTGAGCAGGAAGCTCTCAACGTCCTATCCCATCTCCTTACCCTATTCATATCCTGGTTAATCCTCACCAGTGTGAGGATTGCAAAGTGGATGTCTCCATTTGTCTAGAGTACTCAGTCATCTCCTTTGGGTAGCTTTGTAATTGAGCAGGACTGATTTCTTTAACATATGTAATTTCTAAAGAAAATGGTGTTTTCTTGCACACTATATAAGCTATTGTACAGAAAGGAAGCTTTCTGTGACTTAATGTGTAGAGCGTTCTCCCAGGCGGTGTGAGCTTCAGATTCAGGTGTTTTCCCAGCTTAGGAGCACTGAAATCTATTCCACAAGAGAGCATCTAGACAAGTTTCAGGGACACGTATGGAGTTTAGGGACAGTGGTTAGGGCACTCCTATAGGCTTTGGGAATTAAGTAAGGGGTTTAAAGGAAGGGGTTAACATGGGTCTTCTAATTCATGTATGACCTCCAAGCATTAAGATGCCCAGAAAAAGTTTCTGCAACCGTTTATGAAGGGCAAGGACTATATTGGACTTTGTGCTGTGGGTGTTTCTCAGTGGCCCAGATTCCTTAGTTACAACAGGAAAAACAGTAGTTCCCCCCACTAGGTTGGGAGCACACATGCGTGATTACCTGCACTTGGACACATAAGAAAATTTTTCTTTGGTCAAAAGACTGTGTGAGTCCCCTTTTAGTCACTAAAGTAAGTAGTGGGCACGTATAGCCCCACTACCTCAACAGCAAAGAGCAAAAGGATGGACCCTGAAAAAGATAACAATATTAAAACAGACTTCCTTTCCCTATTCAGGTTTCTTAAGCCAGCTCTGAGGTATATTCTGCATCCTTGCTGCAAGATTCCCTATAAAAAACAGTCTATTAATGTCTAGAAGCTGTACCTTCGGTTACAAGTACCTGGAGCTGAGAGTACCACTAACCTTCAGAACTTGTGTGGGGCTACAAGCTTGACATTGGGCAAAAGCTGTGTAACAGTAATTGCGTATTGTGCTCCAGTCACGAAACACAGAGCAGGATGCCTATGGAATTTATTTCCCCAGGAGCCAGTCACAGCGTTACAGCACGAAAAAAAACAATTGGCCATCAGTGAAAGCCTACAGCTCAAGACTAGTGATTCTGTACATTTGAAAACAAGTCTGAAACCTTGAAAGATAAAAATGTCAAAAGGAAATTGCAAAACAGAATCCCTCCATCGTGCAGGGGACTGAAGCTTGTGATCTCAAACAGATTTTAGAGGTTCTGGTTCCAGAATCTCATTAACACCAGGAGAAGTCAGGTGTACAAAACTACAGTAGTGCACAATGCATTGTCCTTCAAACCAGAAAGGAACAAAACTCTTAAGAGATGGTGATAAGTTAAATGGTATAGGAGGGTTTGGGGGTGAGAGTTATACCGTTGTCACTCACTGACTAAGAAGCGTATGGCAACAGACTAAGCTGAAAGGAACAAAGTCTGAAAAAATGAGTGACCTTCTCCTTACACCTTTTTCAAGCCACAGAGAGCTAAGACAAACAGATGGAAAGATGACCATCATGGAAGAAAAACCTAGGAGAAAATTCGCTCTAAGTCCAGACAATTTCTTGCAGAGAAATGCCCAGTGAATACAATCTTGACACCAACACATTTTGTATAGGTGATACAAAACCATATTGCCAACTATCAGCAGTAGTGACTAATGTCTGTGTCACATAATCTCTCTCTCTCAATTATCTTTTTGATTCATTTGACTAATCATGAAAGTTGAACTTTAAATAACAGTCTAAATGAGGAAGCTTATACAATCTGCAGTTGTCATGGGTGCGTCTCCTCTATGCTTTTAGAGCAGAGGACTCTGAAAACAAGAAGAAAAAAATTTAAAAGGGAGGAGGGGGAAGAAAGGGAAGGAAAAGAGGAATTAGGAACCCAGGATGATGTCAGCTAGCAAAGTCAGAGGAAGGGAGTCATCTGTAATGCATCATTAAAAATCATCCAAGAAGTAGGGGTTTACACATATAACCAGTTTATTCAGCCACTGTTGCCAGCAGTAACTACTTCAAATGAGTCACTGCTGGAACTGAAAATCTATTTGATGCAGGGACTCATGAATAAGTCAAAAATGTCTTCCCTAACATTGTTACCTGCACTTCCCTGAAGAGCTGTTGCAGATTCAGGTAGATAAATTGACCAAAAAATAGATCATTAAAATATCCACATCAAAGATGATGAAGTTTAGGAGAAAGCAACACATATCTGAAATCAACCTCCTGCTCATATGTCATCATCAGAGGACGAGGTTGCCAACAAACTCCCCAGCAGAGGGGGAAAAAGAAAGATCGGGACTATATAGCTGAGTGAATCTGGATGATACTTTATTTAACTTCCTTCTGATAATGTACTTGACCACTCCATTTTGTGAAAGATGATATTAACTTGGGGGAGGGGAAAGTAAATCTGTGTTCTGAAGTGAGAGCCCAAAAATGAGTAAAAAAAATGGTTTCTTTGTACTTATTTCCTGCTTGACAATTTATCTCTTCTTTCTCACTTAAGTTGTGTTTGGAGAGTGTTTTATTAACCAACAAAACAACAAAACCCAGAGCCTACTCACAGAACAAGTTCTTTCGCCTCTTGTAAATACTGCAGTCTGTTTAAAAATGGAGGACAAGTGAAGAAGATCCAATACCAGAATCCAATTTTGATTTATTTTCTACTGTTTAGTAGAGCATAAGAGCAAACACTATCAGCTAGCCAACGTCTGGTGCTTGATTCAGCAGCTTCTGTGTTAGAAGAAAGTATTAGGGAAGTGTTGATAGGTTTATGAAATGTTGCTGTTACTTGGGTAAGCTGAGCTGGAGATAACTAAACTAGGACAATAAAATAGCTGTTTCATTGAAGCTGGCATACCATGCAGTTTCAGTCATGCACTTAGCTTAACTACTGAAATTATAAAAGTGCAGAGCTATTAATGAAAGGCAGTTTTTACATCCTGACTCTGTGCACAGCCTAGATAAGGTGTTCGTTCAGTTTAAATATATACTTGATCATGACAAGCTTAGCTACTTGCTCTGAGTTTTAAGCACACCCAACGTGAGAGAAAATCAGATTTCTAAATCAAAACAAACTATTCCTACTCCAGACAAAGTGAAAGTGATAGACTTGTTTAACCCCTGGAGAAGTCAGTGAGAGTTTTGCTATTAATGTTAGAAGGAGCAAGATGTAGTAACTTTAGTGTCAAACTGAGTGGAAGTACTGGCTGCTCCGTGTAAAGCAGAAGAACCTCCTGCCCTCCAGAAGATCTGAAGGCCTTTACATTAGGAAACCCACATTTTCAGTGCTGTGTTCATTTATTGTCATGCAGTAATGTGCTAGTTAAGCAAAGCCTACGATCCCAATAGCATGACTAGCTTGCAAACATTATCATGCTTTGGGAGAAGTATGGGGCACAAACAGTCCTTGGCTTTTTTTACTGACAAAAGAAACTTTAATTTGTTTGGATTATCATTCCTCACACTGTTAAGCTTGCAAATATAAATTCAATAAAGGAGAGTTAGCTCATAGCTTACGGAGCTTTCTCATCAAAACTTGGAGCTTTACATTTTGTTTAGCTAAGGTCAGTGGTCTGCAATTAACCCTTCTCAGTTACTTCAGATGGAGCTTGCCAAAATGCAAACAACTTGTATTATACCAGAAGTAAAACAAAACATCAATTTAATTTGCTCTTGCTATACAGTGCAGCTGTTAAATACAAGTGCTGCAAAGGCCAAACTTCGCTAAAAGTGAATCTTTCAGCCTTTGATTGCTAGAAATCCTTGTCTGTTTAAAAGATAGGAGTCCTTAAAAATGACTAAAAAAGCATTGTCTCAGTTTATCTTCCCAGTTTTTAGCCTGCTTCTTCTAATCACAATGATTCCTTCTTATCAGTAGCCTTGAATTCTGAACACGAGACATCACTCATTTTGAAAAGAATAAGACAAGTCTTAAGTTTGAATGGGATGATTCAAAGACTCATCAGGTATGAAATAAGTAGTACAGGAAAGTCAGTCAGAATGTTTTTATGAAGCTCCAAATCAGTATCAGGTAATTGCATGAGATAGATATTGTGTTAGTGCCAGTTCACATATTTGTAGCTACAGACACTGCTAGAGTTGTTTCAGGAGCCTTCAGTGTTTCTGGAGAAATGATCCTTGCCAGTGTGGAGCTGTATTATTAAACTTCTTCCACTCAAGCAGAATGTTAAAACAGAGAATAAGCCCTCAATAAAAGGAAATACCAGAAGTCCATCTAGAGATTTTAAATTCTTCTAGCACTTCTAGAACTGCAGAGGGAAAACGAAGAGTCTGATCCACAGTTCTTACCAGTCACAAAGAGAATCATATTTCATTACTGACCTACAGGTGTTTCATTTATTGGATTTGATACAACTGTCTTTAAGGTTTTTGTTTTTTTTATTTTAATATATTAATATACAATATCAGTATACCGGAGTCTTTTTTGGGAAAAGTATATTTATGATTAAATAAAGGAGTATAGAACATAAGTGGCATATGATTAAATCAGAGAAATGAGCAGAAGTATATGGAATTATACATATGTAAATTGTATGCTTAGTTCAGAGAGATTTTGAAGTTATTTGTTAAACAGAACTGTTTATTTTGGCTTAAAATGAAAATGGTTATGCCATTTATAATTTTATAAATGTTTTTTAATATGATATGATAAAGTACTAGAGTACTTTGCAAACAATGTAATATGTAAGGGATTCTTAACTCTTTTTTTCCCTTGAGTGGGAAAACTTTGAGTACTCATAAATTGTATGCCAGTTTATTCATTTGTCATTTAGTAATTTTAACTGTGCTGGAAGTCAATGCTCCTTTTTGTTTTAAATATCTTTTATTTTAAGAGTCAATTTTCTTTTAGGCAGTTTTAAAATTAAGTAAATTATGAAGACCACATTTAAAAAAAAATCCCAGGAGTTTCCAGACTAATGGTAAATGATTAAAACACCAGTGTATATATTTCCCCCATACTTCAAATTATGTCAGCAAAATTGCATTGTACCATTATATCTTTGTCCCATTATATCATCCCGTTATATTCTTGGAAATAATTTGCTAGTAGCAGAAATCACCACAGAGTGAGTTTGGACCTCAGCAGTACTACCAAAAGGCTGGCGTGGGCCAGCCACCACCTGCAAGCTTTCTCAGCAGCTATTTTGTGCCACACAGTACAAGTCCATCCTGTCCCCTTGGCCAGAGAATAGGACGGATGGTTCACTTTGACCTCAGAACGCTCACAAGCTCTCAGTCTTTCAACACAGAGCTCTATTTTTGGTTCCTATTTCTATCTTTTTTTCCCTCTAGAACATATTCCTCCCTCTCTCTGTCCACCTTTCAGGGTTTGCTTATGATTACTAGTCTTGCAAACTAATTTCTTTCTGATATCTTTTGCATCCAGATCTCTCAAATCTGGATTCCATCTCTCTCTCTCAATCCTGCCTGCCCCTTCCCCCCTCCTGCCCCGGGCTTGTCTCTCTTTTGACACTTTTCTCTTGTTTTCTTCTCTTTTTTTCTTTTCTAGATACCTCACTTCATATTTGGTCCTGGTGTTCATCCCTTATTTGTCTGGGTTTAGTTTTCCAGTCTCCTACCTCAGAGTTCACTTTCCCTGCCATTGCTGTCCCTGTTGCCTGTTGCCTATGTTTCTCAGTTCACACAGAGACACTTTCATATTGTTTCTTTTGGTGCTATGTCTATTTCTAGAATTTTGAAAGACTTGAATGATAGGTCCAGTAAGTACAGAGATCCCATGAGATAAAACTGGGGTAGCGTTTCCTCCACTGAGTATTTCTTACATACATCTTCTATTTCCTGAGCACTTCCTTTCCTGTAGGGCAGTCCTTTTTGTCGGAGCTGTGATGTTTGTACAGTTTTTGGAAAAGGAACAACCATTATTTCTGCCCTTTCTCAGAGAGCTGAATGACAGTTTTTCTCCCTAAAGTCCAGCTCCTGACAAGTGCTTACATAAATGCTTAATGTCACTTGCATGAATACTGGACTATTCACATACTTTATATGAAGGCCATACATAAGCTATGCTAAACTGTAGATTTATTAATTATGTACCATGATGCAAGGTCACTAGCTTGCCAGAGACAAAGGAGGACTCTTAAAATGTGTGAAGAAAAGCTAACAAATAAAGCAGAGAGAGTAAGGCTTTAAAAATAACGTTTCAGTCCTTGTAAAAGATCAGTACCCTGTAAATGTGTTTGTCGTTATAATATTTTTGCAGACATGTACACTGCAAAAAGACACATTTTACAATAGTTTTAAGGCTTTTTTCTATATTTCATTAATGCACTGTGAAAATGTGTGTCATTGTGTAAAATATCATTAGATTATAGTTCTCTGTCTTTTGTAGGTAGCTATTTTGAAAGTACTGCCAGAAACACACAGCACTCCCACAAATTGCCTTTTTTAAACTAAAGAACAGCTTTACAGATTCCCTTGACACCTATTAAGTATGAGCTAATACTGCCTCCATGCCACCTACACACCATCTCAGCATCCATTCCATAGTTTTGAATGTCTGTACTTCTACATCCTACACCTTTTCTGTAAAATAAAAAAAAAAAAAAAAAAGAAAAAAAAAAAAGAAGAAGAAAGAGAGAAAGAACAGCTCCCTCCCGTCCTTTCTCCTTCCTCCCAGGAAAAAAAAAGGAGGCCTGTAATTGAAGCTTTGGTAGTCATCAATGACAATTTTACTTAATCTTTAAAAAATGTGTCATTTTGAAAAATAACATTTAAAACCCTAATGCTTTTCTAATTAAAATAACTGTGACTGTAATTCACAGATGGTTTACTTTTACAGAAGTCTGAATGACATTAAAATTTCAGACTCAGATGAGAGCATTTTGTAGTCCAGAAAGTATTGAAAAGTGAATGCTTTAGTGGAAGAACATTTTAACCTTTTTTTCTCCTAGGCAAGCAGGAAACGTTTTGTGATTAGAGAAAAGACCAGAATGAAGACAGGTGGCAGCCTCAAAAACTATGAAATATGTTTTGATATCTGGCACACGAAATTCCAACATTTTTCAACATTGTTACTTTCACTGAACACCAGAACTGTACAGAGGGCAGTGAGACTAGCTTGTTCTTGGCCAGCTTTAGAGCATATCAGATTTAGTTCAAAGACTGAGCAACACAGACCTCCAGCCATACTAACATAATCAAATGTGTTATAGCAGTTTCTTCTATACATGCTTCTGTCTAGAGCTCTGCTCTTAATAGACCTGGCATATGATGTAAAAATCTATAAATAGCTTTTATCCAAATGTAAAAATGAATTTGTATTGACATTTTGTATTTCTTCATTCACTTAAAAATTATAGCAGCCTTCTACTAATGAAGTTCATAGCATAAGTGATGCCACAATAATTCCATTTATATTGTTTCTAGGGTGTAGGAAAGGAGAAAAGAGAGCTAATGCTTTGCATGTCCCCTAGCTACCTCTGTGACTCTACAAAGCCAGACAATTGTAGCTAAACTCACCGTAAGCTTGAGCAATTATCTTGACTGTGATTTTGTGACTGCACACTGCAAAATAAATTGCAACTCAATCTTTAGTTAAGTTACACATTTGAAATACAGCCTAGATGTGCCCAGTGTGTTACTTACGAGACTAATCGAGAATGGGGTTGTTAATTTTGCCACAGGCATTGCTGGTAATCAGGGCTTTTTTAAAGTTTCAAAATGTAACTTTTCATCCTCTTTTCTACTGTCAAAATACCGTAATATTGCCCTAGTAGAGAGGAATGTTTGAGAGACTTCCAGTGAGGAAGTAAGGGGAGAAACAAGCATTTTGAGGAATGGAGGGAAAGAGGCACAAATGAGGAAAAAGTGGATGATTTGGCATAGGCCTGAGACAGAGGGGGAATAAAAGGCTCCAATGTGATGTAGAGGGTTTGTGGAAAGGAAACGTGGCGTATAAAGAGAAATCAGAATAGGAGAATATGATTTTATTAAGTATTTGTATCCAGGCTTTGGTTGTCTGAGAGCGACTCAGATACAAATGATAATTATAATAACTACATGATAATTTAATTACAGTTAACCATATGAATAATAATTCAGTTATTCTTATAGAAGAATTCTGTGATATGAGCAAGAAGATGGAGCGTTTAGTAGCCAAAGCTAATAATAAGCAAAGTTCAATATGTGTTTTGACAAGATGGATGGAAAATATAGTTGTTTGATGAGCAATTATTACAGAATTTGCAGGGTTTAGTGACAGAGTGGATGTGGTAGGAAGGCTCAAGGTGGAGTTCTGGTATCCTGGAAGAAAGTTGAAGGCATGAAAATAGAATACTTGGTGGGAACAGAAGAGACAATTGACTGGTTTGCTTGGAAAATATGAAAAGTTTGCTTGTTTATGATACAAGATTAGATGTCTAAAAGAGAAGCAAATTTAAACTGAAGCAGAAAATGGTTGACCTCTTTTTCTCAGAACTTTTTGATGAAGTAAGGAGGAAAAGAAGCGGGAACAAAAGGAAAGATTCCTAAGGAAATTTAGCAAGCCCTGGGAAAGAAGCGGATTCCAGAACAGATGACGGATGAAGAAGGAAGTCAGAGTGCTAAGACAACCAGGCAAAGAGAGAATTTTGAAAGCACAGGAAGAAAAATGAAAAGTCTTTGTTGGAAATCACCAGTCAAGGAAATGAGAATTGAGAGTATGTCCCTGAGAGCAGAGTATGAGAGCACAATGAAATCTCAGTGAGACTGCCTCAGATGAATATGAAGTTCAAAATTGGAAGGCATCACTCAGGATAACCTATTAAGCAAATATAAAGACAACATTTTACCAGGGTAGCTACCATTGTAGAAACAGAATCTAGGAAAAGGCAATATTGTTATGGAATAATAACTCCAATTTGTAAGCAGAAGGATTATTCCGGAATAGATGGTCCAAATAGAGGAGATGCTCTGGAATAGCTAAGTTATACTAGTATTTCTGTAACTGCACAGTTTTCTAAAATAGCTGTTCCAGGCATTTTCCACCATGCAAAGAAAGCCTATTCCCTATCTATGAGTTTCTACAATGGCAACACAAGTAAAATGTGGTTTTTACCACCTTGCCTTCACATACTTTGCAATAACACGAAAAGGCCTATTTTATAGGGAAAAGAGATAGTAGCAGAAAAAAATTTAGAAAGCATTCTAATTTTGCCATTTGAGTGCATCTGATTTTAACTAAAAGGCTAACAGTTGCACCACCATTGTCTGTCAGCTCAAACTTCAGAATGAGAGACTTTTTAAAACATTTGATTCAAAATAATTTCTCTCTAGAGTAGAGAAGGGAAGCCAAGGGACAAAAATGTGCCCCAGTCATTTCTGAATTTTATTAATGGAGTTTATACATGGTATATATGTCCTGGCTTTCTGTAATTCATCATTACCAGTGATGTACATCTGACAAAAGTGTTTGGATTAAAGCCAATTAGTTGAAAAGGTGTGACAATCTCCCTGCTGATAGCTGTGTCCCAGATCTATATTAAAAACAACAACAGTGGAGCAGGATGGTGCAATAAGAAGAGAATGAGCTTGTGAGCTGCAGACAAACAAGAGTTGGAATGAATTTCTGCAATTTCATCCAGACTTGTATTAATTAATCAGTATGCCTATTAGCTGTACAAAATTAATAGCTAGACAGAAGCTATAATCTTCACAGGATAGCACAGTTCCCTGGTACTGGTCCTTTTATTTCTAAGGAGTGAAGGAGTTTCTTCTACAGAATTCCTGAGAAGAAAATGGTATTAAAAAAAGACATTATTTATTCAATTTTTTTAGTTACTTACTGTTTGTAAAGTAGCTTGCTTATGTGTGGTTGGTTTTTTTTTTTTTTTAAGGCTATTAGAAAGGAATGCTTTTGAAGATTATACAGAAAAGAATTTTTAAGGATTGTTTCAGCACGTTCACAAGATATCAAAAGGAAGGTGTTTTCTTTTGGTCTAACTAGCTAAATTTTTCTGTAAAGGAGGAAGAGCATCTAATGGTTGTTATTAAAGCCCTCAAGAGCTAGATGAGTTAAACCAAGCAACTATCAGCACCAGAACAAGCTCATACACTCAATCAATACTTAGGAGATTATTTTTCACAAATGGGTCCGTCTGTCTCTGACTGCTTAGGCTTGATTCTAAAAGGAGACCTGCAGAACAGCTTCAGCAGGCAAGGCTGGGAACTAGGATTTATGATTTTACTGCACATTTGGAATCATTCTCACTAATGGCAGTGAGTTTCTCCCACCCTCAAACTTGGGCTAAATTCTTCCTGTTCCACAGATGGCAGCTGTCTGTTACTGTTTTCTGCTCCATGTGGGTTTATGGCTTGCCACCTTTCTCCTTGCCTACATCCCCCTGCTTTATAAAAGCTAAATCTTATTTTCTATTACATTGTCTAACACATTAGCATAATTACATTTAGAATGCCTTTTTTTTTTTTTCAACCTATATTTAACTTGACGATTGTAGTATTTGTTCTGGATGGTTTTGGAACTGAAGGGGGACTGTGTGTCTGACAGCTTGCTCGTCCTTTCCAAATACACCTTTTATTCAACCCAGTGATACTACCTCTCTGTACAAGTATTGGCATTGTACTGTTCTTAAATTGCAGATCTCATCTCAACCCTTAGCTGGGTTGTATACGTACTATCGATATTTGCCTGTCATTGTTTTGGCCCTTTTTGTTGATGGTGAAGGTTTCCGTGCTGTTTGTATTCTAGATAGGAGTCCGAAAAGTGTTTCTTAAGTACTGGCAAGCTGACCATCTCAACGATTTGTGCCTTCAGCTTCAGAAGAAAATTATAACCTGCCAAAAAGGTAACAATTACAGAACAAGTATTCCTGAGCTGTCACTTCGTACACTGAGGAGAATATTGCATAACAAAAAAATTTTCTCCTCCCTGAATAGTTGCTGTATTTTATACATTTCCCTACAGACATATTTCCAGCTAACTACTTATACAGATTTTTTGAGATTATACTAATATTGGTGATGCTTCCACTTTCTGTCTGTCAAACATAATTTTATGGCAAACTGTTGACTGTAATTAAAACTTAGGGGGTCTTGAATATTTCCTTTTTAAAGCATGTTCAGTGATTTTTCAAGGCATTGATATCACCTTTAATTTCTTGTTGCAAATCAAATAGCGTAACGATACAAAATTGCAATGTGTTAAAATATATCGACAGTGAATACAAAGATAATAATTTAATGTTTAGTTGTCTTTATTTTCCCCTTTTCTTACAGCTTTCATATTTGACAGTGCTCATTTTTTTTATGTTTAGGCACTTTTTCCCCCCTATTATGCCTGCATTTTTACTAAGGTCACACGGACATTTTTTGGCACATTTTTAAAAGGAGGCATTATCCACTGCGTCCTGATTTCCTGTTACTTCTTTTCCATTTCCTATCAAAATCTCAAATAACTGCTGAAAATGTGAATATTGCTTTGTTTGAAGAAGCTTCCTTCACACAATGCATTATTTATCTAATTGGCTGATGTCTGCAACAATTCCCATTTATCACCTTTTTAAAGGAAATTAAAAAGACAAAGACTTATCTTGGGTTTTTTTTAGTCAAATGCGTAATATTGCAGCCTTAAGAATATATAAACTCCTTTCATTTTAACTATCTGTTCTTCACTGTGAGTGTAGAGTGAAAAAGAGGAAACCAAGGGAAAACTTGAAGCAAGTGGAATCAAAATTGTAGCAGTTCAGGAACGAATGTGGAGAGTAATGGTTAACACAGGCCACTGTTCAGCTGGATGTATAACTTGTGCCTGATATTTTATACAAATCACCCTGTTGTATTCACACATTTAGAAAAGCGATAGTGATTTGTCCTCTTTCCCTTCTCATGCTGACTTATCAAAGAAAGGAAATATTTACCTTTCAGAGTCCAATTTGCAAACAGAGTACTTCAATATAACCCTACACCAAAATGTAAAACATCCTTAGATATGTCCATATTTAGCAGAGGTAAGAGAACAGACATCTGCCAAACCCTGCCCAAAGAATGAAGATAATAGGTCTTCTTGGCTCCTTACAAAAATATTCGTTTTGTTTTTGCTTCTAGCCCTCCTTAATTAGGCTAACTTGAAAAGCCATTTTCACCAAAACTATGTGTTCAAAGCTTTTTTCAAAGCTATGACTCACCTGCATGTTTTTTATGATCTGGGAAACGTGAGAAAATCAGGAACTTGCATGAGTAAGTAGTAGCTAAACATCCACTTCATGATGTTAGCTCATGAAATAAGCTGCCCTTTGTCAACAGGTACAATTGTAAACCTGCAGAACTAGCATGCCAAAGAGCTCTGGCAGGTTGAGAATAGGATAGGGTACCTGTGCATTGTTCTTATGTAATCTTAAAATGGGGATCCATAGACTTTTACACTGGGATGGTGATGCTTAGTGAGTAATGGTGTCAGTCCTGCTGCATATCTACATTTTTCTCCCTTCATCCTTTGCATCCAGTGGACTTTGGAAGATAAATCTCTCTTGATAGTGTATTGGCTAATAGCAAAACTAGACAATAATTTCTGTGTCAGGCTAAAAATGTACTATCATATACCCATATAATGACTTGACTCAAAGGGAAAAGAGGTCTTGTCCAAAATTCTTATCAACTGTTTTTACCTCAGTCTTACTAGCAATCACTTCAGCTTTCCCATAAATTTTGGGAAAAACAAAACAAACCAAACCAGATAAGTCTTTTTCTGTTATCCTGAAAGGTAACTTATGCAGGCAAAGGAAGGAGTCAAACTAAAGTGAAAGCATGTGTAGAAACACTTTTTATTTAAAAACAGATCTGTCAATTTAGGGACTTTGTCATATTTTTTTCACACATATGAGAACTACATATGGGAAGTTTTGACCTTACTGAATCACTGAGGAAATTGTTTGTACCTGTAGGAAAGTACAGGATGCTGAAGTTCTCCCATCAGAGCTCATGTAGATTAGGAATTAACTTTAATACATTGTATACACAATAGTTCATACATTTCTCGCATAACCCAGATCCATGGTCTACTTGAATTTTGATTATTGTGATCTTTATCCTTAGGTGAACTGTAAAGCAGTAGATACTTTTCTGCCTTGAGGGTGCTAACCTCAATTATTTTAATTTTCATAAGTGAGAATTATTTTAGATCTACATAAACGAGGAGCAAGTTCAGAAGACAGTACCCGTACAGTGGTAGATGAAACTGAGCAGTAAAGATCTAAGGACGACAATTTCATTTCACAACAGTTTTTGAGGTTATTTTTTGCTCTGTGTTGAACTGAAGACAAAATCTCTCAAATGTTCTCATAGAGAAGGAAATGCGGTGAAATGTCCATTTTCTAATGAAAACCTGAGCTACTTAGTTCACAAAAATATGTGCAAAAGACAAGAGGGGTGTCTGTCTGCCGAGCCTTCCTGACAAAAACCTTGTTGAATGTTTCTTCAAAACATCTCAATTTTGGTGAAAATGCATAGTTCAGAGTAGCTGTACAGTCTCTAAATGCTACAGCTAGCTGTACGGATATCATTTTACTGGACCGTCCTAGCAGGCTACTCTGCATCGTTCATGCCTGTTAACAATCCTACCAGAGAATTGACCTCTATATTTCCTTTTCCTAACCAACCTTAGTGGTGTTACCAACCTTTTTTTTTTTTTTTTGTCAAGGTAAAAGTACACACACACACACACACTTGTAAAAATGTTACTTTAAAATACAGGCTTTTTTCCAAAGTCATCCAGGATTTGATGCTTACCCATTTGTCAAATACCCTATCTGCTCTGCAGCAGAGAAGTTTAAAGAAAATACTGGAAGTGAGGGAACAATTTTTTATTATTAAGCTCTTTTGAATTTTTCATACTTGTGAGCAGTGAACTCTGATAATGTTCTATGCATGTATTCATTACCTTTGCAACAGCAACATTATGAATTCAGACTCAGTAACCTGTACATCCAATGTGAATACTCTTATAAAACTGTCAACAAATAACTTTACTATTAATTCCCTTTTCAACTAAATTGGGTAAGTAAGTGCTTTAATGTTTCAGGGTTTAAAGAAGTCAGATTTTATAGAATGTAGCTAAATGGATTGAAAATGGCATGGTTGGCTGTGATTATAAAAATATAAACCTTCAAAGTTGTCCATTATAAATAATCTCAAAAGTACCTGGACTTGAATGTTTCCAAACCCAGTGAATTTTGGATAGGAGCAGTATTAGTATGTTAACCTTAGGCTTTCTTATGTTTCAATAGCTGGGCACTGAGCAACTCTAAAAAAACCCTTATTTTAAATATCTAAACAAGGACATATAAGGTGGTAGAAAATACCTTACATTGCCCTCAGTTTCAGCTATTTATTTCATTTAATAACATTTTACATTCATAGAAGACTGATTGTATCTTTCTGTTTACATTTTTCCTTTAGATTAATTCAGCTTGACTCTTTGTCATTTGATGTTGTTCTGCAGTGTTCCTAAGACTGACACTTAATTACATTGTTAAAAAGGCCTAATGTATTTTAGCATTTTTTTACCTTCCAGTATTAATAGTAACATTTTCAGTATTTTCCCCCAAACTCAAACCAACATCTTATACAGGCTATTGCCTGCTGACTTCACTTATGAAAAACTTTCAGTGACCAGAATAAGAGTAACCATAATAAGCCATGATGAAGTTTGACCTATTTTTGATACACATAAGCTGATGTACTGAAAATCAACAATATTTCAGGCAACAGGCGAATAATTCTAAAACAGAATCTTCCCTGTGAGGTAAACAGCAGTTATTCTAGATCTGGAAAGAATCAGGATCTTGTGGAACTCACAAAAAAGACCCACAAATAAAGCACCTTTAGTTAGCATATCTCTTCCCTCTAAGCCAAAACATATGCTCAGAGAATACTAATACCACCCTGTTGCAGGTGGAGTGATTAATTTCGTGTCGAATTCATGATGCCCATGGAGGTCCCTGTGCCTTGTGTTTCTGATCAGCTGGGTACTTCTGAAAATTCAGGTGACTAGGTGGTATTTAGGTTGGGTCGAATTTGTTGTAGTGAATGTACATCCTTGGGAAAGTAGTGCAGAAAGCTATTGTAGGAGATACACCAAAATCTTCTCCCAACATAAGGCTGACAAAGAGTGTGAAAAATAGGCCTAATAGATATATAAAGCTGATGCAATGCAGATGAAAATTTTAAACTGAAAAATGCAGACATGATGTGACAGATACATTTGAGAAATTAGCATTAAATGAATTTAATTTTTTTTGCTGAAAGGAAATGAGCAACAAAAGGTCTTTAAGTCTCATTAAAAAAATCTTGTGTCAGTTTTGATTTTTTTTAGGTATACCGAAATATTTAAAGCATTTTTTTCAGTTGACTAAAACCAAACAATCATTTGATTCCTACTGTATTCGATGCAAGAATCATGTATTCAGGGTTTTATTTTGAAACAAATGGTCTTTTGACCTTTGCAGTGTAAATGTATGCTTTCACAATCTGTAGCATACATCCAAGTTTCCAGTTTTAATGTAATAAAAAATAATGTTCAGTGAAAGTAAACATTTTGAGTTGTGATAGCCCAAATTTATAAATTAATTTACTGTCAGTACTTTGTTTTAAGCACTGGCAGTCGAAAACAGAAAAGAAAGAGTTCCATTTTAATATGTTATTTATATGCCATCAAATTTCTTTCATTCTTTGTATAAGACATTGACAGATCTTGATTTGCCCATGTTTACAGCAGAACACACAGTAATATTAAGTTATTCACCAATTAATTAGCTGTCTTTCATTGGTCCATATTTTCCCCTTCTGTTATGGTAGTTGTAAGAGGATTTCTAGCTCGCCAGCGCTTGCTACAGAAGATGAGTATCAAACAGCAAGAGGTCACTTCGATCAAAAGCTTCTTGCAGAACGCCGAGGATATGGGATTGAAAACATATGATGCCTTGGTCATTCAAAATGCTTCTGACATTGCTCGGGAAAATGACCGGCTCCGCAATGAGATGAACGCTGCTTACCACAGGGAAAAGTTAGAGGCTAGAAACAGACCGGAAGAAGGCCACAAAAGGTAAGATGACAAAACATCTACTGTGAAGAATTAAAGCATTTCTTCAGTTTTAATGATTTTCTTCCCTGCTTAGAAAGTCATAGAAATGACTGAGGAATTGCAAGAGGATTCTCAAGTATATACTCAGCCCAAATCAATGTTAGACCCTATTTTTTTTTTGTATATCAGGTAATTAAGTCTAGAAATTAAGAACACCCTAATATCCTATTCAGGGGACACTGAGCTTTGTAGGAACTTATTCAAGTCTCTGAGGCATTTATTTTTTACAGAAACATTTTTTAATTCTACGATAAGTAGATTGTAGTTGAACTTTCATCAAATCAAACAAACAAAAGAAAAATTCCTCTAACTTAAAATTCCAACATTAGGAAATTGCCAAGATAAGAAGGCATTAAAATACAATAAAGTCCAGACTAAGAAATCCTTATTATGCATTGAACATAGGTAGATTGATTTTGAGGAGGATTCACAGAATGATAGAATGGTTTGGGTTGGACGGGACCTTAAAGATCATCTAGTTCCAACCCCCCTGCCATGGGCAGAGACATCTGCCACTAGACCAGGTTGCTCAAAACCCCATCCAACCTGACCTTGAACATTTCCAGGGAGGGGGCACCCACAACTTCTCTAGGCAACCTGTACCTCACCACCCTCATTGCAAACAATTTTTTCCTTATGTCCAATCTAAACCTACCTTCTTTTGGTTTAAAGCCATTACCCCTTGTCCTATCACTACATGTTCTTGTAAAAAGTCCCTCTCCGGCTTTCCTTTAGGCCCCCTTCAGGTACTGGAAGGCTGCTGTAAGGTCTCCCTGTAGCCTTCTATTCTCCAGGCTGAACAAGCCCAACTCTCTCAGCCTGTCCTCATAGGAGAGGTGCTCCAGCCCCCTGATCATCTTCATGACCCTCTTCTGGACTCGCTCCAACAGGTCCATGACCTTCTTATGTTTGGGGCCCCAGAACTGAACGCAGTACTCCAGGTGGGGCCTCCCGAGAGCAGAGGGGAAGAATCACCTCCCTCAACCTGCTGGCCACGCTTCTTTTGATGCAGCCCAGGATACGGTTGGCTTTCTGGGCTACAAGAGCACATTGCCAGGTCATGTTGAGATTCTCATCAACCAATACCCCCAAGTCCTTCTCCTCAGAGCTGCTCTCATTCCATTCTTCCCAGCCTGTATTTGTGCTTGGGATTGCCCTGACCCATGTACAGGACCTTGCATTTGGCCTTGTTGAACTTCATGAGGTTCGCACAGGCCCACCTCTCCAGCCTGTCAAGGTGTCTCTGGATGGCACCCCTTCCCTCCAGTGTGTCGACCACACCACACAGCTTGGTGTGGCTGGCAAACTTGCTGAGGGTACACTCAATCCCACTGTCCATGTCACCAACAAAGATGTTAAACAGCACTGGTCCCAGTACCGACCCCTGAGGAATGCCACTCATCACTGATCTTCACTTGGATATTGAGCCATTGACCACAACTCTTTGAGTGCGACCATCCAGCCAATTCCTTATCCACTGAGTGCTCCATCTGTCAAATCCATGTTTCTCCAATTTAGTGACAAAGATGTCACGCAGGACAGCATCACGTGCTTTGCACAAGTCCAGGTAGATGGCATCGGTTGCTCTTCCCTTATCCACCAACACTGTAACCCCATCATAGAAGGCCACCAAATTTGTCAGGCACAATTTGCCATGTGCCTTAGCGTAGTTTCCAGGAGGATCTGCTGCATGATCTTTCCGGGCACGTAGGTGAGACTGACTGGCCTGTAGTTCCCCGGGTCTCCCTTTTTTCCCTTTTTAAAAATGGGCGTTATGTTTCCCCTTTTCCAGTCAGTGGGAACTTCACCGGACTGCCACGACTTCTCAAATATGATGGATAGCGGCTTAGCGACTTCATCCGCCAGTTCCCTCAGGACCTACAGGTGCATCTCATCAGGTCCCATGGACTTGTGCACCTTCAGGTTCCTTAGATGGTCTCAGACCTGATCTTCTCCTACAGTGGGTGGTTCTTCGTTCTCCCAGTCCCTACCTTTACATTCTGTGACTTGGGCAGTGTGGCTAGAGCACTTGCCAGTGAAGACTGAGGCAAAAAAGTCATTGAGTACCTCAGCCTTCTCCATATCCTGGGTAACCAGGTCTCCCATTTCCTTCTGGAGAGGGCCCACAATTTTCCTCATCTTCCTTTTATCACCAATGTACCTATAGAACTTTTCTTGTTGCCCTTGACATCCCTGGTCAGATTGAATTCTATCAGGGCTTTAGCTTTCCTAACCTGATCCCTGGCTGCTTGGACAATTTCTCTGTATTCCTCCCAGGCTACCTGTTCTTGCTTCCACCCTCTGTAGGCTTCCTTTTTGTGTTTGAGTTTGTCCAGGAGCTCCTTGTTCATCCATGCAGGCCTCCTGGTGTCTTTGCCTGATGCATCATCTTTGTTGGGATGCATCCCTCCTGAGCTTGGAGGAGGTGATCCTTGAATATTAACCACCTTTCTTGGGCCCCTCTTCCCTCCAGGGCTTTATCCCATGGTACTCTACCAAGCAGATCCCTGAAGAGGGCAGGCTGCTCTCCTGAAGTCCAGGGCAGCGAGCTTGCTGTGTGCCCTCCTCAGTGCCCTAAGGATCCTGAACTCCACCATTTCATGGTCACTGCAGGCAAGGCTGCCCTTGAGCTTCACGTTCCCCACCAGCCCCTCCTTGTTGGTGAGAACAATGTCCAGCATAGCACCTCCTTGTTTTCTCCACTATCACTTGGAGAAGGAAGTTACTATCAATGCATTCCAGGAACCTCCTGGATTGCTTATGCCCTGCTGTGTTGTCCCTCCAACAGATATCAGAGTGATTGAAGTCCCCCATGAGGACCAGGGCTTGTGAATGTGAGGCTGCTCCTATCTGTCTATAGAGGGCCTCATCCACTCAGTCTTCCCGGTCGGGTGGCCTGTAGCAGACCCCCACCATAATGTCACCTGTCCCTGCCCTCCCTTTAATCCTGACCCATAAACTCTTGGTCGGCTCCTCATCCAGTCCCAGGCAGAGCTCCATGCACCCCAGCTGGTGACTGACATAGAGGGCGACAACCCCTCATCGTCTCCCCTGCCTGTCCTTCCTAAAGAGCCTGTATCCTACCATTCCAACACTCCAGTCATAAAAGCCATCCCACCATGTCTCTGTGACGCCAATAAGATCATGGCCCTGCAGGCGTGCGCACATCTCTAACTCTTCTTGTTTGTTCCCCATGCTTTGTGCATTTGCATAGAGGCATTTAAGTTGGGCCCCCAATTCTTTCCTCTTATTTAAAAATAGGCAAATGTTTTTTGTTTAACTCCCATCAGAGTTTTCAGGACTACCTGTTTTACAAATCCAGCAAATGCTGGAGAGCCTTTCTCTAGGAACTGAGTCCCTGGTCTCTTTTCTCTCAGATAGCTGAATGGGCAGAGGTAGCATTTGCATTTAATAGGTATGTGTCTACAGCAGGAATGTGTCTGTAACTTGCTGGACATATAAATGTTTATTTTTCCATAGGAACTTAATTTTCATCCAGAACAACTCCCTTTGCTTTCATTGCTTTTGTCAGTGACTTTTATTAAAGTGAAAATGGCAGTGCATCTGCTTAATTAGCTCCAAATATCCCAGTGATTACATATTGGAGGAAATGCCTTTGTAGGAAAGACTGTAATTAAACATTACAGTGAAAACAAATTATCTGCTGAGCACCATGCTTTCATCTTTAGCTATTTCATTTACTACATGGGCAGCTGGCTATATCCTGTGCATGAATTCCAGCTCTGCTGGTGATATGCCATGCAGAAATACAATTTAAAAAAACAAATGCTTGGGGATTTTGTTTGTAAAATGACGGTATAGACATCTTCTATCTAGTACATTACCTCTCTAAGTTAAAAGGTTTTCAACATTTTGATTTTTGGAGGAATAAAATGTTAAAAGAATTTTTGTAAAAAATCAATTTGTTGGAAGCAGCTGATAAACATAATTTCTCAATACGTATTGAAGTAGCAAAAAAAGGAAAAAATCGGAATAAGTACAACTCCAACACTTCATTTGAAATAACTAAACATAATGTCATAATTAGAATTATTAAAATGATAACTAATAATTAAGCTTAAACAGGAAGATATATAGATATCCGGGTGGAATTGTTCAAGCAGCAAATGTAGCTGGTTAAAAAGGTCATCTAATATTTTAAAGATTTGCATTATCTAAATGGAATTTATAGTTGTCTTTTTAGAAAATAATGATAAAGGCTCAGCATTTGCTGCCTCAGTAACTTTCTATTAAAATGGATTTCCCAGAAATTATCATTCAGATTGAAAACCCAGCTTTTGATTGTGTGTAACAATCAAAGTGTGAACAATTCATTCAGTGAATGTCTGATCAACAATATGAAACTGCCTAAGGAAGGCTGCATTTGTGTGAAAAAGGGCCAGTGTCCTGATTTGTCATGAAACAGGAAATGGAAGAAAGCTAGCAGCTTGATCTGGATTTGTTTGTCAGAAGATTACTACACACATCCCCTCGACACAGCAGGGGAGTTGTGAGATTGTTTACCAAAAAGCTGTTGTTATGTTTGCATGAACAAGTTCATTGTTATCGCTTGAATAATGCATCTGGACCTCTTTTCTGTGTTTTCAGAGCTGAAGACAAGGGTGGGAAGGTCTCTGAGGACAGCTTTGCCGGCTGTCGAACGCCTAAGCACTTTCATTCCAGCTCCGTCCCTATCCCCATGGCAGTGGACGGCTTGGTACATTCTGTGGCTGGGTCATCCATCAGATCCCCCTCCCTGCACTCTGTGTTCAGCATGGACGATAGCAATAGCCTGCCATCACCAAGGAAACAGCCTCCTCCCAAACCAAAGAGGGACCCCAACACACGACTGAGCGCTTCGTACGAGGCTGTTAGTGCTTGCTTGTCGGCAGCTTCTAAGGAAACCCCTAATGAAGGTTAGGCATAAAGGGAGAAACAGTCGCAAATGTTACTCTAGGTTATTGATTTATTCTTTCCACTTTGATCCTTTTAAACACAGTCAAGCGCCTTTGAAAAGTCCTGCTTCCCTGAAATATTTCAATGGCAGTAAATAAAATTAGTCAATTTGTCATTTTTTTCCAAATCAGCAAATATTACTCATGTTCTAATTACCTAGTTTGTCAACAACCAAAACCTATTTGCAGAACTCCCTCTAAAGACAAATGATCTCTGTCAGCTTAAGCTATTCCACCCCACTGACCATTTTATTTCACCTTTTAAACTGTATGTTAGAATACCTTGCATCACTAAAACAGAATGCTGGAATCTTGAATTTTGCCAAGTCAAACATTAAACTTTATCCTACTTTTTCTCTATGTTCACATGAATTACTTATGCATTCAGTGGTTTATGTTCGTGCCATAACTTGCTTACAGTGAATTTTTTGTTTAGAAGGAAAGTGCTATTAAAGTCCCAAAGTGTCTCAATGCATTATAGTGCATATAGAATGATTTTGAGTTCAGTTGTTCTATTCTCCTTCACCCTTGAAAGGAATGAGTAGAAGATGAAGGGGAGGAATGCATTCTGCTTTTCCTTGATAAGCCTGGCTTGTCATGCTTTGTGTAAAGGATCCTCTAGGCTTATCAGGGAAGATCCTTCAGGTTGGGTTTAAAGCTATGTATAACCATTCTCTAATCCTGCATACAATGGATGGAAACCTTTGCAGCTCCCTCTTGCAAAATAATTACTGTTCTCACGTCCAGTTCATTAGATGCAAGGCCATTTTTCTTAACCTCTTCCTTCCTCGTTCAAGCTCGGTGTGAGGAGAGATGAACTGTGTCCAATATACTTTTAAACTAGCATGGCTTAAGGAGCTCCGTAGTGGTTTCAGCTTTCTGTGCCCAGCTCTGCAAGAGATGATTGATTTAACCAAAAAGCTCTAGCAGAGGTTTTTGAGAGAATGACAATTTATATATACATGTATGCTCTTAACACTAATGCTTATATACACTCACAAAGCAACTTTGGAATTCTTCTCATATGTATGAAACAATAGGGCCAGTTTCCCTGCTGTATACTCATTTTCCAAGAATTATGCCAGTTTCCTGAGTCTTTGCCCAAAACCAGCTCTGATTTACACCATATAATTTTGAACTTAAAAGACCAATCACCTAGGTATCTAGTCTCTCCGCTCCATACGTGCCTGGAGGCTGTGAAAAGACATCTAGCTTAGTTAACTGTATACTCAGTTGGGGAATTGCCCTTAGGCTATGGGATTCCCTAACTTTATAAATTATTTCCACACTTGCAGTACAAAAGAAGAAGAGATAGGCATAATATCTGCCTATAATTAGAGTTTTATAGATATTACATAAAAGGGGGATACTTCAGTTACCAGCAATAACATGGTGTCAAAGTAGCACCATGCTGAAACTCCTAGTTAAAAGCATGCCCCTCTCCCTTGGGGCAAAAGGAATAACAAGCACGTATTTCCATGTGTTACAGACCTTGCAGTGAACATTTGGATTCAGAAGGTATCTCCTCAGGCATCACATCTTCTAGTGGCAGTAGAGATTACCAAAGCAGATTATATGCCCAAGTAGCAAAAGCTTGTGGTTTGGAAGCTGAAAGTTCTGCATTTCATTCCTTGAAATATTTATACTTTTGACTGAATCCATGTGTTTGTGACTGCTGCTCATTGTAAAACTATATAGGCAACATTTGAAGGCTTAAAGTACTAGACCTGTGAAAGAAAAAACTGACTTTGATCTGTTAATAATACAAACCTTTTTCACTTTCCTAGTACTGACCCGTCCAAGGCCACACAGTGATGACTATAGTACCATGAAAAAAATACCTCCCAGAAAACCAAAACGAAGTCCCAATACAAAACTTAGTGGCTCTTATGAAGAAATACCTGGCCAAAAACCTGGGGATGTAAAACAGACAAGCACAGTAGCTAAACCGGGTGGCTATGACACTGTGACAGTACAGAGAGCAGCTTCTGCTGATGGGCCACAACGTGGCATGTTGAGTCTCTATATGTCACAAGAAGAGGAGGAAAATGAGCCTGTCTATATTGAAATGGTAGGGAATGCAATGAAAAGCAGTTCTGCTGAAGCAGAAAGCCCAGAACAAGGAGAGTCTGTATATGAAGAAATGAAGTATTTTCTACCAGAAGAAGGAAGCAATGGTAACGGAATAATTCCAGTAGTGACTGGATCTTCTCCTTTGTTGTTTGAAAGCAAAAAAAATGTTAACATTGAAGATGGAACATTGGATGGAAACAATCAAGCGGCTTTGATCTATAAAGACTCATGTGACATTCCAGCCCCTTTCCCTAACTTGCTGCCCCACAGGCCACCACTTCTTGTATTTCCTCCAACCCCTGTCACATGTTCACCTGCTTCTGATGAATCACCCCTAACACCATTAGAAGTCAAAAAGCTTCCTGTCTTGGAAACCAACCTAAAATACCCTGTGCAGTCAGAAAGCTCAAGTCCGTTATCACCACAGTACTCCAAAAGTCAGAAAGGGGAGCATGAAAGACCAGCATCTCCAGGCTTGGTTGTGTTCAATGTTTCCAGCAAAGTGACTCCTCCTTCCACACCACCTCCTCCTCTCCCACCACCCCCTCCTCCTGTACCACCTCCTATTTCCTACCGGGCTTCCACACATTTTGCGTTTCCTCCAGAGACTTGTGCTAGTTTTCTGATTAATACAGGGAAAACCGGTACAAACTCAGATCTGTCAAAAGTACCTCAGAGACCAAATCCTGCTCAGCTTGGATGCTCCTCTTCTCCATTCTCCAAACTGCCTTACTCCCCAAAGGTGGCAAGAGCAGATCACAGGAAATTGAACTCAAATTCATCATCTTCATTTCCATACAGCCCTACAAACTCAAGGTCATTGACCAGTCCCCTTGATGAGTTAACTAGCTTGTTCAACTCAGGACGGAGTGTGCTACGAAAATCTGCAGCAGGACGTAAGATCAGGGAGCCAGAAGGTAAGACAGATCTCTGTGCTTCTGTATACTGTATTTCTTCTGCACCAAAACTTTGTTATATTGGAAGCTGATAGAGTAGGTAAAAATACAAAACAAAATCATCGTTTGTATTTTTTTAAAGAAAGATCTGTTGTAGTCATAAGAAACACATATAGAAAAGAGAGTGCATATAAAAATTATAGGTCTTCAGGTTTTCTCTGAGATGTCAACTTTTCTTTTACCAAAATGTTTGTATGACACAAATTCAAATGGATTATTTTTAACATTCCAATCAGTCTCAGTAAAATAAACACAGATGTTACATCATATGAAAATGAATTTATGGTATCAATCTATAAAAATACTTTGAATGAAATATATGGCTAGGTGTCTGGTAGATAGCATGTACTTTAATTTGAAGACTTTCTTTTAAGGTTTCATTATTTCATTTCCATGAAATTCTGAATTTGGTGATACAGCCATTATTATTCTCCTAAATAAAGTTGAGACAAAGAGTCATGCAGCAAACTATTTATTTCCCTTTTCTATCCTTTTATTCTTACCTTTCCTGTCATTTACATACACTTGTGTACATACCCAGAGATTACTTGGTATCCTGGCTTTCTGGCATCTGGAGAACATCTCTTATACCTAGTGGAAAAGGCAACTGTAAAAAGAAGCAAAACTTGCCATTTTGCTAAAGGTTTTTGACACCACAGTCCTCAGACCTTGTCACTTAATTATTTACCCTGTCCAGGTAATAAGGGGTTTAATGTTGTTACCGAAATAAATCTGTGGATCATATGAATACCGAAGATTCATCCTGATGTTAACAAACAGATTCAATTAGCTGCCCTGTAAGGGTGAGATGCTTCTGACCTAGCTTTGTCCGTCTAAAAGCTCAATATGTGGGCATCAAATCCTTAGGCTATGAAGAGACAGTCCTTTTGAGAGTTTAATTCCTCCCATATATCTTTCTCCACTGGGTATGAGGAAAGCCTAGATGATTAAACTAGTAGAGTTGTAACTCCTAAGTGATTAAAGTTGAAATAAATCCTGGTTCTGCATATCAATTACAACGCTGACTCCAGTCTTCAAATTACTTTTCTGATTTAAAAAAAGAGTCTCCTATCGAAAATAGTCAGTGCACTGTATACAGAAACTTCTCTCCCTAGTAGCATCTCCCAAACACAAAATTTTAGGAATTTAAAATTCAGAGTGATAAAACCTCTAGACTGTTTTCTCTGCTTCTTCATTTCTGTCTGTCCAAACAGCTTGTCTTAATCAAGAGCTGTGTGCAGCATATTCAAAATGGGCAATATGAAGTCCCATTTCTGGAATATAAAACAAAACAGTAGAGAATGGGATAGATTACCTTCTTATTCATTGTCCGTTTTCTTAAATATATACGGTTCCATTAATTTCAGTATCATATCCTTATTTAAGCAGTTATAATAGAACAGAAGCAGGTGTTTGTGCTTAGTCTAGATATGTGTATGTCTGTCTGTGTGCCACCCTATCTCTCTGTTCCTATGAACCCTGGCAGCCTTCAGCCAAAACTCCTTTCAACCGAATACAACAAGGAGATAAAGGTCTCAAAACTAATGCAGTTTCTACAGGTTTCATGAAAGTTAGTGGCTAGGTGGAGATGAGAGACACATACTGGGAGAAAGGCTCCTACCAGCTATCAGAGAAAGCATTGTGGACAGAATCCTTGTGAGTCCTCCAGACCTTGAAAAAGCTTTAGCTAGACCTTGCATGTTCCTAGATGCTGAATTCAATCAGCCATGAGCTATGAACTGAGACTTCATCAGTTCTCAACCTCAAGAGAATGCCTTGTTTGTTATTCTGAGTATGTGAAGTGATGAAATTTGTAAAGCAGATGTTGCAGTAGTTTTGCTTTCTTCGGCAAAATTACTTGATAACATTCAATGCCTATAAATGTATGTAGAATGTTTGTTTGGGTTGTTTTTTTGTTTTTTTTTTTTAAGTTGGGGGCCTTGTTTTATTATATAGATAATACAATTTTATCTGCTGGGAAGTAACTATTGAAGTCAGCTCCTTGGAGGTGTCTTCTCAAGGCTCTCTCAATGTACCTGGTGAGGAAGTGTGGTAAACCTACTCCAACCAAGTCACAAAACTGACCTTCACCTTAAAAAAAAAAGTTTCTTTGGGATGGAGGATTTTTGCAAACTCAAGTTTCAACTAAATCTGACCAAGACAGAGTTCAGCTTGGGTCTCCTGTGAGTTGAAGCTAGTGCATTAACAGAGGCTACTATATAAAAACTCTAAATTTACCTTTCGAATGGAAAACGTTGTACTTCTAAATATTTCATCAAGGCACTAAGTATGAAAGATCAAAGTTCAAGAAAGATATACGATAAAAAACCTGAATCAATATTTTATGAGCTAGGAAGCTACTGTATAATACTAAGTGCGGTTATGTATGAATAGTTCAATGATGAGCAGATGGATTGAAAGTAACAAAGAAATACAGGTGAATGTATGTGCGTGTTTTTACAATTTGCCTTTTTTCATGTACTTCATGTGTTTAGTTCATTTCTAGGGTAACAGCTGGAAAAAAAAAACTTTTGTTTAACCTCCGATGCAAAGTAATAAGATGGCAATCAGCAGAGTGGACTCTGTTATGTAAAACTAGAAGTCGTCCATGTCTTACCTTCTGATTTTTTATCACCTATTGCCTAATGCATATTAAGTTCCTGGAAGACTCCTTCATTTCTTCTTTTTGACATTTGTAGTATTTCATTTATAGGAGATGATATGGTAAAAAAAATTAAATTAATTGTAATAGAAATTCATTAAAATTGAAGATATGGCCTAGAGCAGCACTCTGCAATGTGCAATTTCCTTTATTTCCACAAGTTATAACCTACCAACAACTTTAACTAAAAACAGAAAGTAAAATTGTGGGCCATTTTGAAGTCAAGGAGAGTTAGCTATGGGAATCAATAAGTTTCTGTATGGGATCATCAGCCTTTGAGATAAAAGCCTCCTTGCCAATAAAAGTGCAATGCAGACAGATCCCTCAACATGCCTCCCTCTTGGCTGGAGGAGTAATTTCAAGGCCTGAGAACACTGATGTCCGTTTGGCTCCTGACCTCTCCGTGGGAAACGATCATCCAGAATTACAATAGAACAGATTCATGGTTTTCTGATGGACTGTAGAGTTATTGCGAACCATACTGAGAGCACTCTTCTTTTACACAGGCAGCAAAAAAAAATAATCAAATGGCAATAATTTTTATTATTTGGTGGCCTAGCCTGACCATTTTTTTATACAACAGTAGCATCTACTGGTTCAAGCCATGATCAGGATCATATAATACGCAATTTCTTGGAAAATACTTTATATGTAATAGGAGAAGATTTCTGCTCTGCAGAGCTTATAGTTTAAATAAGAAAACTGTAACAGGTGAGAACTGAGATAAAGTGATTTCTCCAAGGTTGAAAAGAGTTGTCATTGAAGCTACAGCTGTATTGTTAGACAGGGATTTCCTTTTACTCCATATAAAATGAGACTTGAGTGCAGATGAGCAATAATATGCACACACGCTTTTCTTCTATTCTCCCTGATTTCTAGAAGTAGAAACTTTAGTTTGCAAGATAAATAGAAACTGAGTGGTCATGTGCAGAGGCCCTACTCAAATATTTCTAGACAAGACCTTAGATTTGAAACTAGGCTTCATGAAACCCAATTCAATGCCTTCATCACAAAACAACACTCTATAGCAGAATGTACAAATATTTTTAACTATTCAACATATAAGACATTCCTTATATAAGGAAGAGACAATTACATGTTTAAGCATTTCATATTAAATATTTGTGGAGTAAGGACAGAATTTTCTTTTCCTCAACATGGGTGAATGATACTCAGATTGCTAGGTCATAGTGTTATTTCTCTTGATTGGTACAGTTGATATTAAAATATTCCATACAAAGGGGAATCGTTTCAGCTTCAAAACAAAAGTGGAATAATTCCCAGCCCATCATCCATGCTCAGATTGGCCGGTTGAGTACTCATATGGATTCTAAAGGGAAAGGAGCAAAGGAAATATGTTTTTTCCCTAACCTGGATGAATTTCCTTACCATCAGGCTATCGAGATAAAGACTTAATGCCTTCTCTCCTTCCTGCTTGTTGAGAAAAGATTTGCATGGATGCTTGACTTCTGTGTCTGAGCAAAAGAAAAGCAACCTTGCAACCCCAGATTTAGGTGCCTAAGAAATAAAATTAGGAAAACCTTTCCTTTATGTAGGTCATCAATGTATAGGCTTCCAAGTTTTGTGAATTACTGTTATTGTTTCAATATAAGTAGATCTGTATATGCAAGTCTATACATGCTTCAGTGACCTATTCCTTTCCAAAACAGTTTAGTAACTTATCTAGTAACAACAGAAAAGGCATGCAAACATTAGGTTCTTAACAAAATATTGATACTGTTCAAATGTTTGCCCAATATCTTTGGCATCCATTATTCCGCATTCCAGTTTAAGCACTGGAAGTCACAGGAAGATAGTTACAACTGACAAATAATACAGATATTTAGACATACCTAGTTAGGACTAAAGCTTGCCAAATACTCTTCACTGAAATCGGCTCAAACTTGGAAAATAACAGGATTTAATGTGTATGTATGGGGAGTACTGTCCTGTCAAAGGCAGGTATCCCTTTGATAGCTAGTAAATAATTTCCCTCCATCAGCAGATTAGAGTAAGCTATTGTGCAGCTAACGTCTCAACAGTGGATTGCAAATTAAATCCCCACTGGGGTTTCTGAGATGAAATCCCAGTCCCTTATCCTCTAAGTCACTCAGCTTTTCCTCTTAAGCAACTTAATAAAGATAATATTCATATCTGCATCTCATTATTCCTACATTATACGGATATAATGGAATAGTTTTACTTTCTTTGTGGCAAAAGCTAACAACTTAGAAAATATGAGTAACACAGAAAGCTGTGTTGTCACCTTTTATCTTCTTTTACCCGTGAATGCTGGAGGAATGATTACATGAGGCATTGGACTTCTGTAACATCTTTCAAGTAAAATTCTCAAAGCATTAAAACTTTAACGCATTAAGTTTCACAGCACTCTTCAGAAAGAGATTAATATCTGTTTATATAATTGCCTTAATTACCAGGGAGTGAGGGTGACTTTCTGTGACTAATTTTCAGATTAGATATCTAAACACAGGAGAGTCATCGCTCTCTGATTCACTATGGACTACTTGTAGCTCTCAATCTGAATCTCTTGCAGTAAGTACAGAAAAGTGGGAGAAAGCCAAAGCACTGCTAGTAAGAGTTTAATACAAGTCATAAAAAAAGGCCCGTACTTGGCTAGCCGTAGATGCCCTATGCAGAAAATTACAAGGAAGAGACAGGACTGCTGGCAATACGGTTGCCATCCAGCCCATGTTGGGTGATTTTTCTGAGGAAATAATTGTGGTTTGCATTACTGCAGCAGAAAAAGGGGTTAGAAGAGTCTAGAGAAAGTACCCTCCATTCCTGGCATTGCAGAATGCCTATGAACTTTTCTGCAGCCTGAAAGGTACCACCTTAACCTGCAGTCTTCTCCTCATTTATAAGTCTGCCATTACCTTGAAAATTTCTCATAAAAAAAGATCTGTTGTTTTAGGATAAACACAATATGCAAGAACGATTTTCCATTTTCATCTCTGAAAACTAGTATATTTTACTGCTGAAGAGTTTTTTGGGTTTCTGTTATGATGATTTTTTTTTTCACTGTAGCATTTCTCTTTATGGTTGATTTCACTGTTTGCTCTTACAGCCTAAAATCATGTAATGTGTAATTTGCTTTGGTTTTCTGTTCTGACATGGAAAAGAGGCTTTGTGTGTGATTGATTACCATAAACAATTTTAACCTGAAGATTATTAGAAGAACAAATCAAGTTTCATTTATATTTCAGGTGAAAAAAGAGCGGATATTGTCATAAACCTTTATTATATTTATTTTGCATTTTAAATGCTTGTATTGAAAATAAAATCAAATCCTTAGCGTATCTCCACACATTTCCAAAACCTATATCCAGTCAAATAGAGGTTGGAGGAGACTGTGCAGTCCCAGGACCACACAGGAAATATCACTGCATTTTTTACATGATCTTAAACTGTAAGTGTCTACAACTGTCAGAAAAGGATCCTGGAGCAGACAGACCCTTGGTCTGACCCAGTGCAGATGCTCTCATGTTCATACCTCATCACTGCTTAACAGGAAGGAAGCTGAGGAGAAGTAATTGCACCGACTTTTCTGTTCCTTTTATATGGTCCATTTCCGAGAACTGCAGGCATCCTTTTAAATTACTGATTCTTTTTTGCTTTCTTTCCCTTGGGTTGGATTTACTTTGTGTCCCCCTTCATCCTGTCTGATACTGGAGCACAATAACCACACCATAGTGGTTCAGTTTAGTGCATTTCAAGCGCATAGATTTTAATAATATCCCACCTTTAATAGTGACTTTGATCATTCAGGTAGACATTTACAGGATTATTATTTTCATAACAATGTCTTTTCTTCACCATCTGATGCAACATCTTTGTTCCAAATTCAGCAGTGGTTTGGGAAATTGTCTCATTACTGACAGTGTTGTGGGCTTCTTTAAATAGTAAACAGTCTTCACTATTTTTCTGTGATCCAAGATGCAGAACCACGAAGGACTTTGTTTAGGAACCACTACATCACTAATTGTAAACCAAAGATACATTAATGTGAGAAATTAGCCATATCTGAGAGAACAAAGAAATTGGATTGTAGCACACTTCCATTCCCGATACGAACCAAGAATATGGCTATTTGGCAGTAAATGTCTTATCACTTGATTTTACAGGACTACAGGCATTTGGGACATAGTGGAGAATGAAATTTGAACACACATTTTAGTGAGAGTCTCTAATTAAATTCTCAACTTGAGTGAGAAATCTGTTCAGATGCTTTTAACTTGTTTACATCCATCTCAGCATTAAATCACCTTTTGCATAGAGCCTCAGTAGAGAACAATAATTCCATTTTGCAGAAAATGTCAGGATTGTGACATTTATTTTTGTTTTGCACTGGAATGAAAATCAAGCATTCTGAAATTCCATGCAGAAATAAATACTCTTTCATGTCCAGTCTTTCAAAAACATTTGGGAAGTATTGAAATGGATTGCCTCAAACATACTAAAACTTTTGTTACTGGAAATGTTACCAATTAAATGTGTTGACTTTTTAATTTTTGGACCTAGATAAGTTCAAGATAATTTCAACACTGGTCAGATTGTCATTTAGGAGTAGGTCTACACAGCAACCAAAGATGTGTTATAAACAAACCAACCTACTCTAAACTCACTGGCTCAGGTATCCAAGAGCAATGCAGGTGTGACTGTGCAAACTCCAGCCCCTCAGTGATGACCCAAAGTTCTTGACAGGACTCGTGCACCTCGCCATGAAACTCTGTAGACCCACGTGTATGGATTGTGTTCCAGTTCCAGTGTTGGCATTTTGTGGGGCTGGGTGGAGAAGCAAGAGAAGACAGTTGGAAAGAGATTGGGAAAAAGACTTGGTCATAAACATGAGGGTGCCCTGACCCTCATGCTCTCTCCACACCACTGCACTCTGCTGTTGTGACGGTAGAAGAGTGTTTGGAAGGGGAGCACTGGCAGTAGGAGTAGCAGTTTGGGGCTTCTCCCTGGGCCCGCTAGTGAGTGGGAAAATAAAGAAGCCTTCAAGTTCAGCGCTCTTTTGGCTTGAGTTTTCACTCTATTTTAAAACGAAAAACATGAAAATGAATTTTATCTTTTGTGTGGTGCAATTTTTAAAAAAAAAAAAAAGCATATGAAAAAATTAGACTTGAAGTTCCACATTTCATTATTTCTTTTAGCTCTTTCCCTAAGGGGTGTTTGCAGTATGATGCTGACATACTGGTAGTACGTAGTGACAATTTTTAGCCACAGGTTGGCTATCTTTGTGCACAGTATGGATGCTTATCACACTGCATTGTGATAGCCATATGTTCTTGCTTTGAGGTTCACGGATGTGTCATTGACCATCACTGTATCCCTTCAAAATGAACTTAGAAACAAGCTAAAGAAATATCTAAATTCAATTCTAATTTAGAAGCTCGCTTTGAAAGCAAATTGGGAATGTTGTCCAAGAGGTTTTCCAGAATAGCTGTCCCTGTTTGGTGGGCAGGATTACAGTATAGGTGATCCAAAAATATTCCTTGGATTGTCTCTCAGGATCTATTCAAGCAATTTGTCTGTCCAACACAGTCACTTACACTAAGACTTCTGTATTGCAGTCAATGCCAGAGCTGGTATGAGAGAGATCCTGAAAAATCTCTGTAGAAGTACTCTGTGGGAAAAGTAAATAGAACTGATGTGATGCTGTTGGCAGTAGCAAATCCCTGTGTGTTTGTTTGTTTGGGGTTTTTTATTTGTTTATTTTTACAATATTTGCAACTGTGTTTGAGGGGGAGGAAGGTTGAGACAGTGTCTCATCACAGAATTCCTTCCAACAGCCCCTAAAGCCCAGCAGTAATGGCTGTTCTGTTACAAAGATACCACACACAGATGTAAACAAACTTAAATGGCTGCCTTCAAAAAGAACTGCTGCATCCACATTAGTTAGAAGAAAACAGTTTAAAAAAGGGAAGCTGTGTTTCTTACCAAATTGCCACCTCCTTTTCCAGCACAGCAGCAATTTTTTAACCACACAAACACAAGAAATAGACTGTTTGGTCAGGCAATCAACACACCTAACAGTAAACAAAACTATTACAGAGTAAAATCAGCTACTTTTTTTCCATATTAGACTTCAAAAGGTGGGGAACATGGGAACATGGAGGGAAAAAATGCTTCTCCTAAGGCAGGAAATTGTCCCAAGCAGTGCTGCCCCCCTTCTTGCCCTCTGTGGTTAGTAATGGACCTCAGAAAGGCCTGCAGAGATCAGTTCATAGAGAAGATGGGGTGAATGAAATCCCCAGTCTCTGAAACACGTGCACTGGCTGGACTCCAGCACACTTGCTGCATTAAAAGGGTGTTCCAAGTTCTTGCTCATACACTATCAAGCAGAAGAGGTGGCAGCCTGTCCAGATATTCTTCATCCATTAGCAATATTTAAGAAGGCTGTTTTCTCCACTTCAGCAGCATTATTCTTTGTCTCATGTTGAGAACAAGCCTAATTCAAACAATCATAGAATCATAAAATCATAGAATTGTTAAGATTGGAAAAGACCCTTAAGATCATCAAGTCCAACTGTTAACCTATCACTGCCAAGTCCACCATTAAACCATGTCCTCAAGCACCACGTCTACCCATCTTTTAAATACCTCCAGGGATGGAGACTCAACCACTTCCCTGGGCAGCCTGTTCCAGTGCCTGACTACCCTTTCGGTGAAGAAGTTTTTCCTAAGATCCAACCTAAACCTCCCCTGGTGCAGCTTGAGGCCATTTCCTCTTGTCCTATCCCTTGTTACTTGGGAGAAGAGACCGACCCCCACCTCGCTACAACCTCCTTTCAGGTAGTTGTAGAGAGCAATAAGGTCTCCCCTCAGCCTCCTCTTCTCCAAACTAAACAACCCCAGCTCCCTCAGCCGCTCCTTGTAAGACTTGTTCTCTAGACCCTTCACCAACTTCATTGCCCTTCTTTGGACACGCTCCAGCATCTCGACGTCCTTGTAGTGAGGGCCCCAAAACTGAACACAGTACTCGAGGTGCGGCCTCACCAGTGCCGAGTACAGGGGCACGATCACCTCCCTGCTCCTGCTGGCCACACTGTTCTCGATACAAGCCAGGATGCCATTGGCCTTCTTGGCCACCTGAGCACACTGCTGGCTCATGTTCAGGCGACTGTCAACCAACACCCCCAGGTCCTTTTCTGCCAGGCAGCTCTCCAGCCACTTGTCCCCCAGCCTGTAGCGTTGCATGGGGTTGTTGGGACACAAGTGCAGGACGCGGTGGCACTTAGCCTTGTTGAATCTCATACAGTTGGTCCTGGCCCAATGATCCAGCCTGTCCAGATCCCTCTGTAGGGCCTTCCTACCCTCCAGCAGATCAACACTTCCACCCAACTTGGTGTCGCCTGCAAACTTCCTGAGAGTGCACTCAATTGCCTCATCCAGATCATCAATGAAGATAGGGAACAGGACCGGAGTCGTTCAGGCAGGGAAAGAATGCACTTGCGTTATCTATCTATCTCCAACAACTCTGAAAGTTTACGTGACCTAGAGATGTCCCTAACATTACTTCTAGGAAGGAGGGAAAGGTTTGTAGCTTGTAATGATTGTTACTGAAATAAATGTAAAATAAGAGCATTATCTTCCACCAGCACAAGTCAATCACAGAAGAAAGCAGAAGAAACCTCTCTGTTCTAGGTGTATACTTTCCATAGCTGTGAAGTAATTTACAAAAAAGTGATTGAGCTGATGGTTCTTAAGGGATGAACCAGACCTAGGAGTTCCTGCAGTTGCTTCAGCGACTTCCTTCTCACTGCTAGCATTATCTTCTAAACTCTGGCTGATTGCTGTCACACTAACACAATATTCTTCAGAGGAGCTCTTTACCTCCAGCAGAGTGAGTTTTGTCACTTGATGTTCTCCATGGCCTGAACCTCCTCTCTTTGCTTTCCAGTGTTCATACAGAGCTTCCATGAATGCAGCTTCCCAGAGCAAAGAAGTGATCTGTTTCTGTATTTACCTGCTCCAGTGAAGAATGCAGATTCTGGAGTGGCTTGTAGCACCATCTGATAGCTCCACTTACATAGCTCAGAGGGAAAGGGTGCTGGAACTGACAGTACAAATTCATTGCTGCCTATCCTAGGAGCATCATTGCAGGGGGAAATCCTAGACAATTGCTGCTGTAAGGGCAGGCTTTGTGAGGTGAAATAAATCAATGAATAATTATTGCCTCTGACAGCAGCAGCAGCCAGCAGCACAGCTATGAGGGTGAGACAGGCAGTACACACTAATAGGCTGGGGGAATCCTGTCTTGACAGTTTTCATCCTGCACCATTTCTTTCAGCAAATAAGATGCATCTGTTTGCCTCCAGCTCTCAGCAGACAAAGTAAACAGTCATGCTATGGCAGGTCACAGTGTGACTTTATGTGGGTAAACTGAACTACTTTGAAGCAATATGCATTTATCCAGCAAAAGGACACCCAAGACAACATGTGTTGAGAGTAGCTAGCAAACGCCATGGACAAGGAATGTCTCAACAGTAAGTCAGAGCAAAACAGGAAACACCAAGTGCAATTGTCAAGGTGCAACAAAACATAGTGGTAAACACTCGAGCCAAAATAAAATGGCCTGTTCTTATTTAACCTTCCTCTCCCTTTGCTTCATCAAAAAATATCTGCATAATTTCTGCAGTCACCATCTTTTTTTTCCCCCCTCACTTTACAATATCCACTTACCACAGTAAATGTATCAAATATTCAGGGTTGGCTGCTAGGATTCAGTGTATTCCTGATTCTCCCAAGAAAGACTGAGAGCACGGACCAGGAATCCCTTCTGCCTGCAACGTCTTGTCTTTCATATGCTGGTTAACAGGATCCATCAGTACTCTCTTATTCACATGTAAATGACAAGCTGCTTGATTTGAAATTTCCATTTTGCTGGATGCCAGCCACAGGTTTCAAGGAAATCAGGCCATGTAGCTTTTTGATTCCATGGTAGCCTAGGTATAAAAAGCTTCTCCTCCTGTATTACATTAATTGATCTGCCAGAATGTATGTGTTTTCCAGATTTAATAGTTGCTAATAAAGTGTAAATAGCTGTGGATCTTGATAACTAAAACCATATATTGATTATTGGTTACAGAAAGGCAAGTTTTCCATGAATGAAGAAATAATGTTTGACATTATCCTGGGATTTAGTAAAGGCATTAAATGATAAAAAGGGGAACTATTTCCCCCTTTTTTCCTATATTTCTTTCCATAATTATATGTGTTATATATTTTTCTAAGTTTCTTTCCTTTGTGGAAAAGCTTTAAAGCTTTTTCTATAATATTTGTGGTTTCTGTTTTATGGGGCTGATGTTTTTGTTGACCAGGACAGAAACTGTTTCTACTTTAGGATCCAAATACCTCCTGCCTAGCTTGTGGCACTGAAATTCCTCAGCTGGCAACTCAGCCTTAGCTCTCTGCTTAATTAATGAAAAGGAACATGTGCCTTGAACGAATGGTCCAAGTACAAGTCAAATCAGATCAGGAAGGGTGTATGACTTCCATTTACACTAGAGCAAAACTAGGGAGAACCTGCTCTCCCCATGTAGTCACGATGAAACTTTTAAATGTGGCTTCAGCAGAAACTGTACAACAGTTCAGTGTCCCACTAGCCCCATCTGGTTTGAGGTTGCTTTTCTTCCACATTTTTCCTTTTTTTCCTGAGATGGACTTAATATTGACCACTCATTTCTGATCGTTGTAACTAGTGCTGTCAAGGTGAAGGGCTATATCTGTTTTAGCAAATGAGCCGATGCCAGGAAATATCCCGGGTTTGGCAGCTCAATCCTCTGTGCAGTCGAAGTGCTAGAGCAGTCCCTGGCATGGTTTTGGACCTGGCAGGCTGGCTCCCTTCCAGACAGGTCTGGGCATGGATCAGGAAATGGCACAGGCCAGGGACTATTCCCAGTAGACAACTTGGATGCAGCCTCTCTGCTGTGGAGGGCAAGAAAGTGTAATAGCATAGACATGGGTCTCTTACCATTTGCCTCAGGGCCAGCGAACGGTTTTGAGCACATGTGAATTACCAGGACAGACAAAGCAAGAGGCCCTCTGTATTTACCCTGTAGTATGAATCCTTTGGTGCTTTGGCAGTGCTGCACAAAGCATCCAAGGTAAGCATGAATCTGATCCAAAACCCACTGAAAGCAGTGGACGCCTTCTGTTGTTATTAATGAGTTTTCAGTCAGACTGTAAATGAGCACTAAATGTTAAAGGGAGAAGTATTTGAAAAAACAACATATGGGGACAGATATACATTATGGATATACCTGCTTTTAAAGAAAGGAGAGCAAAAAAGGGGCTTTGACAGAAAAGAAAAATACAACCCAACCAGGTAAGTTACTGCTGTGCTTTTAATAACATACTATTTTTTCATGTCTTGCTGCACAAAGAGTCTATGGTGATTCCACCTAAATGCTGATATCAGTCACTGACTTACACTTTGCTTTAGACTTTATTAAATAGGCTAAATATATAATTTCCTTACAAAATTAATAGTTTCTCAAAATGTTTCAGTATTGCACTTTAATCTGTCATCTGAATAGAGCCTATACTAGCCCATTTTCTAATTTGGTGATAACAGCATTAATTCAGCCTAAATACTCCTTATGAAATAACTATGATGTTTGGGATCCTACATTTCATATTTGAGGAAAATGAGCTTTATAATAGGATACTTGGAAGTCATAGCTCAATTAAAGGAGTTTAAGTTATTCTTTTGACAAAAATGTTATATCATGTAGACTTTCAGTGCATTGAGTTTCTTTTAAGGCTGAGATAATGACTCAAAAAGGAAAATAAAAAGCAGATCTATTAAATAATTTCCATGATTGCCATATTCTGACTTTTCTTTCCAGAATAAGTGAAATTTCAGTCCATCCTGTCCCTTATGACTTTGTCATGAGTTTTAAACTCAATCTCTTCCAGGAACACTGAGAATAGCAAACAAATGTGGATTTCATGAGCTGCCTTTTTTGCATACCTTTCCTCTTTCTTACACTTTTCAAATAATGTTGATGTAATTAATTATGGGTTTATTGGAATACAGAGCTTGCTTCTAAGGAAATAGTTGTTACACTTTGATTTGTCACACTGATTAAAAGCACTGCACATGTGATTGCTTCCAGCTACTAACTATGCTGCAGTTGAGGGGCAAATTATGCCCCAGTCCAAACATCCAAACATCCTTGTAGTCCATACATCCTCATTAACTGCAAGATTAGTCCCAGCAGAATTTGACTGAGTCAGAGATATCTTTTTTGCAAAGTCAGTTCACCGAAATAATCCAAATGCTGTTCGCTGTTGCAAAGACTCTGTAGGTTTTCACTTAAAGCTTGTATTCCTTTTATAATCATGAACTCCCACCATGCTCTTACAGCTGATACCTCTCTGTAGCTAGTCTCTCACAAGTAGGCATGGATGACTCTTCAAATAACATTTATTACTAGCTGGAAACTGTTAAGATGCTGTTAGTTAAAAAAAAAAATAATGTTGAAACCTGGTAAATCATCCATCTGGTGAGAACAGCAGAGTGCAATCTGAACAAAAAGCTAACATTCAGTGTGTTGGTGAAGATGTTCAACCGCAGGAACCATAGTTTTTTCTTTTCCTCTCTCCTGAAATATTTCTGATAGTTTTAGAAAGTTGATAGGGAATGAGAGAGCAGTGCATGCTTGTATCTGCAGGGATTCGTGGCAGCAGGGGGAAGTTGGTGTTAATGTGGAGAAAAGTCTAAACTTCTATGTCAGATGACTGAGAAAACATGAGGGTGAAGTGAATTTCAGACCAATATTTGATGGATAAAATTGGAATCAGTAGGAATTTTCTAAGTTTTTAGTGTTAACAGAGAGCTTCCCTATATCTTTTATAATTGTCCACGGTATTCCTGTCTAAGATACCACTGTGCAATGATACACTGTGTGAAATAGAAATATTGTGATAAAAAGTCAGGAGATACCTTAGTTATGCTCAAGGGTATTTTGGGTAGTGGGGAGGCAGGACAGAGAGGGATACCCCAGCACGGAAGATAAAAGTCAAGGCCTTTTGGCATGTTAAAGCTTACTGAAAACACAAATGCAAAGTCCTGCATTTGGGAAGGATTTACCTCTTACAGTGATATAGGCTGGGGACAGACTGGCTGGGAAGCAGCTCTGGGGAAAGAGTGCTGGGACCCCTGGAGCTCAGCAGGAGCTGGAAGCAAGCCCTGGCAGCAGAGGTGGCCAGTAGCACCCAGGGCTGCACCACCAGGAGCTTGGGGCAGGGGTTGTGCCCCCTGCCCAGCATTTGTTGTCAGACCACCTCTGGATAACGTGGCCAGTTGGTGCCCCCCAATGCAGGAAAGACACCGATAACCTGGAGTGAGTTCACCTCCGCAATGCTCCGGGCTGGAGCATTGCCCCATGAGCAGAGGCTGGGGCAGTGGGGTTTGTCCAGCCTGGGGCAGAAATGGCTTCAGGGGCACCTTACAGCCACCCCAGTGCCTACGGGGAGGGAATGGAGAGGGGACAGCCGGGCCCTTCACAGCCGTGCGTGGCAGGGCAACAAGGTACGGCAGGCATGAACTGAAACGAGAGGGGTTCAGGCTGGGTACTGAAACCTCTCCCCGCTGAGGACAGGCAGGCCAGGGGCAGGCAGAGGGACAGGCTGCCCAGGGAGCCCGGGCAGGCTCCGTCCTTGGGTATTTTCAAGACCCGGCTGGGCAAAGCCCTGAGCAACGTGGTCTGATCTCACAGCTGGCCCTGCTTGGAGCAGGGGTGCACAGGGGACCTCCTGAGGTCCCTTCAAGCCTGAATTACCCAGTTATCTCAGGTAAGTTTTGCAGCACTGGGACTGTACACTGGTTACACCTGGCTAAAATATCCTCTAGTTATCCTATTTATAGAAAATATTTTCTTCAGAAACTCACCCATTTTACACAAAGTCCAAAATAAATAAACAGTACTTGTTTGCTAGGGATACACTCTAGCTTCTTCAGAAGTCTTTTAGAACTTTGCCAACGTATGTGGTTACACTTTTTCCGCAGACTCACAGGGCTCTGCTCCAACGAGGAGCTGAAGATGCCTATATATAGAAAATTAGTACAAGCCCTTTATATAATCCAGATTATTTTGAAACAAAATATAGGCTTCTTTCCCACCCCCAAGATTAATTAAATAAGGCACCATGAAGTATGTTTTCTCTATATAGTCTTCTGTTTAGAAACTAAAGTTGTGTATTTCTGACAATGACTGAATAGAGCAAATGGGATAACAGATCTCTATTTAGATAGCTGTCCCAAAAGATACGCTGCATATCTGTCCACTACTTGTTTCTGCCAATTTAGGATGATATTTTAGCTCAATAGTAGCTATCCACAATCCTTTGTAGTATTTCATCTTACAGATATAAAGGAGGAAAGATAACCTTTTTTTTTTCAAGAGCCCTTCATGAATGCCATGAAAAGATATCAATGTACCTATGAAACAAAAGGCCTCTGCAAATAGGAATGCAAGAAAAAGTCTTTCTACTTGCACATTCTCAAATGAATTGCAGATGTCAGGCAAATCAATAAATCTCTCGGATATCAAGAAAAATAAGGATCCCAGCCACTTCCCCCGAGACTCTTTATGTAAAAGGTGGCACAATAATTATGTAGGTGGATTATGATCTATAGGCAAGTGCACTGACTATTAACATCTAAAAGTGACATTTCCTTTTCAGACAAATTTAATATGAGCTGCAAAGATGCATGTTGCAGTCAACTTGCTTGTACAAAAGCTAAATCAGGCATGCTCTTATAATTGTACTGTATGCATTTTCCAGCTCAGATTCTGGTTCTACTGCCTCTCCCAAGTCAGTTACTGTGGGTAGAGCTGGCCTGATTTTTTTCAATGCTTAGCACATTTGCCTAAATACGCAGTTTATGAAATAGTGCCACTGAAACACTCCAATCAGATCTGGCAAAAAATAATGATCAGGGAATGAAGGCAAAGGAGGGAGCAAAAAAACCATTGAAATGTTTTATTCTGACAGCTTGGAAATGAACTTTTTGACTTTTCAAGACAGCTTTTTTGTTAGAAGAGGAAATGTTAAGAAAGATCCAGAGTTAGATAACTGAAAGCTAAACAAAACTAAGAAAGCCCTTTTCAATGAAATTAAATATTTCAGGTTAACCAGAATGGATATGTAGTTTTCATTTCATTAATTCATTTTTTAAATGTTGGTACTTTGTAAACCAGGTGGGTTTTTTTCAGTGCAAGCATAAAAATGAAAAATTGTCCATGCAGTCAACATTAAGTTTGAAAATCTGCAGGCAAAGTATCTGTTACCTGGTGAAAAAATGTTTTTCCTGTCCCCTTGAAAAATGCACATGTGCTCAAGACTTATAAGAATACATTGAATCTTTGGGACAGCTGAGGATGTCATTGGAAGCATGGATGAATGCTGTAATGTTGGTTTTAATAGCTAGTCTTTTGACCTCTGTTAGTTGTTGCTGTTATTATGGCAAAGCTTAGACACAACGAAAATCAAGGAACAGCTCTTTGAGAACTGTCAGAAGAAAAATTTCCATTTTAGAGTGTTAAATGAGGGCCTTTGCACCCAGGTCAGCTAAGGCCACCTCTCAGAGGGGGTGGAAAGAGTTAGGAAAACTGAAATGGAGCTAAACAGAGAGAGAACTGAATTCAGCTTTGTCTTCTGTGAAACAAACCTGATTATGGCAAGGAAAGAGTATGTGTATATGTTCACCACAAAATGAAGAGAAACCCAGAAAAGAGAGAGAAATCCAGCAAAAGCTGCATAGCCTTGCCAGTGCAGCATTTCACGCAGCTTCATCAGCCCTGTCACAGGGGGGTGGAATGGGGGTAGCCAGGGATGCCAGAATTGCAGTGGGGGTCCCTCCTACCACCCCATCCATTCGCAGTCTTGTCTCCCAAACCCTTAGCCCAGCTCCTGCCCCTGAACTCAGCAGGGAGCACCACTTGGCCACAGCTGATGGCCAAGCCCTATTTCTTGTGACACACTGGGCTGACAAAGCCAGGCATGCTCAGAGCCAGCTCCGGGCACTTGGCTGTGAGCTGCTTTGCTTTGTGTGGATGTGCCATCAGTCAGAGGGGGAAGAAGAGAAGGGTTTCGAAGACACCTCTTCTCTTTGAAGAAATGCCTGTGCATTGTACATAGCTTGCGAACTCCTACAGGATCAGGCCTCCTCTTGATGTCTTGAAGAAATTTATGTAAAAGGCTATGACATGAAAACCTGGAACTTTATAGAAAATGACAATTGATGGCTGGAGAGCCCTGAGGCAGGGTAAATAATGCCCATGGGAAGGCTCTGCTGGGAGGAATCTCACTACATATGGTTTCATATCAAAAGCCATTTCATTTCTTGTGGGAGGAGATAAGAGAAAAAAATAAACCCATGTTACAGTTGTTGCTAGTATCACCTAATGCAATGGTGAGAGGTATTGCAGTGATGACAGCGGTGTATGAACTCATGCAAAATAAAATCGAATCTAAAATAGAGGCAATACAAACATTTGTTGAGTTTTATCAGCTGATATTTGTGTGAAAAGAAACGATACAAATGAAATTTTGTTAATGTCTTTCACTTCCATAAACATTAAATAGCTACAAGTGGAACACTAGCAAAAAAAAGAAAAGCCCTGCAAAAATCACTGACTTAAACTTTCCACATTTATCACTGGACTCGTGAATTTAGTGATTAATTAAATTAATTTGATAAAGTAATTTGGTTTCTGTGTGTTAGTTTTTTCTACTTATACATGAAAGCCACTAGTTAATAGGAAGCTAACAAGCTTTTTCTCTGTTTGTGTCAGGTGCTGAAACTAATCTGAACTTGAGAAGCAGGGAAGATCCAAATACATCAGATGTTGGATCAGAAACCCAGGATAAAAATGCAAATAACCATGGAACTCAGTCATCTAATCCACTGTCCAGTACTGTGACTGCTGAAAATGGAAATTCAGTATCAAATGGTAAGCAGTTTTTAATCCCAAAACTCTTCTAACATAAAATTGCTGAAGTGTTTCTTTGAATGAGTTTTTTAAGATATAGTCAAGCTGGAATCTTCTGAATTGTGAAATATCTGTGTTTCTGGAACTGGCTTAACTTTGTATGTGTGAACTGATAAGCCCCTCTCCAATAAAAGCTGAATGTGAAGAAAATAAAAGAGCCTCCGCTGAGGAATTTGTAATTAGCTCAGTTCCAAGTCTATAAGCAGCCTGAGGCATGGAGGACTGAGATTTGAGATTTCTGATCCTATAATCAATACAAATGGGAGAGAAAATGGAAAATCAGGATCTCCCTCTGCTACAGGTGCCTTCCTAGTGAATGACAAATTGTTTATCATCGCAACAAGATGGTCAAAATGGTGCAAGAGTAATGACAGAAAGAATGAAATCTTTCAAGGTCCTAAAAGCATAAGTGCTAAGGATATAGCACCTGTATTACATAAACTCACACAATACAAATACACAAGTATGAACAGACACAAGACAAACAGAAAGAATTTATTTTGATGGAATGTGGAGAAGCAGATGTCTAAATACTTGCATGGCACTGGGTACAATTATCTTCACGCTGAAAACTTGAGTCTAAATATGGTTTGTGTAAGCAGAACAGTTGTATAACCTTACTCTTAAGGGTAGAACTACACATAATGCAGTTGGTAGTTTGAGAGCTATACTGGAAAAATCAAAGGGAAAAAAATATTAGGTCAAGTGAAATACTGAATTTTGTTTTCCAAATATGCTATCCTGTCTTTTTAAAAAAAGGCTAGAGCTGCTTAATATGCAACATTTTGAAATGAAAAATCAAGTGTTATTATAAAAATGAAACATTTAAAAATCAAATAATTACTTTCTTTTCAAGAAAACCTATTCTCCAAATTCTGCAGTGCTTAGCCAAAATAATTCTTCCTGCTCTCTCTGATAATCAAAGCAGAAAACCCATCCAGTCTGAGAAGTTATAAAAGTGTAAAGGTGCATTCATTCCTGTGTGGAAGCAGGAACACACTGTGACAGAAGAAAAAGGCATCTTTGTCCATTACAACTGTGTCCCCATTTGTATCAATATAATAATTTGTGGATGAGGGGAGCATATTTTCAGTATGTATAACAGTCAGACTGTTAAACACAAAAACTGAGGGTAGACCAAGTCTTTGATTCCTTTCTATGTAGGGTTTTAGCCATATATTCTGATGTCCTAATAGGACTTGATCAGCTTTTTATAAGAGCATCCATTTTATCCCCAGACCCCTTAACTGGGAGTTTAATCACAAAAGCTGTGTTTCTGTCAGCTTAGAAATGAAATGATGCTTTAAGTTTATAATTTGTGATGATTATAGTTGAGTTAATAAACGATTTCAGTTACTGAAATAAATAGTCATTGCCTGAATAAAAGGCCAACTAATAGGTGAGATGAGTGCTTGTAATTGTTTGTGTGAAATTTTTATCAGTGTATTTGCAACCACTAGTAGTCAGGGCTGTTCATATTGATTATATACAGTATGCACTATGCATAAACTAATTTTTTTCAAACTATTTGTAAATGGAAAGTTTAATCATAAAAGTGTAATATTGTGCAATGTAATTTCCAGTAAGATATTTTTTCCATTAAAAAACACTGATTCATCAAACCCAAACTTTCCATGGAAGGTTCCCAATTTTGATGCAGCTTTGATAAGGAATGGTTTTGATATTCGCTGTGTACTATGAGTAGGAAAAAACTCCCTTTAGGTCTGGCAATATCCCACTGGGTAAGGATTTAGCATTACTTGTGGTATTTCACGGTTTAAATCTATGTTTTGCCTATCAGACTGTTGTAGAAATGATGCAAGCCTTGATTTTACCCTGATGCAGAGCAAAATCAGATCATAAATTTTGTGATACAGAATGCAAGTTTTCCAGCCAGCCTTAATAATAATTGAAAGAGTTGACAATACGGAAAAATTTTTAGGTACTTTGATTACATGAATTCAAAACCAGTGTGCCAGTTTGCTTAGGAAAAAAATCCTTCCAGGACTCAATATCTGCATGATTTTGAAATCTGTGTCTTGTTCAGTATATGTAGGCAATTCTGATATTTGAGAATGCACCATGAGGTGTTTCCATGTAAAATACTTTTTCATTTCTTTGTTACTGTATATCAAACTCCTCTAGCTTTGAGGAAAATAAAACCTGAAATGCACTATTAAATAGTTGATACTGAGATTACAAAACTCTTGGATATAGAGTAATCTGCTTCCCACTCTTACACAGTGCAACTATATAATCTACTTTCCACTGATAGAACTAAAGTCTAGATTCATACATTACTCATAGGAGTTAATACAGAAGCTATTTCTTAAATAAGACTAGTCTTTTGCTGTCATGAATGAAGTGTCAGCACCACTGCTCTGAAGCATCATGAAACTTAAAGTCACTATGGTCATAAGAATAACCATTTTTGACAAAGATGTTAATCTTACTTGTAACCTGATGAATTCTTTAGGAAACCATTACTAAGCAGCTAAAAAGCTGCCTGGCTCAGCTTCCAAACAGATTAATGCTGTGTTGCTTTTAGAAGCTGAGTTTAATTTCTGGCACTGCTGTTAGTTCAGAATTTTAATAGAAGTTGCTTTTACATTTTTTATAATGTAATCCTCTTCTTCGTTCGTTTATCTTTAATATTAGGAGTAACACCTTTCTACAGCTCTGTGCTATCAAACTGACATTTCTGCCACAAATCTTCCACACCTACCAGAGTTTTTAGTCTGAAAGAAAGCTTTTTTGCTATTTCTTGTTCAAACACGGAGAGTAATCAGAAAGCCTGTAATAACCTTTTATGTTACAATGCTGAAAGTTGTGATCCTAAATCACCAAAAACAGCAGATCTTCTGGTGAGAGACACTCAAATGCTGCAGGTAAAAGTTTACTGAAATTTGCTGGCATTTCCAACTAGTACCTAATAGGATATAGAGGAGTGTTTGAACATTAAGTGAAATGTTTAAATATGACAACTATAAGAAGTGACTGAGGTGACCTAACCTTTGGTTAGTGAAAGGGAGAAATTCCCCAGAAATCTGACAGTTCTTTACCCCCAGTGGAGTGTATTGTAGAGGTACTTACTCTGTGTAACCCAAGTGGAAATTACAGCAGATATTGTATAGATGAGACAGCCCTGTTGGACCAAAGGAGCATTGTGCTACATCGTGCCTAATGGTCATACAGGGATGCTGTTCATCCAGCTCCGCTGGCATGCTGCTTCCCTCGAAGGAAGCGCCTCTGGTTATTCCTCCTCAGTTATAGCTGAGGTCCACTGCTTGTGTATGGAGATCCATGTGAAAGGACTCACTATATAGTTTATGCAGATCAGCATAAGAGTAACTGTAAGAACCTGTCTGTTTCACCAAAAGCCCTATGCATTATTCAGGTAAGGGGATTAGTCTTGTCTAACTTTAGCTGTCGAGAAGGCAGCCATTCTGTCCAAGCAGGTCACCCGTGGGCTGCAGTCTGCTATATAGTCTCTTGAAACACCACCAGATCTAGGCACATCAGGCAACAAGTCACAGAATGGGAGAGGTGTCACAGCAGGTAACCTGACAGAAAAGGGGCGTGCCACCATGACGCAGGCTACATGCTGTTGGGCAAAGAGCCTCACATCTTGCCTTTCCTGGTGATGCCTCTTTCACACTACAGGAGCCAATGTATCAAGTGGAGCTGATCCGTAGATCCAGCCTTTCTGTGAATGAAGAATCATGGAGGAAAGTAGAAGGTTTGGGGAATGATGTGTGGCCACGTCTGCAAAGACCCAGAGACTCTGTGGTGTTGCTGTTGTTTTGCAAATACAGATGGTGGAGGCCAGGAGGTGCAGGGTCTCCAGTTTGGGAGTAGCAGAGCCTATGAGACTGGAGGTTCTCTGGAACCACAGAATCACTTCTAGATGTCCAGTGATCTAGATCTCAATATGTGAGATGCAAGCTATTTATCTGAAGGATTCTAAGTTGAGTACCTGACAACAGGGCAGAAATGGGAAATAAGAAGTACAGGAATATCAGGGATTGAGTGTGGGATCTTCCTTTGAAGCAATATAGAAAAGGCATTACAGGGAGTAAGCAGGCAAAGGATTGGGTTTCTAGTTTGAATACACATATTGCTTGGGACAAGGTCATATTCTTGATTATGTGAAAAAAATGGAATGCATTTACTTCATTTAACTTCTCTAGTTAGAGATTATTGATTGAATCATATTCCTTGCCATCATTTTCACCACCACATATGATTGCAGGAATAATGTTAGCAAGCATAGTTTTGCCAAAAAATTGCCAAATTAGACTTACTGTTGGTAATTTGAGAATAGTTGCAAGAAAACCCAGTCCAGATGGTGTAATTTGTGCTCCAGACTGAACCCCTGATTAACTTATGTTCTTGTAGTTCTGCCCCTGCCCCTGCTAAACTGATGCTTCCAACCTTGTGCTGAATTAAGCAGGGTCCTATTCAGTGCACAGCTGTGGTATCCTAATATTTACCTAGGTGTACGTAAAGGAAAACTCTCAGAATGTAATCAGCTACTCCATTTATCTTTCCAAACTCCAAGCCTCTGCTTGCCATGTCTGTGATGACGTGCTGTTGCTGTACATGGAAATTTTACTTATTTGATAAGACCTCTTATCAAAGTGCTTTTCATAGAAATAAACAGAAAATCATTGATAACCTTATTCTTAGCTCAAGGCTGTCATGGACGGTAGATCATAAAGTGTATGAAAATAGTGCAAAAGCAGTATCTTTTTCAAAACATGCTGCTGGCCTAGGAAAGTATTTTCATTCATTTATAGTGGTCTAAAATCACATAAATATTTTACATTGTATCTTTTATTTGAATCAAGTGAATAACAGCTACTTTAAAAAAGTAGCATTTTGCATTAAAATGTGGATTTTTTTTATTACTTTGTTTGAAATGTATCCAAAATTAATCCATGTGAATAAATTATTAGTTTAGGAAATGACTTGAAAAAACGGGATTTGCTTTGCATTGACAAAAACTGGATTTTTGGAGGGAAATTTATTTCAAGCATTTCATTTCACCAAAAATATGTGATTTTCTGGAGGGAGAATTTTAAGTTAGAGGACAGGGAATTTAATATAAATAAGAAAGGAATAGTGGTAACTTACATATATTTTACAAGCCTAGTATACTGGAGACCTGGAATATCAAACCTTACCCCCATACCTACCTAATATACCATGGACCAGCTTCAAAAAGTGATAACTCCACCTTGAAACAACACATAATTCAAATCACTGAGAGATCAGGGTCAGCCTTCCTCTCTGTAGCAGGCAGAAAAGGACTGAAATGCTGGATTAGCACAAGATTTGTCCTGGCTCCTGAGCTGCAAGCAGGGGTTCCACCTTCTTCACTGCCTGCGTGTGTCCAGAGGAAGTCCAGATGATCTGAAGCTGTAGAAAAAGATCCATATTTATGAATAGTTTACACAAGCTTCATTCAGAAGAACAAATGAAAAAAACAGCTGTCCCTAGTTACAAAGCTGTGAAGATAGATACACCCTTATAAGGGGGAAACTAAACACAGGGTAGAGAGGCCAAAAAGGAATAAGGATCATTCCTTCTCTTTAAAATTCTTGCTCTATTTCTCTCACAAAGTCAGGCTATTTTATGGGATTATTTTCATGAGTTAAATCATATATCAGTAACCATGTAAGAGCTAATGCTCATTTATCAAAATAAAAAAAAATAAAAAAAACTTTTTAATACTGAAAATAGCAGATTGGAAGACAAGCATATTTCACAGTGTGTTTCTATGCCAGTTTCGTGATTGAACAAGAAACTAAACAAGAACATGAAACAGAACTATGTCTAGTGCAGTACATAACCCCATAAGTAGTTTATGATTCATTGCATTTGAACTTCGAAGTGTTTCCATTATGATTCTGTGTATGTTGTGTATAATATGCAAAGAGTGGGGCTCGCCTCATTTTTTCTTATCTAAGAGTTACATATCTAGGCCCAGAATCACCTTACCTAGTTTTAGCCACGCAAAAGGTAGATGCCTAGTCTAATCAAATACTTCAGATTAGATGTTATCCATTTCTAGCTAGTAAATCTCAGATGATCTACTGAGAACAATTCAACTTGCATATCTCTTACCAGGATGAATCCTCTTCTCGTGGTGGTCAGTTCTGTTTGGTTGACCAAAGAAGGAGGAGTGATATGCTGTTTATGGATGCCATAATAGCATGAAAATTTGGAATATATGCTATATGAAGCAATACCAAAATTGCTGGATACCAGACCTACTATGGTGTCTGTGATTCTAGTTTGTGAGGGGCTTAATAACATCTATCGTGGACTCACTGTGTTTCTGCTTCTGCCTTTGCTTCCCCTCATCCCACCTTTCAGATCCTCTGTAGGGCTATGTGAATGGTCTTCCCACTCCGGCAGAAGTGATGGGGAAGCGCCGGCCGTGAGCCTCGCTCTAGGATCACTGTGCAGGGTGTTTGTTTCTCTTGACTACAGAGGGAGACTACCTGGCTTTTTTACACTGGATGACTGGTTTTTGCACAGCTAAATTTTGGGCAGCTAATTCCCACGTGGAGAGTGCACAATAAGTACAAGAATTACAAAAAAGCTTTGTACTGAGGAGATGAAGTTGTGAGTCCTGGAGCTACTATCGACTTCCCGTATGACCTAAAGACATTAATTTGAGAGCAGACCGCAGGCCTGTTTTCCATTCCCTTTGCATTACTTCTGTGATGAAAAGGAGCCAGGGGAAGAGGAGCCAGGGATTTCCGCATTGCAGGAGGAATCCCTGGCCAGTGTATAGGTAATGTGTTATTTGTAGGCTCTTTCAGTACAATTGCTCCTTCTGTAAACCAGCATGCATACCTATGATGCTATTCATACTTGGTAAACAATAATTGTTCCAGTTTCAGTAATCGTGGAAATAGTAAATATCCAGGCAAATATGTGATTTTTTTGGTTCTTTTTTAGTAAAACATGTCAAGGTCTTTTGAAACTCATGCTGAAATCAGCCAATGCATAAATTTCAGGTTATAAATTAGTGTTGTTCTGCTTTAGGTTTACCAGAGGAAACTGAATATTCAAGACTGTCGGCCAGCACGACTGCAGGCTCATCAATTCAAAGACATAGGGAGAGCCACACTAGTCAGGTAAATATTTCATTGATGGTCTACTAGAACCAGTAAAAGAGAAAAAAAGAAAAAAAACATAGCAGCTGCATGTTGAAAGCTGTCTTGATTCAAATTTGTGTGTTGGCATTGAAAAATGCAGACTTCTTTTACAGGTTTCTATTGAGCTAAGGACAATAATGAATTTACTCTTAACTTTTTTTGCTGGGAGGATAATCATCCTGAAAGGTTCTCATAGTAGAGTTCAAAGTTTATGAAACTTACTGTTGCTGGTTGTGAGGATGCTATTTTCAGGCAGGAAATAAGTCTCTTCAGCCTGAGAGGACCAAGATGTTATCTTTCTCAAGACATTCATTCATACCAGAAAGAGTTGCATGATGATGAACCTCATAGGAATAATTGCAAAATTATATCATCCTTTTGTACATACAAGCAGTGGAGACTTTAAAAGCAGTCTTCACTGTTTTTATACAAATATCAAAAAGTAAAAATTAAAATCCAAATATCTGTCAATTAAAGCAGCAATAGATATTGAGGTAGTGTGAAGCTTGCACTTTGGTTCTTTTAAAATTTCTGTTTAGTTAATGTCACTTTAAAATAACAACACAGAATTAAGTTTGATATACATTAAGTGAACAAAAAGGAATAAAATCTGTCATAACATATTTTCTTCATTCTTTTCTTCAGCATTTTATATATGTGTGTATATGTGAAACACTTTACTTTCTAAATAGCCAATTCAGGCATGAAGGCATTCAGGAAATTTTATTTTATTTCACTTAAATGGCAGTATGTATTCTCCTGTTGTCTTTATGTCTTCAGTCCACTTTTCTAACAGGGTAGTCACAAATCATTTTTTTCATTTGAGATGACTGTAAGAATTTTAGTAAAGCCAAATATTGTCCAAAGAGAAAATATGCTGGAACTTAGAGGAATTTCCTCAACAGAAACCTCTCATTAACCAATGGTACCGTTTCCAAACTATTTTACCAGAAGGTGAGGGAAGTGCTTTATCACATTTATCACATTTAAAAGCTACTTGTTGTCTGTGGGGGACAGCTGATATTTCATTACAAGAAAATACTGGCCCTAAGCAAGTGAATGAATGTTTGGCCATTGACTCCAACAGGAGTGGGATTCAACCTTCAACATCATATTCGGTCTTAATGTAACTTTGAAAACTAATAGATTTTAACTGAGTAAATATGTGAGCAAACTAGTACAAAAGTCTTCACTTCTTGGTTTTCTGCCCCACTGTCCAAAGCACAGGCATAACTACAGTGCCTATTCTGGATTGAAAAATTGTGCCAAGACAGCACTCAGCACTACACTCATCTCTTCAGATACGTAAGTGAGGCTGGCCAGAGCTGCCCTGGCACACATAGGCATATACCTGTCTTGCACACAGTAACAAATCTTTGCCGTCACCATACCTCTCAGACTCTGAAAATGTACTTTGACCATATTGTGAAAAAATACTTACAGGTCTACTATCTCCAGATCAGTATACTGGATGATGATATGGGATTATGAAGACGACTGGAGGCAATGTTTTCAATTGTCTCTGTTACATTTTGTAATGATCAACCAAATACTTATTGGGCATGAGAGCGGCCAAAGAGCCCTTGCTAGTGAATCAAAAATCCAAGTCCCAGACACTGCTGCAGTTATAAACCTCACACAGCGAGACACTTTTGTCCTGGAGCACCTTACACTTCTATTGCTAAAACGCTTGCCTGGGATCAATGAGCATCATGTTTAAATTACTACATCAGTGCTGTACACGGAGAATTACATGAACTGGGTACAGGGGAGGCATTATCTTCTTATCTTTGCAAATGGAAACTGTATCCTTATGTGAAATTAGTCTGCAACATTTAAATGTGTTATTTTAGAAGCAAGTCTTTAACCATTTACACACTTGTATTTTTGATTTTTCCAAAACTACTTGCCAAAAGCTGAACACAATTTCAATTCAGTACTTTGAAATGTCACTTTTCATTGAATAGATGTTTTGCCAAAGTGTTTCACAAATCTCTAAAATAGATTCCATGCCATGTATTCAGAATTACATGCAGGGACAATCGTTAAATGCAAGCTCAGTAAGAACTGTGACAAGTTTAGAGAAGAAACAGTTCTGTGATTTTTGATACAATTGCTTTAATGAATAAACATCTTCCAAAATGGTGTTGCCAAAAGAAAAATAAAAAAATCTTCCTCCCACAAAATGAAAAACAAATCTTAAAAAAATTCTGTGCTCACAGGGATGAGAATTCTTACTGTAAAAAGCATCCCTCACCATTTCCAAGGCATATATTTGAAAATGATTGGTTTTAATTACAGTTGACATTTCTTAGCATGCCGCTGGTGACTCTAACAGTGTACAACCCTATTGTAAAAGCCTTTGCCAGGCTTCACTGCAGTAACCTTATCACTTTAAAGTAATTTTTGCACAGACGTATGAAATAGGACAGATTGTTTCACGGATCTGTGAAGGTACTGATTGACTAATTGCCTTAGAGGGAGAAACATGGACTGGGGCCTTGGATTTCTTGGCAGACACTCTGTCATTTCAGCTAAAGGAGACTGGTTCATTAGCTTTAAGGAACTTCTAATATTTATGGGGGTTTTTTAATATCTCCCTGCTAGTTCCTTACTGAAGTGACAGGAGTTAATTTCATTTTTGTCACAGGATCTCAAGGCTCATATACATCCAAGTAAAGTTTAGGCATTGTGGCTTACGGTACCATCATGTTGTCAGATCAGGTGATAGTTACCTGCATCACCGCCTCATACTTCCTGCACGCTGCAAACCTACACACTTCAGCGAGCAAATTCTTCAGCTCAATATCTGTCAACGTACATCATAAGGATCAATCTTTTAACAAACACTTTTGGAAGCAATTACCAAGTATAAAATATCATGCAGATGTGAACTCAGCAACTTAACTGATCATCTCTAAAGTAAAGGCTGCTGAAAACAAACAAACAAACAAGTTTACTCTTAGCCCTAAGTGCTACTTTTCCAGGGCAATGGTTACTTAAAGGTCAATTTTTATCGAAATGAAAAAGGACAAAAATTGAAAAAAATGTTAAAATAGTAACAAAATATTTCTCATTTGTAAGCTATGAAATAAAATTCTACCTTCTTCTGCTAGAAAAATGGGAAGGGTATTAAAAATAAAGTTTGATTTTTGTCTCATCAGAAATGAGAGCGCTTACATTAAAAGAAATGAAAGTCTTGCATGTTAAAAGAAGAACAAAGTATGTTTTTTTTTAAAATAATACCTTTTCCTTCATATTGTTCTGTGGCTGTACAGTTGTAGATTTCCAAGTGATTATATCTATAGGTGTCAAGTAAGTACCACATAAAACATAAGCAACCTAACATCTGATATAACACTGTAGCATCATCTTCATCCTCAATGAAGATGACAACTGAACCATGAATTTGGGGGTTAAACCAGTTATCAAGAAGTTTCATGTGCTTTAGTTTGTTCAGACAGTAGATCTTTAAGAAACTATTTGTTAACAAAAAGAGCCACATGTATTCTTTTCACCAACCTAACACACCAGCTTCCATGTATTTTGTGCTCTCCTTGTAAACCAAAACATTATAGCCAAGGAAACCTTCAAAATGTAAGCTAGAAATCTACAGTAAAATGATACTGCAAGAAACAATATCCTAATCTACCCTTACAAGAAAACCTACTTTGCTCTTAGCAACTAAGTCCATGTATATCAGCTGCAAGAACTGCATCTAACTCAGACTCTACAGAAAACCTTTTGGTAGCTGTGCTGCACGTCTTGCTCCCTGAACAGCAGAAAACTAGGAAACTTAGTTTTCCAAACTCGATTTAAAATTACTGATTTAAAATTATTTAAAACCTTACTGTTTCAAATTGCTTCAGTGATTCATTTAAAGAGTTTGGGACTTCCAAATGTGCCTGGATCTGTAGTCTTGAATTCTTATCCCATAATTTCCTTCCAGAGGCAAAGAAACCACCAAAATGGAAGAGATATTTCTTCCAGTAATTAGTGCCGTAATCTTGCTTAGATGATAGAAAATTTTGTTATGACTAAGAGTCATTTCTATTCATTTACACTCCAGGAAGTGATCCCAAAGCATACTGGAGACTCCACAAATGTTGAAATTGCTTAGCAGGGTCTAAAATCCAAACCCCCTCCTCTAAAATAAAAAAGCTTTATAAAATATTACCTCTGTGCTCTCTTTCTTTTACATGAAGCATTTCTCAGTTACTTAGCCAGTCCAATGGGCTCTCTTCTCCAGACTGTATTTATTGCTGCCTCTGTTCTCAATAGCTCCTATGAGTGTGTATGTTTAAAAGATAAAGCACAAAGACTGTCAAAATATATAAGTTCTTTGGAATGTTAGCAACAGCAGCAAGATGAAATAGAGTCAACAATAGCAAGACTGTATCTTTGGCACCTCACACAAAAGCTAAGTGGCCCTGTCGTCTTCTTTTTCACAGATCTAGGATTGTATTTTTTTTTATTTTTGGTGAAAATATTTTAAAGGTGTTATTAACATTCACTACGAAGTGGGATGTGGTGTGAGAAAGATACAGTGGAATGAAGAAAAGCAGGCCAGCTAAAAGACTCCTTGTTTCTTATGTGGGCAGCAAGAAGCAACATGGTCTGTCTGTAACGGGATGAGATGGACAACCTGGAGATAATGAACAGATGGGAAGTGAGGGGCAGATTAGAGACTAGAGTGACAATAAGCGTGTGTGTGGGGCGGGAGTGGGGAGTAAAACAGGCACCAGATCAAGGATGATTCAGAGAAGTAAGGTTGGAGGAAGAATAAAATGACTGAGAGAGAAGGTAAATAATAAAATGGAATAGGGGATTTAGAAAGGGGAAAGAAAGAGAGCCAGAGAGGAGAGAAAAAAAAAAAAAAAAAAAAAACAGAGACGTGAGAAAAACAACTAAAAGGAAGATAAGAAAAATGGGAGGGAAAGAACCAAGGACAGAGCACAGGGTGGTGGAGTAAATAGAGAGAGGGACTAAGGCGTAAAAAACTAAAAAGTCTATGTGATGTTCCAGATATAACATTCATCTTCACACACATATCAGTGTGATCTTTTACGTTCCATAAAATAAAAATAATTGTAATAATCCATCTACATTTATAGAGTTGCTTTCTATGCAATTTAGTTTGCAACCATAGTCTCCTGAAGATTCAACCATCCAAGAAGAAAGGTAGAAAATTTCCCATTAAAAGGTACAAAGCCTCTTTGTGCAGTTTAGCTTTCTAATGGCTGAATGTTGGCTTATTTGTAATCAGATGATGTCACATGCATTCAGCATCCTATAGAAATACTCCCAGAACAAGACACAAATAAGCAAGCAGCTTTCCATCCTAGTAGGGTAAGTAATATCAGACATACAATACACCCTGGCGTAAGATTTTGGTTACCCACTTCTGAAACATGTTTTATCTGTCACGTGCTCAAAGAGGTAAGATAAAAAATGATGGTTATTTTTTTCACCTATTGCTATATTAAAAAATCTGCAGTCTTATCTCTTCTATTTTGTTTAAACCCCATAGTGCAGGTTGGCAGATTGCAGTAATATAGGAGCCAACATCTGACAATGAAAAATTGGAAATGTCTTTTCATATTCGTGAAGAATGTATTTATTGTTTCATTATAGCTTAAGCCCTAGCTCTTATTTCATGAAATCTCATTGCTTCCAGCAGTCTCTTCCCTCAGAAAGAGCTGCATATTCATTATAGTTTCAAGGGCCGCCTTTGTTCCTACTTGATATAATATTTGTTGCCAATCACTGCTTCTGTTCAAAAGTTAAAAAAAATGAATAGTCAAGAATGCAATGTGTTGCTACCCCCCGCTCATTGTCACAGTTCTAAACACTGGGCTCTAACATTCGTTATTAATGTCTGTCGTGTTTGCCTATTAGCTGGAAGTAATCTTTGATCACCTTTGAAGCAAAACGTGGCAATCAAACAAGTCTGGTGTAATAAAAAAAATTACTAACGCCTTTGTAAACACATAACATCCAAGAGAGGACATAGAATGTTATATGATGTTTATCATTGATCTGAATCAGTATATCCCCCTGAATTGTTTTGTTTATTGTTTTGACAGTAATGTCAAAGAATTCTCTTTTTAATGTCACATACAGACAAAAATCAGGTCTTACAACACAGTGCAGCTTTATTTTTAGAAAACTTACAGTCAAAAACATGTGCCTTCTAGATTAAATGGTACGAGGTAACACATAGTATAAATTCATCAGTAGGTACTTGTGTTTCTGTATCAAGGGCTTTGGGAAGGCTGATGCCCCTCTCCTCAGCAAGTCTGTCCTAGATCTGACTGCTGTGACCTCCAAAAGGGAAAGCACAGATTCTCCTCTTTGAATGAGTAGATGCCACAGTCAACTCCCTACAGATCTGAGGTCTCTTTTCTATCTCCACTGCTTCATCCTCATTGCATTTTCCCGTGGTAGAAGGCTGTGATTGTTGAGGAAAAGGGAACAAAACATCCTGAGCATCCCTGTGCCCTCCCTAAGCTCAGGTATTTGGCTAAAGTGTGCAGTTATTCCCCTTGAGCTGCCACAATGGCCAATGGGTCACCTTAAAAGGCTGCTTCTAGTTTGAGTTCAATAGGATTGTGGTCCACTACCCCACTGACAGCACCTGTGGAGAGTGACTTCATTTCTGACTTAGTCCTAAGTACCTGGTGTGAAAGATAATAAACTGCTCCCTCTGCCCTTCATTCTCTTGCTGTCACACACTGCCGCATACATGTAGATAAGCAGAGATTTAGACTGCTAACAGACCATAAATTAAGTGATGTTTGCCTCCAATGTTGTTTGACCATAAGTGTAGTGTTTTTATACAAGAAAGGATGAGACACAACACTAGCAAATGAGTTGATGATTGTTTTTGTAGTTGCTTCAAAAGCATTGTGGCAAACCTAGTCTCTAACTGATCAGGTAAAACACCTCCATTAATACCACAAAGCAGCAGTGATCAATTAAGTAGCAACATGATTCAGCTTTTCAGATATTTTTTGTTAGACTATGTACAAAGTGGGATCAGCATTGTTAGGTCAGCTGTTCTGAAGACCTCTATGATAAATGATTTGTTTTCAGAACTCATCTTGAGAAAGGCACAGTTGCTGTCCTGAACACAATTTTTTCTCAAGTGTCAGAGGTGAATTAGGAGGATGCTCTGAAGGTTTTAAAGGTTTATCTGGAAAGAGAAATATTACCTTAGAGAAAAAAACAGTATATTTCAATATTCATTGATGTTCCCACCTCTGGGAAGGTGTCATTTTGTAGTTGATATCAGAAATCTAGAGTTGAAAGAAACTCAGCCAAAACAAATAATAATAAGTAAATAATTGAAACCCACAAGATCCAAATAAGTAAATAAAATACCCCTCTGTTTTGAATGTATAGGCTTGTCCAACTGTATTCCCAGCTCAGGTAAGCAGAGTGCCTGACGTGTGCTGTCATGTATTATTGAACATTGCCTGCCTTGTTCTGATACTTTCTGCCAGATTACACATTACAGCTATACTCAGGATTTGTGTACTGATTTTATTTTGCAAAGATATAATATCTTTGTTTCATTGCTGAAATATCTGCAAGCTGTATGGAAGATGATTGACCCAATTAATTGAGAATATTGTGGTCCCAGGCATGTTACTACTTTACTGAGGGAAAGGTACAAAAGTACAGAAGACCAAGCCCTGCTTTTGCAACTAAAATGTATTCCTGCAAAAAATTAAAAAAAAAAAAAAAAAATCACCCAAAACTAACCCCTCCCCCCCAAAAAAAAAACAAAACAAAAAACAAAACCAGAAAACCACAAGAGTATGAGAGAAAATCAGACAGTGTACACCAGAAATAGAATTGCTGCCAGATGAAGAATATAAAATCTTCTGTCTGAGGCACACCAAAGGTGTGTGTAGTCCAGGAGTCTCTTTCTGGCAAAACTGAGAAGGGGCTGCTGCCTAGGGAAAACAGAGGTGCGGGCTGCCTCTTTTGCTGGTGTGATCTCTCCGTTTCCAGCAGTCTGTGAGGAAGGGCCTTCTGGAGGCAATGTTCATTTTGTAGCTAGTAATCCTTAGTGGACTTTTCTTTCATGAAGTTTTTGGAAAATCCTTTCAGAAAGCCAAACCAAGGCAAACGGTGGAATTAATTTTTTTAGGATGAAACTTGAGAGTTTTCCAAATGCCATGTGATAGCAGAGGGCTGGACTGGGCAATCAAAGATGCCTGTGCCTGCATGGTCTCTGACACCAGCATATCCTGCTGACGTTTGGAAGAAAATTCAATCTGTCCCTCAAAAAATTCAGATAGCTGAAAAATGCTTGTCAGAAGGGAAAGCATTTCTTCCTGACTCTTGTGGTGATCCGATTTTGCTCATAAATGTAATCCCTTTTTAGTTTTATTTTTAATACAAAATTACTTTTAAGATTACTCCCAATTTTTAAATATCAGCAAAGTTATAACTTCCTTCCTTTGGTATGTCATCTGTGTAACACCTGTTCTAAAGGTAGTTATTCTTTTGATGTAATGAGAAATTTTAACTGAGAGGGAAAAAATATTTTCTTGTTTAGAGCAAAGCAAATGCAGTATATATATCAGTTATGGATCTCATGTTTAACTCTATTTAAGCTGGCATACCTCCTCCAGAGCAATTCCGGATTTGCACCAGACAGAGCACCTGTCGTCTTTGCCATTTTCTCCTTTCCAACAAACCCATTTGCCATCCATTTGGAGAGTTTTATTTTTGGAGATTGTAAGGTTGCTCCAACACAAAGAAAAATTATCAGCAGTTTAAAGGAACGATTAACTAAAATCACTTTATTGTTGCATATCACATGTCAAGTTATTATGTCCAGTGGGTCTGCATTTGCAAAAAAATGCATGTCCCAGCATTCACAAGACAATCACATGAATCAGCTTGGATCCCAGTGGTACATTTGTATTTGAAGATTTTTAATTGGAATTTAGAAGCATGTAAACTCATTTATCATAGCTGCTCTCTACTCCCTGCTGGGGTCTTACGTGGCCAATGCAGGTTTCCCAATCAAACACAAATTTACATATTGATTTGATTTATGTTGAATGCTTGCCTGGGCTTCTTAACACACCCTTGGTTTACTGTGTGCTTTCCCCTTGTATCTTTAAATGAGTACTGTATTGGTAAATAACATGTAGGCTGACAGATTTTTTTTCTTGATTCAAGAACTGGTGGAAAAGCAATCCTTTCCTGATTTATGCTTTTTTGTAACATAGAAAAAAACAAACATAGCTGTTTCAACCTGAAGGGTCAGGATTTTTTGAAAGGTTGCAGTGTGTCTGTCCTGTAGTTTGGAAAAAAAGATGTGGCATGCATGTTTGGAAGCAGTCAGTGTAGGGGCTCATCAGATGCAAAAAGAAAACAGATAAAGATCAAGCCATTAAAATGAGTTAGAAACATTTTTGTGGGAGAGACGCGTGCCTGTCACAGGTTGAATCAAAATGTGTTGGTCTTGCTAATAATCACATACAGTAAGAATTCTTTCCAGAATTACTGAATGAAATTGTGTCTTTAATTTTGAAATGAGAGGTGAGAACTTCCTGATCACTTCTGTCTTTAAAACCAATGATCCGCAGGAGACCCACTGGGGTTTGTGAACTGCTTTTGAGGGCTCTGATAAAGGTAACTGGGAGTCACTTATTGGCTGAAATTTCTTCTGCTTACATTTTTAGGCAGCCTACAAACTGGAAAAGATTAAAAACATGGGTTTTGTCAAGGCAGTTCCATTTCTAAGATAATTATGATAATTTATCATCAACATTTTACATTTAGTGCATAATTCACTTTAGATCCTGATCAAATTTTAGAAAGGTAAAATCATTGCTGTTCTAGGTTCAACCTCCCCATGGATTCCATGATGGGACCTCAACTTTACTAACAATTTAAAACACTAGTGGAAGAGAAACATAATAATACCATAATAATTAATTTTGAGCATCTATTGACAGTTACTGTAAAGCACCAACATTGACAAATCTATTAAAGAAAATAATTGGCAATATTTCTCTGAAGGAAAAATATGGACTAGCTACCTCATGCAAATGTCTCAGGAGCACAGGTTTATATACTATACATGTCCTTAAATTGTGTTGTGATTTAAAAATCTGTTTTCTGTTGTGATTACATGTCTATATTCAGGAATTTTACTAAAACTTACAGAAGCAACTAAAACCAGAACTGTAATAAAACATGAAGAGCTATGTTTTGTGCAAAGAAAATTATTTGTGTGTCTTAACATCCAAGAATGTAATTAAATACTTCTTTTCATTTTCTAGTGAATAGTAGTAGAAAAATCAATGCAATCACAAATGACCAAAATGACTAGAGTACAACACACACATTTTTGAAAAAGTAAACCCTACATTTGGTCAGGGAAAGAGCAACATGAAGTGAAATACTCAAAAGAATCTACTAATGCAAATTAATCAATCCCTGTTTGGCAGACAGTTTAATGAGTCCTTTAGCCATAGCTTGATGATTAAGACTGTGTTGCATTGGACACACAAACAGACAATATAAGCTCTTTGTTACTTCTGAATGTTGCAAAACATCCTCTGGAAAGTTATAGCATTTGATCTTTTAATGCAGAATGAATTTCCTGAGATTCTAGAGCCAAATCTCTAAACAACTCAAATTAAAGTTAATTTTAAATGGACCTGTTAATCTTTTTATCTGGCATACCTTTTGTCACAAATGATTTAAAAATGTGAAACCTTCAACTTTCCATAATTAAAAACTCACTGAATTTTTTAACTAGCCTAAGGAATAAGACTATAATTAAAATAATTTATTGGCTTATAGCAACTCATCTTCATTCTAAGACAAAGCTGAAATCCAGTATGTCTGCTTTAGGCTGTAAAGTGAAATTTAGGCAGAATTTAGAAGCCTAAATCCAGAAGGCAATTTAGGGGCTCATTCTGCAACGACTATGCAATACTTAAATGTGTATAACTCAGTGGGCAAAATCATGCTCTAAGATTTTCATGGTTGCCAACATACAACCAAAGTGCTCTGTCTCCACTCTCTCTTGTGTGCTAAAACCACAAGGGACTCATTCTGAAGGATTTGCTTTAGCCTGCTTATCACACATGGACAGCACAAAGCACAGGAGCCAAAATTATTCTTCCTTGCAATCAAAGTCCACCTTGTGTAGTCGCAGTGTCCTCTCAGCATGTGGGAACTCAGTCTCTTCCTTAACCTGAGAGAAGTCAAATCCACATCTTCTGATTTCCCAATGTGCTCTAACCACTAGATAATGGTGAAAGGCCTTCCATGCATGTCCTGGTGGAACTGAGCCGTTAGTGCTCTGTCACCAACCAAAATCCCTAGTGCCAGGAGGAGAGCACTTGCTTCTGCAGTCTGATAGTTTGGGCTGTGAGGTGGGAGGAATGAATCCTGGGATCTCTTCCCTGGGCTGCTCATTACAAATTTATTCATTTTGTTCATCTTGCCATATTTTGCAGTGGAAAATATGGATCTTCTTTAACTGCTTCAAGCCATTGCAGTTTCCAATGTATAGCTCTGGTAACTCCACATGCTCGTCTCTTGTGTATTACTGTCTTTGACACTTCAGCTTTTCTTCTTTGCTCAGTAAGGACTCTGGACACCAAACACAGGGATGGTGTTTCCACCAGATGGCAGGGCTGTTAAATGATAGGTATTCAAATGCCATATGTTTTTGTGGGTCTAGCCCAAATGTTATGTTGCCCATGTCTGATTGACCATTGACTTTGAGTAGGAAAATCCTGGTCTACAGTTGGTACCATCTCTACCCCTTAATGTTTGAAGTTGTTTGTTCAGTGTTCATTGAAAAGATCAGTAGTCTTAAAGTAATTACTTCCTACACACCTCATTTACCCTTCACAAAATACCTGTTTGAGATATAGAATAATAATAAAGAAACACAGCTTGCTGTTTTACATCATGCTTCATGTAAAATTATTCAGCAAATCTTTTCTATAATGAATATGTATAATAAATCTTTAGCTTGTCACAGGTCTAATCATGAATGGAAAACGGAAAAGATATCATGTTATTCAAATAGATCTAATTGAATTAATTGATTCATTTAAAGCTCTGCCATTTCTTGTGCATTTTCCCCCATTTCATTTCCACTGCATTTCCACCGCATTTCCACAGCATGTCCCTCATCCAGGTTGAAATATAAACTTTTTCCATCTTACTTGCCAGATCGATCTCATAATGAATAAAGATTCGAGATATTTTTCCATCCTTGTTTAAAAGATGATACAATAAAAAATGTGCACTTATTTGTGAACTGGACCAACATTTATCCACTGGAAAATGAGCTGTATAGTGAAACTGCTGACCTAACATTAATTTACAGCTTGCATAAGCAGGGTTGGGATAATAAAGCTTCTTCAGTGCCTATAAGCTATAAATAGGATGCATTTGTCAATTGCCTTGCCCAGGCAAATTGTACTTGCTTTTCACCCTGCACCTGTGTGCCTTTATGTTTCTTAGAATAGCAGTGGCGTTGTCTCTATTCAAATACTTTGTCCATCTTTCAAAACTGAAAATTCCTTCATACTTCATTAGAGTCATGCTATCAAACTTTTGTCACTTGAACGTATCCAATAACACAGAGCTTCACAATTTCTGTTTTCTTATAAGTATAGTTAACCACCAGCGTTCAGGCACGTCTTTGGTTATTTATCTCTGAAACTCTTTCATATGAAACTCTTGAAATGACAGTATAACACAGCTTGCTTTTTGTATGTACCAGCACCTCTCTGAGAAGCATGCCTAATACAGGTTCATGAAATGCCTAAAATTTAGATGCAAACAAGGTGTTTAAACTGGGAAGACTGGATTCCAATCTACCTGTTTTCTAAACTGTGTTATGCCCATAATTTAAACCCACAAAAATCTATAGAAATAGGCCACAGTAAGCCGCCATGCCTCCCAAACTATACACCTGTTCTATAAGATAAAACTACCTGACCTGTCTTTCTTGATAAATCATTTCCAATTACAAACTTTTCATTTGTCTTCTAATCTTTCCTACCCACACTGAAAAAAAAAAAGAAAAAAAAAGTTAATGTGTTTTGATACACAAGAAGTCTCTGATATCCCTCTAACAATATCTCTCGAACATTTCATTTTCCTTTGAGTCTCTGAGATGCCCTGTTGCATTTTGTGTAAACATAAAAGCAGAGGTTTTTGATTTCATAGTGGCATGCAATTGGGGTGGCACCAAAATATATTTTAATGAAGTCTTTCAAACACTTTCCATTTTTCTTCTTTTTTTCTTAAAAATGCAGAATTTACAACTGTACTTGAAATTACAATACCTTTTATTAAGATATTATATAGGTTAATAAAGTATCTTTGAAGTATCATCAGCCAACCAGAAATTAAGCAGATTCCCCATCAATCTTCAGGCATCTCCATGTAAGGGCTCATTCCTTCTCTGACAGCGCATGTGAAAGGTCTGACTTGCACAGGACACATTTGAAGCAGCAGTGTAAAGCCTGTGTAAGCCTCTGTACCCAGGTACCTGCTGTTCCATGAAGGAACAGCAGGAGCCACAGGCAATAGCAATGTCTTCTACCCAGGGAACCTCATTGCCCATGAGTGACAAAAATGGCCTTCATGTCACTCAGGCCTCCTTACAACCAGAACCAACCACATGCGTAGTGTCTCATGAGCATTTAAGGGCACTGCACATCAATTCCTTTATCATGGTAACTAACATGCAGCCGTCTCTCATTATGACAAGGAGTATAAATGCAACCTTGACAAGAGTAGCCATACTTCTCACGTGAGCCCTTTGTGTGAGGTGAAGTACGAGCATTTTAGTCACGTCATAGGTGCCTCTTATACATGCCCCTGTGGGGTCCTTAAGAAGGAAGGTAGCAAGGTAAGAGCCATGGGCCATTAGCTGTTATGGTGGGTTTAGTTCACACTCCCTAGATAGGCCCCTTCTGCTACAGAATACCCCCAACTAAATTGCTCTCAGTACCTGCTCTAGGTGCTGCTGTACTGCATCGGCGCTAAGTAGGTCTTAAAAGACGGTGAGATGGACTTCATAGCTTCATGGACTTGTGCTGTCGTGAGGGCTTCAAACTGACTTGAACAACATAAATAATCATTGGAACAGAAAACTTAAATGGGAGGGAACAGTTTCTTCTAGGTGGACTATGAATCTAATACAGAACTGTTTGGCTACTTCAAGATGAATTTATAAATAGTTTCAGGCCAACTGAAACTACATTTTAAGTTGTTAATGTATTCTCTGGAGGAAGACAAGGGCCAGCCCCTCGTTCTAAGGGTAACAACTACCTATGATAAGTAGCATTACTAATTTTAAGCAGCAAAGCAGGTTATAGTTTCTTGGTTATGGCTATTTGGCTATTTACATTTAGGGGCAAAACCTACTCCTGCAGCTGCTATTTGCTCTGTGTAAAGGAGTATTTTGTGAATACAACAGTACTATATGACAACAGTTTTAAGACCAAGTTGTTAGAAATATGGACTACTCATCACTGTAGGCAGTCTGTTTTATGTGTTTCAGAGGATTGTGTTCATGTACCTTTGCTGACATAGGGGAGTTTTTCCATTCGTTTCATTTTTGGCACCTGCTTCATACAACTACTGTTCCAAGACTTTCAGACATGAGACTGAAATAAGGCAATCATTCATTTTCTTTAGTTGCAGTGTAAAGAATGGTAAATGGGGAGTGGGGACAGCAAGTTAAGCACAAAGTTTTAAACCCTTTCGGAGGACAAGGTTGCTTCAAATCATTAACAGTGGTGTTTGATCTGTTTTCTTTCAGCTGTAGTACAAATGAGAGCAGCTTTCCCTCAGCAGAAGTGTAGAACTTGAGTGTTTACCCACATGCATCTATTTACTTTGTTAATTGTAACTATTAGAATGGGAGCACTCACAGCCACTCACCATTTAAAATGCCTAAGCCAGGGCACACTGTAGCAGTCTCAGGATTTCTGTTCATCATCCCACTAGAATGCGTGGATAAGCTTATAATGCTCCATGGTGCCCTTTGCAAATAATGGAGGGAGAGCAGAAGGTGGTTCCCTCCTCACATGGGGCTTGGCAATATAAAACACCTCTCATGAGTTCAAGGGAAGATTATTTTGCTGAAAGTCATTATTGTTTATACATTATTATACATTTCACTGAGCTCTTTACAAAGCAGATAAGAAAACGGGACCTGAATCTGCCCTGCCCACGGGTTTACATCCATGACAAAAGAGGATCCTGTGTGAAGTATCATTCAATATGGATGTTGCAGTTTTGCACTGCCAGGAGAATTAACTTTATCCACCTTTTTTATTATTATTATTTCCTTCTCACTAACAGGTTATTCATCAGCTTAGACTTTCAGAGAATGAGAGTGTGGCTCTGCAAGAGCTTCTAGATTGGAGGAGAAAGCTGTGTGAAGAGAGGGAAGACTGGCAGCAAATCTTGCACAACACTGAGCAAAGAATCACAGCCCCTCCTCCACCCCCTTGTAAAAAGCCAACGCTGCTGAAGAAGGTAGAAGATACCTCCTGCAACAGACTCTCTTCAGGCATATGGGATACCACCATGTGATTCAGATGTGTGTGTTTGCAGACTGCTAGGAATTAAACCATCTAATGACTTCAATCTGCACAATCAGCAAGTTTTCTTCCCTTCACAAAGTGTGCAGGGATTTTTTATAAGCACTCATTCAAGAGCACAGGATGGAGGAGCTATTTAGATCTGTCGTGTGTGCGTGTACGTGTGTGTTTGTTCTTTTCATATATATACACATACGCATATATGTGTGCATCTGTGAGTATATATATGTATGTGCGTGTATATATATGGAGACAAACTGCACTATGAGTACTTAGTTTAAAAGTACAAGGCAGTCACTTAGAGCTCTCCCATGGACAATGAAGAAACTATGTTAAGCAAATGATGATGGGGAGAAGTGACTGACAGGCATTTTAGAGAGATCAGGAAAGTCTGTGTGCACACTGTACAGCTGTTTTATATAGTACAAAAATATGATGTTTCTTGTTCCCTAATGAATGTTTTTATTATATTACATGTATACATATATATATTTCTTTGTAGATGTCTGTGTTCTATTGGCGTTGCGAACCTGAAGATTATTTACATGTTTATTACTGGTGTTTTATAACTTTATGCAATTGGTGCTGTCATTCTTTCTTCAAAATACAGGTAATAAATTCAGTACTCGCATTTTTCTTTCATAGTTTATCTTTAACAACATACCAAACAGTTTCAACACTGTGTTGTTTTTTCAGAACTGGCAATAACCTTCCTAAAATCCAATTCTGAAATTCTCGCAAAGCTCCTATATACAGGTGTGATTTGATGCTGTTCACAGTCATGAATTAGAGAGCATGACTTCTTTTCAGTGGACCTGCGTTTCTGAATGTGTGAACTGTGAATTCTGCAGTTACACCTCAAATTTCATTTCATTCTGGGTTATGTAAAATAATGAGGCACTCATTTAGATTATAACTATGGTTTGAAATTCATACCTGATTATGCATAAGGTCAGGTGTCAGTGGAAAGATACATAACGGTAATGAGGTATGAAAATAGGGCTGTGATTTACTGTTACAAGCCAGAAGGCTTTATGGAGATGGGTATATCAAAGGATTATGTCCTTATGGTGGTACAGTGATGCATTTATACCTCAAATTTCATGTAATGAAATGGTTTCAGAAATTGGAGAATTCTAGTTGGCGAACATGAGTTCTGAGCAGTAATGTTAATTTATGAAAAACATGCTGCTGGAAACTTGTTAGCTACTGCTCAGCAGCCTTTGAAATACTGCTTTGCCACTAAAAGGTGTAATTTATATATATATACATGGGTATTTTGTCAGGGGCCGCTTATTTTAAGTTCTTGCAGTATGTAGAGTCAGTGCGAAACACTCTTCTTGGCTGTTTGCCCCATTCCTATTGGGATCCAGGAAAAAGTGCTTTTAATTTTGCAAGTGGATGTAAAACTAATATTTTCAAATGTAAGCTAGGTTTAAAAAGGTGAGCTCACCCTTGGTTGAAAGTTGTTGGGAAAAGAGAAAAACCTGCTTAGAGATGTAGGTTTTTCCATCACGTTTGACAGAAGCTTCAAGAAGGCTGAATGGCAAAAAGCAATCACATACTTGCTTGTTTGTTTTAACAGGGAAGCAGCAAAACTCAAGTTGTTCCCAAGAGCATCATCAAGCTGTAGGCAGAATTAAGCACCTTTAAAACATTATTAAAACAGACTTTTTGAGTGAACAAAGAAAGGGAGACAACAGGTTAGCTCAGAATTTTACCTTGTTACCACTGTTAGCTTCACAGAAGTCCTCTCTGTAAGGTTACCCATTTCTATTTCATGGAGAAGCAGGGACTCTAGACTCTGAATCTTACCTTCAGCTGATGTAAATGGCCATTGATCATGACTCTGCCCAGGAGGGGCAGATGACCACTGTGAGGTTATGCAGAAAACAACTCTCACCCACTAAACAATTATGTCAGAACGAGGCTTTGCCTGGAAGAATTGAGGTTTCTGCCTTTTCGCTCAGATAACCAGGGACACACAGAGATCCCTGTGTGAGGGCGAAATGAAATGGCTCCAAAACTGGATGCAAGAGAGCTAATTAACCTGACCTTGCAACTACATTGCTTCCAGGGTGCAAGTTGCTATCCCTACATGGCACAGCATTGCTATACATAGCCATTAACAACATCTACCCAGCTAGCTTAGCCATCCTGAACACCTCACTGCACTGAGACATGCAGACATGCCCTCAGGCTCATTGTTCCTCAGAGGGGCCTGGCAAATGGCCCTCTCATAAGCTCTATCATACTGCTAACTCTAATGCCCACTAGCTGGCTTGGTGACTGGTAGCAATCAATTTACAGCAGCCTGGATGTTTAGGGCAAGCTGTAAAAACTGACTGAGAAGCCAGTTTAGGTGATGCCAAGATCCCAGCTGCAGCAGTGAACTGGCTACCAGTCACTGAGCTAGCTGTTTGTAAGGTGAGCTTGTGTATCTCCAGACGACACGGTTGTCATTGCTGCTCTTGCAATGCAAAAGTACCCAGAAGGGAGAGAATACATTTGCCAAGTGGAGTTTAAAATGGGAAAGAGTATAAATGCACATTATACTATTTGCAATCCTTACTAAAAGTTGTCTTAGAGCAGTGATCAGCCTCAGCTGCAGGAGCTCAAATGCGGTTAAGGAACCTTTTTGCTACTCTCTCAAAGTCTGTATTGTGCTCTATTACGGCAATATGAACCAAGTGTGGAAAAAAGGTGTGTAGATTTTCTAGCAGTTTCATCAATACAGTTACACAGGAGAAGCCAGTACAAACCTGATTCAGGCAATTTGATTCTCCAGACAGAGGGCAAAGCAGATTATTCACCCCCTGTGCAGAAGGTCTTTGTTCTATTTTTTGCAAACTTGGGTAAGACATATTTTCTGGGGCTCTTCCTTAAAGCATGTAACCACAGTGCAATATGACAAACTAAATAGCAGAAGATATGAGACTTTTTTTTCAATTTTGTTATTCATTCCAGGTTATGTAATGGTTAACTTTTTACTTGGGAAGACTTTTTTAGGATATTCCATTAAATTATAGTACTATAGGAATAAAGTATTTATGTTAAAACACGTTTTAAATATTTCTCTAATGGCAGTAAGACACTCCAGAGTGTGACTTATGATGTCATAATTCACACCTAGTGTGTTCATTGGTCCCTTGGCCTTTGGCCTCATGCCTAACAATGCAGTTGGTAGGGAATTATTATACCATAATTCACACCCTACTGTGTCTTATTGCTTAAATACCCATACCCCCAGAGGTGTCTTAAAACTACCATTAAAGTTTATATTGTGTATCAAAATGTGTTTACAGGGCTGGGAAAATATACTATTGACATTTTGAAATGTTGAGAAGTAGTTTTAGCAGAACTGTACAGTGCTCGTAAATTAATCTCCCCAGTGGAGTATGCACCAGCCAATTATAGTATTTCTTGAGTATATGAAGTCCTCTCTTGCACATTACAAAATAGCTTAGACAAAAAAAAAGCCTTATGAATTTAATATTCTAAAGGGAAAGATTAAACTCTATGAGCATGCTAATGCCCTTAATATCCAATGAACAATCTAAAATATATTTATATTTGCAATAAAGCAATTTCAGGAAGCTGGGGTTATCATCAGATAATCACTCCTCCACATTGTGCCTTATTGCTTAATTTTTAATATGTGAAACAAACAGAACTTATAACAAATCAGCCTGTCCTTCAGTATAAGGTAAGAAGAATCAGAAGTGTTTTACACTTGGTCTTAAAGCCAAGGGAATTCTAAAACCATATTAAACCACAATAAAAGAAAAACAACAGATGTTGGCATGAGAAATTTTTAAAGCTTGTAAACCTTACTTGTTACTCCTGAAATAGCACTTGGTGTTTTTTAGTTGCTGTAGTTACATTCCTATTGCAGATTATAAGCAAAACTTTGCTTTTAAAAACTGATTTAGACGTTCAGAGAAATACATGCACCGATATTTTACAAAAGATCTGTGTACAGCATGAAGTGATAAGCCTTTTAAAAATTTGTATTGTTTACAAAACAATAGTATGATTGTTGAATAAGTGAATTACATTTCCCTTTTTGCCAGTGATCGTTTTTATTCCTTCTAAAACGTTGACTTATTTTCATTAATAACTTTATTATATTGCAGATCCTTTGTGTGTGGGACAAAGAATTTCATTAACTTGCTAAGAAAGCGTAATAGATTGTAGCATAGTTCTAAAGTGCTAGTAATAGCCATTTTCACTGTAGTTTTTAATTCTGCTTTATAGTATTGAGATCCCTAGTAATCCCGTTATTCTTATCTCTATAAAGCCTGCTAATATCTGAAATGCTCATATCTGAAATGCTCTGAGGAATCTAAAATAAGTTTTGCCATTCGCTTGTTAAATAATAAATGTAATTAAACTCTGTACAAGTCAGTTTTCCAGAATGGTATTAAACATTTCATGGCTTTGTGTTCTAAATATATAGTTTCTAAAAAGAAAACACCACCTGAGCATAACTATTTGACAGTATCTGAACAAAACAGAAGGGTGTATAAGGAAATGCTTTTTTTCCAGTTTTGCTGTTCTCTGTATACTCAGGATTTTCATTTTGAAAAGAAATAAATAAATCCCAGTGCTGGCTTATTCTGTGGCTGTGAGAATTAGATCATTAGCAAAGACTGTCTGTCCTTCCACCTGTGGTTTGGCCATTTCCTGACCATATGAATGTATGCTGGATCTGGCTGAATCATGGATTTTGCTGTGAAGTGTTTTAGGCAAAAATTTTGTCAAGTCATGATTTGACTTATTGATGATTTATTACAGTAGAGAAAAAAAATAAATCTTGAATTAGCTAGAAGTATTTAATTCAACCTTAAGTAACTTGTTTTGGTTCTTATATATGTGAATAAAATCCCCTCTTAGCCCTTTCTTATTTCTTTTCCTGTCAACTTAGGTTACTTTTCAAACAAACTTTTATAATGAAAAAAGAAGTGGTTAAATGACATTACAGCATAACATTTAGGTTTAATTTTTTTAAATGAAACATTTTCCTTTAAAAATACTTAAATAGAATATCTCAATATTTTCAACATGTTTTTCACCTTTTCTTTTCCAGCTGAAATTGTTTGTTTGATGCAGTCTGAATTTACACATCATTTCAACTCTTCACAGACACACTTTTTCATAAATCCACTCTTCTCTAAAAAGACCATGCTAATGAATATTTGTTTTGAGATGCAGGAGAACTGCTGAGGTCCTTAGAAGCATCAACAGGGACAATTTGACAAGCACAGGTATATTGCCGTCATAGCAACGTTCATGTGACAGCTATTAGTTAATGCTTGTGCCCTCTCTGTTTTTATCTGGGCTCTAGCCCCTTCTCAGTCTACATGGATATGTACTCATCTGTCTCCTGATATTCATTAGACTACAGAAAGAAAAGTGCTGAATCTCTCATACACTCCCAAAGAAAGGGGAGAAATGTGCTCCAGGCTCTTCCTCATTACTGCTTAATATAAGTTACTGAAATATTTCTGAAAATGGGAATTGGAATGCAACTTTCTCACTGTCCAGATGTGAACAAACCACTAGGCTAGAAAGCTGTGGCAATGAAATAGCCACAGCTATTAAATGAACAGTTATGGAGGTATAGCTCCTCTATCTCACAACATAGTATAACTTGACCATAATAGAGTGGCCTGAGCCTCACAAATTAGACAGGCGAGGGAATGTCTAGTGTTTAAGCGTAACAGGACTAGGACAGGAGATCAGTCATCTGTGGATGGGTAAGTTCGAGTAAGTGTTTGAAAATCTCCAGACATTATGACCTTCCTCATGGTTCTGAACAGCAGCCCGAAGCCATAAATGCAGTGTTGGATTTCAAAAGAACCTGATGTCTTGATTTTGTCTAAATCCTTGTTTTATGAATCTAGTCCCAATCAGTTTGCACAGTTAAAAATATCTTCAATAAAAATTACTCCTCTAAAAATCTTCATTTATTATATTTTAGTAATTGGATTACTAAAATTATGTATTCAAGTCTAGAATTTGCTGATATAGCTCCCATGTCTGTAATATGAACTTAGAGTTTAAAAAAAAATTAAAAAGGACAAGATGAAACTAAGTGCATTTGAAACATATCTTCTGGGTCTGTGCTGAGATCTGGACTCCCTGAGCCTTAGAGTTACCATAAGTAACATGCTAGATGCCATATCATCAAAGGTCAAGACAGCAACCCAAAAGTAGCTCTCAAAGTTTAAAGACTTTCTTCTGGCTTGATTTTCTGTCCTATATAATCCCCAAGTCCTCATCAAGCATGAGCAGTTACCAAGGTCAGACAAGATGCAGCTTGTAAAACTTGCATCTTTTGTCTCCTGAGGGTGCAACATCTAGACCTCAGCTTCTCTGAGGTGAGAAAGGCATTCTTTTTAGTTGATCAAAGGCACAATGATGGATGCCTTAGATATCTCACGTAGATGTGCTTACTTTTCTATACCAGATATCATTCCCTTAAACTTTCTGCAGAAGGCTTATTTGTTCAACAGAGACATTGACTTGTAGCTGGGGAATGTGTGTCTAGTTTAGGTCCATGATTTTACAAAGATCTTCAGTTAAATTCAGGATTTGACCCTGGCTGATTTTTAAGGCCTACAGATGATTTACTTACTTCTGTATATGTACAAAAGTCCTGCTTGAACATCCAAATAAGCTCTGCCAATGCAAAAAAAAAAAAAAAAAAAAAAAAAAAGCAATGACTCATGGAAAATCTATAGATCTAGTCTTTTATTTAATCCCTGTAGAGGAATAAAAGGCCAGGTGAGGATTTGGATCCCGTAAGGAAGTTAACACAAGACCTGCCTTTTAGGTGCCTTGTCCCTGGAAAGGCATATAGGACTGAGCTGGGTTTCCACACTGCCTGCTCTCTTCTTCCATTTCTGACTTCATCTGACTTATTTCTCATGGTGGAAGAAGCACTGTAGTTCAGGGAGAAAAGGAGAGGACCTTAGCAGCCTGGAACCCCTGTGCATTACAATGGGCGTATCTCTGCACACAGGAGGAGGTGGAGGGAACAGAGACTCCATCTTCCCAGCAAGTTTGAGAATTTCTGAGCCAGCACAGTAGATTCTCCCAAAGTTCCCAAACCTCCATGCTCCTTACCAGCTAAAGCACTGGGGCACTGTGTTTAAGAGAAGTGATGCCTGACCTTTAAGAATGAGAGTACAGGCATGTATCAAGGTGAATGTTCTTGAAAATACTCCCAGGTAAAAGTAAAGGCCTAGGCAAGGACAAAAAAAGACTTGAGGTGAACAAATAACTGCCCAGGATTACTCTCACTGTTAGCAATTGTTATCCAGAACTTGTGGAGGATTTGGAAGATCATAAAGATTAAAAACATTGCAGGGGGAGGGAAGAAACCAGGCTTCTAGTAAGCTAGTCAGCTTCATTTGTTTTGTTTTATTTTATTGCATTCTGTGGGGTTCCCAGAAACAGTATGTATCATTCCACCACATTTTCTTCTTTAATAAGGTAACTGATCTGGCAGAGAGCATCAAAAGCCTTATTAATGTTAAGAGAGAACTCGGGTACCAGATTGGGTTTTTTTTAATGTCCTGTCACATCCTTTAAATAAGCTGAGGAAATGAGGGCTGTCATAGAGAAATTTAAGTGGGAGAGGACATCTGGAGGATTAGTTCTCTAAGTTTCTCTGTGGCTGCACTTCTGTTTGCAGAGGCCAGTATGGGGCTGGCTTTCTTTGCCACAAAGGCATGCTGTTGAAACATGTTCAGCTTCTTACCCCCATGGACCCTCATGTCCTTTCGACAAAGCTGCTTCCTATCCAGTCAAACCCCAGCCTGTACTGTTGCATAGAGGTTTTCCACTGAGGATGTAAAACTTAAATTCGTTTTTGAACAATGTTAAGTTTCTGCCAGCCCATTCCTCCACTCTGCCAGCATCCACTGAACATCAAGCCTGTCCTCCAGAGCTTCACTGAAGTATTGACTCCTCTTCATCCCAGCACATACCCAGAATTTGCTGTCTATTATGCACACATTTAATGATTTTTCACCTCATTAACAAAGATAGTATTTGGCCCAGTATTAACCCTGGAGGAATGCTACTATTTGGCTGACAACTAGATTTTGTGCTGTTGTCACACGCTTTGAGCCCAGTGGTCCAGTCAATTTTCTACCCACCTTGAAGTCCACCTACCCGAATCATATCTCACCAGTTTGTTTATAGGGTGCTGTGGTAGACAGCAACCTTGATTCACAATGTAGATAAATAGATGGTTGAAAATAAGTTCTCAACAAGTAATCACTGGCAAAATGGCAGGAAAATGAGATTCTACATAGGATCTCTTCTTAGGAAGCATGAGACCCGCTTCTTTTCCAAATATTTTTTACCTGAGTGGATGCCTGAGCAGGAAGGATATATATAAAAGTAAGGATGGCACCAAACTCAAATGAGCTTGTAAGAATGCTGGAGCAGAATTCAAAGTGAAGATACAAAAACAGCAAAAGGTTCTTCCACAGTGCGGGAAAATAAGAGATGTTAATTTCTTCCTCAGTGCAGAAAAGCACGCCCACATTCCCAAAGGCAGTAGGGCTTCAAGACTCATAGCTCTCCACAGAGGCAGGGAAAAGATCAGTTTTGGAAGACCATGTTTAGGAACTGAGTAGACTGATGGAGTCCGCGTGTAACGTGCTGAGTTGGTGAGTTGTGGCACACAGCACTCCACGTGAAGCTATTGTATTGTCATAATTGTGGTACCGCACAGATACATACTTTGTGAATGTGTGTGTGTGCGTGTGTATCTTTCTCTCATTGTCTGTGTTTGTAAATTTAACATGTGCTCCTTGGTAGTATGCCTACAAATAAATCCCTTATAGGAACATTGGGATTCTCAATTCAACCTTGACAAAGAGTCTGCAGATGCTATTCCATTATATGCCTTCATGGTGTTAGAAATGTCCTCCCTGCCCTGTACAACCCATGCATGATAGCTCTGAAACCCGTTATTTGAAGAAATAATACTTCCCACGTCCCCCTCTGCTTTTTATACAAGGAAAGAAAAAGTAGGTTGGAGTTCTGTGAGGAAATAAAGCAAGATTTAGCTCCATTTGGGTACAACCAGAGAATATATTTAAGGTACCACTGGACAAGGAAGCTTCACAAGACCATGACAGCTGAAAATGAGGAAATGAGTGATTTTGTCTCTCCCTTTCTGTGTTGCTTTGCTTAGAGGTACAAGATTTTTTGTTAATATATTTAAGTTATAAATAATGACATACTTAAATTATGTTATGGCAATGAAAAATGTCTTGAAATCACCAAGGGCCAGGAGTCATCTTTTTACTCCAGATACTGCTGTTACAAGATCTGTTTTGCTTTGTTGCAACCTTGACATGAAGATACCATCTTTAAAATATGATAAGATAAACCTCTGTAATCATTCAGCTTTCAAGGTCTGTGAGAGTGCTAGCTAAGGGTGAGCTGTGATAGCTCTCTAGCAGGTGATGAAGCCATGTACTCATTTCCCCACAGAATTTCAAACTGCCAACAAGTTGTAGCAAGTGCTCACTTAGTTTAAGCATTGAATATTGTCCCAAATATAGAAGACAAAAGACATGCTGCTACTTTCATAAATGTTCTTCTGAATTATGAATGGTTACTTAATAGATATGAGAATGTCTCTCACCTTTACTGAGATTAGTTAGTCTTGAAGAGGCTACTTCACTATCAGAAACAAGTGGGAACCACCACAGAAAATCTTTTCCACAGCTTGTCGGGGTCAAGTGACTAGTTCTGAGAACTCATTATGGCCTCTAATAAAAGCACAGCTCTTGCTTCTAATCACAGAACCTAGTTCAGCACAATTCCTAATTTAAACACGTGTAAACACAGAGAGGGATATATACCCCACAAGTTACGACCCAACAGCACTTGCAGCCGGAAGGGGTCAATCAGACACATGGAAGTTTCTTATTTCAATCTGATCATTGACCTCCAGAGTAGAAAACTTTACGCAAAGTGTGCCCTGAAAACTTATGTAGACAAGATGTTTTTGATTTTGGAAGTTTTGCTTTTTCCCCTGATTACAAAGTAAGAGTCAGTAAAATAATCCAGTTTAGAACATCAAACATTAAAATACATTTTAATGAAGTGCAAATGTGAAGTGGTGAGCAATCAGGTTTAGCACAAACAAAGATTCAGTGGAAGTCATGAGTGTTTTTGCTGCAGGTTGTGCAAGATGGGGCTGAAAACTGCTGCTGAAGGATGGTTTGGTTCCGAGAGCTGACAAGAACATTCTTATTTAATAGATCTGTTCATTCCATGTATTTAGCTTTACATGCACTTTTTAATGACAAAAAACAGTTTAGCTACTTTTTGTAATCCTGAACAGTCAACACATAAAGAAATAGCAGTGTATTAATTTTTCCCGTTGTGCTTCATCATTTCACTTCAGCTCAGTTGGAACATTGAGACGTTTTGCAGTGGGAATGAAGACAGTTACTGATCAACAATTTATTCTTCAAAAATTTAGGTCTGCATGTGTTCAGTTAGGTAGGCTTAGTTGTCTCCATACTTGTGAAAAACATTCCTTTTATTTATCAATAATCTGATGCAAGACAACTTGCTTCCCTCACTTGACTCTGATCTCCTAGCCAGGTGGAACTACTCCTACTTCTACTGTGCTGTTCCTAGTGTAAAATAAGGCATCTACTAACAACATTTTTGAGGCATCTATTGAACACGCTTGGTGCTTCAGATTCTTTTTCAGTATAACAGGCATAATTTCTGTAGCAACATTAGTAACATTAGTAAATTCACAGCTCTGTGAATGTTAATGTAATAAACTCTTAGTACACATTATGGTCCTAAGCATTGTGGTTAGAATGAAATCTCTTTCCCAGCCACGCAGACCACCGTGCACTCACACTCATCATGTTAAGAGGAAGCAGAGTTTTAGCCCTGTCATCTTGTAACTATTAAACCATATCTTCGCCTTTAGTTTACTTGTGATCTTTAAAAAAAAGCTCCATTAGTGCCCTAAGGGAACTGTATACTATGAAGTAAGGATAGAAGAACATTAACCACAAAGTCCTGATGGTTTATTAGATGCAAATAGGCAAACAAACAAATAAAAGCAACTTGGAACCTTTCTGCTTTCATATTCTTATCATTCTTCATTCAAATGGAAGTTTGGGCCTTTCAGTATCGGTATAAAATGGAGTCGAAGACATTTCTACTTCATTATGTGCAGCAAAAAAGGATCGTACAATAGAGAAGTATTTTCCATCTCTCATGTGGATATGGTCATTATTTACTGGAGGCTGTTTTGTAACACAATGACCATCTGTCAGTAAGCACTGAAAACACTCAATCATTCTGGCTGTTATTGTTAAAATGCCACAATCAGTGACTGCTGTGAGGGATTAATAGATTTTTTTTGCACTAAGAACAATTACATATTTAGAAGGCTAAATTAGCTTTCATTGGGGTGGGTATAAATTCAGAGCTACTCCACTGGAATCCAGGTATCATCTCTAGATTTACAGCAGGGTAGCAGATGTCAGACTTTGACCCAGACCTTTAATAGGAGGATATAAGGAAGGAGCTCCTTTTGAATTGGTTATTTTTTGAAATATCTGTGACTGAAAAAAATATATTTACATTAAATTGCATAATGAAAAGAACTAATGGAGACCATGCTTTCTTCCCACATTGAAGGGATAGCTCAGAATTACGTCCAGCTATTCCGCAGAAAGGTACATATCATTGTTAAAGAGGTTCAGTTTGCAGTTATGTTCATTAAGCTTTTCTTTTGAATGTTGTGTCACATTTCTTTGTGCACACTTGGGCAGGAGCGTAGATGCTCAAATGAACCACTAGCTACACTAGCAGACCCTAGGATTACAACTGGGTGTAATTCTGCACAAACCTGTATAATTAAACCCTTCAGGGAAAGTCTGGAATGAGATCCGTTCAAATGCAGCCATGTGATTACAAGTGCATCATTAATTTTTTTTTTATATATATAAAGGGAAGGGGTGCCCTCAGGGTGGCAGAGTGAGTGAGAAATATGGCCTATACATTGAAGGTCATATGCTATACAGGGGTAGGAAAACATTTCTTAATCAAAAAATCCCCTCTCCATATCATTTATTATGACCATGGGCTATAATTACTTATCCTATTAAAATGCTTAACTCAGTTAATTATTTAGTTAGTAAGTATTAGACATTTCAACTGAAGGAGGAACAGGAAGGCAAAAGGAGGGAGTGATGAGGGGAATCTAGTCTTGAAAGAAACTGAGTATTTCCAAGAAGTCTTTGGAAACCCTCAGATCCTTTTGGTTTCATGGACCACGGGGGAGTGTGTGGATGCTCAGTATTTCACACAGAAGGCTCTGACGTGGTGGAGCTAGTCCTTGTGGGTGCTACCTCAGAAGCCTCATTCCCTTGTTAAAGCCCATATCCCTGGTTTCCTACTTTGGCACCTTGCTGCCAAATGCCACATGGCACGCAGACTTTCAGAACAGGTGAGCTGCATGCAAGAAGTCTAATACTCCCCACAAGCCCCTGTCACCCCATCACATGCATGAAACAGTAGACAAGGCATGAGTGTAGCAGGGACAAGGAAAGGCAGTATCTCAGCATGCAGCACGGCAGGAAGGGCACAGCTCTACATGTTCCTTCCTTCCCTCCCTACATGCCCAGCAGGGAGTGGGAAGAGGAGAAGGGAAGCAAGTTAGGATGTTTCTGTCATGTGGCCTGACAAAACCATGCTCATTGAAATGGCACCTGCCTGTACTTACAAGACAAAAAAAAAAAAAAAAAGGTAGCTAGATGAACAATCAGAAGTATTTGCTTTGAAACCTCTTACTTCCAGGTCTACACAACTTCTATGTGCCCAGAAGCAAAGATCTTCCAAAAGTAACTCCACTTGCCTACCCCTCTGCCCTCGCCTCAAGAGAGCATGATAGCCACTCTCCCAAAGGGCCACCAGGTGTCATTTTGCAGCTGCATGCAACTTACCTGTCCTAGTAATATTAAACCTTTATTTTTTTGATTGGATGTAAGTCTTATCGAAGACTAGCGTTGTGTAGGCTGAGTAGGCCTGGAGAGATCACTTAACCAGTTTGCTTTTCTAGTCTGTGAGCTTCCCATGGACTGATGATAATTTATTCAAATCTGTATATCACTCTCAGTTGTTTGTTAGCCATTTGTCTAAACAAATTGTGTCCTGTGGCAGTCAAGCTCCATGGTCACTCTTTTTTGGGTATGTGTGACTGGTCCCCTGAGTCATAAGAGATTGCTCCAGTTTCTCACTCAGATGACATAAGCTTTATAAACAGACACAAGCTTGATTAAATTGCTAGGCTTTGACTCATAGGCTGATAGAAAGCTAGGAGCACGGTAAGCAGGGCAATCCCACAACCATGCAGAAGGCAAGGACAATTTTATTGGGCAGTTGCCTTCAGGTGCCATGCTCTTTCACCTCAAACATGGTAATAATTCAGGGAGTCTTAAGCAGCAGATTTCCAAGGGGTTGTGGTTCTGAGTATTGAAAAGAATTGTTCAAAAGATTTGTTAACACACAGCGAAGTGATTTATGGAAATAATACTCAGTAAATAAGCCCCAGAGAGGTTCCAAATAAATTATGCTATATCTGTTCATTTGCATGAGTATTGCCTTTAACTTCTTATGTGACTGCTTACTGCTAAAATAACCTGTGAGATCATGTATTTACTGTGCTCTTGTTCCATGATATCTAATCTGAAAACAGTGGGGCTGATGAGCCGTCTTAGGTTAAGATGTGACACTGTATGACATTTAGCTTTTGTGATATGATGAGGTAATGTGACATGACATGAGCGTATGCCATAAACCAAAGGTCAGAATAAATTCAAATGGATACACCTGCTTTCAGCCTGGCCAGTCACTGTCAATTTGTAAAAAAGGCTTCCAGACCAGCACACGTTTCTGACAACAATTGATGGTCAGGAAGTAGGTGTATTAATTCATTGGCAGCAAAGCTTACCATCTACTTATCCATAACAACTTTCTATCTAATGGAAATTGATTAGAAAACATTTCTTCTCCTCAGAAGCTTTACTTACTTGCATGTTTAATTTTGGGCAGCTGCCTGGGCAGATTCAGAGAGACCATGTCTATACTGAAGGGCAGAATATACCTTCCTCAACATCCGCTACTGGCTTGTGCAGGAAAAATGAATATGTTGTCCCTAATCATATGGCCTGAGGGATCATTTATGCTATGCTGCATGTACTCGATGGTACCCTACTTTACCCAGTCCTAACCCCCCCACTCATTTAGGGGACTTGTTGAAACTTGCTGTCACTGTCTTCTTGCTTTTATGCCTGAATATTCTTTAGCTGAAGACCATAGCCTGGAGAGGAAAGCAGATGGTACATGCCTAGATTCAGTTTCAGGGATGCAGAAGCTGGCAGGCACTTTCACATCCCACAACATCGGCAGAGCCAAAGGGACTTACCAAAATTGGGACTTGCACAGAACACATAGACACCGAAGTCCAAATCTGTGATCCTGCTCAGCTGCTCAAATTTTGCTAAATTCCATTTCAATATTTCAGTTTAAAGTTTTCCAAATACGTTGAGTAACACCTCAGTTCATGCACAGCCCTGCTCAAGTCTTGGAAGATGGGAACAAGACAGTCTCTATTCTCCTGCAGCACTGATGGGGAATTATAAAACACGGCTGGACCCTGGCATATGTGTCCTGTGTGAGCTCAGAGACATTTCAAATGCAAAGGTTAAGGCTCGTCACAATGTTGTAACATATGAGGTTGGAGGTCAGCAAGCCAAATCATCCTTTCACGTACTGAGTCAGGACCCGTAGGATCTGCTATCTGCAGATCATCACTGACAGGTGAGGTGACCTTCTGTTACACACTGCCAGTATGTTACACACTGCTACAACACCAGTTTCCTTTTCCATTGTTCCACCCTTCTAACAAGTTAGGCTGTTTTCCTGGTGCCCAAAATAATTATTTTGTATTGAAAATGGAGATGGTTTCCTCCTGCCTTCCCCTGTGACTACACAGGTTGGTTGCTTATTTCCCCCTTTATAACACATTTTATATAGCATGTTATCACACCAAAATCTTACTTGAGTGAGAGGATGAAAAAAAAAGAAAGAAACCAGAGAGAAAGGATTTTCAGTAGTGCGTCTTGCACGAAATGCTCATGGATTTGCCTGTTTCATCGCAGTGCCCACAACTACCGAGTGTATGCACTGTAGCATTTTGAAGCCAGATCTCTCAATATATTACTACTGAACTCAACAGATGCCTTTGTGGATCTGGATGTCAGGCTGTGATTCCTCTCACTTAACTTTAACTGCCTAACAGTGAGATGAGCACTTCAAGCTTTTTACATTTGCTGAGAGGCAAGCACATTTTAAAAAGAATTCATTTCACCTCCTTAGATACCTGCCTTAGACATCCAATGTTTTCTGTTTACAACAGACTCAGATTGGACAACAAGCTTAGACTGAACTTCTAGATGTTAGATGTGAGGAGAGATTAACCCCAGCCCAAGTAAGTTAATAAAAATATTTTGTGAATAGATACTTCAGAGTAATTAGGAAACAAAAGAGCAGTATTCTCAGAGCGCTCTCTTCCAAAAATCTGAGATTTGTACCACTGCACATTCTAAATTTACCCATTTTTTTCTGATTTTTTACTTCTAATACTGAAATCATCCTCGCTTTGACTAGAAAGTCAATGAAACTTCAAAACTAGTAACATAATAAGTCAAAGGTAGAACAGATGTTTTCATTATGCCAGTGGATTGTTTTTATCTCATTAGTTGTTTTTAATTATCTTGCTATGAAATTTACAGCCACAAATCCTAAAAGATCTAAGCACTACCTTATTCTCTACTTTTTACCCATTTATCTGATCCAGGTGTGCATAGGGACCTTGTTCTTGATGTAAAATGTGTTACAGCAGTCAGAACAATTTGATCACCTGGAAATGTTAGGTAGCAAGGTAGGAGTTGGGTGAATAAATAGAAATGCCTTCGCATACCTGGTAGTTTCTAGCCTAAAGAATCTTAATTGAAATATTGGATAGACCCTTAGGTGTGGTCTGAATTTATACTTCACTCTGTTGAGAAGAAACATATTTCCCATTTTCTGTGCCCTGCTTTGATATATCACCAAATCTGAAACAGGCTTGGAACTGTCTTTTTTTATTCATTGTTACTAATTATTCTTTCAGTTCTTTGATTGTGCTTTTGATACTTCTAGTTCTCAAAACTGAACCTGGTTTTAGAGGCTTCTCTGCTTTATTTTATTCTGACACAAATTATAAATGTGGTGTATGGCACATTCTCAGAGGAGAAAGCTGAATATCTTGGAAACTGATTCTGAGAATGTTTTAAATAAGGACACCATTCTCAGGATCAAATGTTAGAGAGAGGAGTCAAAATTGGTTTTTTTTCTTCCTCTCTATAATCAATGCAAACTTAATTGGATTCTGTATATGCCTTTTTTCCTATTGATTTTTGTGTTATTGTTCCTGTTTGACTGCTGGTTTTCTAGCATGTCCCAGGCTTTTTGGATATTATTTTCTCCATATGTTTTTTTGGCTTCTTCCCATTTAGCTGCCTCTGAATTCTTTTTAATAAAGAAGTAGTCACAGACAACACATTTTATCTAAGTCTATAAACACATTTAATTCTGCAGAGCACCAGAACAGTCACTAGGTATGCATTATCCCCTTTCCCTTAAAATGACTCTCTAGGGTCAAACAGGGCTATGTATGTGATAAATTTGTATGCATGAATTGTACAGATGAAGGTCACTTCAGCCATCAACACCATCACAGAAAAGCCTTTAATGAACACTCAGTTTATATGAAAAAAGAAACACCTTGTAAGCTGAGGTGTCTCTTGACTAAAGAGTATCTTTAAGCACCCAGGACCAGAGTCTCCAGGAAACCTGAGTGATTGATGTGCAGGTACCACATTACATGCTGGCTCTTCATGTGGCTGAACATCTGAGCCATGGTCTTCCGTACAGATCATGCATGCTCTGAAATCTCTTACGAGCTATATTGAGTGTTAAGACATATAGTGTATTGGTGCTCTCCTGCCGTCCTGACCACTTGCTGCCCACCTGCTGGCTGCCTTGTATGGGTCTGCTTGCTGACTTGTTTGGTGGTTTAGAATTTACATTCCAGGCACTGGGAGGGCTGGGAACAAGAGAAGAGGAGGAAACATAGCAAGGATACCCCCTCCTGTTGTTACGCAAACCCTGATTCCTCTGATACCCCAGTGACAGCTTTTGGCTACCAGGGTCTGCACATTATTAGAATATTTTACATAAGCCTAAATGACAGATAAGCACTCCAGGAAAGTGAATTAGTCCATCCTATTTCCTTATCAATTCTCTAGATTAACACTCGCTGCAGCTGCTATTCCACAAGTAGCTTCCTGATGAGCTCATTGTGCAAGGCTGAGATTTTGTGTCTTTATTTGCTGGAAGGTACCATGGCAAAAATCTTCATCACAGAGTAATTAGATGCTAGAATAAAAATGTATTTGGAGTTCATCACTTCATTTAAAACAAAACCAAAAAGCCTCCAAAACAAACTGAAAATCCATACATGCCGTTAAGTGGTTTTACTCTCCTGTATACATGCTTCCTTATTTTAATGGTTGTGTTCAGACAATGTGTAAAGTGGAAAAAAGCAAATAAAGGCAATGAGCCTTATTCCACAATGACATACACCAAACTAAGTCTTGTAGCAGCATTTCACAAATCTTGATGCCTGGATACTTGGTTTATGAGGAAATTAAGTTCTTTTCATATCTACCAAGAAAGTATGGCCTTTTGATGTGAATTTTCTCAATGGGGGCCTTTGTCAGCATGATTTGGAAAGCTTCAGAGCCAGGGAGATCCCTCCTGCCCTTCTCTGTGCTGCACTGGTGAGGGTCTGCACATCAGCTCTGTAGCCCCTGGTGCTCTGAGGCAGACCTAATATGGTGTTAAACCTGCACATCAGTTGCTATTTTCAAACTGCCTTGTGGTTCCAGGCATCTGAATCACTTCAGCAGCAATGCAAAATGCAACTTTTGGTCTCTGACCTGCCTCTGCAAAGAAATCCGAAGCAGGATCCCAAACAGAAACTTTATCAAGAGAATTCAGATCCAATTGCATAGGTGGGTCCGACTCCCATTCAAGCAGAAAAATAACGTGTTTGTAGTGTAACAATCTTACAGGGAACACAGAAGCACTGTTTTATCAAATAAATCATGAGTAGGACTCTCAGGGTGATTTCACACCAGGAGCAAACGAAATAATAATAAAAATCTCAATTGCTTTTAGAAAGCATAAGTTTAGCGTTTGTAGTACATACTGCTATGCACAAAAAATTAGTATCTTTCTATCTCTTTCTTAGTCAAAATATAAAAGTATTTTAGACTCAGTAAGACTTACTTAGGCAATTGGTACTAGGCCCTTAAATCTAGAATGATGAGGAAAGGTCAGAAGGAAAAAAGGACAGGAGGTGAGCAACTATGCACAAATGAACACCTGCAGTCCCCACACAGCTGCTGTAGACAAGTAAGAAGCTCTGAAGATCTGTAAAGAAAATCTTCACAGATTACTATCCATGTTATATGCTTACCTCTTTACATTGACTAACCCAGCAAGAACGGTTGGGAAGTTTTATGTACATGTAGAGATCACTTTCAAAAAACTGGGAAATAAACAGTTTTCAAACACTTAAGCCCACCCCTTATCTTAAAAAGTGCCCAAAACATTGAAGTGCCTGTAGCCAGCACCTGTACTATCAGGTAATTCAAATTTCCTGGTTCACGAACCCTTATTACCCACACCAAATAAATATTGTTCACTCCTCTGGAGCAAACTATCTCATTCTCTCTGAAACAAACCTCAGCTGCTGCTCAGGGGTTAGGTTATGCACAGCACCACCTCCAATAAGCAATGTGAACACAACTGCATCAGGTTTGGTGCCTTAGACTTTTTGCTAGGTGGGCTATGCAGTTTGAATCTATCTATAGCAAAATCCCTCCATAGGAAACAGCTACTGTGAAATGGTGCGGGAAGCCTTATCTTGTACCGGCTGTCCCATGGGGAAAAGTCCACACAGGAGCTGCTGGTTGTTCCCTTTCAACATCAGAGAGAAATGAAACACTACAAAACTTTGCATCCTCCCTCTCCCCCGCCACTCCATTGCTAATTTATGGTGAGACAGCATCTGCCCTTCAAAGAGTTACTGTGTTGTAACTAACAGATAACATTGCATGGAAAACTGAAAGGTACTATGTACATTATTGAATTCATGTCCCCTGAAATGCATCATTGTCTTAATCTGCAGATTCTTCTTTTTATCTGGAGAACAAGAGAAGCAATTGTCAAGTTTAGGGTAGAAATACAGATTTATCAGCTATTACCATACATTTGTCAATGTCCTTTAACCCTTCCCCATTGCCTCTAGTTTGAAGTAGTTTTACCATGTCCTGCAAGGTTACACTGGCTGCCATCCAGAGAGAGCATACATATGCCAAGCTTCACTGTCTTGAGAAACAGGGATTTTTTTCCAAACCTGCAGAGTCTAGGGGTATTAACTGGTAAAATCTTACTTCTCCAGAAACAAAGTTCTGCTAAGAAATGCAAATTTGACAGCATCTTAGCCCATAATTACAAAAATACTTTAAACAACATAAAGCAGCAGTGCCGCAGGTGGAGCCAGTTCTGCCCATCTTCCTCCCCTCCCTCACCCTCCTCACCTCCACCCTGCACTGCCCGCTACCCTGTGTGTGCACCAGTGTGAACTGGTATGGCTGAATGGTGAACAGTAGCAGGAAACAGGCTTGAGCTCTTAAAACAGCTAGTTTCAAACTGGATCAATTCTCTGATCTGCTTTTCCGTGCCACCACGTGGACAGTTGTTTTGGCACAAAAGCCAGCACGGTGCAAAGGGCAGGAACACACGGGAGAGTGAAGGAGGTATAGAAAAGGGGGAGCTGCCCTTTCAGCAGCACTGCTAGCTTCCTCCTCATCAGGGTGCTGGGGAAACTGCTCATTTAAAAACCCAGTCTTGGAAAATGTAGCCAGACTCAGTCCAGACTAAGGCAGTTTAAGAGACACTTGGGTTCCCATTTAGTGATAGAAAGGCAGCTTTTCAGAAAATGACCAGGCTTTGCTCTAAGAGGAATGAAAAAGTGAATCACTGTTTTCTGCCTGGTTTCTTAGGCCTGTCTCTTTGCAGTATTTGGCCTGCTCTTAGCTGAGTCCTAGATCAAACTCATGGAAGACACAGTATTGTTGACTAGTTCAGTGAGACAGACAATGAAATGAAGGGACATTTATCTGAAAGTGTAATGTCTATTTCTGTACAAACAAGATGAAAAATAATGAAGCTTATCCATGTTTATACCTATTGACATATATTGATCACCGTCGTAACTCAAGAAGGAAGTAAATTTAAGATCTCACCTTTGCCTAACACATAATTGACTACTCAGGTCTGTTCTGTTTCTGACAGATAGAGACAGAAGCCTGGATTAATGTCCATAGTCTGATCCAGAGTGGAAATTCCAGTGTTCCTCTTCCTGGGCAAAAAGTGAATCCCTTTTAAAGTGATTGCAAAAGCCCCAAAGTCAGAAAGATCTAAGGAGTAAATAAAGTAGAAGAGGGCAGCCAACTCACATAGTTTCCATGTCATATTCTCACAGTCTAACATTCTGTTCTCTCCAAGGAGGAAATAACAATATAATGTACAGCCCTGCCACTACTGCTATTAATATCTTGGAATATATCCAGAAGCACATGGGTGCAGGAGAATATGCTGTTCCTAGTAATCACATAAATGTTTAGATGTTTTTCTTTACGCGGCTGAGCCTCGATCTCTTTTGCATGCTGCACTGCATAGGTCCTTATTTTCCAGCTCCTCGAAGGCTGGGCCAATCAAGCTTCCCTTTTTAAAGTCAAGTTGCAGCGTAATAGAAGTACTACAAGTTCCAAAACAATGTATGAGCTATTTTAGTGCACTAAAAAAAAAAGGGGGGGGGATCAGGGGGGAAGATGGAAAGTAAAAGAAAAACAGAAAAGCAAACTAGGACATAGTGAAAACAATTCTTCCTAATGTTTAGCAGAATATGCATGTGCAATTACCCTAGGAAAAGTCTTAATGATTTAAGATTACCTTAACAAGGTAGAGTTTCTTCTCGATACATAGCTACACATCCTTTTGGTGTCTCTGAAATTCTCTCCTCAGAGGTTTTGTATGGTGAACTTCCCCAGTGCAACCTGTGTGGTGAATGCCTTAATGGCCAGCCAGGGACCTTCACTCCAGGCTGCACCCGTCCATCATTAGGCACACCTGAGCCCTAGAAGGACAAGGGGAAAGGCTCACTACTTCATGGTAGAGGTGAAAAGTGACTTCCAAACACAGGCTATAGTTAGGAGGTGCTGCTTTACCCATACTGTTTGAAATTTTTCCCTTCCACTAGTTTAAAACTGAAACCTGATGGAATAAGTAAGAGGAAGCCAGGGGGACAAAATGCTACATCCAGTCCCCAAATGGCATCCAGGCCACTAGCCAGGGCACTTGGGCATGTTGCACAGCACCTGAAATGGCATGTGTCCTTCACAATGATGATCCAAAATTGCCAGCTTTGTCCATGTGCAGCTGCCAAGGGAGAGACAAAGAATTACCGAGGGTAGGAAGAAGTCTTAAAATCCTTGCTCAGTGAGCATCAGTAATGCATCACTGTTCGCCTAAGATATATGGGTCAGACCACTTTTCTTTTAAAGCTGTAAAAAGTGGTTGTGCGCTCTCTACACAACTGTTTACAGGGCTGAGTGATCCAGAACATGGGAGGGACTTTCTCCATCCTTCCCTCTGCTTGAAGTGATTCAGACCTACACTTACTCTTACTTTCCTGTACAGCACCTTGGATCCAAGGACGACCAACTCTCAATGTATAATTGAATCCAGCTTGTGATGCTTGCCTGGCCTCCCAGAGCACCTACACAAGTGATCTACCTACTCAGCCTGGCCATGCGTCAGCTGTGTTGCAGATGGGGCCAGTTCTGCTCCAGCAAGACTGATTGTCTCAAATACAGCTTCACACAAATATTGCTCTGGGTCCTGAAGCAGCATAGCCGTGTATAAATGTAGTCCCTGAGGTCTTTAGCCTGGCCAAAGCTGTGCTGGGAGGACAGTGCCTCCTGCACTTGCATCCACAGCCATAGGACACTGGTACGGGGCCATAGGGCCATACTGATATCTCTAGCTACAAAGATATTAACCTTTTTGACACTTCGGGCTAAATTTTTCATAAAATCATTTCCAGACAGTTTTCAGAAACCTCATATTACAGTCCCACGCAGACTGCCTTAAGCATCAATGGGCTGAGAAGATGCTCAAAGATGGTTTTGCCTGAAGCAGAGAAGCATATTTGGTGCTGGAGGGGAGTCCATAAAAGAGAGGGTACTGCGTTCTTGGTGCCTACCACGTGCAGGTAGCAGGAGGCTGAATTAAACCTCTGAATATTCTGCCAGCTATCAAGAACACTCTTTGGGATGTTCATTTTGACTTGTGGTTTTGTTTTCTAGATTGGTGTGTTAGTTCATTCGTTTCTGATCTAGTTTAATTTACAGTGACTGGACCACTCAGTAAATGGAAGTCAGGAATTCAACATGTTCAAATGAGATGCAAAGACACAAATAGATCCATGATCAGTTCATTGTAATTTCTCAGGGAAAGAAAGACAGGAACAAAGCATCACATCCAGGACTGTGTAACGTGACCTTTTGGACTTGCCTTTTCTGACATCACAATAATTAGGAAGGAATCCGAAAGCAATGCTGCTCAGAGAATTTGGCCATGAAACTCTCCATGCAGTTTCCTGGCCTCAGTATAAAAAAATGCCTTGCTCCATCTTAGGAAAAAAATTGTCCTATTTAAATAAATTCATATTCTTATTTATGGCCACTTGTAAGCAGGACAAAAATGTCACGGATTCTGTTATCACTCTATGTCTTTTCCTTTCATGTGAAGGTAATGGGTCACCATGGACCTGGCCAGACACAGATGCATGAGGGCAGCACAAGGTCAGCATTCCTGACAGGACTTACGCAGATCACGCAGAGGTGAGAGTCTGTGAAAGAATTATGCAGACTCCTAGTGCTAACAATAAAAGACATGTCAAATAAATACACGTAATTAAGCCTGAAAAGCACAGTCTGAGGTATCAAAAATTTTACTTCTCTTTCATAAGCATATTTCAGATTCACATGAAACATGCTTAAATCTGCTAGGTCATGGGCACAAACATAAATGGAGGGAGAAAAACATAGTCTTGTTCATAAATACTACCCTACTTCAACAGTCTCCTCTCTACCAAGAGCAAAAGCACACTGAGAACACTCCCAAGGGCACAACAGAAGAGACTGAAATGGTTATCTCTTCCAAGCTGGTCTGATGAAGGAAAAAAAAAGGCAAAACATAACAAAAGAAACATTCAAGCAGCAAAGCATGCTTCACACAAAAACCCAAGAACTTGTGCCTGTTTTGACACACTGCCATGTTTTGGAGGTGGATAAAGAAGAGACATGGAGCAATTAAATGAAAGCAGCAAATACTTGTGCCTTATTCAACATGCAATTATCTGTTGCAAACACCCTCAAGTGGGTAGTGCACTTAGGACCATCTGTTATTGCTGTTGAAAGCCTGTGGGCAATATTTTTGCCCACAACGTAACAATGCACACTCAGAGCAAGTCAATGGTCGTTAGTAAAGAGCATAGATCTATCATTCTGCTTACCCAGTTTTGAATCTGTCTGGGCAAAAGATAAGAAGCTTTTATGTTGGTTGCTGTTGCTAGGGCTTTGTACACAGTTAGCTCAGCAAGCTGGACCAAAAAATACGTGAATGCAGTAAGCCAGAACTCCAGGCAGCATGAATGTAGCTAGACTTGGGCAAGGAAAGTGCTCTGTATCAAGTGCAGTCACTGCATTAGCCACACAGGCAAGCAGATTTTACTTGGACCTAAGATGAGCCCCTTTCAGTTCTGTGACTGCAGATGGCTGAAATTATCACTGGAAAGAGAAAGCAATATGAGCAGCACTTTTTACAGTGTCCTAGAGGTCTCCTTAAGACCAAACCTCTAATACAAAGCAGCTAGGATCACTGTGGATAGGAAGTGGAATGAGATGATCTATTTCTATTATGAATTTTCACTCTGCTAGAAGTGACCTTCTGTCACAGAAGAATCCCCTTCAGAAGAGGAGATATACTTATGATGAGCTGCTCATTTGTCTCCTCAGTGTTATGAACGGGTCACTGCGGACCCATTGAATAAAGTTTAATGCACATCTGTGGTACAGCCACTGCTGTCAATGAAACACAGCATCAAGAAGTTGGAGCTACATTTAAAATAACTACTCCTGGTAGAAATGTTCCAGTCAGAGCAATGCAAGGTTGTCTGAAGCTACAAAGAAGAAGGGTACATATTCAGGCCCAATATGCTCTATGTTGCAGCTATAGCATCCATAATAACTACTTACAACTATCAAGTATCTCTGACTTTTTTTCCAGTTTAGACACATCTCTATATACACATCACTGCCATCTTTTGAAGACTTTGACACTATCACTACAGTGTGCATGCAAGTTGCACAAATGAGGTGTGAATATGAACCTTAGCTTACATCATTTAAAGGAAAGATAGATCAATTGGATATGAAGACCTTGTTTCTAATTGCAAACACTGAACTATAATAAAAATCTGCTTATCTATTAGGTTTTGCTTGGAATACTCTGAACAATTTGGAGGAAGCAAAACCTTATTAACTGAAAACAAATTATAATGAAAGTGTTTATGTCTGGTTTACCCAATTTGGATGCAGCTAGGAGAAGGAGTCTCTTTGAGGGGTCTCTGTTCTTCCCCAGGCATGGGCTGAGAGAATTTGCAGGACAAACGGGAGTTCTGCTTATGCCTGTGACACTGTATGCACATACCTGCTCATGTCCCAGAAGGGTTCAAAGCTAGACATGGGCATGCCTATTAGCTGACCTAAATTAAACCACCCTCTGTGGAAAAAAATTTATATACTTTGCCTCAAAGTAGCTAACAGAAACTGACCACAAGCTTCCATTTACCCACAAAAATGGACTTGGTTTGCAATGACTCCAGCTCTACTTTCAAAAGCTTGTGGGTAAGTTAACAGAAACTCCTAGTTAAATATATCAAAATTAATAGGTTTTCTAAACTATTCCTCACTGATAACAGATCATTCATACAGCAGAGACTATCAGCCAAAAATCTCTGTGCCATGCTGATAGCTAGACACCAGCAACTGAAGACTCCATGCCATGGTGAAACTTTCACGGTTGGTCACTTCAGAGTGGATTGTGGTTAGTTATATGATCCTCTATGGGACAGCAGCAGGAAATCTGCTATTTTATGTATATATCAACATTGCAAGGAAGGAAGCAGCCAATGAGTTTAAGATTTGAACTTTGACAGAAGTAATCGAGCAGCTCAGTAGAGTTAGGGTGATTTATGTCAGCTGTGTATCTGATCTTATCTTTGATACTAGTACGAAATGTCCATTTGGTTCACAAAAGATGAAAAGAACCTCCAGATGAATAGTGGTTGCTGTGCCAGATGAAATACAATTCAAATAAACATACACATGAAAACTAGTTCAGATACCTGCATTGAAAGTCAAAGAACAATCTGTGCTTTCTAAATGATCTCAGGGTTCTGGATCTGCATAATAACCTATAAAAACAGACCTATGGCTCCCTTTGTACCTATAGAAGGTAAAATTAACTTTATTTTTCAGGGCTCCATGGATCCCATTACTTAGCAAATAACAACAAATGAAGAGTCAATTCTCTCAGGTTCAGAGGAAGAACAAGATGATGCATCTCAGAGCCCCTCACCACTCAACGCTATTTGACATTTTTTTGGCAGACTGAGGAATCCCAGGCAAACTGTCAGGTTAGTTAAGTATGGATTGGATTATCAGAGCCAAAGAGCCTTTTGAAAAGGTTATGAAGAGGGAATCACATCTGCTTTTTGCTCAAGATACAAAATTTAGCTATGTGTTTTGGAATCTGAGAAAAGGAATCCCACACCTACATCTGAAAAGGTAAATTTGCACATCTCTAATTCCCCCATCCTGACAGTATAATTCACTCACACAAAGAAAGCAAGTACAGCATGCACAGGCAATAAGTAATAACATTCTTTGGCACAACTGAAACAACCAGTGGTGGATGATGAAAGGACTCAAGGGTGGTGAGCTCTGATTGAGCTCAAGTTTAGGGCCTCTCCAAACCTTTTTTACCTTCTTCTGTAAGGGAAAGGCCTTCTGACTGTGCATCATTCTATGGAAAAATTCACTCTTGCTTATGTGACAGCTTACACTTTCCTTGTTGCATCTCTGTAGTCAATGATTAACTAAGAGTATACATATTGTTAACACTAAGGCAGTCAATATGCCATTACTGTGTAGAACAAAGGGAAAATTCCATTATCTCTTCTGGAATATAAATACACCATTTTGTTCTGGTGAGAAGCACTTTGAGCATGTCTACGTTGAGTCAAATTGTTATTATTTTTTAATTCTTATTTTATCACTGGTATACTTGTGCTCAGTAAGGAATGCCTATGCATAGGTATTCCAAAACCAGTTTTAAACCAAGTAGCTGAGGTACAGGAACAGCAAAACTATGCTGATGAGAACTTCAGGGGAGGATGCCAACTCTGCCCATGAACCCAGGGGTGTCAGTGAACCAGATGGGAGGTTAGCCTGCCCTCACCTACTCCTGATTCATACTGCAACTGTGTATGCATACTGCCAACTTTAAAGCTGGCTTTGATATGCCACAGTCACAGTAGTCATAAACCCTGGCTCAGGTTTGGATCAGCTGCAAAAAATAATTTTGATAAGACCAATATAACCAAACATATTTTTAATGAAAGGTGTTTTAGAAAAGAGATGTCAAAGTAAGACTCTTGTCTTTTCATGTCATAAAATGCCATAGAAAACTGACTTGAGAAAATACATTTTATTTTTCTCAGATCAAAATATGTCTTAAAGTATACCCATGTTTTGCAGCTAAAGCAGAGGGTAATTCAAATGTTTGTGTTCTATACTTCTACTCCCTCAGACTCTTTAGAAAGAGTTGGAAATAGTGTTGTGGTGGTTGACCCCGGCCAACAGCCAAACACCCACCCAGCTGCTTGCTCGCTCCCCTCTCCCACAGGACAGGGAGGAAAAAGAAGGAAGGAGAGAAGATTCATGGATCAAGATAATAACAGTTTAATAGGGAAAGCAAAAGCTGTGCGCATAAGCCAAGCAAAATAAGGAATTAATTCACTACATCCCATCAGCAGGCAGATGTCTGGACACTTCCTGGCAAGCAGGGCCTCAGTATGCGTAACGCTTGCTTGCAAAGACAAACACCATCACCATGAACAACCCCGTTCCTCTTCCTTGCCCTGAGCTTTTCTTGCTGAGTATGACATCGCATGCTGTGGAATACCGTTTGGTCAGTTTGGGTATGCTGTCTAGGTGGTGTCCTGTCTCAGCATCTTGCCCACCCCCCAGCCTACTTTCTTCTGGGAGTGTGGGGAAAGAAAGAAAACCTCGATGCTGTGCAAGCACTGTTCAGCAATAGCCAAAACATTGGGATGTTACCAACACTGTTTTAGCCCCAAATGCAAAGCACAGCAGCATACGGGCTGCTATGAAGAAAGTTAACTCCATCCCAGCCAGACCCAGTACAACTGTTAAAGTTGATAGCACTTTATTCAGAGATAAAATGAAGGTAGATGATGACAGAAACAAGTGTCCTAGAGCATTACCAGCATGTGTGTAGTCTTAATACTATAGAATCATTCTGAATTCATCCATGTGATGAATTTTACACCAGTTTTGAATACTGTCATTAGTTGGGGCTTTTTAATTATTATCTTGCCCTTAATGTTACTGATATTTCCAGAAATTTGCAATTCTATTTTATCCTGATTACTGAACTGGACTTTGCAAGCAACAGCTTGAATCACATAAAGCAAAGGGGTTGTTCTGGGAAAACAGGCCCAGTAGACATTGTACTTTGCTAATATAATAGGTATTTTATGGTTTTATTTTTTCTCAGTTCTTGTGATTATTAACGATAAAGGTCATCCTGATAGATGATAAAGCAGTTTTTATGTTCATAAGAATGACTTTGGGTTTGTTTATTTGCTGTTTTAACCATGTCAGCAGAAGTTACTACGTCAGTAGAAGGTGCAGACAGACTTGTATGCGGCAAACTACGCTGACTTTCCACTGTCAGATACTTTACGAGCTTGTTCGCATAAGCGCAGGAACATATGACATTTCTGTGTAGATTCCTCAGGTTTCCTCTTCACCAATGCTCCCCAAGAGTTTCCTTCTTTCTTGGAAAACAGCACCAAACCAAAAGGACTGAAAGAGAGGATGTGGGGAGAGACTGTTGTTCAGTGTCTGCAATTAATACAAATACAAATATATGTTGTGACAAGTGAGACGTACAAGAGGAAGCAGTACTCATCTGCTTCACTGCCACTGTGTGGCAATTGAAGAATGCAAGATTGCTACAGGTGATATCTTTTGCAGGTATCTGTGATATGTTTCCCTTTGCATACAGGCTCTTTGGTGTGGCTTTTAAAAAGATACATGGCTAGAAGAGCTAATAAATAGAAAAATTCCAAAACTGAAGAGTTCCCTTCCAGAAATGTCAATATGTTCTCCTTCAGATGCTTGTCTAAATCATGTTCCTGCAATTCATTGAGATCCTATCAAAAGAAATTTCAAATATAGGTGAGTGTGGAAAAATAAGCATGCTTTTACTGTGTACATAAATGAGATATCTTCCAGAATACTCTGCAGTTAATCTGAAGGTAATATAAACTAAACCAACAGAAAATAATTAAAAAAAAAAAAAAAAAAAAAAAAAAACCAACCTTGCTAAACAAAACTCCCAAGTGAACAAAACCATGAAGACTTATGAAAAAGGAAAGAAAAATTATCCAGAATCCAGCTTGTAAGAACATTACACATCTGTAGAAACCCTGCCATTGTAATAAATGTTTTCTATCAGTTAAATGGATTGGACTAAGTCAGCTCACTAATGTACCAGGTTTGTGGGACATTTTGCATATCAGTTGTATAGGAACCATCACTCTACCTGAAGGAGATTTGGCTTACAACTAATACTCCCCTCCTTATAATCTACATTAGCACTGAAGACAAGATAGCTGTAGTGTTGTCCAACATAACACATACAAACTCTCAATCACATGACATCTTCTATCCAGCAAACAGTTGGGTTTTGGCCCAGCTCAGATGTAACCTGGAAAGCAGTCAGTTGCAGTTCTATTTTATATTAAAAAAAAAAAAAAAAAGCTGAGAGTTTGCATGAAGTCACTGCAAACCAACCCCAGCACACAAAAAATTTCTGTGCTGCAATATTATGTTATCTTCAACGAGTGTCCCAGAGAACTTTCATAGACATTCAATAAATGGAAAATAGTGGCTTTGAAGGATTTGAAGAATTCAAATGACCCTGAAGTTACTCATGCATGTGGGAAGTAGTAGGAACTCAAACCATTTTAAAGCGGCTGTTCAAAACGAAGTTTCCTTATTGACTCGACTTCTCATTATTATCAGCTTATATCCAAAGGTGGAAATGTTTTTGTACTATGAAACCAAGACCTTTTTCCTTTTCCTTCCCTTCTTTTCCCTTCCTTTCCCTTCCCTTCCCTTACTTTTTTTTTTTTTTTTGAAAGCAAAGGCTGTAGCCATTTCATTACCCTGAAACCTGATGTTATGAGATATTGCTGTAATATTAGCAGTTTGTTCATTCTGAGAAATCCCTTGGGAGAGAGTTGTTTGTTTAATTGTGGGACTCAAGCCAGCTTGATTAAAATATTAAATAAAAGCAAGACAATAATCTATAACTCTTTTCTCCTTATGGCCTGTTTCAGTGGGTGAATACTTTGAGGTATAATTTTCTAATCTCTGTTCATGGAAGATTTATTTGCCTAACTACTGTTCCATTAATAGATGTCATGCTGAATTTTTAAACACATTGCACAGCTATGTTTGAACATTTGCTGTAGCAAAAATCTATCCCCAGACAACACAGAATATAAAAATATTGTAAATATGGTATTAATAAACAGAAAAGCAGGGTGGTGGGAAAGCAATGGGTTTTCACAGGAGGAAAAAAATAGGTCCAGGTAGAGTGGTGGAAAGAGGTATTGCACCAAGTTGAGAAGTCAGTCTTTTCTTCTGTTTATTCATGTTTAAATCACAAATTTAAATGCCTCACTAACATTTTACCTTTACCAATTCTTAGCCTAAAAGATTTGGAAGGCTGTTTCAGCATCCAGCATTACACCCACTGGTTTCCCAAGGATTCCCTGGAGCACTGGATCAGGCCCTGCACTTGGTAACCAACATCCTTTTTTGTCTCCTTAGTGGCTGCGTGTTGCATGCACACCTGCAGTGTTAACACTCATTTTAATGTCATAAAACAGTGGGAAAGAAACAGGTACTAGAGTGAAATGTCTCACATGTGTTTCCTCATTGTTATGAATCCCAAATGGATTTGCATGGGATGAGAGTAACTGAGGCTTATTTTTGTTATTGTTTAAAGTGTATGCATTAAGATCGGAATAAAGATTTTGGAAAACAGTAGCTACACAGTAGTTCAGATGCACAACATGAGTACAATGACCTAATGTAATCTCTTTCAGAACTGTACATAATTAAATAGATTTATTCTCTTAGAAATGAATCCACTTTCCAGTAGGGAACTGACACTTCTTATCATTACCCTTTAGAAATCATTTCTTCTTTTGGCTTATTGAATCTAAATGTTTATACACAAGAGCCTGAGCAAGAAAACTTTCAGGATGACTCTGTAAGAAAGATGAATGCAACAAAAAAACCTCCAATATTGCTGCAAAAAGAATGCCATCCATCTACAACTGTCACTGGCAAAAACACCTCAAAGCAAACATTGCCTCACGCAGCCTAGCAAAAGAACAGATCACAAGGCCTAAAGAAACCTTTTACAAGGTTTGTCCTTGCAGCTGGTCAAAATTTAAATACATATATATGTGTTTACATGCATACGAACATTTTAATGAGAAAGTCCAAACTAGGGGTGGCAGTGGAAAGGAAAGAGCATGTCTACTGCCTTCCCACACAAGAATATTGCACAGCCTGATGCCTAGAGCAATTTTGTGGGTCTTTAAGTTGAAAGCTGATAAGTCAGCCTAAATAAGGGAAGTGATTTGTGCCTTCATCTCAGCGTGAGTGCTCTCTAAGGTGGTATGTTGTTTCCTAAATGAGAATTGTCAAAAGGTCATAGCTTTTATCCTGGTGTGGAATGGAAAATATTTTGAAATTTCAAAGATTTCATGGGAGAGACAATTTGCTTTGCTGCTCTGCACGGTTTTCCTACCTAATTAAACTGTGAATCACATACCTCACGTAATAACACACAGAGAAAGCTTTACTATTAATAACTAGCACTATAAAGTTACTAGTGTTTGTTAAGTTTAGCTTCCTGGGGATTTTGTTTGTTTATTCTGCTATGGAACTTGAATTCATCTCCATGTTATTACTTCAGCTATTTTCAGTGAATGATTCTATAACAATTTCCATTTTTGTTATTCCATTCTAGAATGAAAAAGAAAGAGGCATTCAAAACTAGTTAAAGTAAAAAGGTGTTCTTTTTCACGGAGTGGTGGTATCTCAGCTAAGACCTATCTTAACTAAAGAATTATGTTTTTTCCACAGAGTTGCATATATGTTAATACATGCAGCATATTAATACTGCCCTAGGCTTGCTACAGTTCAAACTAACAAATTAAGTTAAATTCATATTGGGCCATTGGCACTAACAAGTAGTTAGAATATACTCAGTGAGAATATCAAGATAAAGGCGTATAATTATCTTAAAGAGGAAAAAAAAAGATCAAGAGATAATAGTACGGGAACTTGTATACATATAGTAAGCCAGTTTTACCATATTTAGACAGTTACAGGACAAAAGCTTTGTTCAGGAGCAGAAAAAATGTGTAGGCGGCTTCTGCACCCTATGAAACATCCGTAGAGAGGAGCTTTTTTCTGGCTGATAGAGAGGGTAGTATACTGCCCACTGCCAGGACTCAAGGAGACTTTATGATGGTTTTAAGAGGAAGAGGGCTCAGACCAGCACCCACAAAGGAAGTGGTATACCTAACTCCAGGTATAAACTAGACATTTCTGGCTATAGGAAACCACAGTGCTTTTAACCTGTAGGGAGGTGTAAGGCCCACAGCTGGGTGCCTAACAAATTAGACACATCTATAGTTATAATGGCAGCTAAGCAGGTGTTTTCAAAATCTTCAGTTTGGACTTAATTAGATTGCAAGATCAGAGGGCTGCTATAAGCTTTCTGGGCATTGTCTTGCAGGCGATGGTGATTAGGCCCACATAAATGTCATCGCTATCTAGATGGTTAGGAATGTGGATGACTGAACAAGAAAGGTATGGAGGGAATGACAAGAGCTGAACACACCGATCATGCAGAAAGACAGAAAGAAGCAATGGAAATGAGAGAGGAAAAAGAGATTGAGAGACAAAGGAAATTGTCTTTCTTCCTTGCTTTCTTGCCAACGCCCTACTTTATCAAAGGCTTATTTGATCAAGATATGAGTAACATCTCTTGCTCTTATCCAAAATGGGGTTCAAAGTCTTTTTTCTGTTCTGAAGCCTAAATACACACTCCCCAGTGCTGTCAGGGAAATTGGTTCTGGGCACTCCTGTGAGGATTTATATGCTTTCACTGATCTCTGACTATTACAGATCCCAATCTTTGGCTTACAGTACTATCTGCATTGTAATGCAGAGAAGAGGTTTACTAATGTTAAAAGCTATACCTTGTGGTTTTGTAGGTTTAGGTGTGGTTTAGAAACGCATGTTGGCTTTCAGTGATAATAATGTCTTCTTTCATCATGAAGTGCAAAACTGCCTGGTGCATGAAGAAAAACCAATTACTGCTGCAGAAATGTGTATTAGTGATGAAGAAGTCGGTAGGCACTGGAAGCTTCTCTTTCCTGGTGCTTTGTGTAACACTTGCTCTTTTTTATCCAAGATGATTTCACGTGCACAACTAAGTTGTCTGAAATAATGGACTAAATTCATCACAGGGACAGTCAGCAAATATTTTTTACATTTGAATTTAAATGGATAATGATAGTTCTATTTGTTTTTCGCTTGTTTTCCAAAGATGATAAGTGAACATAGTTGCAATCAATAACTTCCTATAGGTGACACATATGTGGTGATGTTAATAGTCCATTTCAAAACTTATTCGGTAAACTGATTTTTTGTTAACAGGCACATAGTAATTATCCCTAGAACTAGCTGTTACACATTACAAATAAATGTATTATGGTGCCATTTATTTGCTCATATTTTTCAAAAATAGAATGCCTACTCATTGTTCTTTAGACGGATGTCTTTCAATGCACAGTATGTTCTGTGATTCAAGCTTGCATTTCAAAGATGTTGTGAATGCTTTCTTTAAAGCTGCTGAAGTGTGGTTCTGCTCTGAACAGTGAGTATGCAAAAATAGCACCTCCTTGTACGTCTGATCTTCTCACTACGTTTACCCCAGGTCATTGGGAGTACAATATTAATATTGACCATGCTTTTTCTGCTTTCTACTGTTTTAAGATTGCAGAGCGAGTTCAGGCAGGGAGAATAAGGTTATTGCAATTCACTCTTTGATATCTTTACCAAATATGCTACCAACAAAAAGGTTTGTCAAATTGAAACCAATTCTGCTTGTGCAAAACCATTCAAATCAAGAGATTGAGTGAGTGTCATCAGGAATACATTTTGCAGTCAGTGTGATCATAAGCTTAATCTTTTTCTATGTGAATTGTTCAAAGAATATCCACCTAACACCAGAGACGAGTGAAACTGCAAATATCTTGAACCAGCTCTGACAAGGGAAATGTAAATCAATATACAAAACTCAGAAAAAGATGGATTATTGTTTGTATACTGATTCACACTAGAAACAAACCTCTTTTTTAAGTTTAAGAAAGGTTAAATAGTTATCTCAAAAGTAAATGTTTTACTTATTTTTAAATGGGGTTTTGATACCTTTTTTAGAATATGATGTTTCAATATCAGATGTGTGAGTAAAAAATATTTTGTTTTACAGAACTCATTTAAGCTAAAACTAATATGTTTTGTACTGACTTATTAAAATAGTCAGAGTTTAAATATTTTAGGTAAGTCACAAGAAGACATTTTAAGAAGAAAGCAGATAGCATAGCAATTTTCAAGATAAATTTGTCTTCATTTATAATTTTTTTTGTTACATCAATTAGTAGATCCAGATATGCGAGCGTGAATATAATAGCAGGCCTTTAGCTTCACGCCTAACTGAAGGTTACAAAGGCTTCCTGGTTTCTACCAGATCACCTCATGACCTTTATGGTTTTGGCTGCATATGGTCAATGCTCCATAGCTTGGTGACTATTGTAAGCAGGAAGCACAGGTATTAGTTTTCTCTGTCCAAAGTTTTCTATTGATGAGTGCTCCAGTTAGTGTTTTATTAAAAATGTGGGCAGTGAACACTCTTGCTTCCAAATCAAAGTGCTTTTTTTTTTCATTAGTTGTATTAGAGTTGTTAGGCACAATCTGAGCTTGTCTACTGAACTAGGCACATGAGGAAACCCATATACAGGGATATCTAGATTTTGAATCCCAAGTGACCATATAGGGAAAGTTAGACAACATGGTGACATTTGTAGTAGCCTTGTAAATGCCAAACACTTAAGTGAGTTCCATGTTGAAGACTTAGGTGTCTAGGTTTGTGTCTTCACAGACATGAGGTGATGGACAGAAGTGCTGGCAGGCAAGCTCTTTCATACTGGTACCTCTCTACTGACTTTTTCGTGCTCATGCGTTGGTTGTCAGCTTCCTTCATCTGTTGGAGATGCTCAGAAGCCTGAGTTACTTGCTTCTGAAATGGTGCAATTGTCTTCTGAAAAATAGGAAATTGCAACTTGTCCAACTGGATTTGAGAGTATAAAGTAGTAGATTCTGAGAGATGTGCTGCTGAAGAGGAAATTCAGCATCCTGTTACTGACAACTCATTTTAAATGTGTTTAATGATAATGAGCTACTGACAGCTCCCTGGACTGCAAACAGCTCTGAATCAGCAATTATGCCTCTCTTGTATGTGTAAAAAGCAACAGCCACTTGACTTCTTGTCTTGGTATTTTCTCCCTGTCTTGGAAGAGAGTCAGGAGGCTATAAAAATATTTCACACAGACCTTGAGGAAAGGTGGAAAGAACAAATGCCTCCCTTTGCTGAACAGTGAGCTCTAATGCTGCAAAGGCCTCAGAGGGAGATTGTCTCCAGACCTTCCAAGTATCTGCCCCTGTTCCTTTCGAATATGTAAATCTGATGAGAACAGTAAATTATTCTTCAGCTTCTAGATTAACACAGATGAGTAATCTACCTCATTTCATGTATGGTCCTCAGTTCCCAAGCCACAGGTGATACATCTGGTACAAAAGGGAGGGGACCTCGAGAAGAGAACAGTTGTATTCTGAAGTGAATATCCAGTTCATAAGAGTTAGGTCTAGGCTTCCTTTAGTAGAAAAACACATGTCTGAATACCATTTTCTAATAGATTTCCCCAACAGAGCAACCGATGCCAAACATGAGGTAAATATTCAACAAGTGAGACCGTTTTAGGAACAACCACTATAGTACTGTAATCTCCACACAGAAAATCAAAGCAAAGCAAAGCCAAGAAAAGAGAAGAAAATCCGCAAAGCATTAAAAAAGCTGTGTTTCCCTACCTTGTTGCTCTTTTTCAGATGGTCTCATCTTTGGTTTTCTATCCCTGCCTTTCACTGTCTCCAGGAGGAAGACTCAAGGAAACATGTGGATTTTAGAGTACTGAGGAGAATCCACTTTTTCCCAAAGGGAATTCCCTGTGTTGACTGTAGCAAAGCTGCAGCTCTACTATATTTTTCGTCATCACACCAAGACTGGTATACTGACTCACACGTACTGTGTATACACAGTTATACGGGTAAAAACAGAACTTGAGGAAGGTAAGGACAAGAGTTAAGGCCAGGTGATCTTCAATGCAAGGAACAGTGGATTTAAGGAAAATGAAATGGAAAGCTTAGTATGAAGCTTATTTTAGAATTGTTATTTTTCTAATGGAGAAGACTTCCAGAAGGAGGCAGTTTTCTTTTAAGTGTGCGTGCTCAAAATCAAAGAAAACAGAAAAAAAGTAATACTGTTTCTCATCGGCCTAAGCCTCCTTCTTCCTAATGCTTATGATCAATCTATGAGCAGATCATAAGTGTTTGTTATGCAACAGTAATGCTGAGACTGCTTGTGAACAGTTTTCTGTATTTATGCAATGCCTGATATTTGTTTTTCTAGTTGTGTTGATTAGTTGTGACTGGTCAGACAAGTCATATGGTGTTGTTTCTGTTCTCAGATTAGAAGAGCACACAAATACTCTCTCATGTGTCAAGTAGTTTTGCTAATACTTACTCTGGCAGCTTCAAGCCCAAGATGCATGGTAACAACCCATACTTTTTTGAAAATGAATACAAAAGGAGAAAAAGCACAGCTGAAAAGAAAACAAACCCTGAGCAAACAGTCACATAAAACTGCTTGCCATGCTTGCCTGTGGAGCTATACACACGCACGTTCTTTTGTTTCTTGTTAAACATGTGCATGTGCTAGGAATCCAGGTCATTACTTGTGCTCTTGAAAAAGTATTTCAAAGGGATCTTTTGTGTTTGCTTTACTTTACATGGTTTGTTGGGGTTTTCTATTTTTATTTTTATTTTTATGATTATAAATCTAATCCAGGTTTTGAGACCCAAAACCTGACAGCAGGATTCTGGCCACTTCTCTATGAAGTGCTGAAAGCTTCTATTGCACAGGGAGAGTGCCTTCACTCCAGAAATACTTGAACCATAGAAAAAGATCAGCTTACTTTCTAATCACATCTGAATATTGAAATCTTTACATCTTAGCTCTCATAAGGAGTGCTGGCTTTCCAATAAACACCTATTTGTCTCAAATCCTTCACAATTTCAAACACTTTTTTGAAAAGCCAACATGTTCTTTATTACTTTTACAAAGGTTAGTTTTGTCCCTGAGCCACAACATCTGTAACAATAAAAAGATATTTTGCAGGGTCTCACCAAAGATGAAAATACTTTCCTCAGAAGCAGCAATGAAGTATTCGCTGCCAGATCAAGGCAATGAAGTTTTGGCTCTAATTTTAACTCAGCAGTTACTCTCTATGACAGATGTTTTGACTAAGAGCAGCACTATCTGAGCTTTTATAGAAACTTATTGGTTGCACTCTATTGTCCAGATGGCTGATGGTTTCAGGAAAACGTTGCACCATACGTTTGTATGCAGGCTTCAAATAGCCTGTGTGGAAGGATACAGAGAGGCTAGGGGATGGATGACTGTAGCTGATATTGAACTGCTTAGCGAAAGAGAGAGACAGGAAAGTGATCCATGCCACAGAGCTCTACGGCAGCTGTGTAATAAATCCTCCTTACATCAGCAGTGGAGAATAATGTAACATGACACACCAGGGGGAGTATGTTGAAGGAAAGTGTGAGGGTCCACTTTCTCCCTTCTCCATCAATGCTTCCCACAGGCTGGTATAATAACAGCGACCATTCTCAGTGATTATATCCAGGTTTTGGTGCTTCCATGAGTGCAACACTTCTCTGAGCAAGGTGCAGAGAAGAGCAAGCAGAGCAATTTCCAAGTGGGGAAGTGATTAAATGGCAAAGACCAGAAAAAGTTAAAAATAAAGCACTTAACAAAACATATTAAAAAAGACATGAGAGTTGGACTAGATAATCTGGGTTGAACCAGATGATCTTCAAAGGTCTCTTCCAACCCAAACCATTCTATGATTTTATGATACAAACTCAGAATTATTTCCTCTACGCTATGCAATTTATTTAAACCTAAAGAAAAAGAAACTAGAGAGGAAAAGCATATTGTGCTGAGACAATTACAGCCCAGAAACAAGAAGACATTTAGACATCATTCTACAGTCACATCCTATTTGAAAGCAATACAGATTTTAAATTATTTTGTGTACAATTATATCAAATTTCTCTTGGAAGTTCCAGGAATTAGTTTTTCCTATCCTAATAAATCCATACTGAAAAGAGAAGAAAGTGAATATCTTTAGACCACAGAAAATCTAATGAAGGGTTTGCACTCCTGTTTTTGTCATCACAGGAAGCTTAGTGCTGGGTAGAATAAAAAAAAAAAATCAGAAGACTTTGGGGATTTTTCTTTTATTTTTTCCAATTTGAAAACTTTGATACTTAATGCTTAAAAGGCTACTTTTGAGAGGGGTATTCTTATATTCGAACCATGACCATAGAGTATATGATCCATTCCAATCCCTTCTGGTTGCGCTTCCACCAGTTGGTGTTGGACATTTGGCTGCCATGAGTTCTGCGCATTGAAAACGGTTGTGTTACTGATACTGATGCCATTACTGACACTGATCTCCAAAATATTTACCTGAATTATACACAGTTCTTATGCTGGACACATCATAAAGCCATAGCATTCTGGTACCATAGAAATGCTGGGTGGAAGGGACTTATGGAGACTCTACTACTCCAAAGTTACAGTCAAAGTGCATTGCCACTGGATCAGGTCAGCCATGGCTTTGTTCAGTGAAGTTATGAAACTCTCTAAAAATGGGTATTGCACAAACTGTTTGGGTAACCTGCTTCAGTGCTGTAATACCCTCTTGGTGAAAAAGTCTTTCCTAATGTCCAGTCTGAATCTCCCACGTCATTTCTTGTGGCTGTTTCTCCTTTTATCATCTGATACTACAGAGTAGCTCATCTCTCATCTTTGTAGTTACCCTATCAGTTATTTATAATCAGTTCCTTTAGATCATCTTTAGTTCTTTTTAACCAGGTTAAAGAAGCCAAGCTCCCTCATCCTCTCCTATGTCATGTTCTACTTACTAGCCTTTGGTTAGAGCCTCTTCAGTTTCACCTCACCTCAACAGGGAGGCCTAAAACTAAACAAAATATTCCAGAGGCAACCTCACCAGCAGCAGAGTACAAGAGTACAAGATCTACGGAGTAGATCAATGTTCCTTGACCATGCACCAGCTCAGCACGCAATTTGCCTTGCTCATGACAAGAGTGAACTGTTGGTTCACACTCGGCTCAGGTTCCCTTTCAGCATGACTGCTTCTCAATCACCTGGCTGCCAGACTGTAACACTGCATAGGGCTGTTGCATCTGCCACGCAAAACTTGATGCTTCTCCTTGTTGAATTTCATGAGGTTTTTGCTGGTCCAGTCCTCCAGTTTATCAGGGATTGCTCTTTGTTACAGTAACCATATCCTCTAATTTAAATTTGCTGAGGGTGCTCTCCAAAATTGATGAATATGCTAAACAATAAGGGCCCCAGTATCAACCTCTGGGGTACTCTGCTAGTTGCTGATCATCAAACAAACATCAAACCATTAATTATTACCCTCTGAACCTGACATATATGCCATTTTCAACTCACCTAACAGTCTGTATTATTTCCTGTATTCTCTAGAGCCTTAAAGGCAAGATGAATTTACTCTCAATTAAAGTAAGCTGATGGGGAAAGAAATTACATGTGGGTGCTTTTCTGCCATGCCTACTCTGAATAGCACCATTTTAACATAAGACAGGTAGAACCAGGCCCCTCTTTGTTGAAGTTAATGGAAAATGTGTAAGGAAATGGCCGTAGAATGGAAGCAATCATATTTATTGTTGCTAAACAAGCGACTTCTTCTCTGCCAAGCTGTGATAAGTGAAACACATTAGATCAAACCACCAGTTAAACCACAACACCTTGATGGTGATTTTCTTATGCACAGTTTCATACTGGTTTAAGCTAATGGATTTTACTTACCAAATAGATTCTACTAGGGTGTGCACTTTGCCAGTTACCACAGCCCAGCTGTTGAGTAGTAATTCAATAAGACAAGGTAATTAAATCATTTTTGACTTTGTAAGTATACCGTATATAAGGATAGATGTTGACCTCATTGTTAAAAACTTTATTCAGAAGATCAGATAGAATTGTTTTTGTTGATGCCTTGGCATGCTGAATCACGTTTAGAAGGGCCTGAAAGTACAGAATGTTATCTTTGGAGGGTTTTAAAAACAAGCTTAAATGTTAGAGGTGCCATTCTGCATATTTAAATTAGAGACATAATCAGTGCATGGCAGAATTAGTGTAATGGCAGAACTTGCATACAAGTATTTTAAAAATAAATAGTTCATTCCTTTTATTTGCTACATACTTAGGGATATAGCTATTGTGATATATGTCTGCTGCAAAAAAAATGTCTGTTCCCATGTTTCACCTATTTATCATGTGATTTTTTTTTTTTTTAATTTTAGTATATGGCTCTGCATTTTCTTTTCTATTTTTGTACTATCTATACTTAACATGATGTAATGTTTGCTGTCCTTTCATAAGATGTATTTTTCATTCTATTTCAAAACTGAAGTATTCCAATAACATTTCTCTAGTAATAACACTTAGCATTATTTGCCTTTTCTGAGATGTGATTAGGATATTTTTAAGGAGAGCAAACAATACATTTTTAATATGACCAAAGATGAATAGTGAAAACATGTTCCACCTTTGTGCAACTGCTGACTATAAAAGCTCTCATGCAGGAGTACTATAATTATGTCTTAAGAGTGTAACACTTTTTAGATATTTTGATAATTCCATTCAACCGTGAATGACATGATTGGCTTGCTTACTAGGGATGGAGACTTGGAGAGGGAATATAACTCCAAGACATAATTGCTGGATAGACTTGGCCAAAAGAATTAAGCTGTACTTATCACAGCACACTTGTCTTGCTTTCAGGGATTCATTTAATCTAACTAAACAGTCAGTAAAATCACACACTTATCCTCTCATCCACTCATTAGGACCCAAAGATGGAAAGGAAGGTAGGAAAGTATCAAATGCATGCTGTGTTTTTGTTCCTGAACAAACTTTTGATCTTTTGCTGAAATAATTCTTTCTTGCTAGTTTAAAAGGATTTTTTTTGGCTCTTACATAAGTGTCTTTTTTCTTTCTCCTATTTTTTAAAGAGCTACCACTCTATTTTTAAATAAATAACCTTAAAATGTTCTTGAGCTAACTTCTTTCTTTGTATGACTGTTATTGATATTTTGATGCCTTAGAAGTTTTGCCAGTAGAGTTCACAGAGTTCAAGTTAAACTGATTCTTATGCAAAGGATAGTTTCAGGCAAGTTGGAATGAGCATCATAACGCCAATATTTTGAGTCTGTAACATTAATTTGGGAATCTCTTGAACAGGCTTCTACAAGCAATCTGTAGGAATTGCTATTGAGACAAAATGATCTGAAGAGTTGAGTCCATTAGCTATTTTGCAGCACTTTAGCAAAACTAAAAAAAAATCGCTCAGCACATTCATTTGTTATTTTTTTAGGAAAAAGATCACTGCCTGCTAGTCTTACTGGTTGTACTGTGCCATCTGTGCTTGTAAAAGTAATAATAAGCAATGAATTGCATATGCCATCTGTAGTCAGATCTTTAATAACAATTAGGTAATAATAATCCCCAAGAAATCACTTGTTAACTGTGATAATTGATTAAATGCAATTATTTTGTATAATAAACTCTAACCAATGCTTTACAATGGTGATAATGTCTTTTTCCCCCCTTTTTTTCCATAGTAAATGCCCCAGCATGTTTGAGCAGCTGTGTAGGAAAATTACTGATTTTCCTGGGTTAATGACTGATTTTCTACCCAATCAAAAGCCAAGACATGGTCTGCTAGGTTTATAATCAGTTTTTACCTTTTTTTTTTCTGAACAAGGTACAATGTAAATATAAAACAACGCTTGGCAAAATTAATTACTTCAGAGTAACTCCTCATAAGTTTAAGATGAACAAAGATTAATTATTCGAGTAAAAAGTACATTGCAGTACACTGCAGCATCAATGGATTGTTCTGTAGCAAAGGCATTTCCCCACAGAACTGGTGATAAGAAATAACCCCAAGACATAGAAGGTTGTCTGTTGATTTGTTTGCAACTCCAATCCTAAAGCCTCAGTTCTGCAAAGACTTATGCCCTAAATCAGGTGAAGCAGTCCATCATTTGATTAATGTCAGTATGTGCCTGAATTCCAACTTAAAGTTAAGTATGAGTTCCAGTACTCTAGTGACCTGAATCTTTACACTCATGCTTAATTCTGCACAGATGAGTAGGGTCTTGTGCTCCTGTAGCATATTCATTTGCTTAAAGTTAAGCTCGAGCAACAGCATTTGTGAGATTAGGAACTGCATCTGAACAGCAAACTGTAGAACGTATGTCCCAACAAAAAATACCCTGAGAAGTGTTCAGACATGCCTCTCCAAGAACAAGATTAAGTACTATATTTATAAAATATACTACGGCAGTATAAGAGGGAAAAAAGAATCTTGGTTTAGTTACTATGACAATATGAATCTCTTCTGCATGAATAATGTAATTAAATCACATACAGAGCTGTAAAAAAATCTCTTGGAATTTTTTTTCATTTTAATTATTAGAGATGCATTACAGAAGGAAATGCAAGACTCAAAATCCATCTTACAGTAGTCACCAAACATTCATTAGGTAGAAGCAATCCTGATTCCCTACAATGAGTTCAAATTGGTAGTCCAAAAGTAAACCAATAATCCAGAAGCATGCACTGCTATAAAATTAGAAGATAAATTAGAGATCTGCATGCAATTGCTGAGCTACAATCTCATCGGGACCACAGAGACATGACGGGATAGCTCCCATGGCTGGAGTGCTGCAATCACAGAAATGTTTAGGTTGGAAGGGACCTCTCCAGATCATCTAGTCCAGCCACACTGCTCAAGCAGCATCAGATAGAGCCAGTTGCCAAGGACTGTGTCCAGTCAGGTTGGAAATATCTCCACAGATGGAGGCTCCACCACCTCTCTGGGCAACCTTTTCCTGTGTTTGACTTCCCCCACTAAAATGTTTTTTTCTTGTGTCCACGCTGGATTTCATGGGTTTTGATTTGTGCCCACTGTCTCTTGTCCTGTCACTGGGCACCACTGAAAAGAGCCCGGCTTGCTCATCTTCATTTGCTCCATTAGGTATTTATACACTTTGATAAGATCCCCCTGACCCCTTTGTTCTCCAGGCTGAACAGTCACAGCCTCTCCTTGCAAATCCAGAGACAGTCAGAAGAATTTATAGAGGAACGGTGATCACAGCTGAACTAATTTTTTTTCAATTATGATTCTCTAGAGTAAATATATTCCTTAAGAGTTTTGACTTATTTTTCCAGATTTTGTACATGAAAATACCTTAAAAATCAGCCCAATTGAAATATGTCAAAATCAAAACTTTGAATTTCTTTTGCAGACATTTGTTTTCAGTTTTTATTTAATCTGTAAGATGAGTTTATAGTCTTGCAGCTGGCCTCCCTGATTTGCACCAACTGGTTCTTGCACATAGACCAAGAACTAGATGGAGTAGGAGGACGATGTTATTCTTAATGTGCTTAGAACAAGAGCATTTATTCAGAAATAGATCTACACAGAAAAGCTTATTCTAGCTTGCTACCCTGTAGAGACCGAAAAGAATTTGTTGACCAGGATATTTAATGTTTTTACAATATAAAATTCATGTGTCTTAAACAGTAAATATTGATTTTGTCATTCAGGGCAAATCATTGCTACATATGTAAATGACCTGGATACATTACTTGCCTGAAATTCTAATGCAATGAAAATCACATTTACTTTTTCTTTTCAGTAAGTAACCACTTGATCCTAAAGTGATCCTCAATTTCATTTATGTTTGTACTTGCATTTTGAGTCCATTTCGGGTTGACTTTCAACTTCAGAAATTAATACAAGTGTTGCTGGAAAAGCTCGTTCCATGTACATTTAAAAATGAGGAGACCTGACATTCTTTAGACTCACAGCCCATCTGTTTTGCATTTTCCTGGTATGTCCCATGAGTTTTTTAAACTCATAGGGCTTCCAGTATTACTCTACATATGCTAAGTATTTTCAAGCAAATACTTTGAGTATACAGATGTCATATAAATGCTAATAAAATGATATAATCTCCAGTGCATTTCAATTCAGTGCAAATATTTCCTACACTGTGCTTAATATTGTTTATACTCAGTATTATTTATTCCTTATATTTTCATGGATGTGCAAAATAAAAGGGGGAGAGGGAAAATACATACCAAACATTGTATGCACGTTTACATTTTTCTAAAAGTGGTTATTTTTATTTTAGAATATACATAAAGATTATTGCTTGTGGCTTAAACTCAATCTCAGAAATTAACTACATAATAGGTTTTTTACTGGAGCTTACACTAAAGTCTGTTCCAGCATCATTATCCCAAGATAAATATAACAGTCAAAAAAGAAAACACTCAGAAATAATTACAACCCAAAACAAAGAAAAGATTGCAGACCCACGATCTGTGCTCTGTGTAATTTTGCTCTTCTCTAGATAATACAGAGTACTGTATTGCAAGAAGATGCAGGTAGACACAAAAATACTTGAAGAAGCATGAAGGGTTTTTTGAGAAAGTTTTCTCAATTCAGCTGAAAGCAAGGTACCAGACCACAGCATAGTTTTTATACCTTGCCTATTTTCTTGCTGTAGCTACAGTGAAATGCCTTATATACGCTTCTATAAATGAAAGGAAACTATGGATGATTTCCTATATTGTAAAACTCGCTGTTTCAGCAATCTGACATGAGAATGTATGAGCCCTTTTTCCAACAGCATAAGCCAGGATAATTAGTAGTATACTTGACAGGACTAGGGGAGGATTAAAACAATATACTTACATTTTCGTAGAGCATCACTAGTATTATAAATGATAATATAGACAGCTTGGTACCTTGTTGTAGACTTGCAGTCCTATCAGCAACTGTAGAGTACTTAAAGTTTAATAGATAGAAAGGAGCCAATTTGCATCATTTTCAGAATAGCCCTTTACCTATAACAGTGACAGCTGATCACTTTACACAGAGACTCAGCTACTTGATTCTCTTGGCCTATAATTGCAATGTGAGGTATGCATTTTCCCAGGTAGATCCAGAGTTTAGAACAGTATGTGCTGCAAATTATTGCTTTACTTTGGAAGATGGGTAATTTCAGAAGGAACGAAACAGCTCCCAGCAAACATAATTCATCTGGATATTTTCTTATGGTATGATTTATACAGTCTAGACCATAGACTAGCCATTATGGAGGTTTTCAAGAGGTGGTTCTCTGTTTTGATAGCTTTATTGTTGTTTTACATTAACATAGATAACGTAAATATTGAAACACTGGTGACATTTTTAGACTATAAGAGAAGTGTTACAAAGCAGTGGTTAATAGTACTGTGGCTACCTATCTGTTTTTAATTTTGGAGACTTAAATCTTTATTCCATTAATATGGTGGCTTGGAAGACATTATAGCTTGCATTTGCTCATTCTTTTTCCCTTTAAGTCATTATGAATGTACTAGAATGACTATTAAACATCTCTCTGTGGGCTGCACAAGCAAGCAGGTTTCGAGCCGAGAGCTGACAAGAGGTGAATTGTTCTTCAGCACAGAGGGAAGGAGGGGTGAGTAGACTGACCCAGACAGGGGCTTAGCAGAATAAATTGGAATAAACCAGGCAGCGGATACCACTGGATAATGCCCAGTCCAGTAACAAACCTCTGGCCAGCAACAAGAGGCTACAGTGGAAGTTTTCCACCTTACTCCTGCTTTCCACCATGGAAAAGAAAACGGCGGGAAGAGTTTTCCGTGGTAGCATTGAGAGCTCATTTGACATTGTCAAGCAGATCAGCACATGCATAAAATCTCTGACCCACTTTTTTTGGGTGCCAGGACACCAGCCTAGGCTCTTGGGAAGGGACAGTAGTTGGTGCCCTGTACTGTTACAGTACACAGATGCTAATATGGGTCTGTGTCAGCTGGAAAGGCTTTTCCACAACCTTTCCAAAAAGATGAAGAAAGATGGTAGGGGAGACAAGCTGCTGAGAGGAAGTAAAAGGGACTTCAGACAGAAGAATCCCTAAGAGGTTCAAAAGGATTATGCCTTCCTTAAAATAAGCGTAAGATGAGTGATAACATGATTCCTCAGAACTGGAAGAAGGCAGAAACAAAAGGTGAATTTTAAGGTTATTTTTTCTGGGCTATTTTCCTTTTTCTATTCAGTTTTCAAAACTAGTTTTGAAAATCAAGCAGTAATGCTGAAAAGCTTCCATAAAATTATGGAGCTAAAATTACAGCATTGATCTGCCTCAGGGGACAAACTCACAGCCCTTGTAGAGAAATGGTAAAACACCAAAGTCAAGGAGGCAATCACTGTTACAGCAGCCAGGGATCTGTCCCAAATTTCCCCACCGATGTTTACAACAAAGGTACTGGGTCACTCAGGTGTGGTCACTGGCCAACAGAGCAGCTGACAGAGTAGAAGAGAAAACCCTTGTCTTATCCTTGAATGCTCAGCTGCAATTTGCATGAAATGCAGTTCCTGGTCGATGACTCAGGTCACGGGGTCACAGAGATGAACTGAAAAACTGGCACACTTGGCAGAAAATTTGTACAAGAGGTGACTATGTAGGGAAGGAAAAAACAACCAGAGAACCAGAAAGTCTCCGGGCTAAATCATACACTAAATTAGCAACCAGTGGAAGGTCAGCTGAAACCAACTTTTTATGAAATAATCATTAGTCAAAGTACCTTTTTTCATATATTATTGTCATATATTCCATGTATTCCCTGCCTGAGGATTCTCACAAAGAATGAGGTGATCTTTAGGACGGAATCATACCACACACCTGCCATGAATTGTCTGATGAAGCTTTAAAAGAGAAACACTTCTCCAAAAATCTATAGATACAGAAGACTCTTTTCCTTTACTCATTCCCTTTTCACAAAAACAGACTCTCAGATGGTACGTATCTACTTCAAAGCCACAGAAAAAAATATTTGTTCATGCAGCCCTGGATTTCCATTCCTTCCCTAGCAGCTTTACCTTGTTCCTTCACCCTTCTTCCCCACAAAACTAACATATAATTCATTTGCTTCTTACACATCTATTGGAAAAGTAAAGTTTGAGAATAATTTGTAGGAGTTGTGCATGATAACTTACTTACACACCAGTTCTGGGAGAGTTTTCAAGGTAAGTAAGTAAGTAGTGCATTGCAAAAAATACAGAGGTTCTGATTCAAAAACTTGAGGAAGCTGAAAATCCCAAAGGCATTTACGGAATTAAGAGCTAAGGCTTCAGTGGAAGTTATGCTTTGAAATGCCTTATGAATCTGGATGATGCCAAATCTGAGCTACCCCCTCTCAGGAGAGAGTGGGCCAAGAGACAGAGCTGAACCTGTGCAAATGGTGGTGACGCACAGGGCAATCTGAGAACAGTGGCACACAGAAATGTCTGTCTGTCCCCAGCAGTTATCCAGTGCTTCAGGGCTCTCTTTGTTAGGAGAAACTGGTGGTGGAGTCAGATACTTGTTTTATGCAATCCTTTGTATAGGCAGAAAAAGTTCATATGGCCTAATCCCCCTAAACTCTGTAGCAAAGTCAGTTACTTTGTCATCTGTTGCAAGTCTTTCTCCACTTCTACCATGAGACTTATTTTTTTCAGGAGTGTGTTGAACTGCTTTTGCACTGTTTTTGCACTGTTTGTGCTGACCGTCTCACCAGCATCCAGTCCTCTGCCTTGCTTTCCTCTTAGCATCTTCTCATTTCTCTGTCTGCACTCAACATGTTTCTGCTGTTTATCTTTCACATCCACATCCAATGAATCCCTTTTACTTCACAGCACCAAAGGGCATCTGTTGAATTGTATTAGCTAGTTCCTGCCCACTCTTATGCAGTAACTTCTTTTGTTTCGGCTATTCTTAACCTAAGGGGAATGTAATTGCCCTCTCATTTAGCCTGGAAGTATGAAATGGAAGTATAACCACATAAAATGAGTGCAGTGGCAGATTTGGCATAAATTCTAGGTAAAAGCTGATTATCACAGAAACAAAGCTGATTATCACTGAAACAAATTATCTAGCTGCAGGGACAGAGTGAAATGGTTGAATCTCAAACTGAATAGACTCAAAATGTATTAAAATCTACTGGATTTACAAACACCAGTGGAAATGCGGGGCTGTACCTACACAGGAAGAAAGGCATGGGTTTCTCTCAGATACAGACTTTATGTGGTTTATGACAAAATGTTGAACATGATTCAACACTTCAGGAAGAAAAAAGTTGTGTCAAATGTTCCTGCTCTATGAAAAGACCATATATGAATTTCTTGTTAATTTATTCTTGCTAGCCAACTCCATAAAACACAGTGCTTTCTTCCACCGTACTCAAGGTTTGTGTGGCAGAAAATCAGAGCTGGTATGCAGTCTGGTGATCTAGACTTTCCCCATGCCCTCCAAAAAAGTCATGCTTGCAGATAAATACTTCTCTGTCTCTATGTAGGTTGTAGAGAACTTTCACAGTAATATCATAGCAAGGAAAACCAGCTCTTAACAGTATGATGTTTTTCAGAAAGACCTCATAGATCACAATCTGGGCATTAATTTCACTGAATTGGCAATTTAGGCCAAATTCCTTCCTCTGTTTTAGTGTTTTGACTTGAAGCAACAGTGCAGTTTTGACAGACTATGTCCCTGATTGTCCCTTTGTATCAGTTTGATTTGCAAAGTGGATTTTACTGCATGAGTGAGATTCCTTTCAGAAGAATTAAAGCTTGAATCTCTGTTCTAGATGCGCATCTTCATATTAAAACCACGACAGAACAACGCAGTCCTCACTGGGAATGGTCCAGAGTGATAGGGGAGAAAAACAAACCCACAGATGGAACAGCCTGGAGACTGTCTAGCAACACACCTACAGAATCTGGCTTCTCTCTGGAGAGCCCGTGCTTCCAGGTGGGCACCGTCACAGTTATCTCCTGCACAGCTGTTTCACAGACTCATCCTTTGAACCCTGTCACGTACCTTTGAGGCCAGGCAAAGAGGATTTCACTATTGGGTTTTACACTGTGGTTTTCTTCCCTCTCGTCATTTGTGTTTTAATGTTCTGATTTTTGAAATTGCACGTTTCCTTATCCTCTGGATGAGATAAAATCTTATGCGAAATTCAAAGAAAATTGATTACAAGATTCATCAAGTTTAGGACATTCGGGCCGAGCTGCAAAATAAAATCAATGCTGGTTGCTGCCTTTCATAATCTGTTTACTTCCTGACTGTGTGATGCTAGTAAAATGCTTCATCTCCAAGTAATCTTATTGGCCTTCACATTTACGCTATGGCTGACAGGATTAGCTCTGAAAAGCACTTACATATTACCTGTGATATAAACAAGTAGATTAGTGGATGGTGCTTTGGGCTGAAGTTATTATTTTCTTTGTAATTTATGTAATATGTATTGGATGCCAGGAGCAGAACATATCCTCTTGTACAGGTAAAATGCTTGTCACACAGGCAGATGTTCTGGAAATAACCTACTCCTCTTCTCAAAGGCCTTTTTGAACCCTTTCTGTGAGAAAAATCTCTCCTCCCCTGAATTTTCAGCAACCGACTATTTGAACACCTGGTGCCAGTGTAGCTTGTCCAGCAGCACACTCCAGACAGTGCAAGGAAACGGGCAGGCAACAAGCTGACATGGTTTTCACCCACTCTGTCTATTTTCCTAGCTGGAACGTGAGGCCATTTCCACAGTCTGAATTTTATCCATCTGGTAAGTAAATTTTCCAGGAATTCAGGAAGCTATTGTTTCGTTAATGATCACAACGAATACTTGCTTAACTTGGGAGATAGGACACATTATATATGTGATATGTGATACATCGTACATGATATTGTAAATAAATACACACAACGAGCCACACCTCCCAAGTATACATTTATGTAGGTAGGTAGATAGATTGATCTTCTACATATACAAATATATGTGTGTGTATGTGTATACATATATATACACATGTAGACTAGAGAGGGGACTTTGCTAAGGGCCTCATTTCTATTAGTCTAGTACTCCTTTTCAGCTAGTCTTTCCCCGTAACATAATATATAAGGTGATATCCTTGACATTGTCATAATCAGTATTCATCATTCAACAAAAGGGATATGCCTCTCACTCCAGTAATTTTGGTCATACTATTATAGCAAAGGTTCATTAAAGGTTTTCTCTTATTGTTTTCCTTATGTTTACCAGCGGAGGCATATTCTTCAGCTTAAGATACTAGTTGATATACGAGCGTTCAGTTCTTGTGACAAGGTCTGTTTTCTAAAACAGGATATTTATTTTTCTGCAGTGCTAAGCATTCACCCTTTTGTCGCTTCCTTGGCTTAAATCACTGAGGTTATTTTGAGATCAATTTTCATCTCCTATTTAAATCATATGGTTGCTGGTTCAAATCCAGCTTGGGTCAGTAATTCTGCCATATAGATGAAACAAGTTCTTGGCCCGAGCCCATTATTCCTGTTGAAGAGGTTGTCATGCTACAGGGAAACAATAGCAGTTCCTTTGGCATCCTTCCTCACTGGAGACATTACTGAAGAGGTGTACAGGATGATCCCTCTAAGTCAGGACTGAGAATTGTGATGCCTTTATAAAAGCACTGTGAAAAAAAATAAATATGCCTTTCACTGCAAAAGCGAAAGAGTTAATCTACATACTAATAATGACTCAAAATTGCTATTTGCTTACAGATGCAATCTATATTTTAAATTAAAAATTTTAAAATTAAAAATTTAAAATTAAAAATTTAAATCTATCTTTTAAAATTAAATTTTATAAGTAAATCAGTGACTTGTCAGCCATGACAAATCATTAAAGAGAGTAAGAATTACTGGAAATTAAAAAGAAGCACTTAAAAGTCTCTAACAGTAGCAATGACCCTCTCTTTTTTGTTTTCTTCCTTGCTTTAAAAAAAAATCTTTGTTCTACACTGACATTTTGGTTCCAACCAGGTACAGTGGGAAGCAAAATCTGACTGATTTCTGTTGCACAGGTGATTAGGTCGGTAAATGCTGACAAGCTTTATTGTGTGACTGTTTTTAACCTGGAGGGGTCTCTACTCTTAGAGGAAATTTTAATCTTCCTAGCACTTGCCTAGGCAGCAGGAAGCCCTTTTTGTCAGATTCATGCCTCAGATTAAACCTGGAGACTTTTTTCCTTTTTAACATGTATATTTCTAGTGCATATTTTAACTTTCCATCCAGGTGTGTAGTTTTGTTGTCGTGACACCTAGTAGCAGGAACGGAAAGTTGCTCGCCTCTTCCTAAAGGTGAGGCCAATGTCAGGCCATGATTGCAGCAGTGCCGGGCAAGGGGACAGCTGGCACTTGCCACCCACCCCTCACCCCCTCGGGAGCATGGATATCCTTTCAGCAATATGCTAAGCCTCTGCTGAGCTGGGGCCAGTCCTGCACCTGGTTCCCACAGCTGCCAGCGCGACAGTGCTCAGGCTGGACGCCGGCTTGGATTTCCCCCTGCCTGAGAGCCATCCTAGGGAGCTAACAGCAAGCAGCCTGGATGTGAACACAGCATCTTGGTCGGGAGGAAGGGTTTCCTTCCCAGAAAACACACTGCCGGGTTGTCATGCTCCACGGTGCAGCAAGGTGCAGTCTGTTCGAGACCTGGGAGCTGTGGCTGTGCTGGGGGTGGGAAAGGACTGAGGTTTCCCCGTAGCCTCTCACCCCCCCATCTCTCTTCTCTGCGCAGGCTGAAGCATCCTCATGGTCACCCAAAGATGCCCACATGGGCTGGGTCTGCTGTACTGCGGGGAAGGCATTCCCCCTCCCCTCACCAAGGCAGCTAACTGGGGGGGGGGGGTGTTCAATACAGAGGGGCAGAAGCAAGTTTTACAGTGTCAAGGGTTTCCTGCCAGCAGCCAGCCAGCATCCAGATACCCAAGGGGGCTTTGATGCATTTCAGGGAAAATAGGGGAGCTAAGTGGAGCTGATAATCTGCCCTTTTGCGTGACACTCAAGAAGTTACCTGGATACTCACTAACTCGAAAAACAACATGGGATCTTAATAAATAAATAATGAATAAGCCTTGTACCATTTATAAGTAATGAAAATGGAATGTGCCTGATAACGTGAACCCATCAGTAAACAATAATGCTTTAAAAGGACACTGCCAGAGTCAATAGACCACAAATTTGAACTTTTATTCTTGTCTCTGTAAGAGCATGTAGATCTCATAATATCAACTTACATGTTTGGAGCAACCTTATCTTTCTGTAGCAAATAATGCAACACTGGGTTTTCAAGGAACAAAAAGAAGAGATAAGTCAATATTAGCATTTCTACAATCATGAGCTTTCCTGCAGAATAATGAATAAAGCATAGATCAGCAAATGATATTAAAAGAAAAAATCCAGATTTTTACTCAATTATTAAAAAAATGTACAAATAAAATGTCTTCTCATGTTTTGAAAAAGGACTTCAGGTTACTCACTAAAATGGTAATTTCATACTTCAAGCCATGTATATATGCCCATTTTGAATCTGATTCATGAAAGCAGCAGTGGGTTTTCATGTCTTCGTGAAAGAAAGACACTTCATTACCTGTCTTCCTCTGAATCTGATTGCTCTGCATGCAATGGAGTTGGTATTCCGGCACTTTCTAAGGGCGGCAGAAATCTGCAGATGAAATATAAAGACCAAAAATATAAATATCATAAATAAGGAGCACTTTGGGAGTATGTGTTTATATAATTATTTAGCAGCTGAAATAAATAACACAAATGTATAAGATATTTATCTTTTTGCTACCTGGTAGCCTGAATTCTGTTGTAATTTTAGACAGAAAATTGGATACATTTGGATGTGAATCTTTGTTTAAAAGGAATGACTAGATTTGTGGAGGGGAGTGTCATTTTGGAACAAATAGGAAGAATTTTATAACATTTTGTCTGATATCAAGAGGTCTGTTTGATAACAGTTTCTTTTCATATGTTAAATATTTTGATAGAAGGCCTCAGGAGCAAATAGAATATGTTTATTTACTTCTCAGTTTTAAAAATAACTTTAAAGTAGCAATTGAAAGAACTATTCAAATTCAACTATTGTAGTGAGTAAACATATCGTCAGATATGGGTTTCAAGATGCATTTTCCCTATTTTTATACCTAGGGAGTAAAAAAAAAAACAAACAATTATCCCCTCACACAACTTCTTTGTTGAAAATAAATATGAATATTTTGTATGCAAGTAGTGACTCTTTCAGTCATTCTGCTGAGAAGTAGAGGTTTTCAATAGGCGTGCTTTGCTGGCTGTAATGATAGCAGAGCTATCATTCTGTTAAAACAGGAAACAAAAGTTATCACTATTCAACAAAGTTTTAAACAGGATCACTAATGACAAAGAATGTCGAATAGCCATGAAATTTCTGAAAATGAAAACCATCTGTCCATTACCCTTTCACTGAATCTAGCTCAACGTGTCATTTTAAAGTGTTCTGTCAAGCTACATCAGTCACTTCTCGTTACCCTACTCCCACAACACCCAGAGACCCGGCAGGCACTGCCTGGAATTGTGCCTTCCCCAGCTCAGCCTTTCTACAGCTGTTTGAATGACCAATTTTCTATCAACATTTTTAGTTCATGCTAAATTAGAGGCCTGATCCTGCAAATCTTATGAATACATTTCAATTTTAAGGGCTTTAATAAATTCCTACTCTGTCATTTCCCAGGCAAACTCCCATCACCTTCCCAGGAGGCTTGCCTGATTGACAACTGATTAAGCACAGAGTAAAAGCTTCAGGGTTTAGTCCACTATTTTCAGTGTGACTAATAGGAACTATTTACCTGAATAAGGGAAGGAAATATACAACATCAGGTCATGGTTTGGCAGCCATTTGTCACCAGACCTACAGCTTACAGCTTTGGATAACTCCAGTGACAAGAGTAATCCACTTTAAAATAGTCTTACATCATTCTAGTTGTAAATGTTGTTGTTTTCATCTTAAAATCAGTCCCATTTTTAAAAATGTTAAGGAAGATGCACATTTTTCCGTTTTCTTTTCAGAAGAAAAGGAGCTATTGTGTCAAAAGGCCTGAAATATCTTGCAAGGCAAAAGGGAAACAAACTCCAATGAAAAATGTCTTGATAGGAAGGTCTAGTCACCATGCAAGAAATATTCTTGTTGCAATATTTTAGTATTTCTGCAATATTTCCCTGCTTTAAGCAGAGAAAGAGGTATTCTCCTTGCTTGTGTATAGCAAGTTTCCTTGCTTCTGATCGATTTCGAATGGACGAATGAATTAAGGAAAACAAAACTTTTTTAGATGTGTGTGTATTAAAATGAAGATTGATTTGATTAGTTATAAGTCATATACACCTCTCAGCTTTTCCATACGAAATTAAAAAAAAAAAAAAAAAAAAAAAGAAGTTGTTTCGGCAAAGTTGTTCTAAGTTTTTGGCTAGTAAAGTCACAGGTTTCTGCTATACTTTTCCTGGGAAGAGAAACCCTGCAATGAATATAAAAGATAGATACTCCAAATGTTATTTATTTGTCCAGAGTTGGTAATTTTAGGTTAGATAGTAGTGAGAACAGAATTATTTTAACAGAATATAGGAGTAACTACTCTTAAATTGAATGCCAGGTTGTTTTGTCAACTTTAACTATCTCTAATGATATTCATTAAAACTCAGGTTGCTGCATTTTTCACTGTGGATTTGAGCACCATTGACTAGCCTTGATTAGTCCAGAACACATTGGATCATTTTTTTATTGGTATAATTTAGAAGTCTTCAAGATTTAGAAAGTCTAAATTTTTCCCGTGTGACTTATTTTAGACTAGCAAGTACCTGAAAGGTTGAATACCAGCTCCAGATAAGAAGTCAGTGCAGCCTTTTCAGTAAAAAAGAAAAAATTGTAAGCTTGAATAGTGTCTGACAATCTATGTATATTGGAAACTGTCTTCCATATGTCACATTTACAGAGGGAACTGTAGGAATTTAAGGATGATTAAAATGTATTAGAAACGGTGGTTGGTAGATATTATAATGTCAGTTATCTGGAAAAAGAAATGCTGACAATTTACATGAAAAACCTTCCTGTTCTAAGGTTGGAGGCACTGAAATGTATCTCTCTCTTGCCGTTTTTCTCTCTTCATTGTTTTGCTGGTATATTTCAAGTCCTTAAATAAAAATTAATTACTTCTGTTATTGCTTTTTGCCAAGTGTAACAATCTGCTAGTTCAAACACTATGAATTTAATAAAAATAATGTTACACAATGGAACATAATGATGGATATTTTAGACATAGGGTTTTTTCATTCTTTTCCCTGTTCTTTTTGTATGCAGTAGTATTAATCTCTATTTTCAATATAAATCAAAACATTAGCACTTTATGACCTCAAAAATAGTTGACCTGGATAAAGACTAGGAAAGGAGTATTGTACATTTGGAAGACTCAGCCAGCACAGTGCAACAAAGCAATGAGAACTACCTTTAGTCATAGACCAGCAGGCAGTAGAATTTGAGAAGCCACCAAAAAAACCCTTGCAAACACTTTATTTAGTGCCTTTTAAGCATCTGACCATTACAACCATTTGCTGAAAATATCTTTTTATTCATGAAGTATGCAGAGGATATGTCTTTATAAAGGAATGTAGCTCAGTAGTGAGAATGTGAGATTTTTTAGTCTCCCCTTCACATCTTCTAATTTCTGGTAAGTTCACCTATTTGACAAGAAAAAACTGCCTTTTGCAAAAAATGGAAAAAAAAAAGCCCAGACTGAAAAAATCCATTATGGTAATTTAGTCTGACCATCCACATAAAACAGATTGGATCATCCATAATTATCTTAATCATAACTTTTATTGAACTATAGGATATATTGCTCAAAAAAGATGTCTGTGGCCAATTTGAGAACAAGTAGTGATGGAGAAGCAACTGTATCCACAGGCAAGTTGTGCTTATGATTGATTATCCACACTATTACAACCCACATATTAACTCTCATTTGAATTTGCATAATTTCAGCTTCTAAATACAAATCTCAAGACATTATACACCATAGCAATACTACCTTTGATTTCCAATCTAGACACTTTAGATTGCAGCAGGCCAGACTATTCATTCTGAACAGTCATCAGATATGCCTCTTTTTACTGTTTATAGGTGAGCATTGATCATGATTCTTATGGATTTGTAGTAATTGCTTAACAAATAAGAACCCTGGACTTGTGCTGGATGTTACTGTGCAAATGTGGGTCTCAGAGTGTTTTTCCTCATGTCACGATTCAGTTGCAGCATCCCCATGTCTCGCTGTGCGATTGGTCACATCATTAGCTATTTTAGCAAAGATGTGACACACATAAATGCTGTAATTCCTGCCTCAATGATCTTATGAATGAGTCTCCGATGGGAATGTAACTGTGGGGCTTGACAAAACAATAGACCAGAAGAAACACCAGTACGATATGGGACACAACAGGACGGGTTATTTCTGTAGGTAAATTAAAATGAATATGCAGAACATGAGGCTGTTTCAAGATTTTACATACTGATAGGTACGTTTTGCAAGAATAAAAACTAGGCGGTCTGGTTAGCATAGAGAAAACACTATGATTTGCAGAGTGTGGAAGAAAGCATAGAAATCATTTTCAAACCAGCCAAAAAGAGACAGTATGAAAGCTGACATCTTCAGTGTGGCCTGTGCAAGGGTGAGATGAAAAGAGACTCTCCATAAAAAGCACCACACAATATACAGCAAAGAAAGCTATGTATACAGATTGCCTACTGACAGTGCCTATATCTCATCGTTAGAGAGGCCCATAGAGGGAGTGTGAAGTGGCTACATTCCTAATTTAGGCATCCTCGATAATCCCATAATTACACAAGATGAATTCAGAAGCTTGTGTCTTTTAATAATGCAGGGCTAGCCGCAATTTCACCCTGCAGGCAGAGAGACACGGAAGTGTAAAGATCAGTTAAGACCTCGGCACACAGTGTCCCCTTCGGCTGTGCTCAGAGGCTGATCCCTCTCCCTAGGTTTTGTCCCACACCACGGGCAGATCGTGCTGCCTTTTGAGGCTGAAACACACTAAATGTGTCATTGGGACAGGGAGCTTGCAACTATGTCAGCATTGTCCTTATGTTACACTGCTTCTCTTTGCCGCTCCTGCCTCTGCTGGGTGATGGTATCTGAGGATGTTTGAAAGCCACTGGCAGTCACACTTGCTCTTTTTCTCATCTCAGAATACCCACAGCCTTAACTCACACAACCGAGCAGTACACAGTGTCCAGGTGAGAACAGTCCGAGTGCAGCTTTCCGTTGTTTGCTTAGAAATACTGCCTTTATGCATTCATTTCCCTCTCCGTTCCAATGAAAGCACTTCTCCAGGTGAATTAAAATTGATTGCATGAATATTCATAGGCAAAGAAAAAACATTATTCTACACATAACAGGATTGCACATACTTGTTTGCAAATAGATTTTCCTAAGTATTAACCCAGTTCCTCTTGAGAAGATAAAATCATCACTCTCTTTTTTTCTCTCTTCTATAATAAAAATCTGCTTATCCTACATTCCCTGTATGTATTTCCACTGATGCGTCCCACTTCACTATAGCCATCCTGTGTTATGCCATGCCATACTGGCAGTATGGCAGGCATAAAATTGTTCTTATGCTCATGTTTCATACAGGAAACTGATGTTAAAGGACTTGTCCAAGGATGTTCTGAATGTCTGGAGCAGAACAAGGAATTAAACGCAAATCTCTCACTTCCCCTGTCAGTGACATCTCCACCAACTTTTTTATTGTATATCTGATATCTGAGAAGAGCTCAGCTTTCTCCCTGCCACTTTATTCTGCCAAGGGAAAATAAATAAAGTGCATTTTTATCTTGCAATCCTACCAAAGCTAAAGTTATCAAACTCCACAGTTTTCTGCTGAGCAGTCTTTTTTGAGAGCCAGCAAGCCAGAGTTATCGTACTGGGCAGGACAAGGAACAAGTGTGCAGATATTGTGGTGTGCATGGGAAATATGAGAAGATGCTGTATGTGTTGCAGGGGAGGCAAAAGGTCCTGAGATTTAAGTGCAGGAGGTGGTATAGAAACAGCCAGAAGTAATTAAACTGCGAGAGAAGGGGATGTAGCGCTGCGCTGACAGTACAGCCTTTGTATAGAAAACTAAAACATCAGTTGACTACGAGCAAGAATCACTGGAAATCAGGCATCATCCCTTGTGGTGTACACAGAACTATTTGTTAGAAAGCGAGGTGCTTGCCCGCTCTTCTGAGACACTGATCAGCTGGGGGTGTTGATCTAGTGCTGATGCATTACTTCTATGAAGAGGAAAGAGAGCTAATGGTACATATTCTAAATGCAAATAAATGTGTTGGCTTTTTTTTTTTTTCGTTTCTTTCCCCAGAGTCACTGCTGCTCAGGTAAGGAAGAGTTTGCTCTTAACCTGTAATTCACTGCATTTTTCTTTTCTTTTCCAGACCACTGGATTATAGCAAGGTCTGATAGCTATTGCTAACTTGTTTCTGACATTTTACTAGTCTTCCCTGTGACTGAAAGAAGGAAGTTTATTTATAAGGAAGGAGACGGTGTTCTCCAATACCCACAGCTTGTTCACAGTGTAGAAGCAGATTAGAGCAAAAAGTAAGCAATATGTTTCTCAGTTACTTTAAGAGCAGGTTTGAAGCTGCATGTATGCAAGGCAATAGCGGTAATCTGTATTGTCAATAATGACACACTCAGAACCATATAAAAGAACTGTTTTAATGTCACAACATAAGTATGTGTGGAAAAAGTTGCAATGTCATATTACACTATTTTTTAATGCATTTTTTCACAAAATTGCAGAAACAGGATTCACCATTGTAATTAAATTAGTCACTGAATCCCTGGTTCCTTTATAATAAACCCATCAAATATCCCAAGAAGCTTTCTTGCCCCAGACAGAGTGCTCCTTAGGATCTCTGACAGGTGACAGGAATTTACAGATTGATACCTGACAGCTTTTATTTGCAACAGAATCCATTTTTCCCATGAGCAGTTCCAGATAGCAGTTCCAGGAATAGTTTCTAGGACAGAAACATTGGCAGTACTTAATCCAAAAGAGTAAAAAAGCAGGATTTTGTTCTGGTTTTCCTCACCTATAAATTCTTCAAATTATAAACAGTCATTTAAATTGAGACAAAAGAATGAAGGGATCAATATTATTTCAGGTTTCAGGAAAATACTTTGGAATTTTATAAACACAAAACCTAAACCATATACAAAACTTGCCTCCCTTAGCTCTTATCTTCTTTGATCACTGACTGATTTATTTTTAACATGGTGGGCTTAATAGTACATAGATTGTTTACACAAGCTAATATGAATTCAGCTACATGGGCTCCAATGAACAGAAATTTTTTACTCTGCAATGCTGATGAGAATGTTCATCAATAAATGGATAGATCTATTCCTGAAAAGTGCATTTTGGCATTAGATTTATTAAAAATAATTAAAGCAAGACATTTAATTTTGGGGGGTTTTTGTTTGTTCATTTGTTTGTGTGGTTTAGATTCCATATAAAAGTCTGGTTCCCTTTTTCTTGTACTAAATGAATTTGTTTCAAATGTGCCTGTCACACGATGACAGACTATTGCAATATGCTTCTGATGAAGGAGCTAAATACATTAAATAACTTTCTGATAGGTATTTTTTTTAGTTGGTTGGACAGGTATTTGTTATTGTTTCTCATATTTTTACCTATTCAGTTCAAACTGTTAAGTAAAACAGAAACAAACAAACAAACCAACCCTGAACCTATGAAATAACAATCCCATGTGAAAAAACTACATAATGTAGTGGGGGGGGAGAAAAACAATGCTTTTAAAGATAATTTTACGAGAGGTCACCTCAACATTTCTTCTTTACTTGACTGAAATAGTCTGTTTAGAATGTATTATGGAAAACGCCTGACCTGTGAACTAAACCAAACATGCTGTAAAAATAGTGGGATCTTTATTAATGTAAATTAGCAAGCCCGAATATTTTGTTGCATGGGGGTCAGTTGGAAGCACTGTAATCTAATTACTCTTCAGTTTCATTTATGTGCACAGACATTTGCTCCTGTAACAGGGAAGACTGTTTCTTTTGGCAGCAGTCACGATGTGGAAGCCTCCAGTATTTGCAGGCTGATAATAGGACTAATGTGCTGGCGCCCTGACAGAGGGCACAGGAGGGCATGCTATTAGATAAGTGTTTCTGCTACATTACCCAGACAGCATTGCCCTTCACAGAATGTTCCAGCCATTGTGCAGTTTGATATCACATAGCTATAGAATGCTAATGCCAACATTATTATGTATTTTGGCTTCCTTTTTGGCAATAGTCTGTACTTAAGCAAAATTTAGTACCATCTTATATGCTCCTACAGCTGGATAATTAAAGGGCATTTCAGTCGTCAGAACAGGGAACTAATGATATGAAGATCGGTGGCTATTTAAAGAGTTATTCGCTGTGCTTAGGGAGTCCTGACAGTTAGGTCTGTTTTCAGGCACAAAATATATTTGGTAACAGAAGGATGACAGTTGAGTGCAATTTAGCCAAATTTGTTCCTCCCAGGTTAATGCGTGTGTCACATAGGCTTCCTTGCATTTTCCCTTGGCAAAGAAAACTCTTGCTTTTAAATAGAATTTGTAGGTGCATAGCTTTAGTTTGAATGTGCGACAAACATTATGTGACAGAGCTCCAGGAAACTCAGAATTAAGACTGCATTTTCACAAAATAACACAGACCGGTAGTGAAGGAACAATGAAACACTTGCTCCTGTCCCAAAGGAATATGATGTTCTCGCTGATCAATTTAAGGAAGTCTCTGTGCAGTACAGGATATCTTAAAATGAGATAAATCTGCAAAGAAGGTGAAAGTATTAACTTGATTTATGGACCGGTTTTCTGACTTGTCCTCATGGGCACCCAGCTAGAAAGTTATTTTCAATTCTTATCTATTGGTGAATATCAGCACAGAGATGTCCATAGAGCACAGCTGGGAACTGCAGGTATAGTAACGTGCTCTGAGCAAAACATGGTCACTAGAAACTAACTCAATCCTGATAGCTGTCTTGGCCATGAGCGTGTAAATGAAAGCCTACGTCGGATTCTTGTGTCGAACTAAGTGATAACTCAAGGAGCAGGGCTTCACCCACCATGCACTTATAACAGTTTTAAGATTAATTTAAAGACATTAAATTACCATGAGTTTAGCAGCACATGGTGCTTCTGCAGGAGGATTGCTGCGTTCCAAAGGAGGAACAGAGGCCATATGTGTTTTGAGTCTGCTTTTCCCCACACAACGGCAAGGGTGAGATGTGTCGGCATCGTATTGCTTGCGAGCATGTGGCATTTATGGCTGCTCTCAGCGCCAAGGAGGAGCTTCCTGGCAGCTCCCCTCAAGCCTCGCTCCTGAGCCTTGCAAGCTTCCCGGGGAGCCTCTCCGTAGCCTTAGAAGGTTCCCTGGCTTCAAATGAGCTAAGTAAGCTCTGGATGACAGCCCGTCACACAAAGCAGCTGCTCCTTCGTGCTCCCCTTAGAGGCTGGCTCCCGACCCCAAATTCCTGCAGCATTCCGACCCCGTGGTGTTTACACGGAGGGAGGGCTGGGAGCGCGGGGGCCAGGGCACAGCCGTGCCCCGCTCTGCCTCCTTGCCACTATCGGCAGCGAGAGGGGTGGCTCAGAGCGGGCTGCGAGCAGGACAGGTTTTGCCATAAAATCGTTTGCCTGATTACAAAAGAAGTCATTATGCTCAGCTTCTCAGTGGCTCGGTATCTATTTAGAATATAAATAGATAACATATTCTCCCCCCACCCCCAAACTGGATCTATAGCATACGGAGGTTCAAGTGACAAAGCATTCCACGCAGCAGGGTTTGTATATCCTGGATTTGGATCCATGTATTCACAGCTATATTCCGCATGAAGGCCTGGTTGCAACAGATCTTAAAGTAGCTCTTTCTCATGCAGAACTATTAGAATTAGTATGTTATAGCTGGTGTCCTTAGCTGTTCAGTCCTGTGGAGAACCATCTATAATGATTGCATTTCTGCCTTCTTCCTCATTCTTATGCTATATGACTTTTGATACACGGCTTATCAGAAACAGCAAGGTATAACTCATCAAATAAGGTGTAGCTTACCAAAAATTCTTTAATTCTGATACCTAAAGGCTATCAGTGCTATGCAGCTTGTTTGGCACTGATCGATGAAGTAAAATCACGTGGTCAGCTCTAAGAATCAACAGTAAAGCATTTTATAATTATATATATATTAAAAAAATGTATACATTATATATTATATAACAGGAAGCCATGTTCACTAATTCCTCTTGAAAGCGGGAAATCAGTGAGTGATTTAGCCATTCTATGATGGGTAAGAATTACTAGGAAAGTACAGCAGAAATGGAAACAAAGTCACCAGCAGGTAAACTCTAATGAAATACTGTTGCTGAATATTGTTATATTAATGACCAATTTGCGTCATGCTTAATAGCAGTCATCATTAAAAATAGAAATACGTCAATTATTGTATATATCCACTTACTCACCTATGTTTCTGAGAACATTAAAAAATGAAGGATAATTAATTAGGGACCACATAGTACCTAATTTTAAAGTTTCACCTTGTGATTTTCAGAAGAAGCCGTGCTCCCATGCATCTGCGGCCTGAAGGGTAAAAGGAGCTCCGCACAGTGACAAGAGTTGCTTCGGTCCTAGCAGCCACACGAGGGTCTCCTGTTTCCTTCCAACACCTCTCCCACTCCTGTTCTTCCCTGCTCCTCTCCCCCAGTAAATCTGGTAGCACGTACAACGCTTTGAGCAGATGGGTAGTAAATACAGAACTGGAGATTATGTCTGACAATTAAAATAAAAGTGTCTGACTCGACATTATGAGTTACATTATCTAAAGACCTCATATCAGGCTTCTATTTTAAATGCCTACATTTTCTAAGTGTGAACATTTTTTCCTGACTAACCTTTTAAGAAAGTGCAGTGTTTAGAGATACCTACGTTTCGGAGTGCCAAACTTGATACCATATAAGGGTCTGTTTTACGGACGGAGCCAAGAGCTCTCCCTCTCAAGGCAGGCCCTTCGCAGCAGCCCCAGGGTGGGCACCGGCTCCCCAGTCCCCAAACAGCATTCCAGACCCCGGCTCACACTTTACATGCTCCAGCAACTGGGTGCACACAAGTGTTAGGCAGTACACCTGCAAAGCCAGTTGGTCCCTATAAATTTTACTAGTGCAAATTCTAACACTTGCGTGCCCCACCGCTGCTGCTGCACTTCCAGCAGGGAGGTTCGAGTGTAAAAATTTGCTGTAGCAGGTTTATAAGTGAATGCTCAACCCAATGCCAAAAATTCTGCCACAATGCCATTATTAGAGCTCCACGCCTTGCACCATTCTACACCAATGCCAGCAGCGCTCATGCTGAATAGGTCTTAAGCAAGGGACGCTTGTAAGCTTTTGTCCAGATCTCATGAGGTAGAAGGTATCACCACCGACAGAGATTTTGTATTTGGTTTGTGTTTACTGAAACCAAGAAGTCTGTTAACCTTGGCAGAAATCAATAAGATTTATCCCCAGAACCAATGAAATGTGACACATTTAACTCCCAAAAAACTCTTGGCAGTATTTCATAATGAGGTATGTCACCACATTTTAGGTTTCCAAGCTGTTTTGTCTTGTTTTCTTTACTGACTTCATCTTGTTCTAATGCTATTTGCAGGTGACAATGGTAGATAAATTTAAAGGTTATGTGACTTAAAAGTTACATGATATAGTTTTGCTGGGCTGATAGCCATAAACAGAACTGAGAACAGGAATAAGCCTTTTATGAAAGCAGAATTCATACCTGCCAGTCAGCTGAAACTGGGAGCAGTTTGTTCCCAGATATTTTTTTTTTTTTTTAAATTGGATACAGTTTGAGCAGATGCCTGTAAAAAGCCATTACATAGTAGCTGCTTAGAAAGACCCTGTGAGGTACTGGAGCATTGCTACAAACAGAAATTTAAAGGGCTAAAGTCACACTTTTAAGAGTGACACTTTTAAGAGACAAAATGGCCGTAAGAGACATCAATACATTTTTACATACCATTCTTTCCTTTTTTAAGTGAAAGTGAAATCTACAAGGACTATGATAAATATCAGCAATATTCAATTTCTTCTTCTGCCAAATGTGGAGCCACTGAAAGCATCTGGGAAAAGTTCAACACCAGATAGCTTTCTCCACCAGAAATGTCTTTGCACTCCCTTTTCTGCCCTCTCAATACTATTTCATCATTCCATCTACAACAATAGTAGCTAACCCCCATGGCCTTGTTCCAGACTCTGTAAGCTTCTTTGCCCTCTTCAGCCTTCTTATTCTTAGCTCTCTTTCTCTCTGGTTGGACCTTGGTAACTTCTCATTGAGAAGTTCAGCGTAAGCCTGCTGGCACTGCTTTCCTCCTCTTCAAATCTTTTTCTAGCTCTCTTGTTGCTCTGCAAGCTCTGGTGTCCTAACTTCTCCTTGCTGTTCACAGTTCTTGCCTCAGTTTTCTGCTCTTCACCTCCTAACAGGGTTCAGGCCACCCTGCTCCTGAAAGCAACCTGCTTTCCAGTTGTTCTTACCAGTGCCCTCAATGATATCTCTGTGTCTCAAGAAGTCTCCAGCTGAAGGAATCACCTGCATATTCAAACACCTTACTGCTTTCAGTAGTTGTTTCATCATAGTCTTCTCCTCGACTTCTGGACCCCTGTGCTATCTTCTCCTGATTCTCTTCTTTACTCATTTGAAATGTTGTTGCTTCCCTCCCACCTTCTCTAAGTACTCCATAGAGCTTATACTATTAACTATCATTTAAACTTAGTCTGTTGGCTGTTGTTCCTTACGTGATTATAAAGATGCTTAATTCATATTCCACCTCCGCAGTAAAATATCCCCAAGATGGTTTTCTCATTTGCAAACCTGATTATATTTTTAAAAAAGTGTATTTTGTTTCAGAACAGCAAAACTTATCACACAGGTAAACACTCTAACATACCACCTATATAGTATGTTTACCATTGCTCTCTTTTAGAATAAATCAGAAATGTCCTGCTGCCTGTCATAGGTACTATAACGTTAAAGAACAAACAACAAAGGGTATTCACCTTATCTCAAATGGCAGAGGTGTGGTGTTTGTAATCTATTCCTGCTCTCTCCTCAAAACTCCCTCCTCTGACGATGATATAGGTTTGAAACCCTTGTACAAAAAAAGTTTTGCGGACTTTTCTCTTGATGGCTTTTGCACATTTGGATTGCATGTTTGGCCCAATCTTATCACATCAAAACTAGGACACAGTCAGGCACTGTCTCAGCTGGGAGGCAGAAACCAATAGCTGAGAGCTGATAAGAAGCAGCTTCTTAAAACTACCTCCTACCTGCTCCTGAGTCTGTAAGCACTATTCCTCTGTTTCATTCTGAAGTCTAACAGCTCTGAAGAGCCAATTATTTAAGCTAATTTGTTTGCCTTTCCACTGGATCAGAAGGGACAGAAGGAAAGGCTCACACCCAGACTTAGCAGTCCCGTGCTCCATGGGGGCGGATAAGTGCCATCGGGAACCTGCCACCATTCCTGGCCAGCCCTCACCCGCAAGGTTTCATTTCCATGGGCACGCAGGAGCAGGCTGGAGAAGGCTGGTGTGCAGATCTGGCTTTGGTGCACAGTTAGGAGTTAGGATATGGCCAGAGCACACACCCTGGCTCAGAAACATGGAAATGCTTTTGGATCCGGTAAGGCAGGTGTAACTGCAGCCATGAAATCGTCTCAGCTGAGGTGCAGGGACTCCTGGCAACCCCAGGATTTCAGCTGTTATTTTCCACCTCTCCCTCCAATTTTCTTTCACCAGTTGAGGGGGTTCCAGCTATGCTGCACTGCGGAGAAGGTTCCCCCTTGGTCGGGTTGGCCAGCTCCCTTCTGATCGCCAACCTCCCATATGAAGAGTTAAGAGAATAAATGGTCAGAAGGGTAGGATACACACTGAAGGTCATCCTGGCTATACCTAACTATCTAAGCACCCAGGGAATGACAGGCTCACTTGATGACCATCAGTTATTACAACATTTAAAGAAGGTCAGAGAAGCCCTGGAATATCTGCTTCACTGACTGAAACACGTTAACAGTCTGAAACTCAATATTATGAGAGGGCAGTCAGGACTTGTGTGACTTTCACACTTGAACCCTGCCAAAGTGAACCAGACAGCAGTTTAAATAGAAAGAGGAAAAAAGAGAAATTCAAACATAATCTTCTTCTGGGAAACAATAAGCTTACTTTATTACATTTTGTGCAAGTGACCTTGTAGAACATTTCTATATTGCAGAGTATGATTTTATGTCATAAAAACAGTCAGAAAAGGAAAAAAAGGAAAAGGGACTAAGTTTTGCCTGGGGTAAACAGTTACTGCTGAAGCTGTGCCAGTTTGTACTATGACTTTGGTCAAGGTTTCTCATGATCAAAAAAAACGCAGCACCAAAACCTGGGCTGGAAAAGAACCATCCACAACAGGGAGTCTAATACATCAATATAAAGCTCATCTACAGAGCGCTCAGATTTATTCTGTAGGGAGCAACCTTTGCTGGCCGGGGCACAGATTGCACGACCTAAAATGCCTTTTCCATCTATTTCGGTGATGCACAGTTATTTTAGCAGCTTCGTTTCTTTTCTCCTCTGCCGGATAACAGTATTAACGGTGGATCTGCCAGAGGAAACCAGGACTCTCAGACAGCTGTAAGAATCGACCGATGCCTTCAGAGCAGGCGAGGGAGCGCCTCGCAGCCCGGGCTGGGAGCAGGCTGGCAGGAGGAATTTGGGGAAGGCTGTGGGCTCTGCCGGCGGCAGCGGCGCCGGAGGCTGCTGCTCCCCCCCGCCCAGCGAGGGGCGGCTCCGGAGCCCCATGTGCACTTGTTTACTACGGATTGCAGGCTGCTGCCCTGTTTTGTTGCCTTGCTGCTTTGCTCCCATTCATTATTTCCCCTGTTTGTTTATTCTGCAGCATTTATGGCTATCCCTCCGGGAATCTGAGGAATCGCATTAAGGACTCGTCTATCTTATCACAGGAGACAAGCTTTATACTCCAGAGGCTCCCGCCGGCAGGCCCCCGCAGCCGGCGGGGGCCGGGGTGAGAGGCACTACTCGGTCGCAGGCAGCGCTGAAAACAGGTCGCTTTAACTCTTTCCTTGCGGAAGACTTCTCGGGCAGAGAGGACATAGCGGCCCTCCCTCCCATCCCATTCCCTGGCTGAAGTGGTGGTGGGAAACTAGGCAGGGCTGCTTCAAAGGCAGGTGATTCAGGGTGATTGCCAAAGGCATAATCTTAAAAAGTAGTGGAGGAGGGGTTCAGCTGTGGATGAGAGGAGCCGGTGCTTCAGACCCTGCCGCCACCCCATGTCTCTTCCCAGCTTTCAAAGGAGACAGTTTTTCATGCACTGATTGCTGGTACAGAGCCGAAGGGAATGAAACCTGCAAACCTCCCTCGGTCCAGTGCCACTTCCCAGCCCAGCATAAAACCAAGGCTGGACCTTTTCCTCTTGTGAATCTGCTTATCTCCCTTCAAGCACCTGACTTACTTACACTTAAGAGAAATGTATATATGGGCTAATGTGTAGACTGCACCACCTCATCCTTACAGGCTGCTTTTATCAGGATATGCAAGAATATGTGAGCAGTTTACACACACACACACAAACATACAGCAATGCAATTACAAGCTAGACTGTGTAATGCAAACAGATGAGCCACCAGCAGAACTGGCAGAAGGCAAATATCTCTTTTAGCTGCTGGCTCTTTTCTGAAGTACCAATAGCACAGCAGTCACCCAGCTGAAGCAATGGAAAGAAGTGCGTGATTCACCTCAGTGCATTTCTCATGTGTCACAGATTTTTCCCTGTCTGAAATCAGAGGGGCCAAAGTATCCCAGGAATCCTTCTGCAGGGGCTGTCCTTGCATAACAGAAGTTCTCTGTTTGGAGTATGAAATGAGCTCCCTGCTTTTACCTGTGGATTTCCTTTGAACATCCCGGCCCTGAACACAACTGAATTCTCTGCCACAGCTTGCAATGGTTTTAAAGACAGAAGAGAAAAAGATCCTTCAAAAGTATCCTAACCTACCAGCTGTTTAGGAAAAAAAAAAAAAAAAAAAAAGCTGAAATGTCAGGAGAGGGATGTTTCCACATAAAACAGAGTTCATGTCTTAGTGTATAATTTGCACAAAGCTAAAAGGGCTTGCTTGTTTACAAACGTATTTTGTCTGACAACACAAATTACAAGAAACAGAAAGCCGGTTGCAGAAATCAGCAGTGTCGTGTAATGATAGTGTGATCAGGACCCCCACAGCTCTAACATTAGCGCAGGGAGCACGCTCCTCTACGTGCAGAACCTCTCCACTGCCCAGGTCCTGCTTGGAACAAGAACCTTGAAGATGTTTTGCTTTGTTCCTAAATTGTATTTTTAGGCAGCATAAAACGTGGCATAATAAGGGAAGCTTAGTCCAGTTTCAGCTGTGCTGAAGGACATGCTGATTCCCAAGCTGAGAGAACAGATACCCTTTACTATTAGAAGAGATCAGGAAGATTGCTGATTTGCAGCCCTCTCCCACTGCAACCTTAAGCAAACAGGGTTTAATTAGATCAATAATGATCAAAGTTACTTTGGGCAGAGAGGACTTTCAGTTCCTTTAATGGTGATGAATCCACTGCCTCAGAAAGGAAAAACAAAAACAAAACAGAAAAGAGAAAGTCAGGGGATTTTTGCCAGCCCTAATCATTTAAAATAGTTTTGTTGTTCTCCTTAGTTCAAAACGCCGGGTACCGTCACAATAGCTCTTTGATATCGGACACTGATATTGATCTGAGTGCATCTGTCTCGCTCAGCAGCTGATAATGACAGCACACGTGATTTCCTGTTATTGAAGCCCCACAGACATTTCTGGAGCCAGAGCTTGGCAGCTCCAGGGATCCTTTCCCATCAGCAGCCCAGTGTCCAGTGCTCTCATTGCCTTTCAGCGGATGGAAGGAGGATACGCTGCAGCCCCGCAGAGCTGTAAACAACTTGTTTACCTCCTTCTCGGTGTAATCTGTCCCTGCTTCTATCGGCTCCTGTGGCATCAACAGAGCATTAAAACACCCCGAGCTCATAGGCTGATGTGCAAAAAACAACCCAAGGGGCATTTCCAGGCTCTTGCTTTCTAGGGCACTGGAGGTTATTTATACCTGTTGTTTCCAGTCAGCCAAAGCAGCCCTGCTTTTGCATGTGGTTAGCTTTGAAGAAAACTAGTTTTTGACTCTCATTCTGCTGGCATGAAAATGTAAGCAGCGTGGGCCTGATGCTGCTCTTCCTGCAAAACCCCGTTTGGGTCACGCAAAAAAGACACTGTCTTTTTCACGTGCTGTTTATGTTTCAACAGAAACAGTGAAAGATGTGCGTGATTTATAGATCCCCAAATGCCAGGGGAGCACCCATCAATACTGGAGCAGAAGGCTGGGTTGAAGGGTAAACCCCCTACAGATTTTAACCAGCATGCAAAAGGAGGGGAATCTGAAAACATTTGGAAAGTCTTGAGTCTGTCCCCTCCGTACTCCTGACCAGGACTTTGGAACAACTGCACAAGACACTGACCCAGAAACAACTTCCCTGGGGTTTAGCGCAGCGGACAGTGAATAGGAGTGACAGGGCTCCCCGTATGAATGCGCTCACTTTGTACACGAGGTGCAGAGTAGCTCTCCAGTGCCCTCAGAGAGCATGATCCTGCCCCTGTTGAAATCGAGGGCAAACCTCGGAGGTTTGGGGATTTTAAGAAGTGATGGATATTCATGCAGCACAGATTTGAAGCTGGCTGTAGTTCACATCACCCTGCGCCCATGCATCTGAGACACCACCGTATCTGTGCAAGGGGACGCTTTCCCTGTCAGCCTCCCATCTGCAGAGCACAGAGGATCAATAACAGGCAACTATATTTGGACATGCTCTTTACTAGTGATTTTTATTTACTTTTGAAAACTTGTTCTGGGAAGTAGTTGCTCTTAATATAAAAATATCTTTCCTTGTGTTTTACACTACCTGCTTGTTCAGTTTGGTGAAAAGCTTGAAATGCTATAGAATAAAACCCAAGCAGTTGCTTTTAGTGGTCCTCCTTGAAAACAGAAACTTGGTTTTGATAAATACCAGCTTCTGTCACCCTCAGGCACAATAGTGCTGAGACTTTTTGGTATTGAAATTGAACTGGAACTGTTGTAAGATCATGAGAGTGTATTTGGCAGAATAACCTGAACAGGGTGATAATCCAGGCAACCTCATTTAGGCATTGCCTCATCTCAGGCAGGTGCCCCTGGGAGGGTGGATGTTGGAGGGGAGGGCGAGGAAGCATCTAATCTGCCTGAACAGAATTGCCTAGATTCTCCAGTCTATCAGAAGGGAGAGGTGGAAATGGGCAGAGCGTGAGAGTGTCGGTGTCCCTCGTCTCGGCACATCCCTGGTACTACCTGTGCAGGCAACTCAAGGAGCTCAAGAGGGTGATTCAGCTCCTTGTTAGGCATCTGCCTCTTCTGTTGATGAAGAGCTTGTACTGGATGAATATTATTTCTACCTCTTCTCTTGAAGCTTGGCCACTCTTTTGGAAGGTATGCAACTGAAAAAGAAAAACATTGAAGGCCTTTTCCTAGTGGCTAGGGACCTTGGCTGTGAATAAGAATAGATTTAAATCCTTGTCTTCACTTGTTTTTTATCATGTGTTGAAGTAATACATGCAAAAGGTGATGATTGAATCCTGATGATTTCAGTCCCCTGAAGGGCTCCTCAGGGAAAACCAGGTACATTGCTGAGTAAATCTGGCCCACAATAGATATATCACTGACAGGACAAGACTTGTCTGCCCAAAATGGGCAAATTAAGGTAGATCCTAGTGAAAAGAGGCACTCGTAGGGCTAGATCAGCCCTGGAAGGGAATGGTCTGGACTACGGCCTGGGCATTAGGTGAGTTTTAGGCAGCATAGAAAAGATTTGACCAGAAGTATGAGAAACCATGTGAACCTCATGAAGTTCAACAAGGCCAAGTGCAAGGTCCTGCACCTGTGTCAGGGCAATCTCAAACATGCATACAAGCTGCGTGATGAGTGGATTGAGAGCAGCCCTGCAAGAAGGACTTGGGGGTATTTGTGGATGAAAAACTGAATATAAGCTGATAATGTGTGCTCATAGCCCAGAAAGCCAATTGTATCCTGGGCTGCATCAAAAGAAGTGTGGCCAGCAGGTCAAGGTAGGTGATTCTGCCCCTCTATTCCACTCTCGTGAGACACCACCCGGAGTACTGCATCCAGCTCTGTGGCCTCCAGCGTAAGAAAGACATGGCCCTGCTTAAGTAGATCCAGAGGAGGGCCAAAAAGATAATCAGGAGGCTAGTGCACCTCTCCTATGAAGACAGGCTGAGGGAGTTGGGGTTGTTTAGCCTAGAGAAGAGAAGGCTCTGAGGAGACCTTATAGCAGTCATCCAGTACTTAAAGGGGGCCTACAGGAAAGATGGGGAGGGACTCTTTATTAGGACTGTAGTGATAGGATGAGGGGTAACGATTTTAAACTGAAAGAGGAGAGATTTAGATTGGATATAAAGAAGAAATGTTTTATGATGAGGGTGGTGAGACACGGGAACAGGTTGCCCAGAGAAGTTGTGGGTGCCCCGTCCCTGGGAGTGTTCAAGGCCAGGTTGGATGGGGCTTTGAGCAACCTTGTCTAGTGGAAGATGTCTCTGCCCACAGCAGGGATGTTGGAACTAGGTGATCTTTAAGGTCCCTTGCAAGCCAAACATTTGTATGATTCAATGATTCTGTGAAACAGAATTTCCCACTTTTTTTTTTCCATACATTCATTCAAAGCCTGCTCATTACAACTGGCATTGAAACATTGAGGTCTACTTCAAACTCAACTGATTCCCCACTGTATGGCCTGAATTACACAGTTAACTTCTGCATCTCTACCTGGCCAATATAAGAGGAAGTTATTATCTTCCTCTGAATGCAGTTTTATATAATAAACTGATCTACGACTAGCGATGTGATGTATTTAGTTCTTTTAGAAGAACTAAATGTGGTTGGCAAACTGTTTCCACATTGCCTTTTTCCTGTTTTCATTATGGTCATATACTCATGAAAATATCACAGAAAGCAGTGTGAGGCTAAAGGTAGAAAAGTACAAAAAGTAATAACATTTTCAGAAAGTTAAGTCATATGATTCCTAAATGTATTCTGCAGCTAGCTTCTAGATAGTAAATCATTATCTAGTCAGACTATGAATAGTGAAAAAAAATATTTCCCCCTTTGTTGTAAATAATAACTTACGTTCTTTTACTCCTTGCTAAGTCTGCTTCTTTAAAAGAAATGAAACACATCCAGCTCTTAAGTTTTGTTTTTCATTGTGGTTTGTAGTGATATGGTTAGGAGAGGTACCTAATAAATTAATGATAGGAAGTTGCAGAATAGGTCAAGGTCACTTTGTGCATAAATTGGAGGTCTAGGAGTTGTATATTTTGTGCTATCTGGCTTATACCACTTTATTGATTTTTCACTTGGAGGAAAAAAGAGAGAGAAGGTCTTTAATAGATTTTTATATCCTCAGTCTATTCTAAATCCGCCTTTGTTCTGATCTTCCTGATGTTCCCACACTTTCATGGCAATAGCAAAGTCCTGCTAAACTGCAGTGCTGTTGTAACACAATGACTCAAAAACCAATGGCAATTTTAATCTCCTAAAAAACATTTGCCAGAAAAGTCATAGAGACTTGTAGCCCACACAGCCAAGACAGGATGGACAGGGAAATCTCCTTTAACCTTTCATCTGACTCAGAAGCAGAAGCCCAGTATCACCTGCTTTCTCCATCTTTCAATATCCTTACAAAGAGAATTGCAGTGCAGTGTAGTTTAATTACCACACCCACAGGTAAAGCTTAGCAATAGTGCTGTATAGTGAACTGGTTTAGATACAATTGAAAAATAATTCACAATGAAGTCAAGGTAGAAACAGATCCCTGTGAGTCAGCTACAGTTTCCGATGAGACAGAAAACAACCCTGTCACTGACCATTGCTGGATAGGAGTAAACCTTTATACCTCTGCAGCAGTGTCTGACTCTTGGAGGGGACAGCTAGCATCAGGGAGCTGATGCAAAATGAATTCCAGTGAGGATGCTTGGTTACATGGGAAAGAGAAGAGACCATCTAATGAAAATCTCAAGGCAGGTTCCTCAAGGATCCAGCCATTAAAGGATTAATTGCTCCATATTTAAATAATAGATTTATTTGAAAAGATTTTTGATACTAAATAAGGAGCGTGTTAGTATGATCACTTGTCTGAAAGGATAGTGTCAAACCCTAGTCTATCCATATGCCAATGTTCAAACAACTTTTTTACTTAGCTCATGTGAACAAACGAAGGGTTTTATTGGTCTACAGGAAACTAATGACAGCAGTTGAATGGAAAACTACTTGTTCATAGATTGGAAAACTTTTTTGTATTCCTTTAATCTCTTTTAGAGAAATGGAAGTAAAGTACATAGATAGCCTGTCCTGACTTTAGGAAGCTTTCAAGCATTAGCTTTTCATTTTGATTTCTGCTTGTTTTCTATAATATAAACTTAATTTCTCTGTCCTTAAATACTTTTGTCCAAGCTTGTTGAGCAGTATAATTAAATGCTTCTTAAGCTGAAGGGAAGGGCAGCATGTGAGACTACTTTCTAACACTATTAGCAGTGTGCCAGAATCACTGTAGTGCTGAGAGCCAAAAAACACATGCTCCAATACTGGAGTTCTGGAAATAGTTGAGCGTAGGAGATAGCACCAGCTCCTCAGCCATCACATTGTCACAACACAAGATGAAGGCTGAAGGAAGGGGACTGGAGATGAGCTAGGTCACACTAGTCCAGCCATGTCAGTGCTAGCTGCCACTGCTGCTAATGTTCCTCCTAGGAGCAGGGAATAGGAGTTACCTGGCAGAGCAGCCCCACCGTTACTTACAGTACATGATATCAAGAAAGGAACAAGAACCTGTACATGACCTGACAGGCAAAGTTTGTCTGTCCCAGACTCTCTGGGAAGGAAGTTCATCCAAGTAAGAGACTGGATTGCAATCATTTCTGCAGTGTGCATTTTGGTATGATACATTGCTTCGAATGAAAGCCAGGATTTCCATCTCCTGTCAGGCACATAAGTTCCTATGATGTTTCCAATGAATTTTTGTTCACTTTCTTTGACCCAGTGGCTCTTTGTCTATGTCTATACTGCTACATAAAAGATGCCTAATGTAGATTTACCTTTTGAATAGTTTGTATTCAGCCTCTTGCCACGAGCTACCTCAGAGTAGACTTCCCAGAACCCCACTAAGTATCTCTGAGCTACTTCCTATGTTTTTCCAATTATGATACTCATCAAAATATGGTCTTTGTTAGATAATGGTGAAATATTGCAGTCTAGCAATCTATCTGCTTCAGTAGAAAGGAACCCATTCCCTTCTCCCAGACGGATCCTCTCAGCTGGAGAAGGAGGTTTAACAGGCATCACTCCCGGGTGGGTTTTGTAGCCATCCACAGCGAGCAGCATTTCTGTGAGAAATAGCTGTCAGAGGTACTAAGCATGGGAAGATGGCTCAGAGCTGACCAGTGGTCAGAGGTGCCTCAGGCCCAGAAATCAGACTTAATAACCACTTGTAGAGTGGCACTTCTTGGTAGCTGGGTCCAACCTCAGATGGTACTGAAACTGGAGATCAAGAAAAGGAACCAAATGAGAAAATACAGTTGGTGAGATCTGGCAATGATAACAAAGCAGTATTTAAGTAGTAGACTGTGGTGATAATGAAACCATGCAGGTTTGGGAAAATCTGAGACTTAAAGGTAATGGTTTATATAAAGCAGATAAGTAGCTACTAAGAACGTATAAACAATACCGGTCACAATTCCTGAATGTTAATGTGAAACAGTGAGTGTATTCAATTCATATGAAATATGTTGTCAAATTCACAGACAATCATTTAGGTGATTCAGAATCATTAAAAATAACAACAATACTTTTTTATAAAAGAGTTTTGTATTAAGATAGGACTTTTTTTGTATTTCTCATTCACTGGGTTTACTGGCTTCACTGACAAGATCAGCAAATACTACAAGAAAAATCTTGTAAATCTGACTAGGACAAAATAATTATAAATTAAAGATCAGAGAATAATTATTTTATTGGCATTTATTGCTTTATTCACATTAATTAATCAATAAATACAGGAACACATGGCATATGAAGTTGACAGGATTCTTAGTACTTTGTCTAACATTGGCTGTTATTTGAAAAAAATTAATTTGAAATGGCTTAGAAGTTTTGGCATATGGATTTTAGATATGTTGAAATGTTGTAAGTGCAGGTTAAACTAATAATAAATGATTAATATATCAAGAGAGAATGAAGTGTCCTTTGGGTAGTTTCTGGATTAGTAGGAGGTGAGGCAGTCAACAGATGGGTGGTGAGGGAACATTCATGTATATATTTAGTTGATATCACACAGGGGACAAAGTCTGACAGGAGCCTTGAAGTTTAGCCTGCAAAGCTTGACAATGGAGGTGAGCCATCGTTCAGGTTTGTTGTTGATTTGACGTTTGTGAATTCAGACTTCAGGGACAGAACATAAAAACTGTCATACCTGAGGACAGATTTACCTAGCACACCACCAGTCCACCAGCATGGACCAATAGCAGATGCTTAAGAGCAGTCATAACTGGTTTCACTTTATCTCACAATTTTCTCCTCCCATCCAGCAACTTCAAAATACTACAAAGGGGACACAATGGAGAAACTGGCCAGTGCAGGATAGCCATACAGTACCATCCAGAGACATCTGCATAGTTTCCAAAAGCTGTGCAGATATATTGTCAGACTACTATGTTCAAGCTAAGCAGACTGTCCCTCAGTTCCACTGGTGATGGTTGAAGGATCTCCATAAAGCCCTCCATTGCATGATCCAAACTGTGAATACAGTAGGGTAATACAGGATCATGCTAACTGGTTAATTGGGGTTTTATAGGCTGTGCTAACTTCCTCAGATAAAATAGAAAAAAACTTCTCCAATCCCTAGAGCCAAATACAAACTTAGACTTAATAACAGAACATCTTTGTCTAATGGCTCACCATCCTACACAATACTGTTCTTTCCATGTCTTTACTAGTGAGGAAACAACTGTCTGTCCCCTTCTGCAGATAAGTTTTCTCCTACACAAAATTCCTCCAAAGCTGTTTATTCTTGCTCTAAACCTTGTCCTCAAGACTGCTTATGCATATTGCATTACACAACCCGCTGCTAAAATGTATATATTGTGTCAGGCTCTATGAAGTGAATGTCTTGAGATCTAATCGCTTCTTCTGGCTTGCTCTGTCCCTTTCTCAGGGGCACGATGGACACCTCCTCAGTAGCAGTGGTGGAGCATTTGTGTATCTAAGCCTTGTTTGCTGCCCCATGGTTAGGGCACCTCCATAAGAAACTAAAAGCATAAAATTCCTTTCTTTCTGTCCAAATCCTCTGGCCACACAGCTATAAGAGACAGTAACAACCAGCTAAACTCCCCAATGAGAGCATCTGCTGTTCTTTCTGCCAAAGCCACTGCACATGGCGTAGTTACTATGATTTGGGCCTCTCTGGTGATTTAGGCAGAGGTTTGTGAATTTCAGCCAGACTTGGGCAGGATCTGGGCAAAAGATATTCCATTCAGCTGAGCTAATACCTTGGGGTGGTCACAACAGCCAAACTTCAGACAACTGCTGGTAAAAGGAGCAGGTGCAGGTGCTAAGGTAGCAGTCTGCATTAGCCCTGAGAGAGTAAATTCTGACTAATCAACAGCTTACATCTACACTGTTAAATGCATCTGCCCCAGCAAATGATCATACCTCCAAAACAAGGGCTGCAAAGAGGCATGTGTTCCCACTAGTGCAAGTGTGTCCTTTTGTAGAGCAGATTGCTGCATTCTCGCTGCCTAGCATTTGCCCTGGGTTGTCTCCTGTGCACTCTTGTTCCTAACGCCCAGCAGTAGGAGGCTGAGGAAAACACGAACCCAGCCTGGACTTTATTTGTGAGGGAACTAAGTTGAATCTCTCCAAGATAAAGACCACAGTGGTACTGACATTTATGCAGTGTCATGGTCAAGCACCAGGGGATGAACTGAGCAGCTAAATTATCTGATAACATAGCCATAACCTCACTTTAGGACTTTTTTTTTCTTTGTTATGTCAGGGCCATAAGCTTTAGTATTTAAAAGCCAGATATTCTCAATGCTTACTTATGCAGGTGACATTCCAGTAGAAAGTACCATAGCCTTTTCTGGATTAAATTTTATTGAGGTTATCCAAAAGTGAGATGTTACCTACATGCCTTCTAGTTTCTCTCTTCATCTGGGAAGGGGCAAGGTACTCCAGATTACTTTGAGAGCAACATAGTCTCAACCACTTTTTTTTTGGTTGATAAACAGAATTACTGTAAAAACTTCACAGAGGAAAAATGTCTTTGATATCAAATTGGTTTTAAGACTGATGTAACTACACTGACTTTTCTGGAATTTGTCCAGGGCTTCATCCTAGTCTGAATTAAGCACAATAACTCTCACATCATGAGTTCTTTATTTGGAAGAGGAGTCTAATCCTGATTTTATTTAAACTAGGGTCAACTGTGCAGATTCTACTCCAGCAGTTTTAAAAGATACTTAGTCCAATTACACAATTTTTTAGACAGGAATTATTACTTTTAGATTATTTTCTTTTTAAAAAAAATTCTCTTTAGACAGGAGGGGGTTTTAAGGTTAGCAGGAGTTTGGCAAACCACTGCATCTATCTAGACATTGCTTAGACATAACTACACTGTGCATTGTAATTCTGGTGCGAAACTACAACAAAACAAAGCAGTTGGGTTGTGGTGTAGGTACTTTCCTATACAGTTAAAGGATTTCACCAAAGTTAATTGAGGGTGGGGAGATCAAGCAGATCTAGTATATCTTCATGTGAAACACAGACAAGGTGTAGCTCTGGGCTGAAATACAGCCATGTAAAATTGACGTTGTGCAATTACCTGCACACACTGTGTTTGGTATATCAGTAAAAAATGTTGTTTCCACCTTCTGATTTTTCCAAATGATATCTGGGATGACTAAGTCAATCTTGATGTTTTGATCTTCCTATGTAATCACTCATAAAATTCCTATAGTGAAGATTTTAGTTAAACCCTTATACTGGAGTCTTTATTTGAGTCATAGAAGTTAGCTCCTGTAACACCAGATGTACAAGAAAATAGGTCCACTGAGTACAAAGGTACTGTTCTAAGACTTTAATTCAAGACAGAGCCAGCAGTAAAGCAGTTTTTAACTATATGTTTTTAACTTTCATGTGCAAGTAAAAAAATACAAGCACTAGAAATATGAAAGCTTGTTTGTTCTGCATTCTTCATCTACTCTCTCATATTACCAGTCTATTTTTGCAATAAATATTGTAACTATAGCAACATTCTTTAATGGATAAATAGCATATTAGCAACTGGGCTGAGATGGCTTTTGCAGAAATAAGCTCAAGTAGAATAGTTTGTCAATTTACCTTCTCTTTATATAAATATATATGCGTGTGTTGTAGTGGAAGAATTCAGGACTTGAAGTCATTATGTGTCATTTTGTCTCCATAATAAGTACATTTTATTTGTTTTCAGTGTTCACAGCTATATTTCTGTGACATTAAAAAGCATAAGCTCTACTATGGGGAAGGAAAAGAGGAAAAGATCTGCTTTATTTGTTGAGCCTTCATTTACAGAATGTTTTTGTCCTATATTTTGTCCTATTTGAAAGTCACTTTTTACCAGCTTAAATAAATATGAACCAGTTTTACATGCACATTTTTATTAGCTACTTAAATATCACAGATAACAAGTGTTAAAATATTTACTTTCTGCAGATTATGCAAACTAAGTGGCTGCTTTTGTTGCCATTGAAGTTAATGGGAGTTTTGCCACAGACAGCAGTGGGAACAGGATCTGTCCTTCAGGAACTCGAAAATGTAATCAAAGTAAATATGTGTTCTTCTTTTTCAAATAAAACTCTGATTAAGCTATGGTTGTTTCTGTGCTGATAGGAGTCTTCAAAGGAAGTCAGAGCAGCAATTTTTCAAGTGGTTGGTGTTACTTGACTTTAAAAGCATTTGGGGTGCAAATTCTGCAGCAATTTTTAAATGATGAATGGACTGAGACCACAACAGCAAGGGATTTCATTAAACAGCCACAGGCCAGGAGTCTCAGATCAACCTGCTGCAGATTCTGAAAGAAGGAAGAGGATATGACTTTTCAGGAATCACAGACATCACATTGCCTCTAGCTGTAGTTAGATCCAAGACAATTAGCACAGAATAGTCTGCTATAGTACTAAATTATTATTTCCTAGGGAAGGCATCCAAGTCACTAGGGGGTTAGTCTTTGTCACATCACCCACAATTAGCTTTCAGAAGTTGTCTTACTATGAAATGGTGCCTATGGCTATCAGTGGTATGGTGGCAAATAAAATAATGGGTGAACCCATCCCTGATGTCCCAAGCTGGACAGTGGAAAGTGCATATATAATATTTTGTTGAAACTTTAAAAAATATATTTTTATTTACCCTTAACTTCACCATTAGTGAGAATGACATATCAGATACTGAATCTAACCCACACTTTGCCATTTTCCAATGGAGATATTTCCAGGTGTTACATGGAAAAACATGCCTGCGGACTTTTGGCTGTTATCAGATGTAAGTATCAAAATCTTTGTTTTCAGCTAAAGGGATGTGATTTGGTTATAATGGAAAGCTTTCTTAATATATATTGTATCCCACAGTTGTCGATGTGTTTTATGACCACCAAGTCCCCGTGGAAGATGGATGAGGCTGCCCTGAAAGTGCCCATGTTTAATCAGTCTGGCTATGATGAATTGTCTCTCACATTCTCTTGCAGGCATGTTATGTATAGCATGAGTAAACATGAGCCAATTTCTATCACTGTAGGCTGTGCCACAAAACCTCTAATTACAAAATGCAGTACTAATAGCTTCTAACTCAGTCCAGGAGGAAGGAGTGGAGGAGTGGCGAGATGAGGATCATAGGCCAGGCAAGAAGTGAGAAGTGGCATGAGGTTGTGCTGAGTCAGTATATTCCCACAGCAAATTAAAACAGACGTTTTCCCATTTCTCTTAGTGAGGTTCTGAGTCACAAAGAACCTACTCATCTATTTCATCTATTGTGTATCATATTGCTTGGAGGAGGATGAAAAGAAAAGAGGAAGATGAGAGGTAACTTGGAAGAGAGGAACCATATCAAAATATTTCCTCCACAAACTTAACATCTAACCCATCTCTTTGTGCTACTCTAATTGACTTAATTTCTTACAAGATGTTAAGACAGAAGAAAATATTCTTGTGCAGAAATACTTACTGGGAGTAGAGGTGGCAGGAGGCTGGTGTGGCAATCCTATAGCTCAAAAAACTCCATTTAGATCCCATCCATCAACCTTACAGAGAGGGACTGGGCTTCAAGTATCCAGAGTAGATGCTTTGAAGAAGGAAAAAAAAATCTGTTCTTTGTATGTGTGGATGTTTGGGGGAAAAGGTGTAGTCTAAAATTAAAAGTCAAAGTCAGTATATGTGGTATTCATCACCACATGATATGCCTGATATTGACAAGATATTATTCATTGACAGAAGCTCTAGTTTAGCTGGTACAGATAACTGAACAGGCATAATATTTTTTTTTCCTACTTTCTTGGGAGTTCGACTTAGTTTGACTTAGTATTACACAATATTCTGATTAAAAATTAGCACTTCATAAAATATGTATATATGAAATGAATTAAAAACCAACTGAGACATCACAGCACATAGGGAGAAAATATTAATAAGCAGAATTGCTTATCTCTTGCTGGTCAATTTGCAGTCTAGTTTCTCTTTTAATATTTTTATGAATGACTTAGAATCAAACATTAAATTGCAACCTGAGAAAAAAAATGCAGGTGGAATAAGGGTTGATTAAATACTAATTTACAACAGGTTACAGTCGCAGCACAACCTGGTTTGCTTATGAGGTGGAGACAAACAAAGAGTGAAGACTTCAATACTCTTCAAAGACTACAGAACAACAGAGGAGCTAACATCTTCTTTCTTCTTTGCACTTACATTCATAAAGTTAGAAAGAACTCCAGGAAAACATAAAGTCATTGTTCCCAGTCCCAGCTCCAGGAAAACAGCCAGTCGTTATTCCTAGTCCTGTGGCAGGAATGTGTAGGTGGTACCTGACAGGTGTAGTGGGGTAATGGAGTCTTCCTAGGCAAAGTGTACCTGTCTTTTATGATCGTATTGTTGGGGTAGTTGTACAGATTTATGTATGTGGATCACAGTGCTATAGTTACAGGTGTGCTTTTCTGCGTTCAGGATGCATATTAGCAGCTCTCTCTGCTCCACCTTGTCAGCCTTTTAGAGTCAGGGGCTCATGCCTCTGAAAAGACATGCAGGCTTTTTTCCATACTTTCCCCTTCTCCCTTAGCAGGTACCATCTCACATAGAAGAACCACATAGAGATTCTTAGCCCTAAGATGGATAGAGATTCTCCCTATTCTTGGCTCAGACAAAGCCTCCACTATCACAGGGAACAGGGAGAGGAAACTCAGTCTTTCCCAAGGGAAGCCCAGATCCCCTGTGCCTTATCTCAAATGAGGGGCTACAGTGCAAGGCATTTGGATTCCCTTAGAGGCAGAGGGCTACTTCAGTTTTGGCATTTGCAAGGGAAAGGAGAAAGTGGGGCTGAGGCACACTTTTACCCAGTCTACCCATCCTCATGTCACTTGCCCATTTCTTCTAGTCCAGCCTCTTCACAGTCCTAATCTCTCAACCATTCCCAATAATCCTCACCCCCCTCACTGCAGCCCAATTCCATCACCTATCTACTCCTCCATACCTCTTCCTTCACAGCAAGCATTCACATGTATAATTTTTCTCAAAACCAGCATAAACACCTCCTGTATGGTCTGCTGTTCCAAGTTCATCCATTCCAAAATAAAAAAAAAAAAAAAAAAGTACAACACACTCACAGAGGCTGATTCAGTGTGTGGACAACCTCTCAGTTTCTTTCTTTTCTGTATCTCTTCCCAAAGTTGTATTTGAACTCACACTGACCAGATGAGATAGGGGAAAAAAAATTCTCCATGCCCCCACAAGTTACTTAAGACCCATACAGGGCAGCTGGCTCAATACCCTTCCAACTGCCTGGGCTGTGGTCCCACAACAGTCTAAACCAATTCAACCTCCAGCTACAAAATTCCCATCCCTGTGTCTTGAGTTTTAATGCTTGTTGGAACTGAGTCTTTCTCAGCTCATTAAACCAGCAGAAAACTGTTCACTTTTCATAGGATCACAGGATAATCTAGATGTTAAAGAACCTAAGGAGGCCTCTAGTCAAACAACCTTGTCAAAGTATGGTCAGCTCTGAGATCGCATCAGGATATTTTGTCCAGTCAAGTCTTGAAAACTGTCAAGGCCAGAGCCTGCACAACCTCCCTGGGCAGCCTGTTCCAGTGCCTTCCTGTCCTCATGCTGAGAATATCCAGCTTGAACCTCTATTGTTTCAATTTATGCCCACTGGTTCTTGTTCTCCTTCCATGCAGCACTACAAAGAGTCTGGCTCCATCCTTTCAGACCTCGTAGATACAAGCAGGCTGCTAATAGTTCCTCTTCGAGTCACCCCTGCCCCAGGCTGGAGAAACTCTGCTACCCCAGCCTCTCCTTACGGGGCAACTACTCCAACCTCAGCCATTGTGGGTGCCCTGTTCTGAACTCAGTACAGTTTGTAGATGCCTCTCCTGCCGGGAAGGAGGGCAGGAGGTGTGTGTGAAAAAACTGTCCACGGTATCCAGATGTGGTCTAACAGTGAGTGCTGGGCAGGGGGGACAACCACTTCCCCTGAGCTCCTGGCAGTACTCCTGCTGATGCAGCCTCAGATGCTGCTGGCCATCTCTGCTGCTAGGGCTCGCTGCTGGCTCCTGCCTAGCTCCCAGGGCCCCCAGGGCCCTTTCCCCAGAGTTGCTTCCTAGACAGTCTCTTCCCCAACCTTTATCTTTTCAAGAGACTCTTCCTTCTCAGGTGCACAACCGGTTCTTGCTGAATTGCACAAGGTTCCCGTTGGCCCATCCCTCCAGTCTGTCTAGGTCCCTCTGGGTGGCAGCCCTACCATTAGGCATATTGACTGGTCCCCTTGATGTCATGTAATCTGCAGACTTAATGAGAGTGCCCTTTGTCACCTCCTTCAGGTCATTGATAATAATGTTAAGCAGCACAGGTCCAAGGATAGACTCCCTGCAGTACCCACCTTCTTGTATTCTCTAGGGAGAGTATGACCCTAGAGAGAGCCATGACCCTCTCAGCCAGACCATTACTTTTGGGGCTTTTTCTGCCAGCAGAGTGATCTTGGTGCAGGGTCAGACAAGCTGCAGAGCCAGCCTGAATGAGGGGACATCAGCATGCACCTGGGGTGGAGGAGAAGGGGAGCCCAGGGTCAGTGAGCCAGCCAGTCCCGTCAGCTTAACTGTGTAAACCTGCCCTTATGCAGCATAACACTGTGTTACACCAACTAATACATTTGGCTTCTGAGCATCAGTCTGACTGATTTTTTAAGAAGACTTCCCATTTTGCCTCCCCACTGAAGGTGATGGAGGCCAGGCCTTAACTGGGGCAACTATTGAGATAATCAGATCAGTTGGAGCAACTCACTCCACATGGAGCAAAGAAACCAAATGAAGCAAGAGATGCAACCTGAAATGTCATGAAAGGCCAAATTCAGAAAGCTGCCAAGTATCATTGGATATCCAAGGAAGCCAACAGTGATTTAAGGTATCAATCACAAAAAATGAAAAGCCTTTATATAAAAATGTCTATATAAATTTCTATATATGCATGTATACATGCATATCTATATGAATGTATATAAATTTGTATGCATATATTTAGCATATGTATTATTTAGTAGGATTATTTTCTTAGGTTGGTTCGTTTGGTTTGCCTGGTTTCTTTCTGCAAAGCTTTTATTGTGATTGTATATGCAGGGTAATAATGGTTAGTGAGTCTTAAAGATTATAAAAGGTGAAAGACTTTTAAAGACTAAAAAACCTATCATAAGGATGTTTTAAACTCGTTGATCACAGGAAATTTAAGCTCATCTTTTTGTTTACATTAAACAAAACTGAAAATACAGTGCTCTATAAAATGTGGAATAGAATAATAAAGGAGAGAACACAGTTGGGATATCTGCATGACAGGAAAGTCATGAATAGCAGAGTGTGAGGGGGTGGGGAGAAACAGGGGAATGATGACTGTTTTCCAGCCTGGAATACCATTAAAATAATCCAAATTAGAATTAAGGAGCCACTTCTTATATACACGATTTTTAATGATGATAAAAAATCTCTTTCCCTTGTTGAAAAAATGATGTGCTTTTTCAGGGCACATGATACAAGGGTGATTACTAACCATTCCTGTTCCCCTTCAGCATGCAGATATATACATTGATTATTCCTGCTGGTTTTACTAGCAGTGATGTGCATAAAACCCCATACATCACCCTGCAATGCTATCCTGAAAAATGTTTTTATTACTGACATGCTGGAGAATATTCAATGAATTTCACTTACACCTGCTCTCTTTGGTGTTGTCCTCATTTATAGGGGATTTTTAAATCCGTTAAAATGAATCCTTTGGTCAAAGAAGCACAAGTGCAATTGTGGTCTTCATAAACAGTATGGACAAACAGTTGAAAAAGGCCTGAAAAAAGAGAAAGGCACTCAGCGACACAGTCAGCCAGGGAACCTTGCATACGCTCAGTGAATTTATTCACACATTTATGTACCAAACGATTTTGAATATTCTTTAAAGCCAAATAATAAACAACATTTTTATCACTTTACAAAATAACTTGGGAAAAAGACTGATGTGCTGCCTTGCCTTTTTTACTCATGATTCATTTTGAACTCTTGAAATACTGCCTTATGTAGTCCTAATTCTTCTTTCTCTCTTTTTTCTTTCCTCCTTCCTTTCTCTCTTTTCTTTCTCTCTTTTTCTTCTTTCTCTCTCTTTTCTCTTTTCCTCCCCTTCTCTCTCTCTTCCTTCAGGACTGGAAAGCAAAGCCAATCTGTTTCATGCTAATTGTCATGCGGGCACTGCAGTTGTTTCCCTGGTTTTGCTCCCCGTCCCTGCCATAGCTTGGTACTCCCGGCAGCCTGGTGCTACATGAATAGCTTGGCCTATGGCGACCTTTCTGTCTGGGACAGTACCATTCCGTCCAGACAGGGAGAGACAGGGGTTTTTTGTTCTTCAGAAGAAAAGGGAAGGAAAAAAAGAAGACAGACCTTGCTGCAGCCCTTTGCTTAGGATTCCTCCTCAGGAATTCTAATTCCAGCTGCACGCTCCAAAGGGGCTCGTGGCAGCGATTATTCCAGGCGTAAATCATCATTCAATAGCTTCATGTTCACACACCAGTTCTGTAGGGATTTCTTTTTTTTTTTTTTTACTTTCATATATTGTACTGTACTATTTGCTTGAAATTATAATCTAACACAGCAATTGTGAGGGGAGATCAGAATTTGTAAATACTTTGTTTAAAAATAATTGCTGATTTGAGAAGTATCTTTGAGAAATTACGAACAGCACAGCTGTCAGTAATAGCAATTATTCATCTATTGAATGAATGCATTTGTGTTTTACCTGTATGGAAGGGCATTTTACTTTCCACTGTTCCCTTTCTCCAGGATCATTCCCATCTGCAGTTTTACAGCTATGCTGTGACCATTTCCGTGAGAACAATTTTGTTTTACAAGAAGCTTGTTTCTTAAAAATAATTGTCAAAATATGTCCCCTAATTTCTGAAAAGCAAGACCCAAATGTGGGCTAGAACTCGTTGGTTTGCCTGATAAGAGGTTAACACAGAACACGCCCTGAAGTCTTTGCTTTGTTGCAGGGCTGGATCCAGAGGTCTGAGCTCCGAGTCTTTATAATTACTATTTCTTAAGTACCTACACTTTTTTCCATCTATATAAAATGGACACCAAGAGCTTCATCATGCGGATGTTTTGCTTAATCAGAATGTTAAAGTTGCAATTTTTTGTAACCAAAGATTATGTTCTTGAATTAAAATCTTTCATCTCCATAATTATCATACATATATCCTTGATGTACTGCATGGTCTTCATTTGCCTATAATCAAATATCCATAAAACTAAAAATAAAATCCTGTGCTAAGCACTTCTGCCAACTGCATTTCACAGACTAAACCCAAAGAGCAGATAATTCTTGTGTTGCTATTTATTAAACTGAAAAAGATCACTGCACATTGAAGAGTCCACTGGCGTGTATGTACATATATTGTAATAGAAGTAATAGGTTTTTCTGAATATCAGTGCAATGCACCACACGTCTGGTAGAAAAATGTCACAGATAAACCTAGTTAGCTCACTATAAACTAAGAGCACACTCAGGGAGGCAAAAATATTTCTCATCCTCATGTGGGCAATATTTTAAAGCCTATTAAACTGAGCTAGGCTTTCTTGGAGAAGGAAGTGGTTGTGCTCTTTCCCCCTTCCCTTTCCCCCTCTCCTCCCCATTACCACTGCCTGCTTTGGGGCCTGCACGCCTAGGGAAGGGAAGCAGCAGAGCTGCCCCACAGTCCATCCCCCCCCATCCCTCCGGTTCAAGGCTGCACCCAGCTCTGTATTAAAGTGCTGCCTCTTTAGACTGTGACAGACACCCTCTGCTTCCCTATTGACTGGCCAAGATCTTTTATTAGAGCTAAGACTACACATGCAAGCTGCCAGGCTTCCAAAATATCAACTCTGTTTACCTGATGGGCCAGACAGAACTGGAGTTCAGTGAAGGTAAAGTGTATAAAAAACTTGGAGGGTTTTGGCCTTAAATGACACAACAGAAGTCACAGAGGCAGTCTGTGGCAGAACAAGTGTGGGCATGTAGATCTCCAAAATGTGGGGCTCGCTAATTGCTGGGGCATCCTGCTTCCCACAGGGATAGTAAGTTCATTTTACCCAGAAGTCTGATGCCACTTTGCACCAAGGAGAATTGTCTGCACTGGTGCCTCATTACAGTCTGTCCTTTCTTCACTCTTTGTCACTGCAGATACCGTTATGCCTTTGACTTGTTTTTACAACTTGTGTACAGGAAACCATGAGTCTTGGGAGCCTGACCCTGGGAGACAGTCTCCATGCACAAGGTATTCCCTGGGGAATTCTCTGTCTAGTCTACGGTCACTTGCCCGGCTTATGCATTGCTTTGTCTATGCAGCAGAAGAAAAGCTTCACAAACAGGAGAAACCTGCAGTCTAGTTTTATTTCTAGTACAACAATGTGTGTGTAAAAATAAACTATTGCCTAGGAGAAGAAAGCATTGGGAAAGCAACCAAAGATCAGGGTGTACAGTACCTGACACCTGCTGTTGACAATGCAAGCATTCACTGGTTGATAATATTAGTTTATATTGCTATTTATTTTTCCATTTGGCAGAAAATTATAATGGCTTTTTCAGGTAGTAGCTACGCTTTCTAGGAGAGCACTTATGTCTCCAGGTGCCCATTACAGTTCATAAAGATTTGTGTGCTAACAATAGCTTTCCAGATTCCAAAGCGAGATGTTACAGTTTAGTAACCCCAGAGATTTGCAGACATCATTATTTTAGCTGTTTTTCGATATACAGAAGTGCCAAAAAAAAAATAAATCCAAACATGCCCTTCTTACACTCCAATCCACTTCCCATACTCTGGCTAGATCATTATTTGCAATTCAAACACGGGTGTGGGCCCAAACTTGTCATGCAGTGATGCTGTTTGGTGGCAAACTCAACCAGGTCTTGAGGCACCATTCAGATCATCCCATCTAAGGAATCTCAGGACTTTGCTGCCTTTAAGCATGAACCTACTTGGTGTATGGACCAACAGGACCTTCCAGTGATTTCCTAGTATTCCTCCATGCTCCTCCTTCTGCTTTTGGGTGCTGTCATGATTTCAGAGCCTGTTGGACAATACAGGTCTCTGGCACTGCATCTGGGAACATGCTGAACTCAAATTGGTTTTCTAGCCCCGCAGCCTATTAGCTATAAGTGGAAGTGACACAACAACTGTCTCTGATATTTCTATTTTCTGTATTATATACAGAGACAAAGCATGAGAAAAAGGAAAATGATTGCTGCTGTTCTTGACCGCCTCTCCTCATGCACACTCAGTACGATCTGCGACAGACTGCGTCACCCACTGGTACCAGCTGTGAGGTGAAGTCCTCACCCACACTGTGCCACAGATCTATTAATGAGATTACCAGTAAACTGAGTGGCTCATTTTTTCCATGTCTGCATTCAAAGAGAGTGATGTGGTGTGCAGGGAGTGAAATTTAGGACAGACAGGCAGCATGCAGTCCAGCAGCTCCCTATGGGAGGAGAGTGGAAAAATAAGGCAGAGTTTAGAAAAAAAGTATGTATGTGCACTACTACATACACAAATGATAGCTCCGAAATATAAAGCTGGTAATAGCATCAGAAAAAGTGCACTGTTACCCACCTCTATCCCCTCTTTCCCAAGTAAATCCAGACTTTGAGTGATGCTCGTAACTTCTCAGTTTCATGAAGACAGTCAGTCACGGGATGCTGGCAATGATCCCCACAGGCATAAAGAAAACCAGCTGAATCAGCTAAGTTAGGAAGCTGAATCTTGGCTGATTCAGTCAGAGAATCACAGAATCATGGAACAGTTGAGGTTGGAAGGGACCTCTGAAGGTCATCTTGTCCAACACCTCTGCTGAAGAAGGACCACCTAGAACTGGTTGCCTGGGACCATGTCCGGACAGGTTTTGATTATCTCCAATGGAGACCCCACAACCTCTTTGGGCCACCTGTGCCAGTGCTTGGTCACCCTTCACAGTGAAAAAGTGTTTCCTGATGTTCAGAGGGAACCTTCTGAGTTTCAGTTTGTGCCCATTGCCTCTGGTCCTGTCACTGGGCACCACTGAAAAGAGCTTGGCTCTGTCCTCTTTGCACCCTCCCTTCAGGTATTTGTATACACTGATAAGATTCCCCTGAGCCTTCTCTTCTCCAGGCTAAACAGTCCCAGCTCTCCCAGCCTTTCTTCATAGAAGGGATGCTCCAGTTCCTTAATCATCTTCATGGCCCTTCATTGGACTATCTCCAGTATGCCCATGTCTCTCTCGTACTGGGGACCCCAGAACTGGACACAGTATTCCAGGTGTGGCCTCACCAGTGCTGAGCAGGGGGGAAGGATCACTGTCCTCCACCTGCTGGCAGCACTACTAATGCAGCCCAGGATACCATTGGCTTCTTTGCCGTAAGGGCACATTGCTGGCTCAAGTTCAACTTGATGTCCACCAGGACCCCTAGGTCCTTTTCTGCCAAGCTGCTTTCCAGCTGGGCAGCCCCCAGTGTGTTCCTCCCCAGGTGCAGGACTTTGCACTTCTCCCTGATGAACTTCATGAGGTATCATGAGGTCAGCCCATTTCTCCAGCCTGTCGAGGTCCCTCAGGATGGCAGCACGACCCTCTCACGTATCAGCCACTCCTCCCATTTTTGTGCAGTCTGCAGACTTGCTGAGGGTACACTCTGCCCTGTCATCCAGATCATTAGCGGAGATGTTAAAGAGGACTGGACCCAGTATTGACCCCTGGGGTACATTGCTAGTTACCGGTCTCCAAATATCACTGTTGTGAGTTCACTGTTGACTCCTGACCTATACACTGTGCAACGGTTGTGCAAATTCCTATGTGAACAGAGTCCACCTGAGTTTTGAAGAAGTACTCTACACACACCATAGCAGTGTATGAACAGTTGTGAGGATGCAGTGCAAAATGGACCTAAAGTTCACTACACTCCAGACCCCTCCCATTCCCTTATCCCCCTTTCCACAACAAGCCCAGGCACCTTCACTTTATGTTGGGGGTTGTTTACAATGAATTCCAGCTGCCTGCTTTCCTTTTGTGCCTCTGGCACTAGAAAACGTCCCCCTTCCCTTTCTTTCTCTAATAGGAGGTCTTTCACCCAACCTTGCAAAGCAGCTAGTCTTTTTTCTGTCATTTCCTGCCCTATCCTCTTCTTGCCGAAGAAAACGGCGCAAAACTAGTCTGAAAAGGTTGGTGGTAAGCAAGGATCCCGTAGATCTTTGCAAGTAGTTGAAAAGGAATCGCAGTCTTCAAGGAAATGGCCTGGATGCTGGTTTGTCCTCTTTTTTTTTCCTTTTCCTTCAGGAAAAATGCATGAAAATGCAGGAAAAATGAGGATGACGGTAACGATAAGAGCAATAATAACAAGAATAACCTACCTTTTACCTAAAAGAAAGTATTCTTTGTATATTTGTCAAATTACTATCTTTAGTCCTTTCTCCAGTCGGGTCTACTATTTCTTGTGCTGTTCACAGTTAAAGTAACATTCTGCTGGTACAAATGTAAATTGGGTTTTCAGAAATAGCCAGAAAGGACAATAAATTTCATGGCCAGCTTTAGGAACTTTTTCTTCTCAGGCTGCTAAACCTGTGTGAATCATACTTTTCCCATGAAAGCTGCTAGAAATTGTAATCGAGGAAAATTCAGCATGTTGTTCTAATTGCATATTGAATAACTGTCCTAGGTCTAATAACTGCAACTTTCTTTCGGGATCCTGAAAATTTGTTTATCATCTGTCTTTTAAAAGGAAAAGTAAATTACCTTGGTCTGTGAGGAAGGTGTGAGTTCAAAGCAATTCCGGGTCAACTCTTTTGAAATCAACATCTTGTTTCAATTTTGCTTTAAATGACGAGTTTAAAAACTCACTTTACACCAACTACAAATGGATATTTTAGTGCAAGTCTATTTGTAAAGTAGCCCCGAGCCATGAATTCTCATACCGAACTGCAATGCAGACCCAGTAACTGTTTTGCATTCAGAAGTCCTACCTACTAGAGTAGAGTTATTCATGCCTATGAGCTTTGCTGACAACTGCAGCACCTCTTCATAATGTCAGTCGAAAATAACCAGTAGCACAAGAGGTTACTGACTAGTCCTACTGCATTCTGCAAAGTATTCTTTGGTGGCCACAGGCCGGTTTCAGTGCAAGGCATGCAGATGTTGCTTCCCCACTGTAATGTGCTCACCTAATCCTGCTACATGGCAGTTTGAAGACTCTAGGTCTTGAATTTTATTTGACTACCATTTGCTGACATACCCCCATCCACTGGAGTCACATAGTGTCACAACAGTGTTTTCTTTCAGCAAATAACAATGCCTGTTACATGCCTGCTTCCAGCTGAAGTTATCAACTATTTAACAATGAATTATGGAACAGTATTTAAGAGCTCAAGAGGCATTCCAGTCACATGTTCACAAAGGAGAATCCACCTTTGTATTTATTGCTGTGAAGTAAACTCCCAAATCTAGACATTTCAACTGCAAGTGTCAAAATACTTGCAATAAATAATGGGGGGAAATAGCAAATTGTAACAAAACACAGAGCAACACCCCTACTACCCTGTAATTCCATAAAGGTGTTGCTAATCACATTTAATACTGTAACCTTCTTACTAGAAATTAGAGCCTAATCACTACAGCTATGTAAATTTTTATTTTATTTTGATAAACACCATACTGGGCTGGTACAATACGGGAAATTATCATTCTTGGGTTTTATTTTGATACAAGGAGAGAACTTATTAACACAACTTCAGTTTCTCCTGTGGGAAGCAAATTGTAAAAGCTAAAGAAGCCATGGACATGATGGACTGCTTTAAGACCAGGGCAGTTTTCTGTTTTTAATTAAAAAAAGAAATCTCTCTTTTCTCCTACCCCAAGGAAATTTGCATATTAAAAAGCTACAGAAATTAGGTTTATATTTATTCTTTATGGCTATGACATGGGGGAGAGGGCAGTTATTGTTCAGCATTGACATCAGCCTTAAGACTACAGACTGCAGGCCTTTACAATAGAATTAGACTTTCGTGTTGCATAATGAGATTCATTATAATTGACATGCATAATTCCAATCATGTTCTCTGTTGATTCAACCTTTTGTTGTCAAGACAGCCTGTTATTACATACTGAACTAACCTTACTTACATAAAACAATTAAAACATCTTCAAAGGTTGTTAGTTTGGGGGTTTCTTTTTCTTAGATGAATGCAAGGTACCCCTTCTCTCCCCACCCCCATCTCCCCTGCACTATTTTCTCAGTGAAGCCAGAAAATCCAACATGTAGCACAGAACGGTCTTTCTTCAGTAAGAAAAACTATTCTCAAAAGATGATCCCACAGGACAGTTTCATGAGTGCTCTCTCAACGTTATAGTGTAGGAAATAACACTGTAATAAATATATAAATTAATAAAGGCAGAAATGGGTCTCCAGTATTCCCAGAGTTGAAAAGCATGGCAATTAGTAAAGACTATCAAGGCCGTTAATGTTCATAATGTGCCAATCAAGGTCACTCAGGGGTACTAATTCACTAAAATACGGCAAAATCAGAAAGCTTGACCTTTTCATCTGTTCTGCATTTTTTTTGAGGAGAAATAATGAAAAGTTGACCACACAATAACACAAGCTTTTGCTACTAATTTATTTGAAACAATATTGGTGGTTTTCCACTAGTTTTTCTTGGACAGTTTCTAACCAGTAGAACTGACAACAATTGATACTAGATTTACAAAGGGGATTGAGATGCCTAAACAGACAGTTCAGAGAATCATGGACTGGTTGAGGTTGGAAGGGACCTCTGAAGGTCATCTTGTCCAGCCCCTCTGCTCAAGCAGGGACACCCAAAGCCCATTGCCCAGGACCATGTCCAGGTGGCTTTTGAGTATTTCCAAGGATGGAGACTCCACAGCCTCCCTGGGCAACTTGTGCCAGTGCTTGGTCACCCTTCACAGTGAAAAAAGTGTTTCCTGATGTTCAGAGGGAACCTTCTGAGTTTCAGGTAGAGCCCATTGCCTCTTGTCCTGTCCCATATTTCAGTGCCCACCAGGACACTCACAAAAAACTCTTTCACCTCATCTATAAAACCAATGGAGGGGGCATTCATCTGGCCAAAGACATCTGTGATGGAGACATTAACATCTAAGTTGGTCAGCATCCGTGATAGTTAATAGAGAAAAATAGGTATTTCTACGGAGCCATTCATCTCATTTTAAAAAAGACATCTAAAATAAGTCAGATGAATCACATCCACAAAATGCCTGTTAGCTCCACTGACTTTCAGGGAAGTCTAAGCTAACTTCTTGTAGTTGTAGACATCTGTATGGGAGCACTGTCTGGTGTTCTTTCAAGGTCATATGTACACTGGCAAGGTCATGGGGACATGTGAACAACGAGGGATGTTCAAATATTGCCAGAGAAGCAACCTAATTTTCCCTACTATTTGGCAGGAGTCACAAATTAGATGTTCTCTTATTTTTCCCATGTCCCACATATGCAGACTGTTCTCGTCATAGCAGAGCACACACCTTGGAATTACAGTCTGTCTCAAAAGCATAAACGTCCACATAATTGTCACTGTGCCTGTCACTTAGGTCACACTAATGAAGGGAAATCAGGCTGGAAGCAGAAGGGTCATATGCCAGTACTTACTTTTCCCACAAAACAGTTGAAACAATTTCCTTTCATTGAGCTGCAAATGAAAATTGGCTTGAAGGGAAACGCCAGCATCACACAAAGTTCAATCAACAGCTCTGGCAGCTCTGGAGAGGCATACCAGAGAGATTTCAATGAGACCCATATTGACCATTACTACGAAATGAAAATGTAACTGCCAGTAAGGCAGTCTGTCTGATTGCCAGTTAGGCAAATGAATCACCCACTGCCTCCCCTTGCCATGGGTGTACTACCAAAAAATAACATCCAGGTCTGAGGGAATGGCTGTGAGGAGGCAGATCTGGAACAGGACTCTCAGCATAAAGCCCAAGTGAGACTCGGACCTGGAGAGGAGGAGGAGAAGGAAGCAAAGGCAGGCAGGAGGGGACTGGCACCTACTAGAGGCAGGGCTTCATAAACCTCTTGCAAAATGCAGAGGATGGTACTTGCTAGTGGCCAGTTCAATTTAACCAAGGCAGACTGCCTCCTGTGCAGCTCTGACGCTTGCTGAAGTGACTTTTCAATGGTTGTTAAAAAAGCAACCACCCTTAGCTCTTTGTTAGGGGTGGGAGAGACACTCTGAAAGATGAATTCAGATGGAAAGTCCTAGCCCAGAAGAATGTCATTGCTCCTCACATGTTGATTGTTCTGACTGAATAGTCTGAATGTGCAGTTTATCCAGTGAGATTGAGGGAAAATCCAAAATTAAGGCCTAAATAAATAAAGCCTGAAGACAGGGTGATGGCCAAGACTATAAAGAAAAATCTGTTCTCGCTGACTAACCACCAAGGTACTCTTTGCCTTCTTATTTTACACCTGTTTTATTTTAAAAGGGGTCACTTGGGGGATGCTGTGGCTTTCTCCGGTGTCATTGCTCTGGATCCAGAATCTCGGCTTTCATGAGAGAAGCTGCTCAGTGAGCTCTGGGATCTGCAAATCCCAGCACCCTCTGCATGGGGGCCTCGCTCGTGGCTGAAAACTTTTATGGGCACTTTCTTCAGAGTTGAGAAATTTATAATTCTCCTTTCAGTCATGGATTTCAAAGCCTATGAAATTACATTGCAGCTTTTCTTCAGTCAAGAAGCCCAATGAAAGGGAATGGGATCAGCCGATGGGATTAATAGGACCTACACCTTCCTAGAGCAGCAGTGAGGAGACAGTGTCTACAATGGCACTGACGTGAGGCAACTGCTTCCCCCACTTAGGCTGGGATTTAGTACAAATTCAGACTGTCAGACTTAGCCATCTAAGTGCCCACTATAGTCAGTGAGGATCCAGAGCTTGATTTAGTTATCCTTTGTAATTCACAAGGTATTTGAACCATCCTCATGGTATGATAAGGACCTACTACATGGTCTTCTGAAGTGGCAGCTGGCCACTAGAAGAAATACATTAGGGCATCTCATGTGGCACTAGATGACTATATTTAGACAGGTGACTGCCACTTCAGATTGTCATTGACTGTAGTCTGAGACAGTGCCTGGTGGACAAACACACAACGCACATTGCAAGCTCCTAAATGAAGGTGTCTGCAATTAAGCTAAACGCACATTTAGAACATCTCTCTTCAAATTGCCTCTTCTTGTTTTTTAATGACACTTCTAGAAGAACATTTATCTTCGAGGTCTTCATCTCTGTGCCAAATCTGATAAAATCAGCCAATGGATGCTAAAGTTAACACAGTGTGAATGGGATATTTCCTAGGTATTACGGTAACCCCCGACAGAGAGCTCATGGAGAGTTATCACCTAGTTTTCAATCATTCCACAAAGTCCAAGATGTCCTGCCCCTTTCTCACTATGGCAGACCGATCAAGAAGTCTGGAAACCCATGTAACTTGTGATCATCTCTGAGTAATGCCACAGGTATAAATTACTTTCTCAAGAACACAGCTACTGCTGCCACAAAGATGTTTGGAAGCCTGGAAAAAATAAATGGCAGGATAAATAATAAAAATAACTGTAAATTCATGGTCAGCACTGGAAAAAGGAAGCGATATTTTCATGTGCTCGACAATACATTGGTGATAAAATGATGTCATCCAGTTATTAAATACCACAGGGAACCGTAGTAATTTGTGGAGCTATAGGACAACTGACGGTTATGTTACTACAGGTAAACAAGGAGCTCCTTCTTCTAGTTTTGTCTGACAGAAGATTTCCTGTGTGGCAAAGAAGGTAGTCCAGATATAGTCACTTTTCTTCGCAAACAGCACCACTCACTTCTGCATCAGACTAGATTAAAATTCTTGGCTATCATTTAAGACATATAAAAATGTTTCCCTTTAAGCTTTCTTGGATACACGTGTGTGTGAAATGAGACAGAAGTAAAATTTTTTATTGTCACTTACTTTAAAAAATGGGAAAACCTTTTTTTCCAAAAAGATATACAAATTAATCAAAAGATGACGTGCCTAAGAAACATTAAAGGGGTTAAATTGCTGAGATAAGTTCATCTTCAGTAAACTAGCCATACCTCAGAGACACCCAGATTTGTAATATGAAGTGCTACATACAGAAAATTCATATGCCTCTGAAGCTTTATAGAAAAATGAAATTAGTGAAAAGATACTCTTATTTAGAACAAAGCCATCAGAAAATTCACTATGACTAGGTAAGTTTGGTAAGACTAGAGAGATCTGCTTGGGGGTTGGGGGGAGAAGAGAAAGGCAAGGGGGAAGAAAAAAGAAATTATGCACACATTTTGCTATAACTAGCTGAGGTACTCTGGCACCCTAAGGTGAATGTTATATCATACCTATTTACAAAATTATTGTCTTTGCCAACTAATATTACCTAGAGTCAGTATTAGCAAACAGCTGCAAGTATTTACATCTATATTTTTATCTATTAGATTAACAAATCAAGGTTTTAGGCACCTTTGTTGATCCACTATTTTTCAGTTTCAACTCTGACTAAAACAATTTTAAACCTCCATGTTCAACTTGTCATCACAAATCCATCCCTATGTTTATATTTTTTGCTTTAATACAGATCTTGAAACTCACAGTTTGCTTCCTTATTTTAATTAAATCTTCCCAAATGCTAGAGAAGAGTTTGAAGTAACGTGAAAACCTGCTAGCAGATTAATAGTAGAAAAGTGTGAACAAGTGCCTTGACTGATGAAAGTCATCTTCTTCTGCTGACTATGATATATATCTATGTGCATATGTGTGAGCAGCATTCTCTGTTGACAATATTTTCTCCTTTGCTTCCAGTGCTACTCATATCAATCAATGGCAGTTCTTCAGAGAGAGTCTAAGTTAGACTCATTAGATGAATTATACATATAATCATGCATATGTAATAAAGCTTTTTAAGTCATTCTCATAAGCTTACATTTCCAGTATACTGGTGAAGTCTTACACTATGGAGTCCCCTCTTACAGCAGTATAAATGCTAAGAGACACCTTGAAATAAGCAAGAGTCCTTTACACAGTGAAATATTAAAAAAAAATCTTTTTTTTTTTTGTTTGTTTGGTTTTGAGTAAATATCAGAGCTTTCCACAGGGACAGCTTACGTTAATACGTGAGACCCGCACCACATTTTTGTTTGAGAATTCCTTTGCACCAGCATGGCAGTGCAATGAAATCTTGCAGTGGGAGTAAAGTACAGTTAGTTACATTCACTTTAAGACCTCTTTGCTCTCCTAGAGGGGACAGTTCAGAATCTGGCTTTCAATGAATGAACACCTCAGTTCTGCAAGGTGATGGATGCCCTTAAAAGGTGCTAATCGAAACTGAGGCCATATAGTACCTTATAGGTTTTGTCTTCGTCTAAATGCATGCCATTTACGAAGATATAATTTAGGAACCCAACAAATTTTGTCTGACTGACAAGGAGTTTTCTGCAAGAGGTAGTATGCATGACTGAATCTTCGAACCAAAAACGTCTATCTATAAACACATAAAACCATATATACACAAAAAAGTACTATACATTCCTTTCCTGCTGAACACACAAATGGGATTTAAGGCCTTAGGATTGTCCTTTCCCTAATGACTCTCTAAAATATGAACAGCATTCATTGCTGTTTGATGATAATAGTGACCTTATAATAGTTTCCATGGAAAGAATCCTGAGATCATAAACAGTGACAAAGTGAGTTTGTTAGTTACCAAACATACACATTCCAAAGGTACATGACATTTAATTCTAATCTATTTTTAGAAATCGTAGGAAAATGAAGACAAATTAACTTTTTCCAGCAGAAGCATTTACATTGCATTTCCAAATACAATTACAGAGGAGAACTTCTAATTGACTATTATTAGAAATCAAGTCATTTCTATTACACACTCTTAAGCTCTTCTCCAAAACAGGGTGTTTAAAAGGCAGCATTTATGACGGACTCGGTGAACTGAGTGTCTGAGTCAGATGACCTAAATTCGTCTAAGCCCCTGTGCCTAATATTTTGTGTTACATGACACTAGGCTGATACTCATTCAGCACCTTACTTAGGCTTTCTGAACTCCACTTCATATTACGGTGCAATGTGTCTTCACATACAGAGTCCAGAAAGCATAGCACTGGGTCTGGGACTCTCATCTTTGACGTAAAGAGATATTTACCATCTACTGCAGGGTCTCTGATCCCTATATTGTGACCTTGTAGAGCAGTCTGCTCTGCTCCACAAAGAGTACCTGGAGCGAAAGAACTGCTTCCATTTAAGATGAAACCTTGGCACAAGCAAGAAGAGTATTTTCCATGCATCTGTCCTTATAGGCAGTGGGAACATATTGAACATAAGTGTGATTCTTCCCTTTCCCTTCACCGTGGAGTTCTCCAGCTATTTCTCCAAGAAATTCGTACATCTCCCAAGTTCCTGTCAGTAGCATCTGATAAAGGCTGACAGCAACAACTGAGCTTTGCTTTAGAACTCAAAGCAAATACCTTTTGTACCCAAAGAAACAGCCCTCTGTTTTGTCATGCCCTTTCTTTACATCCACGGAGAAATGTCTTTGACTTTGTTGTTTGTACACTTAGAAGTTTTGCCAGTTTAACTCTTTTTGTTAGAAGCATGGGGTGAAAAAAACAGTCCTTTACTGATATGGCTGTAGGGTGAAATACTCTTATATAGAAGCAATTACACTAGCAAAAATTCTTTTGGCAAAGGTAAGCTATTCCATTTGTTAAAGCTACCTCTGCAGAAGAACCCTTTTGCCTCTGTGAACAGCTTCCTCTGGGAGTGGGGGAGGCAGGTAAGGGTTAGGACAGTTATGCCATGCAAACCTTAGGAAGTACTGACAAGCCTACCCTGTCTTCCCTGCTGGATGGAAGATAATAATTTTCAGCCCGATAGGCTCTTGTAAGGCTAAATAAAGATAAGGGGAACATGTTAGATAATGAGAAACTCATAAACCACAGTGAAAAGGGCCCTGTAAGTATCTAGAGAGCAGGAACTAGCATGGGGAGGAATGTTTAGTGGGTAAAAGCTGAAAATAGATTTGATGATGACAAAACTGCATGGGGTATGTATTTTAATAATGGTATATAATCTGCAGCCTCTGTATAACGCACAAAAGCACTGACAATCCAGCAAAAACAGTACTAGTTCTGAAACACAAAGAGTAAGTTTAACAGGGAAGGTACATCCCCCATGAAGTCTAGAACTGTGCACAGCTGGGGAAACTAGCAAAATTTACATTATGATATAGCAGCAGAGAATCAAGAGCTGCTGAGTAAGGTCAGAACAGTGGTCTAGGAAAAGAAAGATATAGGGTTCAAACCTCTCCCAAGTGAAAGTTGGAGACCTTCTCTGCTACCTTTCCATTGCTTCCCCCTGTATGTGGGAGATGGAAACTCCTCCCCTATCCTCCCAGTGGTGCCTAGGAATACCCTGTATGTTTCCCCTAACGCACTGAGAAAATATCACCTGTGCTACTGCATCCAGGCACTGCTTCTTTCAGGCTCATGTCCTACCACAGACCGTGTTTAGTGGTAGAGGCCTCAAAGGAAAGCTCTAACGCTCCATTAATGGAAAGACAGGGGTAAAGTGCTTCCTCCTAGTTTTTGCCAGATAGAGGCTGGTTTTGGCAGGTGTAGTCATATTTGTATAAGGGACAATGCAGACAGATTTCTTTGTATTTCAGAGGATACTCAGCTCACACAATGATAGCTATTGTAATGTAACCTAAAATGCTTTACAGTAGGATGACACACTATGATTGCAGAATGCTTTGTTGCTAGTATTAATAAACACATTGTATTTAATTTCCAAAACACTGTAAATCAGCTGTTTGAATTAAGTGCTGCGTTTTTCGAAGAGTGGGATTATTTCTCATCTGTGGATGCCTCTTTTACTACAATGATGTTCTTGATACATTCAAATGAGCTTAAAGTGCACAGCGGAAGAGCTCATAAAAGGAAGGAAAGGGTTTTTTTTTTCAGTAGTAGAAACCCTACAACGTTTGGCTGTTAGCTTGTTTTATAAATAGTGCAGTAAACCCTGATGCTCACTCTTCTCTGAAACATCTATAATTAAAGGGTGATGGGCCAGATCGTGAATGCCTTATTCAAAGTGAGACTGCTCGTGGTACAAAGTACTCTCCAGAGTGAGTAAGTGCATCATAATTTGGGCTGCTGTTGTCAGAGTTTAGTAATAGACTGCTGTATAAATAGGTCCTTGGAAAGTACCAAAGTGTTCAAGCCATTGTAATTGCATTAATATAGCTGACAATAATCAGTGGGGAATATTCTAGCGTCTTCTGGTAAATTCTGATTGTACCTATGCAAAGGTAACTCTTGTAAGTCTGTGTTGGCATTAAGAAATGTGTGTGGCTTGCATTAGTGTTTCTACTTCAGAGGCAGTTGTGCAGACACAAAAAGCCCTTTGTATTGCTCACAAGCCTGAGAACCCAAAGCCTTAATTTATTGGCATCCTTCTGATGAAGATGAGATACGGTGACTTTTAGAGCCTCTTGTTGCTGTTGGACTTCTTTGTTGCATGTATGTTTACTAGGCATCAAATTTTCAAGGTATTTATATTCCTAAGGATGTGGAGAGATGCCTTACAGGATTTTCAACAGACACTTTATTTCTATTGAATGTGTGGGATTTGATCTACACAGAAACTGAAAATTATCTCTTTCCATGTGGGTCTTGAGAATTTAACTCTACAAAGCTCTTTATTTATTGTTTTATCTCTTCTAGCTTCATTTCCTCATTAAACAAAAAAAAAAAAAAGAATATTGACACTTTCTTTGCACATTGCAAATATTTGCAATATTTCAAGGTTATTGCAATAAATAATAAAATTTCATAATAAACACTTAGCTTTGAAGAGCTAATGATTAATACTCTTTTTAAAAATCCTAATAAAAGTATGATCCATTGGATACACTCATACTAATTCTCTGTCCTTCTCTGCCTTTGAATTATGTGCTCTGAAGCCTCCTTTGGCTGCACATCTCTCTGATCCTTTGGTCTCTCTGGCACATGTTCTGGTACTCTTTCCTTTTTTTAGCCTTTCACATAAATGGGATGCCACAGCACAGTTGCCCTAGATCATCACAATAGTTTTGAGTGGCTGATTTACAAGTAGCTTAAGCCCACCCACTCCCATACCTGTAAGGTCAAGGATCATGTGGCAGCAGATGCAGACAGTCACTAAACATGCAAAGATCCCCAAATCTACCTTTAGCTAAGTCTTTACTTAAGCTGAATAAGAAATATGTTGATGTACACAATGCAGTAAAATACTTGCATGCATTTGCTTATACCAGTTTCCTCAGTATTCTTAAAAATAATTTACACAAATTCTGTGCTCAGTCAGGAATTTATAATCCCTCTTCCTTTCTGTGACTCCTTTCCTTAATTATGGTGTGTATCTGCCTCCACTTTGCAATCTGTTTCCTTCCTCCTTAGCTAATGTAAAAGTTTCCCTCTGCTATAAACATATCCCTTCCATTTTTATGAATCTTTTCTTCACTTATCTACTCCTGATCTCTCTCGCTCTAAGCCTGTCATGTGCCATATTTTCTGTGTCCCAGTGTTAGCATCTTGAATGTTTGTTCTTCTGGCTGAACTGTCCATGTCACTAAGTTACAGAGCTCTAGTCCATAGACCCAAGGCTAAATGAAATGGACAGGCTCACTTCTGTACTGGTTGGGGTTATCTCATCTAGACAGAACGGCCAGATCTTCAGCGTATGGCTTATCCTTTGGTCTTCTCTTGCCCCTCCAGCCTGCGATGCAATTATTGTCTTTTGTTATTAAGGGGGAAGAGGTTCTGTTTAAACTCACTAAAACAATGTGAGAGTTATGCTGGAGACCACTGGAACAGTATGAAACCAAGAGTATGTGCTCCAGCTTTGGGATGCATGAAAGCACATGAGAAGACACAAAGCCCAACAGTGTTAGAAGACAAGGAAGACAAACCCGTGGCAGTCTTGTCCACACCCATTTCCAGGAGCAGTCTTGGAAGTCAATGGAGTTGAAAACCATGTCCAGGCACTGTTGTGAGTAGCTGGTTGGAGCCACTGAGAGCAGAACAGAGCTAGGGAAAAAGTAAACAAATAAAGTGTGGAAGATCAGTGGTCCAGTACTTTCATTCACCCTCAGACCCTCTTCTGTTTAGCAACATAAATGTACCCAAACAACCTAAATCCTCACATCCTGCTTTCACAGTTGTGTAACTTCATTAGCTTCAAATGAGGTACTCTTCATTTAAATCAACATAATAGAGATTAAGACATAGAGGTTTCAGTCATCAGAGTTACTTTAATGTTTATGTATTATTTTAACAGTAATAGTTCTCAAATGACCATCCACCCTGTAGCCAAAATAAAAAAAAATTCCTTTCTACTTAATGTATGAGATGAATACACTCAATTGCTCTTAATGATGTTTTGGATGCTCAAGTGTAACCAATAGCTGAATTTCACTTCTGTTGGTAGCAGTGACTATTTTGTTTTGTTTTGTTTTTTTTTAATAAATGTTTTCTGAGATCCCACCTCTGAGTTCTTAATACTACACAGCAAAGCATCCCCATGGCTTATATCTCTACTAGTACATTTAGCACACCTAACAATGACCAAACTGCCTCCTGGTAATTGTTCCAGGCCCATACTAACACTCAGTTGTTCCCAGAAACTTTTTGAAAGAATATTAGTTGGCTAACACAAAAACAATGCCAAGGGCTGTTCAGGCAATTTAACAGGATAGAGGATTGCATTTCAGTGCCTGGCAAAATTCGCTAATACTGTTTAATTTCTTGGTATAGATATAGATATATAGATATCCACATAACAAAGTCTTCTTGAGATTCCAGAAAGGTTTAATGGGTTGCATAACTGATTAACATCTTCAGTACGTTAATTATGTGCTCTGCTATGAATACAGACGTATATTCAGCATATAACATATACTCATGACATACAACTACATGATCCATTTCAAAGTGCAACAGCGGCATATGTGTCAGTTCTTGTATAAAATAATGCTGGGTGGCTTGTGAAATGAAAAACACCCAGGCAAAAAGGACTAAACATTCCTCTAGGGGTTTATAGTTTTTTCTTCCTTCCTTCCTTCCTTCCTTCCTTCCTTCCTTCCTTCCTTCCTTCCTTCCTTCCTTCCTTCCTTCCTTCCTTCCTTCCTTCCTTCCTTCCTTCCTTCCTTCCTTCCCAATTTTCACTTGAAAGCTTTAAAGATGACACTTAAAATAACCAATAACAGAGGGATGATGAATCATCAGTTTATAAAGTCCATATTTGATTTTCTTCCAGACACAGCTACTAAGCTAGCCATGTAAGCCTGTGCAAACATAAAATAAAACTAGACAATTTCTATGTGGATTACATGTTAATTACCATCTCCACTAACAAAAGCTCTTTTTTTTGTCTGTTTTGAAAGATGAGTTGATACTGGATTACTACTTAAACCATCCTACATCCAGTGAAGCAAATCTATTCCAAAATAAAAATAGCTTGGAGAAAATCTTGCCCTGTTTTCAGGCTTGCTAAAATTGCAATAAGCTTCGTTCATGCTTTGACTAGCTGGCAAACATAGGTTATGAATTAGTAGGAGGACATGTGTATGCACTGTTCAATGATAATGAGAAAAGCTGAGAAACTCTTTCATTGTGAATCTATGAATGAATGTAGAAATTCAAAGCCCCAGCAGCAGCACTCTCAGTTATTCTGGTCATCAAGCTATTGAAGAGTTTTAGCAAGTGGGATTCTGCCCTTATTATATCACTTTTATTCTGTTACCTCTTTGCATTGTTTGAAACAAGTCAGGCATGCAGGAGAGAAAAGAACAGCTTACTGGAGAAACTGTAAAAAAACCATAAGTATAAAGTCCTCTGAGAAAAAAGTCTCTGTTCTTACAGGTGGGTTTTCTGTTGAGATGAAGACTGGTTTAGCACCAAAATGAACTCCTCTTATAAATGGCAAATAGATCCCTCCTGTCTGCAGATCAGAAGCAAACTGGAACAGTGAGGAAGTCAGAACCATTGCTATAAATAACAACTTTCCTACCAGGGTTATGGTTGGGGTTATTTTTTTCAGATTTTCAGGAGGGAGTGATAAATTTGTCAGCCTGTTCATTATGCTGCAGTAATTAAAAACAAACAAACAAACAGAAAGTCAAGAAAGCCTTTAAACTAAACTGCTTTTTTTTAACATCTAGGTCACAGTCCTTTTTCCTTTTTTTTCCCAAGGCCTAATTTCATGGGCCACTTTTATATCTCAGTGTGATTATATATGAATGAAGTCCCTGTCACATAGAAAGGACAAGGTCAATACAGATGAAAAATAGACACAACAATAATCTTTTTAGAAAGGAATAATGGCATTCATATTCATAATGGTAAATTTTAATCAAATAGCACAAAAAGGCCCAGGAACACAAAGGCTAGATAGCTAGTGGACAACTCCTTCCCCAGTTATTCTTGGTAATAATAATGACGCATTCATCATTTGATTTTAAATGTCAGAATGAAACAAGTTCACACAACCATCTGGGGGGGGGGGGGGGGGAAAGTAAAAGAAATGGACTGAGTTTCATTTGAGGCCTCTAAAAAGTGGAGGGGGGAAAATGGAAGGGGACAAAGACCTTTGGAAAGAGCCAAGTCAGAGAATAGGAATGTATTGCCATGAAAAGTGTTCTTAGGGACATTAGGAGTGAAAGTCTGACAGCCTCTGAAATATGCTGCATGTTTTGCAACGTTGAAAGGCCTCTGTTACATCCACCTGGTGTCACTGGGTTTTCAGGTGGTTGCATAGTGAAAACTGAAAGCAGGTCTTAACCGTTATGTAGCAGACTGTATTTTTTAACATTCATTTTCACTGGTTCTTTCCCATAGTATTTATAGTGACCAGAGGAGAGTTTCAGTGCGAGCTGAGCTTTTACTATTGTTTTGAGTTTAGCTGCCAGGAAAAAACTGACCTCTTACAGCCTTCAGCAAGTCTGGCTTGTGTTTAGATGGATGACCAACTACATTTCAGTCTAAGTGAAAATAGCTTTATGCAGAAATAGGTTGAGGGCCAGTGTCCTGGACATGCAGGGAAGGAAGAACTAAACAGTCCCTTCTTCATCCTATTACATGGTCAGCATAAAAGGGGATAATGAGAACAGTCCTTGCCTTCAAGAGAGGAAAGATTGTTTCCCCTATGGAGTGCCTCAGCAGAAAAATGGTGTGGGGAGGGAGTGCAATAGGAAAAGCAATTGTTCTTTTGCTTCTGTCTTTCGGCAGGCACTGTGCCTGTTTTGCTGAGGAAGGGACAGTATGCCACATTCATTAGGAGACTGTAGGAAAGAAATACCCAGCACGTACGGGAAATCTGAAGGGGCATTGTGCTTCCTTCATGAGCAACATTTCCTGATGATCCCTCAAGGGCAGTGTCCATTCTGCACCTGCTAACCAGGTGGCATCCTCCTGAAAGGCAGATGAGTTTGTGGTGAAGTGCTAAATACATAAAACAGCACATAAAACAATACATAAAACCAAGGTAATTTTATATAAGCCTGGGCAGAAGACTTGATTTGCCTTTCTTTATGCATGTTGTCTATTAATTTACTGTAAGAGACACAAGCCTCTGTGCAAGAAACAAAACAAAAATAACAAAATCTTTCACAGAAGACCTCAAAAAGAAAAATAAATATACCCCATCAATATGTTAGCTCAGACTGAGATATAAGCAAATGTTAGGAGACAAAGGAATGAAGCGTATTCTCCTCAAAAATGAAAGGGAATATTAAACCAATACACTGACAGATTGCTATTAGTGTTCTGGCGTGTCTGATCAGAGTGCATGCTCAGGACATAACTATACAGTCCCAGCCACTGCTGAAACATATTTGGCAAAGTCTGTTAGCTCATGATCACATTTTTGTGGACAACAAGGTAAACCTGTTGTCCTATTCATACACACAAACATATGAGCAGTGTTGAGAACACAGGAAAATTATTTCCATAACTGCATGTCAACCAGTCTCACAAACTCTTTCATGAGGAACCAAAATAGATTCTTCAGGCAAGCAAATTTTCTTGCAAGCAATCATCTCATTTCTCTTAAGACATTTGAAGGCAAAATGGTGCTACAGGCCTGCAGGGTTAAAATCTAAGAAAACCTCTTGGTTCAGATTCAAACAAAGGAGAAAATAGAAAAATAGAAGAACTCACCAACACCCACTGTTTATTTTGTTGAAGCTTTAAGCTTAACAAATAGTCACACCTAATTATTTTGTAGTCTGCAAAAAAAACAAAGAAAAACTGAATGCTCACCAAGGCCATATTCTTTGTTGCCAAGCTTTAGTCTCCAGTCAAACTTTATGGCAAATTTATAAGCCATGTAATATGTTAGGTTTTAGCAGGTCTGCTGACACAGCCTTTTGCTATGGTGCTTACAACAGCAATAAATAAGGCTTGCAGTTTTGATTTATGGTAGCATAAGAGCTTGATCTACATTCCATCAAACTCAATGGGAGTCTTTCCATGGACTTCAATGGAAGCTGAATCAGGCATATAAGTGAGATGGGAGACAGGCTTGGAGACCTTAATTCAGAGCTGAGACTAATGAGGATCCAAATAGATGGGAAGGTGTTTTACTTATTCTTTCCCCTTCTCGCCTTACAACAGGTCATCTGTAAACTGAGCATGAGAATTTGACATACATTTGAGGCTTGTATTTGTGTGCATGGTGCATGAATCAGCCCTGGCCTCTGCCTTTAAATGCTTACTGGGATTGTGTAGGCGGGAAGCCATTTTGTTGTAAAAACTGGCATCAAAGGATTCCTACCATCCTCTAAAGCATACAGAGACCGTGAAGAAAGGGTAAAATGGTGGCAGTTTAGGTCGTGAATGAATCACAGTTGCCAATACAGTCCTTCAGCAGCTCAGCTTCTCTGTGAAATCCAGGTCAAGGCCAAGAAGGATGTCAAGATAATTGATGCCACTGTCATAACAGGATGCAGAGGAAAATAAGTAGAAACTGAGCCATCAAACAGCAGCCTTCTCTTGTCATGTTAGGTGCTAAAACCCAACCACCTGATGTGAAGGAGACCTGTTCTCATAGAAATAATGAAGAGGCAAAGAGGTACAAGTAGATTGACCAGTTACTTCCACACAGCCAAATTCCAGTTGGGAATCTGTAAAGCTAAGGTTGCCTGTCACTGAAACTTCAAAGCTGAGTTGACTGGTAAAAATCACAGAGTAAATTATTTCCTCCTTCTAACTTTTACATCCCAAGCTAGACAAGCACAGTGGTTATATAATTGATGCCCTAGGGTAAAAGTATCACCCCTCTGTTAAGTTGACCAGGAACTTCAAAGCACTTTAAAGACTATAAATTCTATACAATCTTCACAACAAACGTTACAATGGAATACGTTTGTTACCTTTTGCAGTTAGGCTCTTACAGCTAGATTTAATCTCATACTCTTTCTGTGTCATCAAATACAAATTTCCTTGCTATTATTCACCTATATTTTTGTCAGAGCACTCTGACATTCTGTTGCTGCATTTGATTTTAAAATTATTATGCTTGTTCAGGCTTTGTGGTTAAAAAGCCACTTGGGCTAAAATTTGTATCATGAAGCTGCAGCCATTCAAAAGGCCATACAATGACTGTGACAGCATGAATTTCTTTACTTTCTGACAAATAGGTTTCCCATCAAATTCACACCAACTGCAGAAGAAGTTGTGCGAATGGAAGGTAATGGAATGCATGTGATGGGTGAGAAATTAAGATGGGCACAATGAAAGCCAATCCTGTATTTTATACCTAACTTCATAGAATCACAATGGGTTGGGTTGGAAGGGACCTTCAAAGATCGTCTAGTTCAACCACCCTGCCATAGGCAGGGACATCTTTCACCAAATTAGACTGCTCAAAGCCCTGTCCATTTCAGCACAAGCAAATACTATGCAAAATTAGAATTGGAAAAAAAAAAAAAAAAAGGCTCGTTTTGAACTCTAAAATCTGTAACCAGGTCTCTGGCTGTCTAGTTTTATTTGCCAAAGAAATTCACCTAAAATTACAACTGGGTGGAAGTCTGCCATAGAAGACTCCATACGATATCTGAAAACAAAAAAAGTCATGCTAAGAAAATAGCTCTTTAAAGGTTTTACACAAATGGATTTTTTTTTCAATGAAAGCATGCACTTCAGTTTGCTAATTGCATGAAGTTTTTTGTGCATTTTGAGGCTATGATTTTAACAGCTTTCCACTAATTTACCTTTTTTATGACCAGATGAAAGGTGTGTTTTTCTGTTCTATGAAATGAACACCCAGTTGCTGGCCAAAAGCTACATGTCTATTAAATTTAACTAATAACAGCATGTGCTTTGGTAGATAGAGTATCCTGGGAATAACTCCAGGAACACAGAGCAACACTCTCATGTTTTTTTTCTTTTGAAGCAACTTTATTTACTTGTAAGATTTTCATAGGAATGCAAATGACTATTCCATCACTTTGCCTACACCATTACTTTTTTTCAATCTGATGAGTACCTAATAAAATATTAATTTAGTTTGTGCCTAGGGTAAAATATACAATAGGGACATGACAGTGATCTGTGTAATCAACCTAAGGTTCCTGTTCTTATGCCAGGAAGAGTGCAGACATAGCAATTCTTTAGACTTTTCTTCAGATGACTAATGAAGAATCATCATTCCCTTTCATTCAGTCATGAATGTTGTCCACTGTTATTGCTATTGAACTGTTTTCAAATACAAAGAAGAGCAAAATAGTACATGCCATCTTAATCCCGTATAAACTAAATGATCATGTTTATTATTTACTCAGATTACAATTAGAAATCCATATTTCCATAATTAATATTAAGAAGCTATCTCTTTATATGCTTGTCTGATTTCCAGTTGTGTTCAACATCCGAATCTCCTGCTGGAGAGAACAGAAGCCGAGAGTTCTCTGCACCTCTGGAAATATCAAACCACTTTTGCTTGAGAGTCTTAAGGTGCATGGATTTAACTGCCTGCTTGCAAAAAGGCAAACATGATGCTTAGCAACTGTCCAGTTGCAAAGCACTTATGTATTTTTACTAAAAAATACCTTACCCTTTCCCACACTCATTACCTTGCGACAAAACCAAGATGCTCTCAGGCATTTGGTAGATACTATAGGTGGCAAAAATAACACTGGAATTTGGGCATTCTTCTTTCTGGTCCTGCACTCAGACTAATAGGAAATATCTTTTTAGAGGAGAAGAAGAATATCAGCTGTAGACTTCAGAAGTCAGTTAGAAGGCTATTCTGGTTTAAGATACAGATGTCTTCATTTCCATTACTTGATAAAATTCTGCAGGTAGGCATCCACTCAGAACTAACTCAGAATTTGCTGTTGTTGGTTTCACTCCCATCCATACACAAAATTCCCTCAACTTCCAGGATACTTTTATTCCAATTTTCATTGTGTGTTCAGTATGTGAATAAGAACTGGGGCACAGCTTTCACTCAGCCTGATCACTCCCTGTCCCTCTAACCCTCACTGTCCTCTCATGCTGCCTATAGCTTCATTCACATGCTTAAGGAAACAGTGAAATCCACTGGCAAAAGACCACAGGGAGGGTGAGTGTATGCCCAGAAGACCAGCGAGATGTGACCTCCACTGTCCCAGGGGACCATTGCACCAACAAGACAGCAACAGCTCTAAAGGTACTCTTTCCCCTGGGCTGGGCTCAAGTAAGTGCCACTCTTCAGCTGCCTTTGTAGGACCTGCTGCTGCCAAGGGCTCTGAACCTTTTTCCTTCCTTGTTCTGGTTCTACCAGAGCCTTCAAGGACCAACTTGCTCTCTCCTCCCTCAAGCCTTCACTTCAAGCTGTGAAGACACTTTCCATCAGATAGAGCTTTATGTGGACTACTGGAGAAAGGAGGGCATTTTCATTTATCCGTAGAGGACAAGACGGCACATAATTATGAACCTATCTATATTTATGTCTGAGAAGAAAGTACTATAGAAGGCTGCATAACAGCCTTGGAATTTGGCCATATGTTCATCCATACAATTTTTGGCCCAGACTCAAATTTATCTCTTGCAGAGATGAAAACTAGTAGCTGCAGAGCAGTACCCAGCAACTCACTCCAACAGTTCAGTCCAGGAAGTACAGAAAATTATATCAAGTTATAACTGCAGAGGACATTTGAAGTAGCAATATATAATAATCTACCTGAATAGCTCCAAACTGTAATTCGGCCATGACTAACAGGTTCTACTGCTGCAAAAGTATGAGTGGACCATGCAGGCAAGCCCTCAGCTTTACATCAACTATCAAATATTGTTAATAGTGCTTTTTATCACATTTACATTCTATTCGTACAAACTCACCACCACTCTATTCTGAACCTTTGGTAAGGCAATCATCAGAGTAGATTTCTTTAGCTGCGAAAAACTTGTTAATATAAGCAAATACTTTCTTTTTAATGAAGAGAGACATGTTAATTTCCAATGACATGACTGTGTCATGGAACAAATTAAGTAAATGACTGTATTCAAATTTGCCCCCAAAAGAAGATGTCAGCTTTTGTTTAGCCAGAGGAGGAGCGTGCCAATCAGTCCCTCTAGGCCAGTAGTGAACTCTTTACTGTAATCATTGAGCAATTGTTCACCTTAGTAATCCTATTACTAAATAATCATTTAGTCCACCCACAGATGGACCACAGCAGTGGTGGTCTTAGGTGAAAACTTGTTCATGGGTGTGAGCAGGATTTTCATGCTCTGGTCCTTTGACATCTATATTTCATGTATGGGGAAGGAATCTTTCCTGTTAAGCATCCCACAAGTATCAGCGCCCAAGCATACAAAGCCCATGGATGAGTCAATCTCAACTGCCATTAAAGTGCAGTCACCATCTATTTTATCTTTCTTATGGATCATAAGACACCAATATTTAGTTTAAAATGCTACAGCACAGTAGAAACCCTCAGTGTTTCCTACCACCTACATTTTCAGATTTCTGGATGACTGTCAGAAACCTTACGGACAGAATATACGACTGAGTATATATTTAAACAACCAGCAACAAAATTGACTGATCCTGTTTAGACCTGCATACATTGCTAATATGTGTGTTGTTGGAAAGACATTTCTTTGCATAGAGTAACGACCAAGGATGGAGTGGGGAGTGAGTCTGGTATAGTTTTGTGTGGATCATCTGCACCTGAAAATGTTTTCCATCTATAAATATTACAACTATTCTTTTATTTATGAAACTTTCTGCCTACACGGTTCTGTTTTACACATGCATATGTGTGTGTTTATATGCAGAGCTGTAAGGAGATGTTTTTGTGTTGGGGATGTGCCCACTGCCCTGTTCCTGATATGGCCGGCTCAGATGCTTTCCTCCTCCACTCTCAGTATGGGTGTCCCCTCTGCCAGGCTCATTTCAGCTACTCCTCCGCTACTTCCATCTTATTTTGATAGTGTCCCTTCCCGCAGTCTCGCATGATCCCAGCTGAGCATTGTCACGACTGTGTGCGTGTATGTGTATGTGTATCAGAGACTTGGAGCTGCATACACTGACAGTAAGAGGGTAACTTAGCTGGTGGTCGGGATCTGTGCTACACCTCTGCAAAGGAGTGGGCCTTTTTCCACACAGATGTGCTGGGTTTGGTAACACTCCAGTTTTACCCAGGGAGTAATCCCAGCATGGATAAAAATGTTTATGGTTGTCCTTGGAAACAATTCCTTATAAAATAATGTTTGCATTGGTTTCATACTATCATTTCAGAAATTGTAAGGTCTTGAAGAAACGGAAAACACAGAAACCGTGTTAAAAATAATAGACACATAAAGGATTGTTTTTGAAAATATACTGGTACATAATGGTGCTCAGCAGCGCTATTATTATTACAAGTTGCTCAAAGTTTCCACTCACAATCACTTTTTACAGAATGCAATGTCCTGGACATTTCAAAACATAGTTTGGTCAGACTTTATACACCAGGCACCTATAATCTCAGCAAGGCACTTTTAATATATCTTATCTGCTTACACCCAAAACTTTCTTGACCCCAAGACCCTTTGTAAAGCAAAATACTCTTCTCACTGAAGAGAAGAGAGACCTGACGTAAACAGGCACAGAGGAAATGAAGGCTTGGGGTTTTTTTCAGCTTTTACATTGATAGGTTTGCTTACCAGCAATGAAGAGCAATTCACAGGGAGCTGCAGAAAAAGCAGTGAAAGGTTTGGGATCTGAAAGGCACTACTCAATATAATCAAATGGTTACTGTTTTGGAGGAGCTGCACCCTCCTACCAAGAAACAAGCAGCACCAAATCATTAGTCTGCCTGAAGGAGGTGTGTGGAAAGAATTAAGTAAAGCTGTTTGATTTTTGGCTGGTGGGAGGTTTGGGGTGGATTGCAGAATGAAGTAGATGAGACACATGAAGTTTTAGAAATCCACTGCGTAGATGGAGATCGTAAGCCACATACTAATTGCCTGCCCACACAGCACCAGTGGCAAAGCAGAAACGTGGGTGCTGCAAGAGGGGGTGGCTGCGAATATTGAAGGATGAGAGATCTTCCCCAGGCTCTGCACACTGTCAAGAAGTGGTCGAAGCTGAGATGGTTGTTGGGACAGGTGAAAAGAATAGACTGTACTTAACATATTCTTTAGTCCTGAAGGCATGCCATGAAAAGAGGTTCTGTGGCTTAATATACCAGTGCTAAAAAGGATTTCTATGGATTTAACCAAACAATACATGGTGAGTGGTAGTAAACTGGGGATCTAATAACAAGACATTCTTCATCTTTGTTTTATATACTGTGGATGATGCAGAAGCACTCTGTAATTCTACAGACCTTTGCCATGAAATTTGTACTTAAAAAACAGCAGCATCTCAGCATGAGGTACAGGAACTGAGGAACAATAATAGGATCTCTGGATTTTAATCTATGAATGTTTATGTTTGAGTGGAGTAAGATAAAAGAAGAAGTTGAAGGAAACTGTGCTGCAATCAGTGGCCCTTGAACCCTTGCATTAAGTTTTGGACTGATGGCCAAGATCTTGACATGTCCCAAGTTTTCATTTAAAACATCATCTGGGCTTTCTGTTTCTCTAAGGTTGTACAATTGCTTGTATTCTGCATCTTATCATTTTGCTGTCTTCTAAGAATTAGCATTAGGAAGCAGTAGATTTTTTTTTTTTTCCTGCAGCATTATTTTTGAGGTGGCAGAAGGGCAGCTTGTGAGTACACTGTTTTATCCACCACTGTCATCATTTCTGTTGTTTAGAACTGACCCACTGATGAATCTAAAGTCTTTATTTTTTTGTCTTTTGAATTTTAGGTATCAGCAAACAATCTGACATATTTTTGACAAGATCTTTTGAACCCTGTGTATTTTCCAGTACCGCAGAATTGTTCATAATCATTCCTGATTTTCATCCTCAAAAATGCTATCATGGTAGTATAAAAACCCTCTGATTTACATATAGGGAATGGAGATACAAGAAGATTAAATATAACATAATATCACATAGAAAGATGGCAATTAAATCCAGCTCTTTGGCTAACACCCTGAGACACCCCTCCCCTTCTGATTCTCTTCAGAGTGTCACAACTAGGGCTGTAGGTAGGCCACATCAGATGTCCTTGGTATCTTATGTACAATAAAGAAAATATTTTCTGGAGAGCTAATCCTCCTTATATTCATTATTATTTCACTGATAGTATTAGTATCCCCCATTTTGCTGAAGGCTGTTCTGAGCATTCGATGCCCTTGAGGGCTGGAGGAAAACTCTCATGTTTTTTCCTGCAGATATTTGGGGCCTCATCCAAGTCCATTGGATCACACCCCAATCCACACTTTTGTGTATTCTTGTGAAAAGCTTTTATCTGTTAATTGCTGCCACATCTGTTTCTCTTTAAAATTTATTGTAATAGTTGTTGAGTCCCTAATAAAATACAGCACATATTGTATTTGTTTCTTTTTTTATTCAGCTCTACTGACTTACATATTGACAATTTTTTTGTTTTCTTTTGGGAATTTTGTTGGTTTGGGTTTCTTTTTTTTCATTTCTACAGGAAACCCATCTCTCTGGAAAGGCACATGAAAAATCATCCCAGCATTGGGTTGTTTGAATCTTTACAGCCACTTATACATCTTAAATATTAAAATCTTAATCCATAATGACCTCCTTCAGCTTTTGACCAGCTTGACAGTGTCTGCTCCCCTTGACTCTGTGTTAGACTGTTTCCTTTTTTTTTGGCTTTAATTTTTGTATTATATTTACCTAGGGAGATGAGCCTGAGGGCTTTGCTTTTGGGCGCTTCAAAATGTCATGGGGAAGGGAGTTCAATACTTTTTTCTTTTTAACTAGCCTAAAATAGACCACTTTCTGCTAGCCGCACAGGTATTCTCACTTCTGTCACTACCAGATAGAGAATCTTTAAAAGTCTTGTTCACTATTTACAATCTATGGTCATAACTTCACTCAAGAAGATGAAGACTTTTCTCTACAGTCAAACCTTCTTGGCACCAGAAGCTGGATCAATTTGTTTTTAGACTCTTGTCTTTTGACAGACACTTATTCCTGTGGCATTCTTCTTATGAACTCCCCTGGAAATGTGCCCAGGATTATTTTTGTTTATTCCTTCCAAATTCCATTCCACCCGCACTAACACAGAATTTTAATCCTTCCCTGCTGGCAGTGAGGGGGTTTGTTACAATACTGGAGAAATATGTTAAAGAAACATTTTTTTTCATCCCACTCTCCAAATTCTTGATCTGTGCCGGTAGTTTGAAGGGACACTGTCTTCATGACTCATTCCAAGCTGACCAAGACAGACATCGTTCTGCCTCCCTTGAAGCTCAAGTCCAGAGAGAGTGGAAGAGTGTAGGTGTGTCTCCCTTGACACAGACCAGCTCCAAAGCACAAGGAGATCTTGAACTGTTCAGCACCCACTTTTTTGTTAACGTGTATACATGGCTGGGATGTTTCTAACTCTTTGCAACCAAAACATGGTTGTTTAGCTAATCTAATTCAGCTTGGCATTCATAAGAGTTTCTTCAAGATGGGTTCTCAGCACCACATGTAAGAACTCAGGCAGTCTGTGCTTTCCACTCCCTCACTTGTTTATGCCAGTGTATGCCTTGGATTACCTCTGGGCGAAATAGTGCCAAGCCCCTCTGTAAATAAACACAGCTATTACAAGGCGCTTGCACAAAGAAGTGAACCTGAGATTTTGTCTGAATGGTGGCAAACTGCAAATGTGCCTTGAGCTCTGGGATTAGGCAGTGCCACAGCTGAGGGTGCTGTGCCACGTGTGGCAGAGAGCTTCCCCTGGGGGCTCCCGTGGCTGCAGCATCCCCATGAATACCAGCTGCCTTGAGGGTCACAGGAAAGGATTCGTTAAAGTTTTAGAACCAACATCTTGAAGCAATTTCGAGCTACCAGCAGGAACCAGGGAAAGGAGCAGAGCTGTGGGGTGATGTTCTGTCTACCATCTAATACTTTTAGGAGGCAAGTTGCTGCAGGCTGAACCAGTTACTGCTTTCATGTGGCTTTCCACTTCATCTCCTATAAAAGTCAATTATATTGGGGTTTGATTCTTCACCTGGCCTTACCTGGCACCTCTCTTGCATCTACCCTTTTTGATGGTGGAACATCTGTTATTCAGATGCTTCACTGCATTATTATTATTACACTAGGTAGACGTATCCCCCTCCCCCATCCCAAATAATGGTGAAAGTACGAGACTAAATTCATCAGATGAAAAATCTGGTCCTTGTTGCTAAGATTAAGCTCTTCATGATGTATCACGCAAATAAATGTATTAGACTTCCATACAGTTCTTTGCCAGTGCTGCCCATCTGCTAGTCTAAGTGGTAGCAAGGAAGGTCCCTATCAGTATCCAGAAAGGTGCAGAAGGGGTCTAGGTGTTACAGTTTGCCCCACGTAGGTTTTTGATTTGCTGATTTAACTAAGGTGATGGTGATACTTGGTGATGATCTTTCTGTTTACAGAGGTTTATTGGATGTCTTTATCGTTATCAGTCTCATCTTGTGTCTCTAAAATGGACTTACACTTACTTCTTTTTGTGTTATTGATCTAAAGAGATGTGTAGGCACTTTCTCACTAGTGATATTGAATTCTGGCCCTTCTCCTAATGTATTCCAGGAAGCATGCATTCCTCACCATCAGAAATGTTTAACGAACATGATTCCTGCCACGTTCACTCACAGAGGAAGCATTGGGTAGAAATGTTTGCCTTTTATAACAAGGGATTTTATTTTTCCATCAAAAAGCACAGCTTGTACTACTGGAAACGTCAACATATTAAAGAAACTCACCCCTTTTAAGGATCTGGATTATGCATAATATTCCTAGTCTGCTAGAGAATGGGCCTAGATAAAAATATTAGCATTTTCATCCACTGAGTGGAACAAAATATAGAAGCTGAGTTTAGCTGTGTCTTGATTTGGTATACAATATGATAAAGGACAAATAGTGCTTGTCTTTACAGTAACTGTTTGTCAGATCAGTTTCTTCTTCTTTTCACTTTTACTTTAGTGTTGAAAGAATGTAATCTGCCTTGAAGAGCCTTACAAAAGCTATGGAATTTTCATAACCTCTTAGTGATCTTGCCTAAAAATTCTGAATATGGAGGGCAGGGGGGTTTTATTCAGGCAATGTCCCGGTTCACCATCTATATGCCTCAGGTCAGATTCATTAGCTACCAAAATCAACTGCTTGGAGAACTGTATCCTTATTACTCAATGGATAATAAGCAGAATTCCTTGCAAGGGCAGTCTTAGAGAAACTTGAAGACTTATTTTGTATGTTGTCCTAGAAATCAGATTCTACCTAAAACTGACGTGGAATTTCATAAATTATGTGTAAAGTTGAAGAGATGCAATTGGGTTCTGAGATTGACTGCTCTTTGATTTTCAGAGTATATTTACTTTTGTTCCTCACAGCTTATTGCTGTTGTCTTTTGGCTCAAAATAATTATTTGGTTTAGAGCTGTGGAATCGGTAACCATGATCCTGAATGAATTCACTTCTCTGTGATTTTTTTGTAGTTAGTTTGTTGCTTGATTAAGGGATGTGCTTTTTTTAAATGGAATTAGCCCTAAATTTGTTGAGTCTTTAAGTCTGCTTGCTAGTGTTATCAAATGTCAATGTCCTTTTTTGAGCAATAGTTTCATTTACTACAGCTATATCGTGCCACTGGTTTTTCAGGCAACCCTGCAACTTGCTCAATATCTACCTATTGCTCTGGTTGTGCTGGGTTTTGTACTCAGCTTACAATGCAGATGCATTTTCCAGCTATAGAGAAGTATACAAGATGTCTCTAGTGAAAACAATTTTTTTCCAGGGGTGAGATAGGTCAGACTATGAGTAGCAGCACATATCATTGCTTGCTTTTTTTTTTTTTTTTTGACCATTTCTGACTGTCTCCCATAAGTCTGGAGTAAAGGATATGACATGGAAAATTATCATAATTTTAGTATCACTTCTTCATGAATTGGAGCATAACTGTGTCCTGCAAAGAGAAGGGCATCCAGCTCCCCTGACTGATATGCTTCACTCTCACCTCCTTTTTAAGTGCCTCATGATACATTCCTCAACAAGAAAGTGTCAGTTTATTTCAATGGAGGTACCTTCAACTGCGTCCAGAGGGACATCGTATTCACCTAATGCAAGTGTATATCTACCCTTAAGTTGATATCGTTCTCTAGCTCCCACCTTTGACTTCTGGTTTTAATTAATCAGTTAAATAGGGCACCTTTCTCTTTCTACTAACAGCATTGTGAACTTTGGCACTTCCTTTAGGCATGGTTTCACCAGACAACTAAGCTGAGAACATCCAGATCTGGTCCTCCCCAGAAGAATTCCTGTGAAACTAGAATTTTTTTACATTTAGTTTAAGCTTTGTGAATAGGCTCCTCGAAAGAATAAAACCCATTTATTTCTGTGAAAACATAACAGTTATCCATTTGGTCATCACTGACACGTAGATAGTACTGTCCAGGATACAAAAAAACCCCTCAGTTTGCTTACAATTAACACAGGCAGGCAAATAACTGCCAAAGTTTTTCCAGCTTTTATTCAGGGATGAATCTTTTGTTCTTCTCTTTTTTTTTTCTGTTTCATTTTAACAATGATATGCTAATTATTGACTATAGGTTGTATCAAGTTTTAAAAGAATGAATAGAAGATACCAGTACAATGTTAAGGTAAGTGTTTCGGGGCAGGGGGAGAACCATGGTAGAAGACACAAAAAAGAGTCTAATGAAAGCAAATAAACAGAAAGGTGTTAACAGACCGAAAGAGATATGGGAAGAGTGGTTGGAAGTGAAGAAATAGCATATTTGCCTCTGAAAGAAAAACCAGAACCCTACAACAGTATTTGACCATTCAGACTGGAACTTGCTACCTTTGAACTATGACTTTCTGTCCAGCAAGTGAGATCTTATTGTAAAACATATGAACACAGAAGCTTTCTATTATTTCTATGAGATGATCTTTAAAGATAGTAATCACAAGTAATTAATTATAAAATAAATGAATCAAATATCTTTCCTCTATTTTATAGCAAGCCAAAGAGGCATAAAAATTATGGGAATATCAGATTAATTTTACTGTATTCTTTATTTAGCTGCCAATAACAGCAAAAATTCACTATTGATTTATTCTAAGATTACTTTGAATAGAAGTTGTATTTCTGAGGTATGGCCTTCTTCCACAGAAATGCAGGAAAAAATAATGTTGTTAAATGACTAGTTCAAATGCAGTCCCATGTAGAAAGTAAAGTACTTTCTTAGCTTGGTTTGATAATCACTGCCATGACTCTTAATAATATAATATCATAACAAATCTGACATTAAAAGTAAGATTTCAGACTTAGTTGCTCTTCAAATTATTTAGCTAAAAGCCACATGCCACCTTCACCTTTTAAAAAGGTTTGTTCCCTAGTAGGAACACTTGCTCCCTGATCCAATCTGACTTTTATTAGCTCTCTCAAAATACAGCAGGAAGACCTATAAACCCCCAAACTCACTTGATTAACCTGCTGCAGGTAAGGAAGAGCCATGAATTGAAAGGGAGTGAAGGGGCGGGGGGGGGGGGGGGGGGGGGGGGGGAGGGTGATGGTGCACACTCACTCCACAAGCAATTTAACAGTGTGCACAACCAGCCCACAGCCTGAAAGTCTGTGCTTTCTTATTGAAATAAGTGCATATTAAAAACATATTTGAATACTGTATCAGAAAGGACATTCTATCCTGATAGGGATGTTGTAGTACAGAGAGAGAAGTAATAGGTTGCTTGGAAAATATCTTTAAAACAAACTAGTGTGAAGCAAAGACAACAATACTGATTAAAATCCTCTCTCTCTAATACCAATTAACTTCTGCTGTTGGTGACGTCTCTTTTACGGAAACACAGATTTTGGAGTATTTTAAAATATAGACATCTGGCTCTGTCGTGTGACACGCTAGACATGCTGATCTGATCCAGCAAAGCACTCATATGCATTCCTGGGCTTCACTGGGTTTTCTTTTGTACTTAAGTTACACTCTTCAACACTTGTTTGATTCGTCCCAGAGCTTTCAGCACCTACAAGAGCAAACCTTGAGTGAACTTAAAATGGCTCCTCCTACAGCCATTAGAACACAGAACAATAGCTGGTTTTGAAATCTTCATACTGATTTGACCATATTTCAAGTAACAGCTTCAGAATAGACATGCCATCTACCATTTGGAAACACAGATTTGATGGCTGGCAGATCTTTCGCTCCTGGCTATCCTCCCTGTCCATTTTGTGATCCTATAATGTGGGAGTTGTAGATGAAAATTTGGCCTTCATTGCCATCTCTTAACAGCAGAATAGTCCCCTGCCATCCAGATCGCTGACCCTTTCCTGTTCTTATGTCTGACTTTGCTCCCAGTGAAAACAAGGGCAAAGAAATGATGAGGATAATGCACTAGGAATTTTTGTCATGATATACCCAGAAGATGTACAAGACTCCAGAACTATAAAGGACTCTTGGTTTCTATTTTTTTAGCAATAGACATAAAGTTAACATAATTCTTGTCATTGACTTAATAAAAGTCGAGATTTCACTCTGTTTCATTTATATGTGACTAAACAGGGAATGGTTACAGTTAACTTCTTTGAAAATTGCAGAACTGAAGTAAATTTGTTTTTTCCTGTTAAGAAATCTGAAGTAGTTAGTAGGCTCAGAGTGGTAGTGATACCTTAAAAAAAAACCCAGAAAAACAAAAAAAACTGAATGAAAACATCTCACTAGACTAGAAGGACAGACAAGAGGGGGGAAGCAGGCAAAGTCTCAAAATGCTAAAAAGCTATTTAGGGCTATAGCAGGAAGTACGGTGGCAGGGATGGACGTGGAAGCACAGGAAAGATGCCTAGCCAAGGACTGAGTGTAGAAGGAAGGTAGAGGACAGGGCAGGCAGAAGACATCCATCAGACTCAGGCTGTGGTGGGAACTCCCCAGTGGGTAGAAAGGTCTCCTCCACCTCCTCCTGCCCCACCTCGTCAGCCCAAGGACTCCCTTGCCTCTGCGGGCAGTTCATCCTCAGGCCCAAGGAATGATGTGCGCTTGCAAATGGGAGGGAGAGGGGGAAGTGCAGAGTCACCTTTCTGCATCCAGCTCAAGGATGGGGCACACTGAGGGCTGCAGTGGCCCGAAGTAACATGACTCCAACTATGAAGCCCACAGCCAGGTGGAACTATCTGTAATTTCACGCCAACTTGAGGTAACAAAGCAGCACAATGGAAGCACTGTGAAAGATGTAGACAGTTTTTTAACAAAACCTTACAAACAGTTTCAGCATAATGCCTGGAATATTTTACAGTGACTCCACAGTTAATCCAGAGTATCTTTGATGAAGTTAATGTATTCATGCTGATGTAACTAATAGCAAAATTTGGTTCCCTGTGGACATGTCTCCCATCCATTCACCCTGCTTGCTACTGCTCCGCCCCATCTCCTCTGAAATGATGGATTTTCATTAAATTGAAAACATCTTCTCTCCTCATGGTGTCATCACAAGCACCATAATGTGCATGTGTTGTATTGCCAAGCATTGCTTAGCAACGGGACCCTGTGTTCTGCCAACTTTCTTTTCACGCTGTCAATCTGAATTTAACTGAACTTGCTGTGTTGTGTTTCAGAGGACTGACTACATGTCAGTAACGTGACTGAAGAATGCTCCAAATATACAAACAAAAACTGGCTCTGACCCCCTCTATTTATTAGAGTGTGTGAATTTCAAGAAGTCACTTTACATTCACGTTATTCAAAGACAAATTGTTTACAATCATGATAATTAATCTTGATAAATCCTCATAAAACACTAACCAATTGGAAAGTATAATTAGGCACTTTCAGTTTTGAAAGTACATTCAACAGGATGCTACAGCCCAGCCCTCTATGGCATCTACTAGTCAAGCACCACTAAAATCACCAGTCATTTATCACTTAGTCAAATAAAGTGTTGAAACTTCTGCAGGTTTGCATTTGCAAAGTCACCTAATCGCTGACAATATTGTCCGTTAAATAAGCTATGTGGACTTTGAATCGCTCTGGAGAACCTAGTGATGGCTTCTCATGCCACCATGAGCAGAAGACTTTTCTTGGCAATGGTCAGAGCACTGTAAAATTAGATGGAGAGGCAGGTACCCTGGTGGTTAGGATGCCAGCTTTGAGTCCACTGCTCATTGCTACAGTCTGGCTGAACAGCTCCAGTTCTAGATCACTATCTTTCAAGTTCAACACATTTGAGAAACCAAAGTTGCTCTTGGTTTAAAATCATATGGTTGGATCCTCTGCTGGTAAATTGACCTGGTTCAACCTACTCTCAGCCAAATTTCATTAGCTGGAGATCTGAATATTTCATTGTGAAAGGTATTATCAGAAACATTGAATTACCATTTACATATTTCTATTTTTACACCACTTAGATTTTTCAATTGATCCAATGAAGAATGCCTCTCAAACTCTTTTTTAGGAGGAAAAATGGAAATACAAGATATGTATGTAAGACAGGTTTCATTGCAGTCTGGGGCACAAAAGAAAAAAAAAATAAAAATGGAAGTCTTAATAGCATTGCTTGTACCCTAATAATTAAATGTTTCTGGATTTTTGTTTCATATGCTACCATTGAAAAAGACATAGCTGCCACAAAAGAAGGGCATTCAGTACAAAGATAACTAGCAGTATACTCATATTTAGGTGTCTAAATTCAGTCAGCTAAACATTGAGATTGTGTCATCTGAAATGCACTACAGGATGCAAAACACCCGTATGGAGCTGCAAGTATGACAAAAGACCCAGATGAGTCTTGTGCCTTTCTGAAGAGGCCACTGGAACCCAGACAGAATTCCAGAAAGAAGATGTTTAGGCTAAAACGAAGGATCCCTAGATAGCTACAGTGAGGATATTGACAACAGACCTACACAATTAAGATTCAGCACTATATTCAGACTCCTGTGTTTGTCTATACACATTTACCTATACCTGGTTATCTATATGCAATCCAAAATCTTCCTATAGTATTAAAGAAACATCTAGAGTGAGGCTTAATTGCCCAAAGTTAAGTGCCTACGGTTACCTTAGTATGCCACTTTTGAAGGATGTGAATCTTCCTCATATCCTGTATCATCCAGCTCCATGCAACTGTCTTGGATATCCTCATATGTCACAAATGGCACTATGCACCTGTGTTTTGGCAGATGAATCCTACCTTCTGTATCTCAGATGTATTAGCCCATAATGTTTGCCTGCCTGAAGGCTTTTCTGTCAGTCAGCATGTATACCCTATTAGAAACACATCTGTGTGAGGTAACAGCTTTTTGTGCCGCTCCTATGCCTCCTTAGAAAGTGACAAAGAAAGCAATGTTGATGTTTTTGTAGGCTTTGGAAAGGCTGGGCCAAAGGTTTGGGTAAATCATGAATGGGAATCGTTCTGACATGTTTTGGAAAACCCTTGTGCTGCTGTTCATTTCCTGTAGTGGAGGCTCCTCAGAGACAATTCTTCAACTATCTAATTCTAATTCAGTCTACTGTAACACTGACATTACTGAGAGCTCCAGAGGAGATAATTCTAGAAACCCAGTATGGCTGCTGGTGCTGCTTCCAAAATCAGATCGATCTGAAAGGATTAATACAGAAATCCTTCAAAGAATCATGAGCTTGATGGGAAAATTTTGAGCGTATAAGGAGGTTGTCCTTGCCAAGTAGACATTTTCTCCCAAAATATGTTCCCAGAGCCTGTATTACCTAAGATTAAAATACATAGGACCACTGTTGCATGCCAAGCTAATGTGTTCTTTCATGGGAATGTATCTAGACACAGAAAAGGAACATAGATAAAGGACTTCTGAGAAAGAATGGCTAGAAACTGTCTACTGGGCCTATTCTTAACCTATCCCTCCCAATAACTGCATAGCTACTTAGAGGCTGGATAAGTTATTTGGGCAGGCAGGAACCAGTCTGCAGGCTATAGGTTAGTCACCTGTGCTATAAACCATGAAAATTAAGATGGAGCTTTGGTAAATTCACTAGTATGCTAAAATGTTCCTATATCGAGCATTGTTTCAAAATGTGGTAATTTGTTACTTTGATAAGTAGATCTTTGTCCTCCAACATCCCTTGCTCATTCTCATCTTCCTGGAGCTTCTTCTGCAAATATTACTAATGATAGGACTTTCCCCTTTCCCAGTTATCCTATATTTCTCCAGGAGTAATATTTTTATGAGGTTTATTTCAGTGGAACAAGTTACTGTGCTCTCAACTGTAATAATGGTAATAATAATGATAATGATGATAATTGTGTAACTGAAGAAAGTCTGTCTGTACCTGGAACATACGAGTTGCAATACTTATGTGCTGAGGGTAGAGGCTGTTCAGAGGCAGAAATTATGATCTCATTGAATTCCTGAGTTCTTGTCCAGCCTCACAGCTTTCTGGGAATCCAGTATGATATAAACTCATACCTGTATCTCTTCAAAGACCTATATTCAATTCTTAACATATGTAACTTTGCACAAGCCAACCAGTGGTAACATAGGAATTGTTTCCTCTTCTGTAAGAAGCAGTTGCTTGGAATGTTTCGTGGGTTTTTTTAATCCTTAGCTGCAAAACTTTGGGCTATATCCACTGAATGTGCATCAGATTTCTACCTGAGAGCAACTTGAGTTCAAAACTTACTTTTAGCTTCTCCTGTGCTGCCACCTCACTCTGGTTGTGCTAACACTTCTAATCATGTAGGTTTTTAGTAGAAAAATTTTCTGGGCACCTGAATGCCCTAAATTGCTTAATGTATGTAGCTAGGCCTCTAGGTCTCTCGGCACTTTAGGCAACGGAGAATATCTATTTCATGCAAAGAGTGTAGGAAATGTTCTATGAAGCATCCAGCATTCACAACGCTTGTAGGTATATGCTTATTTCTGAGATGACTATCACTCTTTCCAGACTGATTGCAATTGGCAAATTCATTCAGAATTTATTAGGTAGGGACTGACAGGCAGTGTGATCACATAAGTTCTATTTCCTTAGGAAACCAGATTACATATTTAATAATTCTGGATGTGAACCTGAACAGAACCCCCATATCTTGGGGCTGAACGTTCCTGGAACTTGGTAAAATTTGGATCTGCATCTGAGATTCACAGCCAGCTCACAGCTTTATAACAAGCTGAACGAAAACTCAGAGTTTGAGTATTTCCTAATTTGGGGAACATTTGTGCTTATGCCAAATGTGTGACTCAGAGCCATTTCTAGTTAATTCTGCGAGTGGAGAATGTTATAAGTTCTTTCATGTGGTCATGTGATGTCCAGATAGGAGCACAGAGCCTCTGCTTTTCCTGTAATTGATACATACAGAAATACTTTATTTTTAAAGCCCAAAAGTAATATAAGTGGAATCTAAAGAATAGATAAAGTTAGATCAATATTCTTAAATATTGCTCACTAGTGCTGACCTAAGCATATGCTAGTAGGGTAACAAACCACTTGCTAATATGTGAAGAGCTGAATTAAAGAAACATTTCAACTGCATGGCAAAGACTCAAAAAATTAAGAAACAAGAAAAAACAGCTAGGCTGTGAAAACTTCACCCTTTCCTCTGGTACAAAAGTATCAATCACACAGCAAAGGGTGTCTTATTTCAACAATCCCTTGCACACATACATGCAAACACCCTTTGTTCACTCTAGTAACTTCTTATTAACTCTAATTTAAAGTGACATTCCAAAACACACCTACACTGCAGCCACTGCAGTGACGGAAGCACTATCTCAGCTAGCTCCAATAAACTAACTTGTGTACCTATATCCATCTTCTTGCAGTACCATTGAGCTTTGAAGAAGCTAATTTACTCTGCTTTTCTACAACAAAAACAGAAGCTTAGGCTCCAGAAGTGAGACTGACTGGAATTTAAAACCACTGTCAAGACCTTGGGAGGCCAGGCTGCCGCTGGAGGCTGCAGTGCTACAACTTCACTCACCTCCCTTGAGGGCATAGACTCAGCAGATGTCTTGGAGCAGGCCTGCTACAACCGTACACACATCAGACCTTCTCCCTACGTGGCCCTGGCAGACACTCTTTTGCACTTTCTGCCTGATCCCACAGTTATCAAAGCACCCATTTTTCCTGTTACTCTGCTGCCTCATCAGGTGTGTTCTGAGAGAAGAGAAAGACTTGAGCTTGAGTTTTGAAAGAAACTCTATGGATGGGGTCCTCTGATCTCAGGTACACAGGTAGAGAGCATTGGAGAGGTAAGATTTAAAACTCATTTCTGACTTACTGGGAGGTGCTTACGGAGCTTTCTAAGCATAGGCTGCCCTTAGCTCCTCAGTTCTCCACAAATTCTCCCTTCTTTTATGCCAAAACTTGAAGGTCTTTAAACTTCTATTGGATCTTTCCCTAAAATTCTTTTTCTAGCTTGAAAAGCTATTGACTTTATAAGAATCTTTTTGGACCCTTGATGCATCCATTTTTGTGACAAATTGGAGTGAATCATTTTGCTCTTAAAGCACGAGCTAATTGGTACAGGAGGTCTCTTTTACTTTCCTGGTTGCATTAGCTGAGTCTGTAGGATGGTAGTGGCAGAAGCTAGATAGAGGATTTTTTGTTCTGGGGAATGGCTATATTTGAATAGGAATGAACTAAATATTTTCTGCATAAAAACACAATTCATATTTTATGCTGTTCATCTTCCCATAAATGGCATTCAGATATATGCATGTAATAGCTTACTGGCAAGCCAATAGGATCAACCATCCCTAAACAGATGAACACTGGGTGAACTTAACAAACAGCTCAGTCATCATACACACCCTTGACGGTGTCAGCTTATAAAGAAAAACCACATAATGGGATCATATAAGAACATTTTGACTTGACTGGGTTTATACAATCCATGGGAGAGGCACTGCTTCAACTTTTCTATTTGACACATAAATATTTTACTAAGTGTTTAAAAATGAAGCTGTGGGGGAGAAAAAAAATACTACTAATTGAGAACATCCATGTAAGCTGATTTGGTGTACATAGACTTTGCCACACAGCTATAATAAAGCACAAATTTACCTGAAACATGGAAGATCGCCAACCTTTTAAGGGTATACATAGTTAAGTAATTGTTTTTGACTGTAAATGGACTCAGAGGCCTGGAATAACTCCTTTTGCAACTCTTACAGAAGTCAGTAGCTTTGCAAACATTTCTCGAGTGATTAGACTGCTTCAGCAATTTATATCTTGTTCATGTGATAAATTTTTCTGAGACCTACTTTATCTGATCCTAAACTCTATAACTGGTTGTCCTGACAGCTAAAGGATTTATGTATTTTCCATGCCTTTTCACATTAACATGCTTTTTAACTTCTGATGGAAATGTAGTGTTCACTTTAAGCAGTTACCTGTTCAAAGCACTATTTTTTTTTTATTTTCTACTCTGAAATGCCCGAACCTCCATGTGTAACCATAGGCACCTAGCAGAAACCCCTGATTCAGAGCATAGCGCTCTCATCATGCAGCAGAAAGAGACACCTGTCTCGGGTGAGACAGACTATAAAAGTCTACTGACTTAATCAGAAGAAATATGGCATTATTATGCAACTGGCTCTTTCTGTTTTCTTTCTCGTGGACAAGAGGTGCATTTTTTGTTAGTGCAAGGTCAAATGAAGTTGTACCAAAATGTAGAAAATAAAATGTACAAATCTTTCCTACTGGAGGATTCAAAATAAAAATAGGACGTAAGATTTCAGCGAGCACTTGTAGTATCCCTATGGATAGCATCACATGGATGCTGTTCTGTAGCTTTTTATAGCATGAAGTGTAGGAGTTATGGAATATGTATGCTTTTAGTAGCCTGTTCCCAGGAAGAAGCACTGTACAATAGAGCTTGGAATTAACCAGAATAAAATTACTTCAAGAAGTCATGCTTTAAAAAAATATTTATGTCATTACTCGCTCCAAAATGCTTATGCATTGACTCATAGTATAAATACAATAGCTACATGCGCGTATAAGTGTAGCATAAAAACCAAGGGTGCAAGTTTACCATTTTACCAACTGGTCTCTTTTGCATGGGTGTAATAAACTAGACCTCACAGAAATGTGGCTGTTTTCAGTTAATATTTCTGAAAAAAACTAACTGTTTTTTTTTTTTTTTCTTTGAAAGCAAGAGTGATTTTGCCTAGTGTAATAAAATGTAAAGGAAACATTTGGTATACAAGAGGACCATTCCGGTGCTGAGCTACTGAGACTGTTCCATACACAAACTATTAACTGAATTAAAGGTATTTGCAGTTCTTGAAATCAATATAGCAAAAAAACCCACCCTATTTTTAAATATTTTCAAAGATGTAGTAGCCACAATAGTTTGTGCTAAATCCACTAAATCAGCCCCACCTTTTCATTTCTTTCTCCCAGTCTCACCTTTTAACTGCTTGTCTCTTTTTGTATGAGCTTGGATCATTGCTCTTTAAGGCAGTGACCGGTTGTTATTTGTGACCTGCCTGACGTTGAAATAGCTCAGTTTTCTTCAGCAAGTTACTTTTGATTCACAGAGCTTTGAGCTCAGCCTTTTATATATTCTAGAAAGCACGCACAAAACTGCGCTGACTGACTGAATGTTTTTATAACCACCTTCATATTTTTAAGGTAAGGTTTTTTTTTTAACCTGTGCTCTCCTATACTAAACTCCAGCACTGATCACGTGTTTAGGGCCATTTTATAATCCTCTGATCAGTGACCAGATTGCTATTGGCACACATCAACACTGTCTGAAAAGGATCTGGTAGCAGATGCTCCGAGACTGTTTCTGAATTCTGCTCACAGTCAGGAGCTCAGCATCACTCTGAGCACCTATCACACCCCAGCCGACAGCAACCCCCCTGTAAATGTGGAGATCAAAGAAGGAGCAAGAGCCCTGCTTGAGAAGGAGGGCTTTCTTCTCCAGATAAGCAGCACTAGCAATGCTGAATGATAAAATTAACTCAGAAGGATGAAACACCGGATGATTGTGTCACAGGAAGGAGAGTCAGGAGTGCTGCGTCAGCTTCTGTAGGTAGGAGTCGTAGGTGTCGTTACAGAGAGAGAAGTGAGGTCAGAGACGGCTGTGTCGTAGCAGAGGATGAGTAAGGTGAGTAGGGGAGGAGCTCCCCATTGCAGATGGCTCAGCAGGGAACAAGGACAGCAAGTTTTGACGGTTCTGTGGGGTGTCGCATCTTCTGCGAAAGAAAAAGCCTAGCAACTCCTCACAGAAGTCTGTAGGAAATGAATGGAGGGAGGTGTGTTTGGTGCGTGGGAGGTTATGTGAGGAGCTGTGGGGGAACAAGGAGAAAGGAGACTGAGGCAGGCAACGTGAGTCACAGCACCCACCACGAAGAACATGAAAAGGCAGTAAGCAAGCCTAAGACTACACATGAATATTCACAGGGAGGAGGTGGGAGAAAGAAGCTGAATGACTAAACTACAAGTGTTTAAGATTTGCCAAATACAGTGTGCTGTGCCTCAGCCTGAGGATTTTATTTTTTGTCATGAGTTTCAACACCCAGTATCTTAATCTGCCAGCAACTTGCACAGCTGCACGATATTCACATAGGGCTGTCTAGAGCATGCCTGTGGAAGCATTTCCCCATTTTATTCAATGCACGGCTCCTTTTGAGTGTTCTCCGGCATTATTCCCATCTGGTGTGTCTGGGAACAGGCTCGCTTACAGCAGAGGTGCAGTGGTTGGATGGCAAAGTCATCACATGAGAAAATGCATCTCTTTTTGTAAAATGGTGAGTGGGCTGTGCCTACCAGCTATGTCCTCACTCACCCAGCAAGAGGCCCATAGCGGGCCAAACAGCTTAGAGGATCAAAAGTGGGTTTTAAAGTTTTGGGGGCTTTCACCTTCCTGGTTGCTTATTCATCATCTCGACCAGATGGATAGAAGGTGAAAGCTGTTACAATCTGAATGTTACTGTTCAAGAGAGTTTTGTTAAATGAGCTGGGGCACTCAGCCAGGCTCCAAGTGAAAATGTGTCAGCAGTGCAATTGACACCTGAGCTGTTAATCTTAGTTGCCAGTGACTGCAGTGGATTTTGCTTCATGGTGTTCTTTTGGCTGTACAAAAATTGCTGTAGCACAAAAGATCTGTCTACAGAAATCTACAGTTTTCACTGACTCTTGATTGTCTATTCAAAATCAGAACTTAAATAATAAACATCCCTATAGGAATTGTATTTGTTGTAATATGTAGAACAGAAATTCAATGTAGTATTTGTTTTTACCAGCAAATAGAGAGAACCATGCCTCCGTATCAGGTAACTTTACTGAAGTATGCAGCTATTATTCTTAAATCACTTATTTAAAGCCTGGCACTCTAATCTTTAATAGAAAATCTTTAATAGAACTGATGTAATGCTACAGTCCCAGTTGGAATCAGGAAGGAAGTTGAATACTTTTCTTTGTACAGAACTCAGATGTACTCTTCTTGAGTTTGCTATGTGAAATTCTACTTAGAATAGGAACATGTCACAAATAACTTGACAGGTACCATCCAGCACCAAAACTACGATGTAATGAAGAATCAGGCCAAATATTTCTGGACAGACCAATTTTGCACAATTATTTTGAAACCTTCAGAAAGACAAAGAAAATGTTTGGAGCCAAAAATTGATAGGAGTGAATGCAAGAGATGTTAGAACACCCAATTACATTCATTAAATTTACACACTCCTGTGGGATTATATATCACATGTTCTATGTTGACATTATTTTGGCCATTTTTCAAGTATATCACCCTGGCCAGTCATAATATAAGGATTATCTCAAAACTATAAAGTGTCCATATTTACTTCATCTTATTTGTCAAGACCATTGTCAATGGGTTAAACTTACAAGCCTAATCAATACATAAAAATCACGTATCTATCTGTAATAAATGTAATTAGTATACAATGGAAATGTTGTAATCAAGCCAGCCAGCAGTAGATCACTCTTTTATTGATAACTTGCTATAAATAACCCCGTTAACAACTCCAGCTGACAGAGAGATTGAGGTTTTCATAAAGTGAATCCATTTGCAGAAAGTTAGCAGCATTTATCTCAGATGCACTTGAATTGGATCGAGGCTGCAGAGCAGGTGGGCCCCACACCTCAGTTCTCCTTTTCCTTCTGACTGTGCTTTGTCTCTCCTTCGCTGCCTGCATGCCAGGGCTTCCCTCACATGGAAGCCAGAGTGCTGAAGGGAATTGACATGCACTCAAATCTTACCCTGACAGAAATTTGGGATGCAGCCAAAGTGACCCCGGAGCTGGGACTCATTTCCCATGTCCCTCAGTGCAGGCACAGTTGCTGTTAGATCTAACTTAGATTCTTTGGTTTCATGTTATTTTCCTCATTCTTCCACATGCTTTGCTGGTTCATTAAGACATTTCCCCAAATTGTTTTCGGCATATTCATTGTCCCTTGTGGTAATCTGCTCTAACACTTTATTTGTTCAACAGTTCAGACTTGACTGCACGTTGCCATTTGATACAACAGGGGATATAGATGGGTTCTTTCTCCTGTGTGTGTAAGCCTAATAGCTGTTCTTTCATGTGGATTCCTCTGAGATTTGCTCTGCTTTCTCAAGAGTAAATCACACTCTCTGCATAATGATCATAGCTGTCTATTTGGAGTATTTCAGCACGATTGCAAAATGTGCATTTTGTACATTGCTGAGTTCTCAGTCCTGCCATTCAGTTCCTTACCCTTCTTTCTCTAACTCCAAGTGTCCCTCCCCTCCTGGAGCCATCCTTTTTTTCACCTCCACATTGCAGAATTTTCTAAACCCTTATCAGAAGAGGACATTTGTGAGCTGAGAATGTCTTACTCTCTACCATGTACAAAATACACACTGTGGTTTGTTCACTGAGGGAATTAATTCAGAAAGTCAATGTGAGCTTGCTACCAGGACGGATCTTAGAATAGTATTTTCATTTCAGTAGAAATCTCATCAATGCATATTTCAGTAAAATCTTAGCCAATCTGTTTATGTTTACCATAAATCTTAGCTAGGTTCTTTTTTATTATCCGTAAAACCAATCTTAATATGATTTTCACATTCTCCAAAAAATGTATTGCAGAAATATGCAAAGTACAAGTTAGGCAACATATTGCCCAGCGCAGTTTGCAAGGCACAAACATTGTAATTACACACACACCCATACAGGCGTACACAGACACACACAGAGGCACACTGCCTAAAACTAATTACAAAGCAGCATTATTGACTCCATGAACTCTGGGCTGAGAATAGTTGACACAGAAGGGAATGAGGCATAAAAAGTTCTCTGGTAGGACTCTAGTACTGCAAACAGAGCTACTGCTGTCACCTCGCTGATTCCCAAAAAGGTGGCTGCATTCTTCAAGATTATTTTAATGAACAGCAACAGCACATACCTTGCTGGATTGCTCTTAGGCATTAGCTTGCCATATTGTCACAGAGGTTACTCTCAAACATCAGGACTCCCTGAGGAAGTCTATTGCCTGGTTTCATCAGAACTCCTTCACCTCTTTAAGGAAGACAATATTTATAGATATGTGGTCACAAGGCCTCAGAGCTCACTGAAGTAAATGAGATGCAGCAGCAAACCACTAGTAACTCTGATATTCTGATAGCAAACTCAGATTGCAATGTGAAGACATAAGCAATACAAGATGAATGACTGGTGGATAAGACCCTACCATCTTCAGGGTCTTCCAAGATTAGGAGACTCTGAAGACATGCCTGAACTCTCAAATAAAGATATTATGTTTGCTAACATGAAAACAGTCCAAATAAGAATAAATTTATGTTAAGTTTCCTGTCTTACAGTATTTGTACTTAAAATGTTCAGTCCATTCAAAACACCAGTCAGCCTTTGCCTAATACCTGTAACATGAGAGTTTAAAAAAAAAAAAAAAAAAAAAAGAGGAAACATTTGTGGAATTTCTAAATTTCTAAAAACTTCTGCAAAACATGACTGGGTGGCTTAGAGGTAAAAAACTTCCCAACCCAAGAATTAACAGAAAGAGATTTTCAGTGAAAAAGAGGACAAATAAAAAGAAATATGAAAATGAACTGCCAGCACATGAAGGAAAAAAGATAGACAGCAAGTGCTGTCTTGGATTTGTCACTCCTTTCCTGCTTCCTCCAATAGCATTTTACATTTGCTTCAGCAAACACAAGATTCACCAGCTCCATCTTATATACGGTGGAGAAATCACCTGGCTAGAGCAAAATGTTTTCCAATAAGACCCTTGGGACAGCACTTACGACCCTCCAGACCTCAGTGCTGACACTGTGTTTTACCATCCTGGTTTTCAAGTAGCCTACCAGGAGGAAATATGTTTGTTCACTGCAGCTCTGAACCATTTCTTGGCTACCAGCTATTGAGTTAAATCTCCCTCATCCTTTAATTTAAGCTCCTATTGTTTGTAGTTCTTAGTGTTCTAAATGTTCTCAGTGTTTGCAGTTTTGGCACTGTTTGTACTGATTGCACTTTAAGGACAATAAAGTCATGTTTTGTGAAATTACAGAGCACTTTAATTTTTGCCTATCATCAGCTAAAGCCCTGCTGTAGTATCCACAAACCACGCACAGCAAATACCTACCCGATGGCAGACAAACCATTCACTCCTGTAGTCCCAGGTGCTGAAATGGTCTGTGCCTTTCAGTCTAAAGATCCACAACATTTAGAATTCGTGAGAGCACACATACCATGTACCATGCCTCCTATAGACTGATACCCTCTTCTACAGCAAAAAATACCCTCAGAGCACAGCAAAACCCCAAAATTCCCAGCCTTCCTCAAAGCAGGTGAAAAAGATGTTCTTCATGCTGTGTCCTGGCAACCAAAACAGTGCTCAGAATGTCTTGATAGCTTCTATTTCCCTGCTTGCAGATCTTTGGCAGCCTTTCCTTCCCTTATTCTCACAGCTGTTGTGTAGAAAACAAACAGTAATCATTTGAAGCTGGTGTTATTCAGCTATCTCAAGGCTAATGTCTGCCATCTACTTCTGAATTTCTCAAAGGTACACTCCAGTCTCATGCCACCTCTGCCTAGACTGCAGATGGAAGCAATTCTTTCCTAAGAAAAACATCCTTAGTAAGAAGTTCTTCACCTACAGTTGTAGATGGTAAAGAGGATTTCTCAGATAAAGAAAGAAAAGAATGATGATGTCAGTTATGTTCACATCTTTAACCACACAAGGCAAATCATCCTGTTCTCACTGGATTCCTAGAGAGTCCACTGTCCTACTATTAGGAAGTTTTCCTGTGCATCCTGTGTTCGTGTTGATATGTTGATAAATCTAGTATCTGGTCTTACAGAACAACAGGGAAGAAATCCTTTTTTCTGCACGTTGTGGAAAGCAAAAGTTAAGTCCTTGCATTTACTTTCACACAGTGAGGAACACTAGTCATGCAAAGCCATCAAGAATTCCCCGAGGACTTGTAAACTTTAGAGCCTTTTTAATAACGCTGCACATGCTCATCTGAACAGGCCCTTGATTAGCATCTAGGGCTGCAAGTTTCTACATGGAGAATTCATAGAATCATAGAATCATAGAATAGCTAAGGTTGGAAAAGACCCTTAAGATCATCGAGTGCAACCGTTAACTGCCAAGTCCACCACTAAACCATGTCCTCAAGCAGCACATCTACTTGTCTTTTAAATACCTCCAGGGATGGAGATCATGTCTCATAGTGAATGGAGATGCTGCAGTTACTCAGCACACCTGATGACAAAGCTGACAATGAAGGCAGTTTACTCATGGATGTTGATTGTTTAGGGATATTAAAAAAAAAAAAGGTTCCAGAAAGAAGTGGACCATGAGAGTATGAAAAAAAATTATGGAACTTTGTAAAGGGTTTTACCATGTTCTTTTTGGCTAATTTCCCCTAGCCTTTATACTGTGTACCTCGGGAGCAGTTCCACAGGACTGAGAGCAAGAAGCATAGAATATATCCACTCCTAATGCTGAATTCATACTTTGGAAGAATTAATACTATGAGGAAGCAATAGCCTATAGTGAATGAGAGCCAGGTACTTCTCTAAAACAACTGTTTCATGACAATTTGTTCAAAATCGTTACTTCAAAGAATCTCTTTAAGGCATAAATCTCTTTGTGCTGTCAATTTTGAGAACAGAGTCTGAATTACATTTGCAAGTAAATCTACATAGTTTTCAAAGAATACCCACAGTGGACCTGATTTTTTACTTCTTTGTACCTTGTGTAGACTGCTAGAGCTTGATTCAGTGATCTAAACACAAGCATCTAGTAGCCCTTGAGATATCCAAGGTAGTCCTGCCTGGCCTCCTGCATGGTCTGCCAGATCAGATTGAGATGGGCCTTCCATAGGTCCTATATCTTCCAGCCCCATGCAGATACCTCAGATCTAAGGGCACGATTTTCTATGTTTAGGCAATTGAGTCAGCCTCCTAGGTTTAGAAAAAGAAGATATATAACACAAAAAAAGTCACATCTTTTTATTTAGTCTGCTATTTGTAATTTAAATGTAAATAGCTACCTAAGGAAATTGAGAAGAAACACATTCAGAATCTGTATTGTATTTAACTTTTCAAAAAAGCACTACTGTCCATTCTGCTTACCATTAAATAAAGAGCCGATAACAACAGAAATGATGATGCCAATAAGGTATCATTAAGCCTGAAGACTTTTTCTGCTGCTACTAGAGTGTTAAGAACCGCCTTTGCCCTGAAAGGCCACCTGCTTTCAGTTTTTGATTGTTTTAATCCTTCTAGAACATGCCTGAGTAGTGCTCCCTGAGAATAAAACATTTGCTTTATTTCAGCCTAAAGGTGAGGTTGAAACCATTTGTTTTTAAACCTCATGCTGTCATCTATAATTAATGGTATGACCCTGAGTACAGAGCTTGAAAGGAGTATGTACATTTTCAGCTGCAGTTCTGGTTTTTTGTTTGGCAACTAGCCAGTTCCTTAAGCTTTTATCTTTGAATACAAAAGGTTATTTCTAGAAATTGAGTGCTTGGTTTATTTTCAGTATTTTTATTGTTTTCATCTGCTAGGATCAGCAGTGAATGGACTTTTGCTTTTTCAAGCTGTTTGCTAAGCCAATGTCTCCCAAATCAGAATAGGGAGATTAATTTCCTTCAACAAGAATATATGCCAACAGCTCTTCTGCCATCTTACAATTTTTCTTTTAAATAGTTGGTCTGGCAAAGCATTGCCCTTTTGCCAGAAATGCAAAGGGCCATTTCTTTCATGGTAGATGTACTGGCACACCAAAACAATAGCCTTGTCACTCTGAAAGTCACAGATCTAAAGAAAATTAAGGCCTTGTAGCATACGGTAAATATGAGCTATGCAATTAAAGTAACACTTGGTGGTTGGAAGGAATTACACTGCAATTAGATTATTGTAATATGTGTTTGAACATGCTGAACTGAGTTGAAAAAAAAGCACATGGGGCACAAAGTCTATGCTCATGGAAGTCACTGGAATTTTTGCTACATGCTTCCCTGGAAGACAGATTTGATCCTGACTTTGTAAGTGTTGCGTACAAATATAAGGTTGTCCACACAATATCGCATGTATTTCTCAACATTAGCATTCTCACAAGTGGAACAGGACTCCTCAATACTCCCAGAAGATAAGCTATTAACACAAGAAACTATTTTTCACATATGGCTCATTCTTCTTCCTCCATAAACCTAGATGTCACGAAGGTGAAAGCCATGGACTTGTGTTTTTCGGAACTGCATGTGTTGTTGTTCCCTGTGCCCAGCTAGTAGACCAGTGACTTAAAAGAGCGGGAACAAGTTCAGACCACAGTTACCTGACTGAAACAACAGCACACACAGGTGGGATCACATTGCCCCGAGCACGCTCCTTTCCCCCAGCTCCAAAACAATGGCACCACCGGCTACAGCTGCTTGGGAAACAAGACAAAAGTTACAGGCAAAATTAATTTGTGGTATTCATTTTCATCTGGAAAACTCCATTAAAATTTTGAGGTATAATTCATCAGTTTCTAAGGAACATAAATGTACTTAAGACACCAGAAAGGACCTTGTTTTCGCATGAGGAAGAACACATAGGAGATGTGTGGTTTGAACTAGACACCTGTATCAACACCCTAGAATTGTAACTCCTGACAAAATGCTGAGGCCTTAGTGAAAGTGAAAGACCTGCTTGGTTTTAGACTCATCTTGCATGTTGCATGTAACAAGATGAATCAGACTGCAGAGAGGAAGAAACAGTTTTGGTTTTTTCCTCTCTGCACATGCCAGTCACTGTATTTGTACAGGAAATCACACAGATCACAGTAAGGCAGCCGAAGCACTTCCACAGGCCCCCTGATCTGCCATGTTGGCTTTTCTTCCAAAGGTCCTTCCAAACTAGCAATTTCTCTTTTCCTTCTGGAAACAGAGAGCAACGGACCAACTGTTTCCCTCCATTAAGAAGCTGAAAGTGATTGCTGACCTGTCTTCACCTACCAGTAAGGAAGGTCCTGTCCCTATTACAACAAAAATTCAATTGAGAATCATGAGCTTTCACAGCTGTATCCCAGGAGGTATATGACACTAGTATAAACTTTTTAATGCATTTCATGAGGGAGGAAAAACTAAGCCCTCATTTATTAAAATAAAGATACAGTGAGAGTGATCTTAAATGTCATGCTTGGGTCTTTTCAAATGCTCTTAATTTGACAGAAATAAATTAATGTAATTCTCTAATTTTCACGTAGCCCAAGGGCCTTTCAACTCTCAACAAAGCTTGAAAAAATATACCAAAAAATTGCTATTATTATCTCAGTTGCCCTAGGGAAAAGAAATTAAAGGGGAGGTGATTAGTTATTATACATATGTGCATGTAATTAGATATTTAGTGTGATATGTAAACTCTGTCTGCTAATTCTATTGGAAAACAAAACAGTATTCAAAGATGAACATGTAAGTCCAGAAGTTACACACATTTTCTTTCTCACTTAGAGATCAAAGTTTTCATGTGTTTTGAAGGTAAAGACTCAATATATCTTCCTAGTGTTTTATGCAAGATTACCCCAAAATATCACTAAATATCAATATAGTCATATTTTCTCAGATTTATTAGGAATTTGTTCATGGAATCACTGTCTTCTTATGATTAGTAAGATAGGAAGGAAATCAAATGTTTTGACCTATGAAACAGAAAACAAATTAAGTGAAATGTGTTTTGTCTCTCTTACGTGGAAAAAGCTTTCTACTTTGAACAGCAACACCTACATAGTGAAGGTCAAGCATGAAGCATGAGCCAAACAATAGCATTGTTCAGTTACTTATAAAGTCATTTAAATCCAAAAGTTCAGATAGGACTCTTTTCAGTTATATACTGGGGACAAAAATCATGTAAGGTCGAAACTCATATCTGAAGAAAAAGATAGAAAGAAAATAAAATGTGTTACCAACACTTATTTCGCATTTCAAAATGCTAGGATTTAGATGATTGTTCATTAAATTGCTGTCACACGTTCATTTCTAGATGTTCTTACAACATATTCATTATTTGTACTTGCAGAAAACAGACTTAATGATTTCCCAGGTCTGTACAAATTGTTTCAGAGAGGAGTATCTAGTCAATGAAACCAGTGTATTTTGCCAAGTATTTGCTAGTCAACTTTGAAAATAAAATGCTTAGTTTGACCTTAGTAAATGATGCTCAACTTTGTAAGCAAGCATCATCTGCTGGACCCACTCTCAAACCAGGGCATGCTTTGGTGGTCAAATCTTCAGGTTAACTTTCCTGTCCTCTTCAATGCATTAGATTTGCCAGCTGCTAGTGTTCATTAAATCCTTTTTTCAAAACAGACAAAAGAGTAATACACAGTGTTATGGAAACAGAGGCTCTGTCTGCCTTTCCAATGACTGATGCTTCTGCTTTCTAAGTCAATGGGAACATTTTGCAGACTTAAACAGCATAGATTCAAGCTCAGTGTCATTCTATTCAGAAAATCCCTAACCTGCTCATGCCCTTCCCAGGATATTCTCTTGCTCTTTCTACAGATGTTGTGAAAGGGGAACAAATGGGCAAGAGAGACAGCTGTGCATGAAAGAGAAGGGCTATCACAGGAGAATGAGGGAAGACAAAAAGCTAAGGGAGGAGGGATGGAGAAACAAAGAAGAAAATAGCATAAATTTAAAGTAATATGTGTGATTTTCATTTGGCTAATTGTACATTGACTTATTGCTGTCAACTAAATAAGCAATTGGCAGAAGATATATATTTCCTTCTAAAAAATTTAAAACTCTTTTGAAATTGTTTCTGACATGCCCTACTTGGATTTTCTCTTTTTTTTCCTAATCAGGCTGAAAGTGCTTGGATGGGGGAAAGGGTTGAGGTAAGCAGATTGTAATTACTCCACTAGATTAATTTTCTTATAGATCGAGTCTTTTCTCAGCAGAATGAAATATAGTCATGATATCTCATCACAGTCTCTATCCATATCACAATGAATAATCTCATTATGCTCTGTACCCAATTTCCTTTCATGACAGATCCTCAGTTTATGCCGGTTAGTATAATTCTGTTGAAGGATCGGACCTATGTCTATATTAGATTTGTAAATGTCCTATAGAAGAACTAGCTATAGATTTATAGCATCTTGAAATAGGTAGTATAAGTTTAAAACATTAAAAAATGTATCACATTTAATTGTAATCTCACATATATCACAGGACTGTAACTTCTGTGACTCCATGTAAGTAACTTTTGATTAACACTGATCCAAATTAAATGAAAATCAGACCAACACATGATCAGCACTTGCAGATATGTGGGACTTCAGCTGTATTGGTCATTTTTCTGCCATGCTCAAACTTGTCTTTTGCACACACAGCATGTAGTACATTTAAATTTGAGGATTTCAGTGCACTTTATGAAGACTAATGGATGATACTTCACAACAAGTCTATCGAGTAAGGATTACTGCTACTGTTATTTGTCATCTATTGAAGGTTACAGCGGATTTGAGTTTATTGATTGATGTGATATATTGCTTTCTCTCTTGAGCTCAGAAATGGAATGGGTGTCTTTGTTGCCAGTAGACGTGGTTTAAGGAGCAGTAAAAAGTCATTCTGTATTTTCATGTTTCTCATTTCTATATTTAAACAACAAACATTGGTGGCGTGCTCCCTTACCATGCACATGAGAATACCACGCATGAATAGATGAGAAGCAGCCCCAAAGAAATACAGTCTAGGAATTGTTTTAAATGTCTTTTTTTTTAGGCCTAACTTCCACCATCCCTATTCACGACATCTGCATTCTTCCCTTATTTTTCTGTTACCTCCTACACGGTAGCCACAGCATCTAAAGATGCCTTAGCAGCAGCACAAGGCTGTGACCTCTCTCTGGCTACCAACAGCATCATTCACTAAGAATCATGGCTCTTGTCAGCCTGAAGACATGAAGACAGAGTAATTTTCTAACCACGCTCACCTATGGATTATGTACTGGTTTGCCTCTGAGGCATTAAGCGTAGTAACACATCTATATTAAATGGACAGTGATAGAAGTGCAGGACCAAAGCTTGCACTAATGCTAGTCGTGGAAACATCATCTGTCAGCTGTGAGCACAATCCCTGGTTTCCCCTTAAGCATGACGATTTCAGCTGGCTTGGTGCTCACGTCAAAGCCAGCAGCTTTTGAAAATGCGACACCGTTTCCTTCACAGCTCTTTCCTTTGTAGATGAATAGATTCACCATGTCATAAAAAGCTACTGCTTCAGCAAGGCAAGGGATGACAAGTCAGTTCAGCTTGTATCATCGCTATAGCACAAGTATTAGCCTGGCCCTCTGCTCAGAGCCATCTTAAGGCATCAGCTAACACCCAGGCCCACCCACTGTGACTGACAATGCAACATGGCATGGTATGATCAGACTCCACATGGCAACTTCTTGCAATGCAGAATCACTCTTCATATATGCATGGAACTTGTAACAAGCCTAGCACCCTATGTCTTTGCAAATGCAAAACTGTCACAGAAATAAGTAGATTTCTCTCCATGCAGGATCAAGATTATTTTTAAACTCTGTGGTGACCTGACCACAGCCAGCAGCTAAGTCCCACACTTGCTTGTTCACTCATCCTCTTCCCCAGTGGGATGGAGGAGAGAACAGGAAGATCAAAAGCAAGAAAGCTTGTGGGTCGAGATGAAGAAATAAGTGAAGGAAAGTGGGGGAAAAAATAAGTGATGCAAAGGCAATCATTCACTGCCTTCCCCAAGCAGATTTACGCTCAGCCGGTCTCTGAGCAATGGCTACCTCCCACACCAACCACCCTCCTCTCCCCAGTTTTTATTGCTGAGCACAAGGTTATATACTATGGAGTATCCCTCTGGTCAGTTCAGGTCAGCTGCCCTAGCTGTGTTCCTTGCCAATTCGTGCGCATCCCCAGCCGACTCGCTGCGGGGGCAGAGTGGGAAAAAGTCTTGACGCTGTGTAAGTACTGCTCAGCAACAGCTAAAATGCTGGTGTGTTATCCATACCTTTTAGTCACAAATCCAAAACACAGCACCATACCGGCTGCTGTGCAGAAAACTAACTCCATCCCAGCCAGACCCAGCACACTATGCTATTAAAAAAAAAAAAAAATCATGTGTGCAATAAATTACCAATAACAAAGGAAGAAGATAGTCTGAAATACGTTTCTTCACCTTTGCCCAAGACAGGAGACCATCCACCTAATCACCACCTGCACTAGGTCTCAAAGTATTTTTTTTTTCTGTAATAATCCTGCCACCCACATAGACTGTTGATCCTCTCTTAATTTTCCACTGTGTCTCCCTCCACACCTTGAACTTTCATTCTCTTTTGAGTAACAAAAGAGAGCTCTTCTTCCTTGTTTTGGTGGAGATCTTGGTCCCACTATTACTGATGATGCTGGAATAAATTGAATGAGAAGAACTGACAGTAAGCCAAACCCCATTTACTTCAGTAGAATTATTCCCACTGTAATGCACTGCTGTTAGTCAGACATGACTCTGGCACTACATCTTCAGCTTTTCTGGAGTTTTAAACTTTAAGAAATCACTCACTGCTAATCAGGAATTCTCATTAACTTGTCTTTGACTGTGGAAAACAGAAATATTGGATTTTATACCTGATTACCAAATATTACAAATCATTATATGTGTCGTGCTTCAGTTAAACATTTTTATAGAGTAACTTATTTTCTTAAAGTCCTCTTCAAATACTTCTTTTTAATTTATTACATGTGTATATAGAAATGTTAGGGAAAGAAATTTAGTATTTTAAGCCAATGTACTCTTTTATAGGACAAATTTATTTTCAGTTTGTAGACAAGTTAGTTTCCTGTTTCCAGGTCTATATATACTACGTGTGCTGTATCTTGCCACTGAATAGTATTTTTTTCTTTTTTTGAAAAAAAAGGAGAATATATATATATTATTTCTGGTAACAAATACATGGTTTATGAATTCAATAGTCATAGAATTCACAAAAAGAACTTAGCCTCAGTATTCCAAGACATCATGGCAGGGGTATTGCATTTGCAGCGAGGGCAAAAGAATCAAACCTGACAGCTGAGGGAGCTTTGAGTGTGACTTCAGAATTGGATAATTAGAGTTGTGGAGTTGTACTTCTGAAATTCTGCCTCCTGTAATGCACTTTCCCCTTTGTTGACAGAGATTCATCACAGAGACTACAGACTGGAAATGAAAGATGGCTGTTAAATCTTTAATGGTGGTCTACTGAGAGACAAATAACTTTGGAAATGGAAGCTCGTTCCTCAAAGTGTTGAAATAAGGATATTTAAGAGATCCACTGAGTAGACAAAAATTAAAGTGAAGTTCAAAACTGGGCAGGAAAGAAAAAGTAACAGGCAGATTTTTGTAACAAAAACAACCATCGGATTTAATTGAAGTACCATTTAAGTTCATAGGGGGCAAGCTAGTCCACAGGGAATTCACAGGGAAACAAAAAAATCAAGGAGTGATAAGAAATCATGGCCATATTTTTATGGTAAATATCTTTACAGCAGAGACTCGTGTCAAGAGCTGAGTGGAGAGAACATGTGTGCTTAAAACACTTTTAGAGCGGTACTACTTGAACTGTATGTCTGGCTGTCACAGGTGATTACCTGGGGGCAACACTTAGCTTATCACCGCAGATTTTAAGGTCATCTCCCAGTTTGGAGAATGAAACTGGCAGTCTAAGGAACACGCAAGATGGAGAATCCAATGAAGGTACTGCTTCTTTGAATGAAGTTTAATTTGATAAGCGTATCATAATAACACCATCCTAGAGGCAACGCAGGAAAGAGAATGCCTAATTTGGTGATCCATCTACAGCTCAAGTGTCAGGCACATTTATAAACTCTTGTAGAACTCCCTTCATATACATAGAAACCACTGAGTATTTCTTCCCAGAGCATTCCTTTTTAATTCAGATAGAAAATTTCAAGAAAAAAAAAACCTTTAAATTTTCCTCAAAAAATCATGAGTTCAAACATGACAACACGACATATGCGCCAATCCATTGATGTCCTGTTTCCTACTGTCAGCTTGTATATGAAAAGAAGACAACTTTTGAAGCCAGGCCACATGCACTGGACAATTAAAATTACTTCCCTTATTTCAGTTATGAAATGTAAAAAGTAGCCCATTCTCCAAAAGCACTTGCAAGCATCACGTACGTCTCTGATGCTACCAGAATCCTTCAGACACATACCAACCCCTACACTTTGGAAAAGCTGATGACAGTAAAATAACATGAATGCAGTTAATGACATTTCCATTCTATCATTTGATCAATGCTTTGGATCTGAACGAGGAACGCCTTTAAAAATTTTGACCTTATTACGGGTATTCATTAGCTTCTGCATACAGTGGTTTGTGACATAATACCAGATGTAACTTACCAGTTACATCCAGGTCCAACCAAGATCCCCACCATGTCAAACTATTTGCTCTGTACTATCCCAAATGTGTATTTCTGAGAAGAAGGGAAGTAAGGGGCCTGTGGTCCCCCATGAACATTGTCTCACGTTACACACATGCTCTAAAATCACTTGATTTGTTTGCTAGTCAGGCTTCCCTCCTTTGGAACAGCTTCAGATTGCCTTGGGACCAAAGCTGTGTCTACCCTTAGCCTCTCATTGACTTTCAGAACAAATGTCAACAATTGTTTTTCTATTGTTGTAGACATCCCTGATATACACAACCAGAAATAAGCAAGGAAAAAAAGCCAGCACTTTAATCAGTAAAAATTGCTTCTGTTTGTTGTTGGCAAAGTCTGGACTTTTTAGATTAAGGACTTCTTGAATATCGTAACTCACGTCCTTTCTCCCATCTTCTAGTGATGATATTTGCAAGTCAAGCTTGACGCATGATAAGATAGAAGCACTGAAAATTTGACTTGCTTCTCCAGAGAATTAGTTTGTCTTCAGATAAATAGGAAATTAAATTCCATAGAGCTGCCAAGTTGGTAAATTCTATCAATAAAATAACTGAATGTTTCCTGAATCCACTTAAGTTTGAATATGATTGATTAACTCTTTTTCTGAGCCCTTCTGTTTGACATTTCCTTAGTTTTGTGGGAGTTTGAGAAGAAAAAAAATGCTGCTCTTGCAGTTCTATTAACCTTTTCTGCATATTCCCTCAAAAGGGATGCCCTTTGTGAATTCACCAGAGGCTTCATGACCCCAGAGAAGGAGGGATAGTACCTGATTTATGGAAGTCTACAGAATTCATATCTGTGGGATTTTGCACAATAGTCAATGCCATTTTCCCGAGTTCTAACTCAAATGCTCCTTTTTACAACATGAGGAATTCAGAGGACTGCCAAGCAGCAGAAGACTTCTAAAAGGTTACGTTCTTAAGGGCAAGAGACAACTCAGGGACCAGGCACTAGCGTAGTTCTTTGTGCCAAGAACTCTTAATGCTCACACAGTCAACGGCAATGGAAAGCAACAAGGTTTGAGGCAAGGAACTGCTCCTTTGAAAGTGGAAGCTGGCTCCTGGATTGTCATCACCATCCTCAGAAGAGTGAGTATGACATTCCAGGAAAGGGTGTTTATTAGTGCTTCCCATACCTAGACAGCATGTCTTATGACAGTGACTTTTGTTTAAATGTATGTTTATTTATATTACCTTAATTCAAGCCTTTACAAGCTAATAGAGACTGGTTTCTTCTCAACAGTTCCAGGATTTATTGCTGTTATAATTTAATTTGTACAATGGATTTACAGTCCAACCAATGGTGGAGATGTAGATAAGTTCTGGAAATCTCATTAAAAAAATTGGTATTTTGACTTTTAGACAATTTGCAGGCTAAAGTGATTCTTGTGCTTAAATAAGGGTGAGGATTCATGTTTGAATCATTTGAGTAAGATTCTTACATGGTCAAGTAGTCCAGTGTACTTTCTAGCTCTTCTATTGACTACTATGGGATTTTTATGACCATAAACAATTCAGCTTAGGAATCCAGATGGAAAGAACTTCTTCTTGCTTTTTTAGGGACATGGTTTCATCACAGTTTTCACAATATGTAAGCAATCTAGGCTGGGGCCACTTAGAGAAGAGCGATAGATTTTGGGTGGAATTTTCCAAAGAGTCTAACTCCCAGGATATTTTATTGCAAGGTTCACAGTAAATGACATTTTTATCCAAAGTCCCAGCTGCTGGAATGGAGAATTATTGAAATGCATAAGAAACTCACCTTTCATTTTAAATAAGTGACTTCCTAGAAATCATGATTACAGAAAAATTGTGGAACTGAAACCATGTTACTTCTCAGGACTTACAAAAGCAGAAGAAAATGCAAAGAATAAGGCATCCATTTGTTTAAATCTTAAGTTATTTAATCCTCCCTATTACTTTTGCAAGAGTGACTCATGACTTTTAACTTACACAGTTAGTAACACTTATTTTCAAAACCAGAGTTTTGAATATCAGAAGTTACTTAGGCACTGCATTTATACACATTCAGTCTCAACTGTTTTTTTGTCTCTGGGTTACCTTGGCAAAATTCCTCCTTTTGCTATTGATTTACATGGGAGATTTGTATCTAGATTGTCCAGACTAGTCTGAGAACACTGAAGCATTAGGACACTCCTATGCTTTCTGTCACTTCATTCATTTTTAACCCCTCAATCCTCCATCCAAGTAGTTACCTATGGGAAGAGTCACAAATCAAAGGGTCATTGTACTGAGAAAGTCGACACCCTTTGATCACTTGAGAGATGTTTTTCTCAGGCAGGGCTGGCCGTCTTCCCCCTCTCCCACATTTCCTCTCACACACATGCAGTTTATTCCAAGCAGATGTTAGCTAGTGCATCTGCCACTTTCCTTCTCAAATGACTTGCAGAACCACATCTGCTCAGTATGAGCTAGCCACCTCTGAGGCTCTCTGACTGTCCACTTCTTCCTACTGTATGTTTTCATCCTTGTCCACTTCCTATATCCCACACACGCCTCTGTCTCTTCCGTTTGCTTCCCTTCTGCATCTTCCTGTCTTCTCTATAGGTTCTAAGCTGCCATCTTTTTTCCGCTCCCTATTTATTCTCCTTAAAAAAAAATGCTGAGCAAGAAAAAGGCTTAACATTTGGTAATTATAGATAAGGACAGGAAGATTAAGTGATTTGCCCAAGGCCATGCAGAAATTCTGTGGCAGAAAGGTGAATTGATTTTAGGTCTCTATGACTCAACAGACTCATAAAAGAAGTCTTATTTGAAGAATATATTTTAAACATCAAATCAAAGTTTGAGTCCAAATGAAAACAGCTCCAATTACAGGGCTGCTTTTATCTGCTACTTTCATCTTAGCACTATTGGCACACGGGCTGTGTCTAGACTTACCAGGGGGGCATGCCGCAGTGCCTGTCCGACTCATATGCCTGGCTTTTCTTTCCTTCGGTCTCACTTGCAACGTCGCTGAGGCACACACCCAGGCCCATGAGCTGAGGGGTGTAATATAGATATAATCATATAGGGTGAGTGTCAAAGCTCAAGTTGTCCAAGAACTGTCTCCGAAGAGTACAAAGTTCTCAAGGACTTGGTCTGTGTCAATGAAATCATTGAAATATGACCAAAACTTTTTTTTCTAACAACGAAATTATTTTTTGAAAAGTAATAGTTCATTTGTGTTAAGACAAACCACCAGTTTACCTGAGGTTTCATTGGTATGGCTTTTAGGTAGAGTGTAGCTGTTTTCTTATATCAAATTTCTTAAAGCAGTGATAAACAAAGCTGTTTACTTATGCCCCTCAAAACAGAGTCTAATGTTGCTTTCTGCTATACTCCAAGCCATAATGTCATTATCCTTGGCACAGAACTACTAGAAAATTTTGTCAGCCTGTCCACAAAAATTAGCTCTGCAATACCATTGAATTCTAGGGGCTAAGCCAGTGCTTTGGCCTGACACAGGGTATCTCTGTTCTCGCAGCCACCAGAGAAAGTTCTTTTAGAAAAACAACAACAACAACACAAGTTTATGATTCACTTTCAGACTTTGTTCACCTAAATGACTTGTTTGTGCACTATGGAAGGAAAACAAGAGATTCCAGAAACTCGCACACACAGCATGTCCTTGTTTATGCCTTTTAACTATATAGTAATTGCACACATAAATATGTAAGGGAAGGGTTGGGCGATCTTTCAGTGAGGCTTTTCAAGTTAACTGTCTTCTGTGCTGAAGCAGCACGATCCTGCTATAAATGAAGGTTTAGTAGCCGAATTTAGTATTAAACTGTGTAACAGAGGGAAAGTGTTGTGGGGTTTTTTGAGTTTTGTTTTTATTTTAGGAGAATAACTTCACTAAGCATCTCAATTGCAGATGTTTAAATCAGGAAAGCTGGATTCAATCCCTTGATAATGCAATTGAGTATGCTTCTAGATTTCTTACACATTTTCAAAAGTGAGAGTTACAAAGCAGTTGGAGGAATAGAAGTTGAATGATCTAAATTAATTACAGAAATTACTTCAAATCACTAGGTGCAATTCAATAAATACAAGTGTACAGATTACTCTGAGGAAACATAACTCCGTTCTACAAATAAGAAATAAGAAATATCTTTAATTGCCATGTTGTAAAAAGAAAAAAAAAAAAGTGATTCATAAGTTGAATTTATGACTCTTGCAGAAAAGACAGCTCTTATTCTGATTTTAATGACAAGTTAAACAAATATCTTTCAAGGAGTGTTTGGGTATTTGCTGCTCCAAAGAGGGAGGCTAAAAGACTTGTTCAGATAGTTTTGACTTCTGTACTCCTTTGATACAGTAAATACACTAGGAGAAATAAAGGGTATGAATCAAAAGCTTTATTATTCACATTTGATAGGCTGGAAATCAAGCTGTATAAACAGAAGATAACTTACACGTGGCAATGTAGAAAGTCTATGGCAAAGAACCAGGGATGGGATGCAAATCTGTTAAGTCATCGTCTGGAATTTAACCACAAAACCATCTTCTCTCTGGCCTTTATATTCAATTTAGATATGTATTCAAACATCTGGATGTTTATCCAAAGCCTATCAATCAGAGAGATCTTTCCCTTCAGACTACATCCCTTTGCACAACAGGCCTGGCCCCCTTCCTGAGGGAAGAGCTAGCAAGTCCTGTCTCCTCTCACACCCATGACCTCCTTTTAGGTATTCAGCGAAGAGGCTCGCTGCCCCCTTTTCAACCTTCCAGGCCTGACTGTCTCACAGGTTCCTGTGTGAAAATAGAGAAATCACTTTGCGTTTTGAACTACATTAGCCCTAAGGTGCATTTCAGGTTAGTTGGGAGGGTCAAGGGGACATCTCGGGGCACTGGCATGGGCAGGCACAGACCCCGGTGTTCAGAACATGCTCTGATCGTGTTACAAGAAGGCTCTGTGAGATTTAAAAATCTGTGTCTGTTAGAAACTTCCTGTTCAGACAAAAGCTAACCCAGTTATGTAAGAAGGTGTTAAATGTACATGGAAAAATTATGCTTTTCCAAGAAGCCAGGCAGTGACTATATTTGCTAAATCTGCAGTCATTTTCCAGTAACAAATAAATAATCAAAGAAAGCACATTCTGTGAAAAAATAGTAATGTTGAACTAAAGGAGGCAATTGCCATTTCAAATCAATAAAATGTAGTTCCTTGTATTTTCATGTTAAATAAAAACAAAGACTTGCCCAAAGACAGCAACAGCTAAGCTGTTTGTTTTTATATGCACTTGGATCCTCAGATCTCTTCCAGAGAGACTTGTGGATAAACAGGTTTGTTTATGAAAAATCTGCTCATTACTGCATCAGCTATATCTATGGCATTTTAGTTTCAGATGAGGTTGCTCTTCAGACTTTTGTTTGTTTAAAATTAGGAGGTGCACGGCCTAACAGATAAAAGCAGGGCCTAAAGTGACATAAGTGGGGTTCTCAAGTAATTCTTTCAAATCTGTAGGTTCATCTTGAAGCAATTCATCTTAAAAACCAACACAACAAAAAAAGTCAATAAACATTAAATATGTAAACCCATTTTGTCTTTCTGCTTCCTGTTGTGTTTGACAATATTCCAAATAAAGGTTGCTAACATTGTTTACACAGAGTTCCTGAGAACTGGTGAACCAGTATTTACTCTAAATAACAGCCTACTTCCCACCTGTTTTCAAAAAACTTCATTTGTTTCAGGGCACACAATTCTTCTGTAACACTGGTCTTACGCTGTGTTATGTTTGTATGAAACAGTGCATAATTTAACTATTTTCAGTAGTTTCTAGGACTGCGTCCATCCTTGAGAATATCCAGCCCCTATACTTCCAGGTAAATACTAAAACATGTTTTGCATAATGATTCTGTATTTTTATTTCCGCCTTCTCAATAAGGAAGTTAATTGGGCAGGAGGGGGGAGACTTGGCAGACAATAGTACACAGCCATCTACACCCAACTGACAACTGTGTTAATAGGCTTTTTAAAAAATGTGTTGCACGTCACTGACTTGACATAGAACAGCTGTGTCCAGACAGAGAACACTAAAAAATACCACCTGGCAAATGATATATTCTTGATGGCAACAACTAGTCTTTGGAAGACCAGAGATGCCACTTTTTCTGCTTTGTTGAAGATTGATGGCCACCCATTGAATGAGAATGTACTTTTAAATTGGAAAGCATCTTATTCAACTAATGAATACCCTTATCCTCATGTATGGCATAGGTAGAATTAAAAGGCAGAGAATGTTCTTCAGTTACAGTTCTCTGCATAACCAGTGTAGTTTTGGGGGGATTGTTTTGTTTTGTTTTTTTTCCCCTCAGTGGGCTTCTTTCTGCCTTACCTGATAAGCTAAAGTTTCCTTCTTGCAAACAGATTAATGCAAATTACCCTTTCCCCATGGGGTGTTTCTCCTCAGTTATAGTGATAAGGGAGAAAATTATCAAAATATTGCTAAAAAGGAATGTGAGGTTGGCCTGAAAATCAAAAGGTTTGATGTTTTCCAGTGAATGTCCTTTACTCATGACAGGAGGCCTACAGGTTTTAATTCAGGACAAGTTGCTTTTGCGGACTGCAGTGAACAACCTCGAAGGAAAAAGAGGTTAAGCTGAAACCCCGTCTTATGAAACCTGCAGCCATGTGCTGACTGTGAGCAGCAGCTAATCATGACCAAATGTCCTTAGGTTGTGCAGCCTACATAAAATCCTCTTTTCTTATGCATAATAAAGATCCTATTATTATTTCCCCCCTTTCCTCTCATATTTCCCGAGGCTAGGGAAGCACTATTATTATTTCCCTTTTTGCCATTGTCTTTACAGTTTCTATTGTATTGACTGCCTGGAGTGTCTTTCTCCTTCCTTTCCTTCAACATGGGCTACAAAGCAGTGCACTGATTTGACTTTCTTTTCACTATCCATTTATAATTTTGTGTGTTTCATAGTGTAAACTTTAATTAGAAAGCACTGTCCTCTTTTTAAATAGCACAGGTGAAAGATAATCCATTTCCAGTGCACTGGCTCACCCCTTTTTAGAACAGCGAGTGTTTATCTAGTGACACCGCATAGTTCATTAAGCAGCATGTAAATGTTCTCCCATTTTACTTCTCATTCTCAGAAGGGAGCAAGGAAAGACTACTCAGAAGAATAATTTCTTTTCCTAGAACTCCAAGATTTTCCACTTTCCCTAGGGCTACTTTTTTCTCTCAGGAATAAATGTATTACATGTTATAGGGCCCAGATCCTTAATAACTATAATTAGCAATTCTTTTTGTTAATTTGAAAGGACAATCATATTTATAAATATCCAGCTTGTACAGGACAAGGCTGATGCTGAAGTCACACAAGAGTCATGCTGTTAACTAGTATAATGTTACAATGAAGTCACCACAGGCCTTGAGAGCCTATTTCTATGTTTGCATGTGAACAGAACATCCAAATAGAACTCCTATAAGATTTAAGGTTGCAAAAACACCCATTCCTGCACTTACACTAACTTTGTCTTGCTAGTAAAATAACATGGCCTTCTCTCATGATGCACTGCATTTTCTGGTCTACGTTGAAAGGGGCTTTTTGTCAGTTCGCTGATTAAGAGAACTGTAATATAAAATGTGGGGTTTATATTTTGTATGTTATACTTATCAATAATGCAAAATCATTATAGATTGATATTGCCACTGCAGATCAACTACAAAACAAACAAAATACAACAACAACAACAACAACAAAAAACCCACAGTACAAATAGAAGATAAATATAATAGTATAAATAGAAGAAGACTTGAGAAGACTTCGTTTTGGTTAAGAAACAAATCACGCTTTGACAGTTAAACCTAAATATGGAATTCTTACTAGTTTTTCATTTAAAAGAAGAGGAGGCTTGGACCAAAACACAGGTACTAAGTTCAAATATCTGCATGCTGAGTTTTCTATTCACACGTGCATGTACTGCAAATGTGCACACAGTAAGACTGAGGGAAACCTTCTGATGTGCAACCTCTGCATAAAGGCTCTAGCTAGCAAACAAGGCCTTGCTTTTCAAGGCAATCAAATTGGTTTAGATCTAATACAGACTAGTCCAGGAGTGACTAGGCTTTATAACTTACCTGTGTTTTGCTGGAAGACTGTAAAAATAGTGTGGAAAATGTGGTTTTAAATGGGAAAAGTGGGTATACCTATAGATAATGGGATAATTCTCCATCTGCAGACAAAAACTTTCTTTTGTTATAAATTAAGAACAAACATAGCAAAACATTATTGTTACCATATGTCGATGAGGTTAACTACAATGACCATCTTTACTGTGACAAGCATGATAAAGTTGTCATCATACATTCATGAGTTCAAAAAAAGAGTAGGAATCTTTGTAAAGTATCTCTATCTGTGGGCCTGAAGAAACCGAGTAAGAGGATTAGAAAAACACAAGCAATGTGTTCAAGGGAGATGTTGGTAGCAGAGCAGGGTGAGGGCACCAGCTCTTGCCTCCAGTGTCCTGACTGAAGGATACGCAAGAATAAAGAGTATTCATTAAAAATTACTATTGATCTTTTATATTTTTTTAGTTATCTTAAGCTACATGTTTACTGAAAGGTACATTCGTAAATATGTGTATAAGATACCAATTTTACCATAGTGGGTATTATTATGCTGAAAAAAAAAAAAAAAAAACAAAACACAAAAAACTCATTTGATCAGCCCCTATACTTTGGTGGTAGCAATATTTTTGTGTGGTATCAGTATGTCTGGGTTATATATAATACAGAAAGGAGAGGTGTCATTCTTGTGGAGAGTTATACTTTTAACAGACTCTCAAGATCAGAGCTCATTGTGCTCCTCAAGGGCATGTGAGGATCCCTGAGTAGCTTGAATTTAGCTACTAAAACAAACAAGTCTCATGCAGGCACCATTTCTTCAAGGGATCAGCAAACAACAACAACAAAAACAGTCTATGTCTGTGACCTGCATTAAGCAGGAGGCCAGAACATATGATTTTGCTGACTCCTTTAAGCCTTAACTAATGTGGATGAGAATGCAGTAGGAATATTTTGACCAAGGGCATTAGAGCAAACCTCTAGTTCAAACATACTTGGCTGTATGTATACTACTGAAGTAAGCAGTGTCAGCTGTCATTTCTGCTTGCAAGGGGAGCTGTTTGGAGACCTGAGCCTGTCTGGAAACTTTTGATGCCAGATATGCAGATATGGGTACAGCATCTCACCTGTTCCAAGGTAAGCACCTCTGTATCTGGACAGTACGGGTTTGGAGAAGACGCAATAGCAATGTCTTCTTGCTGAATACAACAGGGGTCTTAGCTTCTGCATTTGCTCCCCAGTGTGTGCTCGAGCCAAGGTCACACCAGGCTCTGGCCCCATCTCAGTGTTCAGAAAAGGGACAAAAGAGGGAAAGGAATGGAGTACTGGGGGGTAACAGAGCTTATTAGGTAGTAAAATAAATGGTGCTGAGGTGCTATTTTTTATAAGCAGTATGGAGTTCATTACTAGGAGGCTGAGGTCTTAGTTGTAGAGGTGGGCAGGTACAGAGAAGGCAGACGACCCAAGGCCAAAGATCTGTTTGTGGGTGAGAGTTGATAAAAGAGGGATGATGATCAGAGACTTAGTGGAAACCTAGGTGTGCACACAGGCTGTGCAAAGAGATGAGGCTGCTACAGTGATCAGATACCTTCCCCCAGCCCCCAACAGCAGCACATTCTCCAGCAGCCATTCTCAACAACAACGCCTGTGCCTCGCTGCTCATGATGGTAGCTAACCCTACTGGCATACCAGTCATCAGGCTTCCCCAGACCATGTTTGCCAGTACGGCATCATACGATGTTTGGAAACTTCTTTTCTAGTTTATTAACAGTAATCTGGGATCTCTATGTTTACTCTAGTCCACCAATACATGTGTGTACAATAGTTGAGGTACATCATCTTTCAACTATAATTATTTCACTTTCAAGACTTAAATAATCATATTCTTTTGTGACTCTTGAACCTCAGCACAGCTCACTGAAGGTGGCTTCCAAACGGCATTGCCGCAATTGTGTACTGTGATTTGCCATGGTTCAGTTTCCTGATCAGCTCTGCTCCCTAGTGAAAGGACTCAATGCAATATGGGTTGCCTATCAGCCATGGGCCACACCTCTGGACTCTGCCATATCTCGCTCAGCTGTTCTGGGAGGGTGGTTAGCCAGGCGTACTCGGAAGCATAGATCGTTCTTTCTGTGCAAACAAACCTGCAGGAGTAAACACCATATCCTTGGCTCATGGTGCTTGTGAGTCACTCTTTGTTGATGGGTGGTGGTTTCAAGTGTGGGATTGTAGCAAGGAAACTGCTTTGTTTCTTCATTGCTTTTATTCCATGAAAAGATTACAACTACCATACTTATCATTCTCAGAGCTCTGTACAAGCTAATCCTTGCAACATTCCCATGAGGTACGCAAGTATAATTAACCCTATTTCAAAAGATGTGGAAGCCAGGACATAAAAGGATAAGTCATTTGCCCAGGTCCTAAAGGTAAGTCAGGATCTGAATCCAGAAGTATCTTATGCCAGACAAATTGGTAATGGATTAGACAAACTTCTTCTTAAGCCCTTTCTCAATTACCCAGTTAAAAACAAGTAGGAAAGTTAAAATAGCAGGAGTAGTACAGGCTGTGGGCCCGACTGAAGCTCCAAATTCAAAAGCAATGCCTGCCCTCACATTAGAGGATGTTTGGGTCCAGATCATAGAGCATGGTACAGCTCAGCTTTATGCCTTGCTCTGATTTTATGGTAAGATGCTGTTAAAATTTAGCGAGGACCTAATGTAAGGAAACTGCATCGAACAACTTAAAATTTTTTTATTCTGCCCTGCAGCAGTTATCACCCCAGTTCCCACCCATCACCATCATCCTTCACTTCTTTCCTCAGGTCTCCTATATCCTACTTCCCTGTTATTCACTCCACTGTTAAAATCTTTCTCAGCTACTTACCTTTTCCCTTTCCCAAGAAGCTCGTTCTCAACATCACCCACCTCCTTTAAGACACTTAACTGGCCTCACAGGTGCCTATTTCCTCCTCTCACCCTCTCCCCACTCAGGAAACATCCAGCTGCTTCCCTGCATGAGGCATCACAGACATCACCCACCCTTGTTGTTCACTCTGCCAGGACCTAACAGTACACAGGCATGCTCTGCCGACCCCAAGGTCCAGGCGGTCCTTCTGCTCATTTGTCTGCCTGCTTGTCGGCACATCTTTCCACTTGTATTCCTACAAATAGGCTCAGATTATCTGGGGAAAGAAGGGGAAAGGGACCGTTAATTTTGTCTGAAATTGTTATGAACACATAAGAGGAAGTTGGGAAACGCAAAGCAGACCATACTGCATCCTAGGAAAAACTGGGGTGGCATTGATTTTGCCAGGGAAAAGGCAAGTGAGGTCGGCCAAAAGAAAAACTTGGCCATCTTGACCCATTTTTAATTAAAACTGATAATATCTTTCTCTGCAGCATGACTCTGCAAACGCATGTCATTCCATTTTAGAACCAGAGGAGATCGTTTTGTCCTTACAACTACTTTGTGCAAATTTGTGTATATATTTAATGCCAAAGCAGATTCATTTAAATTTACTGTTTACCTGCACACTAATCTTGACAAATTGTAATACAGAGGAGGCATAAGAAACCACCAAGCAAAGGTTAAAAGCCATGTTTTCACACAGAATTTCACTGAATGTTTTGGAGTCTTTCCCTCTTGTTACACACTTAACAATGACCATTTCATTTTTTAGAGGGCCAAAAGAGGTAATATATGAGATATCTTTACAAAGACGTGCATATGTGTGTGCATGCATGATTGTGCATCTGCATGTGTGTATTTTTGTGTGAGTGTGTGTGTAGATAGATTTAGACAGGCATGACATTTGTGGAAATTATCCTGTTTCCAAAGTCTACATTGTTAGTATTGAATAGTTCATTCTAGAAAACTCTCCTTCACAAAAAGTGAAGTCATTTATCTTTCAGTAGAGTCTTTTCAGCTTTCTCATTTAATTATGAAACTGAAACCTCTCTCTTTGCAGATATTATCCTGGCAAGGAATATCTATTCACTAGTTCCCAGGCAAACAACCTATGCCTGAATCAACAAACAGGTTTGGAAGGGACGATTGCTAAGGAGAGGTAGATGTATCCTTTGACAGCTGGTTTACTGGTTTATACCTAGCTGAGTTTGTTAGCCACTGAATGACATACAGTATTGCCAAAGCAGCAGTTTTCATTGGCACTAAATTTAATTTTTTTAAAAAAATCGTTAAGAAAAAACAAGATTCTGAACTCTGTCATATTTTATACTATTTCAAGGAAACAGTTCTAATGATCTCAGCTTTTATTCTTTTCCATGTTTTCTCTCTCTTCCAGTAATCTCTTAATTAATGGTTTATTTGGCCTAGCTTTGCAAGGCCTTTGCAATGGAAAACCAAACAGGTTAAAGAAAATACTTCTGAGAAGTTATAATTCAGCAGAAACTAACTTCATGACTGCCTCCGTGAACTGCTTCTCAGGAAAGAAACAAACTGATATTCTGAATGTGAGAAATCCCAAACTTCAGATATTTTCACCTGAATCTAAATTGATGAGAACTGCTCTGGGAAGAGACCTAGGTATGGCTATGAATCGTTCACTGGAAACCTCTTTAACATGTCAATCAAAAAAAGCAACCACACAGCTGAGCTGCAGAATCCCTTTCACTGAAATGGTTATAAATACCACATTATATGTCAGGGGGGTGTCCGGGCCTAGGGTATCTGTGGTAGCAGGAACAGGCAACACTGAGAGACAGAAGATGATTAGACACAGACAGGCCACACAACTGCTGCTGTATTAAGTGGCCTGAATACAACCCACTGGTGCTCCAGTAACCTCAGGAAAAACAGCAGCTCCCCTTTGAAGGGACCAAACTGGAAAGAGAAAGGAAGGAAAAAAGGCAGGGGAGATAAAATGTGCAACAGAGAAAAGCAGAAAGATCAAGGGACTATGAAGATGAGCCGACCATGAGAGAGTGGAAGGGAGCTGGGAATAAGGGAGACTGCTTTTGTTTAAGTAATTAACACTCAGAAAGGTTAAAAAAAAAAAGAAGAAGAAAAAAAGTGACTGGCCAAGTTTCAAATAAGTATTTTAAATCTACTATCAGATTTGGCTTCCCAGATTGCTCCCTGGAACTGCAGGCTGATCTGTTCAGAGGGCTGTTTTTTATTTGCCAGATATCGAATTTGTAGTAAACAGAAAAACCTTTTGCATAGTAAGGGCTATTTAATTGCAACCTATCAGTAACAGATAAGCGCCTACACAGAGATTACCATGCTCAAAACACTTTGGAAGCATTAACTAATTATGTTAAGTATTACTACCTCCATTTTGCATGAGGACATTGGGCAGAGAGAGGAAATGCCACGCCCAAGATGACAAAGTTCGAAGGGTTCATAAGCTTTTTGACCCTACTACCTCTGCATTTTACAGATCTGTTTACTAAAAATACGGAACACTTTTGTTTATGAAAGATGGGGATTAATAATTTACCTGGGACATTAGGCCCTTTGTACCTGGTGTATAGTAGCATGTGTTGGAAGTGTTTGAACTTTTTACAGAGACCTGACAAAGTTTAAATTTGCACGCGATGCCTCAGGCCATAGTGGAGCCACGTATGACCTCCAATGGGTAAATGCACGTATGTGTAGAGGGTACTTGCAGGGGGATGTTAAAGACAGAGGGAAATCTTTGGTTAAAGTGTGCTTTCTGTCCCATGTAGTAACGGTGATTGCATGCTAAGTCACTCGGTGATCCGTACTGTGTCAGATCTGTACTGTCTAGTAGGTAAAGAGGGTTATGAGCTTAAACATGCAGCATCCTCCTTTCTTCTTCTATCTTTTTACTGAAATACATGCAGATACCAATAACAATATCTATTTCTAGTTATCTGTGTTAAAAGTGCACTTGCATTGTGCATCAACTATATTGAAACAAACTGCTTTATTTCATTACTACCGGCTTTTCTGTCAATAAATTGTAGCATAGATCAAAACAACAGGGTTGCCTTCTGTTTTCTAATTCATCTACTTTGTTCAGGCATTTGCTTCCCTGAAGTCTTAAGAGACTTCAATAGGGTAAATGGTTTCTATTATTCACTCTTCAAGATGCCAATATATTCTGGTCAAACAAGGACTTTATATATGTGTGTATATATATATATATATTTGTGTGTGTGTGTATATACATGTTCCAAATAATATTATTTTGGTGACTGTCTAACAAGTGATTCCAAAGAGAACATTTTTATTATGGAAAGAAAAACTCAAGCATTTTCTTCATCATCTGCTTTTCTCATCATATTAAAAGCCTGATTTCTCTAGATACTTAGCTACTTCTCTTCAGAAATTCCAGTTTCCTACAACCCGGAATTTGCCTCCTCACCTGAACTCAGCTGCTCGAAATCTGTCTGTTTGAAGTCACTCTTAGGTCCTAGGTGCTTTCCAAAATCAATGGCTTTTAATAGACCTTCTTGCATATTCTAGGCTATGTTCCTTGACCTCTAAAAACCAAAGAACAGATGCTACAGAAATCTATTATTATATCGCATGTGGGCATATTCACTAGGCTCACTCTTTCTCTGTCCTCTATGTAATTTTTTTTTTGTCTGTATCTCTGTTTTTCTGTAAGAGTTAGAAACATAGATGAATGCTGACCTCCTGTATTCCAGCTGTTAGTAAACCAGCACTGGCAGGTTGCTGGACCTATTTTGTGACAAGTGCAATAGTATGATGGTGATATTTTATCAATCATAATAATTCACATCATTATTTATGCATCACAAAATGCTATTCCAAGGACCTTTCTTAACATCATAGACCTTAACTGTATAACTTAGGTAATGAAATTTCTGAAAACAATCCCATGTTTATTCTGTAAAGAAGGAGCAGCCCCACATGAATCATGGCATCATGACCACCACCTCGTGTTTTGTATACACACACACACACACATATTTATACACATGTATATATAAAAAAGCTTCTTGACAGCATATGTTCTTCTCAAAGTCCCAGTTCCTGGAATCAAAGGACTGCACAGGCATTTCAGTTTTCATTTCTGAAACAAAGTTGCAAAGGCAGACGTATGACCAAAATATTTCCTTTGAATTTTAGAACACCCAAACCAAAATAAAATCAAATAGCATCTCTGAGTTCTTTTCTTTCTTAGTCACCCAGGGCATGAGCCAATCGCATGATTATAGAGACCTGACTTAAGACTATGGCATGTTTAGGGCCAGATACACAGTGGTAGAACTACTGCTATGCCTGAAGTTAAGTGTATGCTTTAGCATTTTTTAGGTTTACATCTCTACACATATCTGTACATGGTAAACTGTACTTGGGAATGAGCAGCTGCACTGCACTCTGGCTATCCTCAGGGAAATAACTTCATTTTCCCTTCTACATCTATTTTTCACATATAGACAGCCAGCTCCAATGTGCCTGTATACTGGAGGGAGAGCTTGGGTTTTCTTACAGGGATGAAGAGCCAGAGGAAATCCTTGAAAAGCAAGGCTTTTTTCCACTGATCATGCTGGGAAGAGGGAAGGAGGCAGTGAGTGCTAGTGACGCTGCTGACAGCCACCCCATACAGCAGCAACTACTGTGCTGCACAGCCTGTTCTCAGTCTCAGCAGCAACAAAAGGAGACGGCTCTCAGACAGGCAGAGGAGGGGGATGAGTAGTTAAGGGTAAAACAAATGTTTCTTGTCTCCATTAGAGTAGGCAGGCTTGAATACACTTGGAATTTGCTTTCCTGAATAAGCGTATGCCTCTGGCAGAAGCACAGATGGGGAATGAGGAATTTTTTTTTTTTTTATTACCTGCTACTCTGTATAGGGACAGCCCAGATGTCACAGGCTGAGACACAGATAGAGGAGTATGTGACACATCAATGCTGATACTAAAGGTGCCACAGGAAAGGAAGCTGTCTCAGCTTATTGGATTTCCTCAGTAAATCCGGGCTTGTGATTTAACACCTCTGTTAGTGGTTGCATCAGGTGGGGAACTTTAGACATCTGCATTGTCAACATTTGTACCTGAGATAGACAATGTAGGCTCCTCTTCTATGCAATGAAATGCAGTGAATTGTGTGGGCATCCCTAGGCCACAGTCTCTCTCACCAGGTACTGACGTCTGCCTCTGGTCACATGAGTTGCATTCAAAATGCCCTTTTACTGTCTAGTACTTATTTAGAGAAGGTGCCTCAAAGCTGAGAGGCGTGGAAGCTTCAGACACATGACAGGTGGGGTGAAAAGGGTGCCTCACTGGAGAGGGAACCAAATCAAAAGGTGGTGCTGCTGTCCCATCCCACCCTCCTGTTAGTCACCAGGCCCTGTATGCATGGACCACAAAGTCACCTAGGAGTCCTCTACCGCATACTGGAAAGAGGTCCTAGTGTGTGGTGTAAGGAAAAAGGTGGGAAGGAAAGCCAATATCTCCCAGGCTCTAAAATGTCTCAGCTATGACCTTGAAGATGCACGTGAGATGATAACTAACCTTTAGTAATGGCTTATCTGCAGCAGTATTTGTCTGACGGGTCTCAATATTTTATCCCACAGAGTAAATAGTGAGTTTGCGACTAAAACATACGAGCATGTTGTAACTTGCAGTGGGATGCTGGAGCTCAGAGCAGACCAACCTCAGATGCAACTAAAGCTGATATTGTGCATTAGGAAATGATAGGTGCTGGCTAGTAGAAAGAAGGTTAGGAGGCTGGTTCCCATGGGAAGTTTTCAAGCCTTGTGCACATCCACACAAAGGGCCCCTTCACTATAAAATCAGACTATTACTGATTACAAACCAGGGACTCATAAGTGGAACTGGCTGAATACTGAAGTAAATATTTGTTTGCAGTTCGTGATCAAATGAAAAAAGAGTACAAATTTGCTACCTGAATCTTGATAAACAAGTCAAATAACATCTACACTAAGATAGTTGTGGTACATGACTGCCCCTGATGATAAACTGGTGCAGTTGTCTGAACGTTTGATTTTTGCAGATTATTTCAGTGGAAATAATGGAAGTGTATTCATGTCCATAATACTTTTCCGCTATATTTGATTTTTTAAATCTAATTCATAGTGGCAGGAAATATGCCTAATAAAAAATAAAAGCATGTAATTAATATCTCACTTATTGTAAAGCGAAATTCATTGAAGTAATGCTGTTTTTTTCCATCAGATATCCCTAATTACTTAATGCCCTGTATTACAAAAATGATACCCAACCCCTTTACCAGGTTTCTACCAGTAAATATAAAAATAAGTAAAGCTCAACTGTTCAGTGTATATGAGAAGTGAGTAAACTCTATAATACCCAGACTTAGAAGTCACTCACTTTTTAATGAGATGTGTACGTGATGGAAGGATGCTGTCTCAAAACAATGACATTTTTAAGCCTTGGCAACAGTGTATTGACGTTCTGTACTAGCTACACATGCTGGTTGTTGTAAATGACAGTCTCCTCTCACCCTGGAAGCAAGCGGTCTTGAATCCGGGGGATTTATATGGAAAAGGGAAAAACGTGCTAGCTTTTAGTTTTTCTATCTGCATGTGTAGATATTTCAGTGGACTTGCATTGATCTTTGTGCAAATGTTTGCCTTCCACAAGCAGCTGTAGACCGAGCAATCTTTGTTCAAGAAGCTGATCTGAGCATAATAAAGGGAAATATGGTGTTACAGAAGAGCATTAATGGAGCTGTATCAAAAGTAAGCAAGCAATGGAGCAATGCCAAAAGGAGACTTGGCTCCTAATTTTGAGTTCTCAGCTCAAGCAGATTGGATGAAAGTTCATTTCAGGTGTTCCCAAAAAAAAGTCAGTGTTTTCTTTAAATACTTGAAACATCTCAAACCTGCTATAATTTCGGTTCTACATCTCAGCAAACCACTTCATTTTTTACATAAATTATTTTCTGTTCTGAAGTAAGGTGGTTCAGGAGGAGAAGGGAAAAGAGAAATGGATCAAGACTTAGATTATTCAAGTGAATACTAGTGTCCTTGCACATGAACATGAAAAATGGAGAAATGCAGTGAATAAACCATATTGAGTCTCTGAATGGTGCACACACTGAGTTACAGCTAGGGTTTTTATAACCTGAATTATTAACATAATTTAGCTCATTTGAGTTAGTCAGTTTTCATGCAAAGATTATCAATGTCAAATGTCCTTTTCATTTCAGTCAGATTTGGCCCAAACAATTAGGTTTTCAATACTAAGCCATCCATTATTGAACTGGCCATTTTTTAGAGAACGAGCTGTATTCCAGCACTTACACAGGTTTAAATCATAAAACAAGAACCCCCCCTTCAAGACTCTTCAGTGTATATTTCAGCTCTTGGGCTGAAGGTTCCCAAGCTCTTGTTTAACAGAAGATCTCAAGTGAGGAAAAGGCTAGAAACAAATGCAACTAGCATTTGCTATTCACATGGAAGTGTAGTTAAGTGAATGCAGCTTGTGGATGCTGAATTCCTGAGGAGCAGCAGAGAGTGCACAAGCCTCTTTGAGGCCACAGAAGGAAATGAATTCGTCTGCTTTATTAGAGGGTACTTGCAAATAGACAAAAAAATTCCACATAGCAGGCCACTACAGCCCAGCAAAACAAGACATACTAAGTGTACTACAAGGGTCCGGATAAATACCAGCCCTAAGAAATGGAGCATTACTGAAAAATATGCGAGACATATTATCCTGCTGCAGGTATTCTCGTTTTCCCAGATGTCTCCTGCATACCATAGCTACAAAATATGTGTCTCTGTTTCCATGAACCCACTCGTAAAGGTTTTTGCTTGGCTGATTTTTCAAGTTAATGATAGTCAAGGCACTTGGGAGAAAGATTTATGTCAGTGATACACAGGTTCAGCAAATTGTCAAAGAGTTCTGCTGTGCAATTAATCATCTTTTCTCCATTACAATTTGTAAGTGCCAAGCATATACACAGAACCATTTTTATAATATAGATATCACAGGTATGTAAGTACTACATGAATCAGCTATAAAAAAAATACAAAGAGTGCTTGCTACCACATGGATTTGTAAATCTTTCTCTGCATAAGACACCCCTCCAAAAATTGTGGAGGCTGTCGCATTTAACTGTCATCATTTTTATGACAGTACTTTAAGCAGATCTGCATCTCAGTTATATCTGTGCTCCCCAAGCTGCTTCATCTAGAATTATGTACATTAGGTTTTTGGCTTTTTCCAGAGGGAAGCCATTCCCAGTGAAAAAAACCCAAACAAACAAACAAAACAAACAAAACAAAACAAAAAAAAAGAAAAGGGATCACCTAAGAGTACTGGCTTGTTGCTGACTTTTTTTTTATAAAAGTGGCATTTAGGAAAGAACCTACATAGATGAAGAGATTGATGGTGACTATTAGGCCATTAACAGTGGCTCCAATGAATCTTCTTCAGTTCACCCAGCCAACATGCTATCTCCCAGGGTCAAGCGAGGAGACAGGAGGTTGTCGTCTTTTGTCTGTGCTAGAGCTGCTGCACTACCAGTGGCAGCCCTGAAAGAAGCCTTGATTCAGGAGATGAGGGTTACCTTTTTCAGTGGTTTCTGTGAGATACTTTGGCTACTCAAACTTGTTCTTTGAGAACCAGAAGAAACTTTCCTCCTTTCCAGGGAGAGGTAGTCTTACAGTCCGAGCCCCGAAACTAGACTTCTGAGTGATGTAGATGTAGATTCCTAGGTCAGCCTGATTAAGCCACCTGGCTGCCTCTGTTTCCCCCTCTTTTAAAATCCTCAAAGTCAAGCTCCTTATTGCTCTACATCAGTATAGGCTCAGAACACAGCTTCTTATAAAGTGTATTAATAAGTAAGTAAAACTGCAGACTGGAAATCCTGACAGTCACAGAGGAATTCCAGGGGAAGCAGGCTCGTCTCCAAAGGCATCGGTGCCGTGAGTGCTCACATTTTCATCCCTCCAATCATTTTGCCTCTTCAGGGGATTCTGTGAGAATTATGTTAATTTTAAAAGTCACACCCTCAATAATTTATTACAACTCTTATGTGCAATTTCTTTTTGGAACTCAAGAATACAAAATATCCAGATTATTAGTGTTTATTACCCCAATAACTTTTGGAAGTCAGTTTTATAATCTGTATACTACAGCATTCCACACAGATCAAAGCAAACAAACTGTTCTAATTGGGTTTTGAGATCAAATGCACCAAGCTTTACATTCACTGAGCTACATGTGGCTTAAATTATCTATATTGTACAATCCTGGACTGCATATTTTGTGCTGTACAGTAAATAAAGCACATGTGGTTTGGAATGTGTCTACTATATGTGTTAGTCCTCATATTAACCAACAGGATCACCTAAATGCTCTGTCAAGAGCCTAATAAAAGCTGATTGTGATATCCCGATTCAGACCTGATGTGGACAGACACCAATTCATTGACTCCAGTGGGGTCTGCGGGTGCTAAAAGTAAAGTTGAGCCTTTTATGTGAAGCTTCAAACACACATAAACAAAGAATCAACACAGCACAGAGCAAATTCTGGCCTCACTCTCATCAATATATTGAATTACTCTGGATTTACATGAGCAGAACAAGTATCAGAATATGTGCATGCATGGATATTTAGATTGCAGAATTCCACTCCTTTTTGCTTTCACCTTTTTTTGTACAGGAAATACAGTGTTCACACCTAGATATGAGTGGTCTTTTACATTAATGCCAATAAAATAAATATATTCAAGCCCTACCTCTAAAGACTATGAAAATTTTTGTTGATTTCAATGCATAAATTAAAAGAGAGACCAAAAATTATTTTATTGTATTTCACTGACATTTTTAAAATGTATTTCAAGAAGATACAAAGAGATCGCCTTGAGAGAACTTGGGTACCAAAAGATGTTTGCACTACCTAACTAAATTAACGTTCCCGTTTTGATATTTTTGTAGCTATTTGTGCTCTTCCAGAAACATATCAATTTGCCAACAAGGTTGCAAAGTCATTTTCAAATACTCAAAATGAGTAATATTTCAAATATTACAGGAAATTGTTGATTACTAAAGTGAGGCAGAATGTAAAGCCTGGCATAGCCAGAACATATGACTGCATTTAACCAGTTTTCTCACTTTCCAGCACTTTTGGCACCAATAAACCTGGAGGCACACTTGCTAGAGAGCTGTCACTAACTTGTCTCACAGTAACAGCCTTCACAGCTGACTATAGTGAAATCTTTGTCAAAGCTTCTACTGACGCATGTTTCTTGATGCTGCACTGTTTGGAAAGAAGTGTAACAGAAACAGAAAGGCTTGGGATGTTTTTGAAGAGGGAATGCAGAGGGGATACACAGCTGTAACTGGACATCTGCTAGTGCAGCAGGGTAACATGAATGCAAGAGATGAATTCCTCATTTTACCATGGTGCATTATGCAGGAATTAACCGTACAACCAGCAATGCTAAAGGACAAAATATTCTAGGTCAAGCTGTATACCATTCTGCTACCATTAAAATAAAATTTAAAAAAAAAAAAAAGCCAGAAAAATGGTGAAATCTTTCCTGGAAAGAGCATATTTTTCATGTGTTCTTATTTCTGAGCTAGGAAAAAAACTGGTAAATACCAATATTCCAGTACTTTCTGCAATTTGAGATGAAGGAAGATATTATGTAGGAGGCTGGTGTGTTTAAAAGAAGTGCAGATACACTCACCAGCAAGCAGGCTGGATTTTTCAGTCAAGGTGATCACTCCCAATATCTACTGATTTCAGTAGAGGCAGAGCTGAAATATCTGAATATCTGAACATCCTACAAACAGCTGAACCTTTTTGTGCCGTTGGACCCAAACTGAGGGAGCACTTCAGCATTCCAGCAGAGCCTAAGGGGTTCACCTGGAGAGAACAGATTTAAGCACCTGACCAACTCAACCACTTTCATGAATTAGGGCTGTGCTACGTGGCTGCAGTGCTGGTTTTACTTAATATAATGTGCTGATTCTCCACTCTACTGACAAGACTCAGATAAATCATTCTTTCAAACCATGTGGACATGGAGGAGCCAATAATAGACTTCAGGCTGGAAAAAAGGAAATGGTAGTTGTCATCTTTGACTATGTCCGTGCTGCCAAATGAAGGAGGGGGCAATCTACAGCACTAAAATCAAATGGCATGGGCTGATTCGTGCCCTCGCTGTGTAAGGCTCTCTCTCTGCATATCAGGCTGACTGCCTCCACACAGCACAGTAATTGGCCCAGCATCCCTTCTGGCTCCTGAGTGCTGTCCCTGGGACCCTAAAGCATGAATATTATTCTAAATGTGTCTATTAATTCCAAGGTTTCTAAAATGGTGTGAGGGCTGTGTTGCAGCCTGCCAGGGCGAGTGAAACTCGGGGTAGGTGTTGCATGATCCAGGGTACGACAGGAGGGCATATAGAGTGGTCTGAGACTTCTAGGATGATGTTGAGGGACAGACTGATCCACAATGCTTTTTTTGAACCACCCTTGGAGTGCTGTGACTACTGTCTTGGGAGAGCTAGCTGAAGTGGTCCGAACCAGAGCCAGAGGGTGAGCTGACAATTAAGTGACCCGGATGCTCAAAAGGCCTGTGCTCCAGCACACTGCTTAGCCCGCTTTTTTCAGTAAATTTACTTTATTCAGTAAAGAGCTATATGTAGTAGGGAACTATATACCAAATATCATTTAATGACTATAATGCTAAATGAGGAGGGCAGAAGGGCTCTTCAGTGGCAGGCAGGTGGAAGCATTTGGAATCCACATCCCAAGAATGCAGACAGAAAGTTATGGCTGAATGTTGTAGCCTTTTTTCTACTGCTTGCTCACCAGGGATTTATTCTGTCTCTGGAAACACTTATGTTAATGCGTTCTTCTGTAATTCATTTTTGTATATATTTTCCATATTTTCTCCCCTATTTTATTTTGTTACCAAAGGTTACTTACATGGAAACAGAAATATTTTGAGGGTTTCTATTTAAGTTTTTCTGCTCTTCCCACGTCAGTTTTTTTGCTTAAACTCGAACTCTTTTGCTATCCAGGCTGGATTGCTTCTAACACAAGAGCATTCGTCACAGGCAACTGTCCGACAAAGAACAGGATGGCTCAGCTGCGACAGGGGTGTTTACAGAGGAGAAGCTGTACGCTAGGCAACAGCAACATCAGTCCCCATATCAGCTTGGCTTTTCCTGCATGCGTCTGAAGCCTTATTGCTCAAAGGGCCCTTGAAATTCAGGACAATTTGTCCAACCAGTTTCAGCAGGTGTGGACTTACCAGGTGGTGCAGATAGGTTTGGGAGTCCCCTGTTTCTGTTCCCTTCTGCTGCAGCTGGAGAGAGGCCAGAGCAATACGCAGTCAGGTGGGGAACGTGGGGGAAAGGAAAGAAAGAGAGAGAGGGAATCTGCATGTGTATCTGGTTCTGTTCTCCACAGAGTTAATTTTGTATCCCAGTAGCAGGCTTTTCCAGCCTCATTCCCCTGCTCAGGTAGAGCCACATCTGCCTCTCATTTCTCTTGTCCCTTAGCAAAAGATAAGTGAAATGGTAATGTTCTTTTCCTGATACCTGCTTCTTGGCTTGTACTGTATTGCAACTCTGTCTTAATATATGTATTTAGTTTTCTTTGCTCTTTTCTGAAGTGAAGATTGAAAGCAGTAAGTGTACTAGGTCAAACACAGTTGGGAGCAAACAGCAGTGCAGATATGGGTGGCAGCCGGAAAAGCCGCAGGAGTGAAACTCAGACCACCTACCTACCTTATGCGTCAAGACTGCTGCAGCATATAAATTCAAGACAGCAGTGTGCAGTTCCTACAGCCTGCTATCCAGAGCTGTCTGCTGTAGGTCGCTCTTGTACATAATTCTAGGCTAGGCTTAATACAGCTAGGTTTCATACAGTCCTCTGAATTTTTACTGGTGTTGAATTTGTCTTCACTTGCGTACAAGACAAAACACACTAAGCCTCCCTTTCTTTGCTCCAGTTTATCTTTTCATTTTATTGCTTTATTTCTTCTGACAGTGAAGAAATGAAAAACACCCCTTAGTTTGCTTTGTTGCAAAGAAAACTATGAGATGATGTTGTGGTTTAACCCCAGCCAGCAACTAAGCACCACACGGCTGCTCGCTCACTCCCCCCCCAGCGGGATGGGGGAGAGAATAGGAAGAATAAAAGTGAGAAAACTCACGGGCAGAGATAAAGACAGTTTAATAAGTAAAGCCACACACGCAACAAAAGCAAAACAAAGAATTCATTCACTACTTCCCACCAGCAGGCAGGTGTTCAGCCATCTCCAGGAAAGCAGGGCTCCATCACGCGTAACGGTTACTTGGGAAGACAAACGCCATCACTCCGAGCATCCCCCCCTTCCTTCTTCTTCCCCCAGCTTTATATGCTGAGCATGACGTCATACGATACGCAATATCCCTTTGGTCAGTTGGGGTCAGCTGTCCCAACTGTGTCCCCTCCTAACTTCTTGTGCACCCCCAGCCTACTCACTGGTGGGGTGGCATGAGAAGCAGAAAAGGCCTTGACTCTGTGTAAGCACTGCTCAGCAATAACGAAAACATCCTTGTATTATCAACACTGTTTCCAGCACAGATCCAGAACATAGCCTCATACTATCTACTATGAAGAAAATTAACTCTATCCCAGCCAAAACCACCACAGATGAACAGTTTTCTTTTTTCTTTTTTTTTTTCCTGTTAGCTAAAGGTTAAGGTTAACTGTCTCTTTAGCTTTTTTAATAGTAATTTTTTAATCAAGCCACTTGTTTTTACTTGAAAAGGTTTACTGGTTCAGTTTTAGAAGTGTGACCATGTCTACAAGTAGTTTATTTTAGGAACTCTAAAGTACATGTATCTTCAGTGAATTCTGCTACCTTTGTTGTCAAATGGCTTAAAAAGCTTGATTTTAGCTGTCTAAAAGCTAGGCTTTTAATCTAAGCTAGTTGAATCAACTGCCTTTACAGTCAATGAAAAAAAAACCATGTCCAAGAGACAATTCACATCTCTCCACCGATTACAGAAATAGTAGAAGAGTCTCTACTAGACTATAAACCAAATTTTTAGTTGGCTAAAAGAGATCCCTCACTTCATAAAAATGAGGTAGTGCAGTCATTTTGAGAACAAAGATTAGGAAACAGGAGGTTGTTTTCTGAAGAAAGGCTTTGATTTAAAACAGCTGCACAGGATCTGACTGTGATATTACTACTCATGTACATACATTTCATTAGAAATAAGTGATTTTGCAGCAAGAAGGAGTTTCAGGGAAGAGATATGTGCAAAAGTCCTATGAAGCTCTCTTGTATTCCTGAGATATTTGACCACATACAGAGTAGTTTCTCCTGAAATATGACCCTCGTGTACTCTTTTCTCTCACAGTACAAGACAGCAGTCCTAAATGGGATCATGGCAGTTTGGAAGGTAGCAGGACTGACACGGCATGTTTCATTCAAGAGTTATCCTGGGATTTAGAGGTCACGCCAGATGATCAGTTTTCTGTGTGTGTCCTACCAGAAACATTTCAGAACTGGTAGAGCAATTGCACCCATGACCAGTACAATCAGACTGAGAGACTTGTCATAGAGTAAAAGGCTGCGCAGCAAGTGCAAGAGTTTGTTTACTGTTATTATTTTCTTGCTATCCATCTGGTTTTGACCCTACCTTCCTTCATACCCTTCCCTCTCCAATCTTGCCATAGATATTGGGTCCCTGGCTGTAAAGCTTTTGTGCCTGGCCCCTGAGCATTGTGGTGAGAAGATCCCTCCATGCCACGTTCTGGCCCTTCCCGTGTCTGTACTGTCTGTGCTGCATCTTTCATTGTGCAGAGAACTGTGCAGTAGAAATGACAAATGATGCTTCAGGAAAACCTCAGGACCCAAAAACCTGCCTGTTTATTTGTACTCAGTTCAAGGTTAATTCTTTGACTGTTCTTGCCTACCCCACCATCATGTCTTCTGACCCCAGAAGCCCTAAACATACTGAAGCATTATTAATCCTTCATAAACCCAGATCTACACAATAGCAACATAGTCTGTTCTGGAAGTGCTATGGGATGCACATCATTCACAATACTTTGCTTCACATGCCATGTTAAGCATAAATAAGGGGACAGTGTCCTTAAATACCAGGTACTGAACGTCCTAGAGTCAAATAAACAGAAATTGCCAAAAGAAACCATATAAATGGCACATGCTTTTGTATTTGAATGTTAATGATTTCATTTCCAGTAGACGAATTGATTCTGCAGATTTGATTTGTTGTTAGCTCAGCTCAATAGCATTGATTTAGGTATTGAGCATGATATGTGCCACTGCAGTTATTGTTTCCCTGAAAAAATTTGTTTTGATATATATACATTGATTAAATTTTTACTATTTTAATAGTGCCAGTCATTACGGTACTGGCAGACCCATGCAAGAACAATATACTGGTCTTTATTTGATATGACATGGGTCAGGGCTACCAGATGCTGTGCTTTTTACTGTTCTGTATCGTGACAGTCAGCAGCCAGCACCCACTGCTACACCAACTTTTTTATTATTTTTGAAAATCAAATGGAAATCATTCATTACCACCTGATACAGCCAGTTAATACAACCTGATAGAGCAGGGAAGACAACTTGACAGTCTCAACAAGGAAAGTGTTCTCTCCCTCTTGCAGGACACATTGGGTAACTAACGCTTCAAAATCCCAGGTGTCCTCTGGTCTTCTGAAAATGTGCCCCTCCCCAGCCTGGCTACTGCCAGGGGATGTCCCCTGGACATGCACATGTTGTTTATTCATGTCCCTTTGTCTTCTCAGGGACTGGGGACAGTGGTGTGATTTTCATAGGCATGTGCATTAACGTTCTGGACAGTGCCAACAAACAAACTCTCAACTTTGGCATCTTTTCATTGTCTTCTCATTATCATACCTATGAAAGGAGCATACACAACAGTTATACACACATTTTTGGTACAACTGAGAGAGGTATTATCTTAATAGATTGCCAATTACTCTGTCTTTGAAAACTGGTATTGTTTCTAGATGATCTAGAACTATTAGTTCTGTTCTCTGCTTGTCCAGATATTCCTTGACTTCTGATTTCCTCACATCACCAGCTTTTGCACCCACTTTCCACACATCATCAGATACGTTCCCTTTTCAGACACAAGTCTCTGAACCGATGATCTTTGTGATATTCTGTGTATGGCTCTCTGGTAATTTGCTATGTCTCTTCCTTTTTTAAACTAAGAGTCTGCAGGGTTTGCTTGGGATTTGCTGGTTTTTGCTTTGCAAAATCTCAGGTTTTATTCAAAATGGAGTCACTTCCCCTTGATGGTGTTGTGCACCTGCCCTCACATTTGCTGCAAGCAAGTATTTGCCCTTGTTATCTGACTCTCTCTTTTTGTGTGTAGTTTTCATTAGCTGCACCTTAACTGTTCTTAAACACTTTCACTTTAAAGAATACCATCTTCACGGCAAATCTTCACTTCTACCTGTTCTGAGCAACATCGTGTCCATTTCTCACAGAGAATGCTTTGCTTTGATCTTATTGCCAGTTCTAATGTTTTTAATTTGATCTCTAATTATTCCCTATAATAACTGTTTCAGTTCATGTGTCTCAGCTTTAATATAAGGGTGATTAAGCACTCAGTGATCCTGCTTGGCAGCCACCTTCTAGTAAAGAAACATACCATTCCCTGAGAACATTCCTACAGAAGTCCAAGTGCTCTTAAATTTTATAATGATGTTAGGAATATATATCCTTCCTCATGTTCCCAGGGTCTAAGGTATAGCTCACCACTGTGCTGAGCGCACCATAAATACCCATGTGAAATACTTCTGGGCTTTGTAATTGCACTTGCTTTGCAGTGCAACTGCTTTTTCTTGATCTGTTTTTCCGAGTTGTTTTTAAACATTAAGGAATGATTGTGTAACACATAAGATTGCTCGTTTCGAGAGAACTTTATATCCTGTTTTTCTCAGCCTTCAATGGACTAGGATTGCAAAAGGTTATGGCCTTCTCACCTGGCATGAAAAACTCTACTGACTATTGTAATACTATGAAACATTGAACTACATACATTGTTATAGATGGGAATACCATAAAGAACTGAATTAATTATAGCTTGCTAACTTTGTCAAGTGTATGTTTCTAAAGCTGTAGTTAATACATTAGTTTTGATATAGAATAAACAATTGTAAGTTACAAACGGGAATTGAATTTATGCAGCTGTTAGAAGGCACAGAGCTGTAATTTAGAAACAAAACTGACTATCCTTTTACTTTCCTTTTTATCTGCAAAGTGGTTTCATCTTTCAAAAACAGAGAGAGAATTTCACCTTAAGGATGTTTTCCCTTGCAAGATTTAAGAAAATATAGAATTATTTTGCTTTAAATTATAAATTAGAATCACATAAGTCAATCAAACATATTTATGCAAATCAGAGGTACCTTTATGCAGAGCTATTGCAAAGATATAGATAAGGGTATCAATACACATACATATTTTTTAAGAAATCATTTTGTCTTTATAATCATCCCAAGGCAGATGTCACTGGATTCATATTGACTCTATACTCTTTACAAAGAAATAATTTTTCCAAAAGCTGCAAATCTATTCGTAAGCATTTTCAAACACCATCAAAGAAAAAAGTTACGCATTCTAACTTTGATACAGTCTTTTTTTTTTTTCCCAGGTCAGCTGCAGCTTTTAATTCCCTCCGTTGATAAACCCTTTTGTCAAACATATCCAATGGGAATTTAAAACAGACATTCATTTCAATACAGGTTTATGAGGATGTGATAGGTCAAGGCAAATAGATTATAACAAGAAATAATATTGGATTAATGACATCTGTTCTCACAGATGAATTCCATATTTGCCTCTCAGGGATCAAGATAAATTAATCACCTCTTATATATTCTAGACATTTCTACTTGTTCTTTTCAAGGGAAGACAAGAGTCAACATTTGTCAATATTTAATTGTTTCATTGTTGCTGGATATTTCCCTGTGTGAAGACTGTACAGCAGGACAGTTGTAAGTATGGCAATAAGTACCTGCACCTGTTGCTTTACCAAAACTCTTCATTACCATTTATTCCTGGAGCCATGGGCAACAGACACTGTGCTCTTGTGGGGCTTCTGTCTGTCATTGCTCTCCATAGACAGATGATCTTCTACTCGTAAGGTAGTGTACCCTTCCCCATGCCCCGCCACACTTGAGATCAGTCAGAAGCACCGGCGTTGGGTATGTACTCTTTACTCAAAGACATGGGGTGCTTTACAGGTTGCAGCAAATCCTGGCCCTCTTTTCCAAGCCTCTGTCAGAGAGAAGCTGCATCCCAAAGAACAAATACAGCATTCAGTCTCTTGTCAATAAAAGCAAAAAACTGAAACTTGGAATCAGAGCCCAGTTCAGCAATCGGTGAAATACTGGAACACATACGTGCTTTCAAAAGGCATTTAGATTATAAGTGCCATGCTACAAGGACATTCTCTTTGTTCTGTGTTCGTATGGCTCTCAGCACCGCAAAGTCCAGGCCCATAATAGGAGCCTGTAGATGTGCAGTCTGTTGCGATAGTAAGGTAATAATTATTGTCTTAATGACAAGCGCCCAAATTGTTCCATTGACCTTCCTCAGAGCAAATACGCAGATAATATGCTGCTCCAGTCTTTTGGAAAGGATAGTGTCAGGGCAGTCAGCACTTAAGAAAGGAAGTCCAAAACTAGTCCACAAGAAAAAAGAGATGCACAAAAGGAGATGCGCAGGCCAATTAAAAAAGCAGGTAAAGATCATATCTGGCCTTTGTTTTTACAAGCCTGTTTTACATGTAAGAGCAGGTATCGATGACCACAGAGTTAGCACAGTATTGTAAAAGAGTGGCGTGCATGTAAGTGTTTCCAGAGAAGAGCTCACAAACCTTGCAACGGCTGCTGCTTACAGGAATCCTCAGTCAATCTTTAAAATTCACCTTTGCAGTAGCTGACTGGAAATGTTCTCATATCCATCTCTTTGATGAATGTCTGGATTTACAAGAGCAAACTTCCACTTTCTTGGGAACTTCCTGGCTGGGCAGGAAGCTTTCAGACCCATCATGTTGGGATGTGTCTATTATTTTGACTAATTTTCCTCTTTGTGATAATTTCTCTCCCACTTTTCTGCGTTCAGTGCTTTTATAAGCTTTATAGAGCACATCTTCTCTCCAATGGAAGAAAAAGGAATTTCAGTTCTCTCTCACGGCTTTTGTGCTTCTCCAATCATTTTGTCCCAAACCTTTGCACCTCACCTTCCTACTTATGTCATGTTGCTAGTGTCATAGAGGAGCCTATTTGCCTATTTTCTATACTAATGTGCAGGTTGATTTCCTAATCTTTTCATAACCTTCCTTCTTTCCACATCAGATTCAGGTTCCTTGCTTCTGTCTTTGAGGTCAGATCATTCTGTTCTGTGGCAAGCCTGGTTTTACTTTTTTCTCTCTTTCCCACTGTTTCATTTTCTTAGCCTCCTTCCCGTCTGCTTTTCAGTTTGTCCATGTTATTTTCTTATGTGTTACAATTTATTTTAAATTCATCTGGATAAGAATTTTATCTTACTACGGTTATAAACTGCTCTTTACAGATGGTGATATAAGCAGTGTAAATATTTATTAGTACTAGCTGTTACTTATTCATCACCTGCATGACCAAAGTCTTCTGCATTGGCAATACCAGTAGGTCCTGTTCCTCTTACAAATTGCAAATAAAACTAGCTCATGATCAAAATTTTTGCACTACAAGTCTTGAAAATTTTAACTTCTGATTTCATCCTAAAATGGCACCTTACCTTTTGATACTAGCTTTGCAAAGTTCAAACCACAGTTGCATTCATACACAACCTGACTCAAGTTTCACTTGTCATGACTATTTTTGTGTTCTAAATTCATCCAAAGAATGCGGCTTTTCTGAGCAACCCAGCAACAGATAGATATCTTTCCAGTGATCCCTAATTGCTGTTCAAGTAAAAATGCCCAAATCCTTTTTTAGAGTATCTATCTAATGACAGTTCATTAACTGTAAAGGAGATATAGGTATGAGAAACAGCTACATCTATTTAAAAAGACAGTAATTTGTTTGTTTACAATGGCTGGTTTTTGAAAAGGATTTTTCCCCAAGTCTGTGCCAGTCTGCCAAAGAAAAATTAATATGTAGACATTTTCTACTTAATAATATTTGTTTACCTTTGCATATATGTGTATAAACAGACATGTCTGGAAGAAGCTTACAGTGTGCCTGCAAGGCTTATTCTGAAATGTATGGACCCAGTCTGGGATTGCTTAACCACAAGAGGAATAGTCTTGCAGCTAAAATGACATCTCTAACATTTTGCTAGCTATCTTTCTAAATCTATATTTGGTTGATACCTATGCCCTCTTGAAACTGGCAGAGAGTTTTTTGAGTGGGCGTAATGCCACCCCAACAGATGGTCATAGGCGAAGGCATGCCAGAGAACCAGTATGTGCATCATGTTTGAGTATTAAGTGATGGATTTCCATCCAAGAATGTCAAAACAGCAGTCAATGCAGAACATCTGTGCCTATGGTTAAGGGGATATGCTGACTATTCCTGCTCAGAGCTGGATTAACTTTCAAAATGATGATTTAAAAAAAAAAAAAAAAAAAAAAAAGAAGAGAGAAAACCTTCTCCAGCTGTGAGATTTTGGCACTAATAAATCAAGAATAGAAGGAAAGAGAAGTGTTTAATAAAATACCCACCTTTAACAGCTCCCTACACATCAAGCACCTGAAATCTCTCCAAGTAAATAAAAATAGGCTTCTATGGCATGGTGAATAGTCTGACTGATGGCAGAAATTAGACCTGCAGATTACACATCATGGTAGCCCAAGTCTGCTTTCTGTTAAACACAGCCCAGTCCTGTTCAGGGTATGTCACACATCATGTCAATTCAAATTGGCACACCCAGGTGAATAACACTGTGTTCGTGCCAAGAAGGTTTAGTGCACCTATAACTGACAACACTCTTTGCACTGGGAAAATTAAAATACTAGTGTAAAAGGATTAATTCCAAATTACATATTCTACATCTTTCTGTTCATTTCTTATACTGATCTATAGTAGAAGTAAAGCCCTGAAAGAAAAGAAAGGAACATATTGAGTAGTTTCAGTTGGATCAAGGTTAACATTTATTTTCAGAAAATAAAGACATTGCTAATAATCAAGTTGTATGTTTCTAAGGATTATATTGTGAAGGTAAAAGCTGATGCTGTTTGGGGAGAGAAATATTAAGAAAGTTTGCATATTCTTCTTCCCGGACTTGAAAATGAAATGGTTTTCGGAATTTATTTGAAAGACCAATCAAATTTGTGGATAAGAGAAGATGCGGAGTACCAGGATGAGAAGAAGCTCCCATTAATTACTACAGAGGCCTACAGCCACTGGGGAAGGGGGACTACTGTGCATCCTCTTAAGCTATCAACCCGGCATCTTGCCTGGCTCATTTTGCCTGGTATCTCTGACATTTTAGGTTATATCTACACAGTATCATGGTGATCTATTTATTTCAATCTAGTTGCAGCAGATTAACTCTAATAAACTGTTCATTTCACTTTGCTATCTAACTTGATCTAGTTTTCTTGTTAATCACAGCGTCAATGAAGATCTGTGATTATGCTTCTTAATTGCAAGACTTTTGCTAAAAAAACAAGAGTGAAACTACTTGGTTCTGCCAAAAATCACTGCTCTGATTTCTCTTGCCATTAGCCATAGCATGGGTACCTAAAATTATGCAAAATCTGAGGTAGAAAGTTAGGCTAACAGACTGCCTGGTTGCCATTGTTTTTGCCAATATAATTTCTGAACTACTAAAGCATAGTGGAAAACAACACTCTGCTGAATGTTATCATCAGCATAATCATTGTTAAGAACAGGATAGAGCATTTAGGTTAGCAGATTTTTTTGCTAACAAAAAGCAGAGGTAAATTATTGCTTTCTCAATGCTAGCCTAAACAATTAAACAAGAACAGAATTCAAGGTTTAAAGTGTAGGAGAACTACGGGGAAAAAAAAAAAAGCACTTGCAAACTCCCGTGTCTTTCCCATTACACGCAGGGTTAATGTTTGGGGTTGATACTAAAATAGACATCCTGTAAGACAATTCTATAAGGTGTGATCTCTGTACCATGCAAGTTAAGGGAAAATTAAAATTTAGTTTTGTCCCGTGCAAGAAAAGGTGCTCCAGACCAACTGTTTACATTAGTCTCTTCTGCCTCTAGACTGATGCAGGCATTTTTCACCTTTTCCAGATTCACTGGAAAAGTACCCCTTCACAACTCTGCTTTCACAGTTGTCTGCAAACATTCCCACCTAAGTTCCTAAAACAGGCCTGCAGCTGCTTTTCTTCCATCCCTCCTTCTCTACCCTACAGTTCATGAAGTTTTAGATGCTCGCTACATGATGACTCTCCTCTTGCACGGGTTGAGGAATGGCAAGTAAAATGGCAAGGAAACTGGAAAAACAAGTACCCATTCTAACTCCTGTTCCTACAAAACTTTTTGCATTACAGTTTGCATTACAGATTCATTTACAGATACACATGAAAGTAGTTAACACAGGTACCAATTTCATTGAAACGCTTCATCCCAGCAGTCACTGTAGGAAGGAGAATGACTTTTAGGCCAGGGTGCAGATGACATTTTCAGCTGAGCTCTGTCCTGCTGCACAGCATACTGTTAGCGGTGCTTGTGTTAGCTAGGTTACACGAGCTGCTCCAGTGTGGGCATCTCCCTCGTCTTTTTGCTGTGATGACAGTTTTCATTTCTATAGATTTGGAATGCTATTTCCTACTACTCCAAATGTGATAATTTCCATGTTAATTCTCCCAGGAAAGATTAAACATTTGGGAAATCCTGTTGATTTTAGGTAGATGAGATAGTTGGGAAGCAGCAAGACAGTAATTGCATACATAAACACATAAGTTGTCTTTCTGCAGGGACATATTTATCACCCAGAAAGCATAAAAAGATTCAAACAAGGCTTTCAGCTGTCCCCAAAATAGTCTGAATGCTTAACAGAAGTAGTTTTCCTTGCAGTTATACTGTGAACTAGCACATAAATAATGTTCGAAGTTTTCCTTTGCAGCAGTTTCTACAGAAATTTGAATTTTCATATTCACATTATATGAAAACCAGGGGCCAGGTAGCATTTGTCCACTGGCCTACTGTTGAAGAGAAGGGTGAGAACTGCTGTGTTATAAATGTCTTCTAGAAGAAGAGAATGAAAAAAGCAAGACGAATATGAAGCCATGGGAACTGAGCTGCAAGCAGAAGGAGAACTCTACTCCGGGTTGAATGTGATTGCCTGTATGCAATATTTCTCTACCACCCAGAGTTGCTGAGGATGTAGTTTTTGATTGCCCTGACAAATTGTCTCCTGTTAGATCCCCATATTGATTAAACAACGTTGAGAAAGCTCTGGGCAGCTTGTTGAAGGCAGGCATTTTGCATGGGGTGCTGACTACTGCCTCTGTGTCCCTACCACAGCACTCTGCTTTGCAGATGGCAACATTTGCTAAAGAAAGGTCTCCAGTTCCTCATAACAGGCATGTTATCAGAACTCCTTTTCTGCCCTCTTCTTTCCTAATACTCTTTTAGCGTTTCCTCGCTCTCCTTTCAAGCAGTGCCTAGCTCCAGGGGTGCTTCTGCATCTAGATTTACTTTGATATACCAGCATCCACACCCTACCTCTGGCCTAGATAGGACTGAATGAACAATTCTCAGAAGCCCAGGACTTCCAAAACAGCCTAGGTCAAAGCACATGGGAATTCATTAACACACTATATCAAAAAAGGGGATTTCTGGGAAGTAGTTGGCAGTTGTACACTGTTATCTGTGAGTCCTTCTCAGTTCTTTTTCACCAGTTGGTACATTGTGCAGTTTTTTCATATCTCTACTCAAAACTGAGAACCCTGAAGTAAGAAGACATTTGAAAAAGCAAACCTTGAAGGTTCAAGAGCTGGTATTAGCCTTCTGAAGCTCTTCCCAGAGATTTGACTTTTGATAAGGACATTGTCCTCGAATCAGGTACCACTCATCACTTGTCCTGTGTCCTAATGTTGAAAAGACAAGAGCTACTCCAGAGAAGTGCCTCTTTCTGGAAGAGAAGACCAAAAGAAAAATAATGAACATGAAAGAGAGTGCACTGAGATGCAAAAGGGTGATTTCAGGATGTGTGTTTATGTTCCTGAGGAGCTCAGAAAACTGGGGAAAAGAGTAACTGAGTAAATGTAACTGCTCTTTTACTTGGAATAATGGTCGTTCATTTTTTCCATAAAGAATAAAAAGATCTGATATAATGGAAGCACACATGTGTTTATCTTACTTTAATGTGCTAGATAGAAAATGAACCTGACTCCCTGCTGAGAGCTCCGGTTTTACAACAATATACCTTCACTGATTTTTCAAGCAGTTGGTAACACCATTGAGTAAAATGGTTGTGGAACAGATCCAGAATATGTATTATTGATTATCCATAAGGGACTGTAAATGGTAGCATATACATCCTTTAAGAGAGGGGGGCTGTGTAAAGATTTGAATAGTTTTCATAACATTTTCCCAGTTTTGTTTCTCACTTTTCAGGATTTTCGTATTTCAGCAAACATTCACAAATCAGTAAACTGCCTGCAAATCCCTGCAAAGTCAAAAAGATCAGTTATAATGATTTAAGTTGAGACCTGACACACGTCTACTGGAAATGATCCGCTTTTAAGACAAAACTATGGAAAAGTGAAATTCATTTGCAATTTGCAACAAATGACAGTATTCTCTATGTTTGAGGGTTTTGAAACTGAATCTGAGCAAGGACTTTCCAGCAAAATATGCATGTTTACTGATCAAACTGTTTACATGATTTCCCTACTTCCTTGCATCTACTAACACTTTTTCTTCACTACAAAAATAAGGAAAAAAAAATGTATCTGTGCTTTATTTATAGAAAAAATAATACAAAAGCAGGTGTGAATCTTTACTGACTACTTTTTGTTTTTTTCCCAAGAATTTTTGGTTGCTAGTTTCTGAGCCATTTATAGTGTAATCTATTCACAGCACAGAATCACAATATCTAAATCCTGATATGTGAAAAAAATTCACGTCTAAAGGCTTAAAGTACCAGCACGCCTGAAGGTGAGGAAAACAGCATGGGTCCAGTGATTTAAGGGATAAGAAAGGTTTTTCTGGATTAATATGTAGTGTATGTTTTTTCTTCCAGCATTTTGTGCCACTTGCCAGAACTGTTTGATGCTGTGAATTAGCTGGGATTTTTAATTTCATGAATAATTCACAGCTCACTACAGTGATTCCAGAAAGTCATAACACCTTATCATACATTCATATCAGTGCTCAACACTGAAGGGAATATTGTTTTGTTTCTAGAAAGTGTTGTGATATCTTGGAGAGTAAGTGTAGTTCAACTAAACATTAATAAAAATTCTTGTGTGCTTACATGCATTTTCTTCCTTCTAATCTTCTGTATAACCCACAGGTAAACATCCTTTTTAACCACAGCACCCACTCTGAAGCTACTCCATGGCCTGCACCCAGGATTTCATCACTGTTGTGCATTTCAATTGCATTTCATCCATTTTCTTGAGTGTCGTGGTTTAACCCCAGCCAGCAACTAAGCACCATGCACATGCTCACTCACTCCCCCCCAGTGGAATGGGGGAGAGAATAGGAAAAGTGAGAAAACTCATGGGTTGAGATAAAGACAGTTTAGTAAGTAAAGCAAAAGTCATGCATGCAGGCAAAGCAAAATAAGGAATTAATTCGCTACTTCCCATCAACAGGCAAATGTTCAGCCATCTCCAGGAAAGCAGGGTGCCATCACACGTAACCATTGCTTGGGAAGACAAAATGTCCCCCCCGGCTTCCTTCTTCTTCCCCCAGCTTTATATGCTGAGCATGATGTCATCTGGTATGGAATATCCCTTTGGTCAGTTGAGGTCAGCTGTCCCAGCCATGTCCCCTCCCAACTTCTTGTGCACCCCCAGCCTGCTGGCTGGTGGGGTGGTGTGAGAAGCAGGAAAAGGCCTTGACTCTGTGTAAGTAAGTGCTGCTCAGCAATAATGAAAACATCCTTGTATTATCAACACTGTTTCCAGCACAAATCCAAAACATAGCCTCATCCTATCTACTATGAAGAAAATTAACTCTATCCCAGCTAAAACCAGCACATTCTCTGCCCCTTATTTCATGCTATTTACTTCGTGCTCAGGTCTCACACTATCCAATACACCCTCATTAACCCCCACCGCCCTTCCCATCCTTTGATATAATACACAGATATCATTCCCTTAGTCTGTGGACCACCCCTGTGAAATGTCTGTAAAAAGTCCATGAATGTCCACAAAATGTCCATTGAATTCATTTAGCCCATGACTTTGGGCTCCATCTGTTATGGTGGTCACTCAGGACAGGAGAGGTTGTGTGTTGCACGGAGTTACTGGGCACCCAAGCCAGATGAGGTCGGGTCACTGCTTCACTTGCACTGCTTCTTGTAAAGCTTGTCCTCCATTAGTTCAGGTGGTTCCTGCTATAGTAATTCCTATAACATGAAACTCAGATCATGGGTTACAACAATTTAAAGGTGTTTCCATTACAATCTCCACCCCTGGTCCCTTTGGGACAGGTTATAGGGTTTAACATTGCAATGACACCCTCCCCTTGCTCCTAGCCTGGCTAGCAACAAGGGGTTCCTGCTATAGTAATTCCCGTAATATGCATCTCAAATCCTGGGTTACAACAATTTAAAGGTATTTCCATTACAGTCTCTACCAGACCATTGGCTCTAACGTTGCAATGAACTCCTCCCCTTGCCCCTGCTCCAACTTCAGCTTATTCACAGACTGCAGTCCCTTAGGGGTGTACCTGCTCCAAGTGGAGCCTTATCTGTCAGCCACAGTCTCTCCAGGGGTATACCTGCTGCGGCATAGACTTATCCACAGCCACAGTTGCTTTGAGGTGCACCTGTTCCAGTGTGGCCTTCTCTATAGGCCACAATGCCTTCAGAGATATACCTGCTCCAGCATGGCCTTACCCACAGCCACAGTCCCTTCAGAAGTAACCCGGCCTTACCCATGGCTGCAATCCCTCTAGGGGTGTACCTGCTCTGTCATGGGCTTATCCATGGCCACACGCTTTGAGGTGCTCCAGCATGACCTCATGCAAGCCACTGATGCTTCAAGGTGTACACGCTGCAGCATGGACTTATCCACAGCCACAGATGCTTCCAGGTATACCTTCTTCAGTGTGGACTCATCCTTGGGCCACAATCCATTCAGAGGTATACCTGCTGCGGCAGACATAACCACGGCCTCAGACACTTTGAGATGTACCTGCTCTGGCATGGACTTATTCACAGCCACAGATGCTTTAGGATGTCCTGCTCCCACGTGGACTCATCCACAGGTCACAGTCCCTTCGACTCGAGTTCACACTGGAGTTCCAGCCCGTCCAATACAGCAGCACAGAAACAGCAGCGATGCCCTGGCCATCTGCCAGCCCAGGCACATGGCCGTTGCTGTTATCAAAAAGTTCCCAGGCACAGCAGAGTAAGACAATACGCAGTACAGCGAGCAGCAAAAGCAAAAAGCAGCCACTAACGAGCACTAGGCCCTAGTATACAGTAAAGGCATGGGGCAAGCAAGCCCCATGGCAAGCACAGAAGCCTGCCGATTGATAGCTAAACAGCAATAACAGCTATAAATTTGACCTAGCACATTCCAATCAAACCTGACGTTATCTTGAACCCTTCAAGCCCCACGTTGGGCACCAAGAAGACTTATCAGAATTTTGTCTTCCGGGCACCAAATGGTCAGGTCTGTAGTAGCTAAAGTAGATTTTGCAGGTCCCATCTGAAACTAAATTGAACTTCAAAAAATATTGCTGTGACTTTCCTTTCAGACATCTATAGAGAACAAGAGACACAAATAAGAAGGCAGCATAAATCAGGAGAGAAAATGATCCTAAAGTGGAACTTTTACCACTGAGTGGGCCAAAATTTTATCTCTGATAATGACGGTCTGAGCTAGTAGGGAACAGGTCCTCAAATACTTGAACAACTTCCTTTGTGAGATACAGAACATCCACGTTGTTCCAGGGCAAGGGGAGGTTAGACTATCATAGAATCATAGAATTGTTAACGTTGGAAAAGACCCTTAAGATCATCAAGTCCAACCATTAACCTATCACTGCCAAGTCCACCACTAAACCATGTCTTCAAGCACCACGTCTACCCATCTTTTAAACCCCTCCAGGGATGGAGACTCAACCACTTCCCTGGGCAGCCTGTTCCAATGCTTGACCACTCTTTCAGTGATGAAGTTTTTCCTAATATCCAACCTAAACTTCCCCTGGCGCAGCTTGAGGCCATTTCCTCTCATCCTATTGCTTGTTACTTGGGAGAAGAGACCGACCCCCACCTCGCTACAGCCTCCTTTCAGGCAGTTGTAGAGAGCAATAAGGTCTCCCCTCAGCCTCCTCTTCTCCAGAATAAACAACCCCAGCTCCCTCAGCCACTCCTTGTAAGACTTATGCTCTAGACCCTTCACCAACTTCGTTGCCCTCCTCTGGACACGCTCTAGCACCTCGATGTCCTTCTTGTAGTGAGGGGCCCAAAACTGAACACCGTACTCGAGGTGCGGCCTCACCAGTGCCGAGTACAGGGGCACTATCACCTCCCTGCTCCTGCTGGCCACACTATTCCTGATACAAGCCAGGATGCCATTGGCCCTCTTGGCCACCTGAGCACACTGCTGGCTCATGTTAAGGCGCTTGTCAACCAACACCCCCAGGTCCTTTTCCTTTGGGCAGCTCTCCAGCCACTCCTCCCCAAGCCTGTAGCGTTGCATGGGCTTGTTGTAACCCCAGTGCAGGACCCGGCACTTGGCCTTGTTGAATCTCATAGGTTCATACAGTAGAGGACAGGAAGCATGATCACAGAGCACGTGTGAAATGAAAACTTAATAAGTGTAGTTACGGACCAAAGAGAGAACCCTAGAAATGTGCAGCCTCACAATTCTTATTTATCCAATATCTTGGACAACTCCCAGAGTCGGGAAGCAGAAATTTATTAACTTAGAGCAACTCCAAACTGATGGCTTCAGGGAGCACAGATGGGGCTTATCCTCACGTGTTGTGACAGATCAGTTCCCCACCACAGATGACTTGCTAAGTTCACAGTAGGTCTTAGAAGTCTGAAAGTGAGAGAATCAGCTTTCAGCATTCAAAGAAAGACTTGTTTTTAACTGCATATAGAGGAAGAAACATGTATCTGTCCTTCTGCCACAGTACCTGGAAATCAGGGTCAATAGGAAAAGTACAGAGGCCAGATTATCTGCACTTTGCTGAATCATGTACAACTCAGCAAAAGGAGGAAAACGCAACTAAATTGGAATGGCAGTATTTCATGATCTTTTTGCAATGGTGCCAAAACAAAGTACAAAAAAATAAAGGTTTTAGTCCAAGATATCTAGCTAAATATCTGAAATCATTAGTGCAGAGTCTCAGAACTTCTTAGTTATTCTTAACTCACTGTTAAGAATAGCCTTTTGATTGTTTTCCATAGAGTCCCCTGTGTTTGGGGGTCTTTCAGCAGTTAGATTAGTTTTAATACAGTATGATGTTAACACAGTAAAATAAGGAAAGTTAATGGAATTATTTGCCATCGATGACTATGAATAAATTAGGCACTATTTGGAGTAATAAATATCCATACTGGTGGGTAAATGGTAGTGAGTTTCAGAGTCCATGTAAATTATTCCATGAATAATTAGGAGTTAGATCACAGTTTTAGTCAAAGCAGACACAGGTTTGCTTAAGAAATTCAGAAATGCTAGAAGAAATCCACCTCTAGCACTGCAAAACTGTTCATTGGAGCTAATAAGATTGACTCAAACCAGCAGATAATTGAACTATTATTCCTTTGAAAATAGAGGATTAGAAACTCGTGCACCCAGATGTGGTTTCGGATCAAACAGAGAGACAGGATTTGGTTTGATAGACAGGGAAGGGAGTGCCTCTCTGTTCCTGACTCTAAGAAGTTAAATAAGCCCCTAGAATAGCATTCGCGGCAGGTTTTCTCTGTGTCTAAGACAGTGATAATGATGAGAATAATACATTTCCCTGGTAGGGTTCCACTTAGAACACAGTGTTCTGTTCTTGTCAATTCAGATTAAACAAGATATTGCAGGATTTGAAAAGTATAGAGGGAAAGTGCAGTGAACTATAAAGATGGAATTGTACAAAAACAAGTAAACATGTGTGTCTTAGAGGTTCAGGGAAAGCTAAATAGATAAGATCTTGAACATGTGTACAATAAATCTGACAGGTGTGACGATACAGCTCCTGTAGCCGTGTGCAATGTACCCGTCCATAACAGTGTTCTATAAATATTATAGACAGAAACTGAATACAAATTATGTTTAAGGTTGCCCAAATACCCATTACAAGATAATGTTTTCAGTGAATTACTAAAGAAGCCATTCAGATATACAGTTTTATGTTTTTTATTTTTCAGATATACATTATACACTTGCCCCATGAAAGTATCGAGGCCCATTTCTGCTAAGGGTTTGACAGTTTCCAAGAACAATATCATGGAAATACACATTTTTCCCTATTTAGAAAATAATTTTAAAGTCATTTTACTGTCAATCTCTAGTCTTTTTCATGTACTTCAGAGTGAAGGCTTGAAATGCATTTGAGTTGAGCTCTTCTGCTGTCTTTTGCTATCCCCAAGAAAACTTTCAGTGTCATAAAAGAATCTGGGAAATTTTGATCTTATGAGGACTGCACTGAGTTAATGAGGATTGTGGAGTTCAGCAGCTTTGGATGGACTGAAGAGTCCATTCTCACTGAGCTTTTCATCACAGGTCTTCCACGTGGTCAAACTGTGTTTGCAATTTTTCACAGAGCAGTGTAACCTCTTGGATCACTACTAGACTTTCACTTGCAAGGAGGGTTGCTGCACTCAGCTGCAAGAGGCAGTCCCTGGTACAGAGAGAGAGAGCTCCCATTCCTTCTTCTCTAGGTGGCCTCCAAGTTGGGAGGAAGATGGTGCCAGATGAGGGGTAGATGAGCAGCAAGTGGGAGTCGCAGAGCAGGAGAAGATCTGCACCTGAAGATGTGAGCTGGGGGTAGGAAACAGAGCTGGGGAGAGAGGCAGGGAGGAAGAGTGGAAGAAAGTGGCAAAAGGTGGGCCAACAGGGAGTCTGATTCGGAGGGAAGGAAACTGAGGTGGAGAACAGGAGCTGTTTTGAATGACCACTGGGTAGGAGGAGGATAGGGATGGAGGAGACGTGCTGTTTGCATAGGGAGGACTGCCTATAGCGTGCTCTTTTTCAGAACTAGAAACTGAGCCCAGAGGATGTCTGTGCAGCATGTGGAAAAATACATTGTCCTATTCCATGCTAGTCTAATCAGCTGCCTAAACAGCCATTAAGGGATCACAGTTGCCACCGGCTTTTTCATTAGATGATGCAACAGAAACCTAGGGAGCCAGGAGTCCGAACCCTGCTTAGTAAATCCCAGATCAGAACCCAGTATTATTCTGTCTGATTAGGTATCTATGGGGAAGGGGCTGCTTTTCCTGTAAGTGTTTTATCTGTTTATTTTTAGGTAAAAAAAACCCTTACACCTTTTGAAGAATACTAAGCTTGCAAAGTCAGTTCAGAGGTTGAGAAAGACCAGAACTATCATTGCTTGTGCAGGCTGATTTTTACAATATCTTTAATTACAGGATCGCATATCATCTTCCACAGAGCCCTTGTCTCAGTCAGGATGGACATGATATGTGGATGAACCGGGATGCGTGGGGATTGAATTATGGGGCCATTAGTGTCCAAGTGTGGATTCAGGCCACCCTGATTGCAAAGCAAAGTACATGCATTTAAGACGCTTGCTCTGGGAGCTTAAAGATACTCAGTGATCAAGGTTAAAGGGTGAAGATTAAGCCAGCAATGCTAAGTAGATACCTTTACTTAACAGCAAATATTCCTATATTTGAATTAAATTCATGGTGTATGTTTCAGCTTTATCTACACGCCACCTTCCTAACCATCACTAACTGTCTCATTTCCAGACTCACACCAGTAATTGTTCCTGAGGAGATTTTTTAAGAGGATATCCCATTATACACAATAGCAAATGTCCATTAAGTCACTAATTGAGAAGACCTCTATCCAAATTGCTCATTTCTCTTGAATGAACTGTTTTACCTAACAGAGCCAGAAACCTTTACCCAAGACCTGCGTGTATAAACCGCATTTTCTTCTCATTTGAAACAGAATACTGAACTCCAGGAGCTGAGTTCAGCTTCCAGTCATCTTTTTTAAATGAAAAGAAGTCACAAATTAAAAGAAGACCCAGAAAGAACATAGAAACTCATTGCTATTTTCTGTCCCTTTCTATCCACCCAGCTGTATTCACAACTACACCTGGTACAGAGCCCAAATAAATGTTGCTGCAGAGAAATGTATCCATTTTAGTGGAGTAGCTTGTGTGATTTCTCATAAATGCTTTACAATAATGACAGCCACAGCTCGGAAGCTATCATGGTCTTTTTCCCTGGAGAGCAATATGTGAACCATACTTAGTGTTTAACCTTTTCTGAGAGGGCAAATGAAGCAGGAGTCAGGCATAATCAAGAACTAGAGGGGGGAAACCTATAATCAAACACGTTTTTCAAAAATGTCATTCAAATACTTTGTTCTGGTTTGTTTCAATGAGCTCTTTTCTTGGTTTTAGCGGGGAGCAGGGGGGTTGGAGAGAGGGGTGCTAGTTGTAAAAACACTTCACAACAGATCCAAAAAAATAAAGCTTTTCCACATTAATTTCCATATTGACCAGACAGTTACCTCACTCAACTGAATCAGGGACCTCCCTTTGGAAGGTCTTTTCCTCACATGGGGCAAAGTGAGAACATCAGTTTTGTACAGGCACATGCCCTCCACCTGCATGAGTCCACGGTGCTACAGCACATTGGGGATCTGCTTGTACATTTGGCCTTCCAACAGCAAAGTCTTCAGTAGCTCTTGCAACTGATTTCAGTGCATGCAAGATGAAACCACTCATAAGTATGCAAAATACGCATGGACATCTCTAAACTTGAAAAAAAGAGATCAGCCCCTAAATAAGTGATCCTAGATTCATTTGTAGTATACTGTAGTATACTATGTTAATGGTAGTCTGTCTTTAATGCTAAAGAGCACATACGAGTTTCTAATCTGAATACAGATCCTTTATTAACTCACCACTGAGCATGAGCCTTTGTGTCTGGAACAAAGTGTTGCTGCGGCAGCCAGATACATATGAAAGACCTTTGTGCTATAATGGCCACTGCCAGTGTGTTTTACCCTCTCAAAAATCAGAGCTATTGCTATATATTTAGCATGTTACAAATACATATCTCACATCTAATTTGACATTAAAATTGTTGTAGTCGTTGTACTGGGGGGGGATTTATTTGTTTTTTTTTTTTTTTCCTTAAGTGCTAGGGAGGTAAATGAGAACATAATTACATTGTCAAAGTCAATAATAGCAGGCAGCCTCTGTCAGGTCTTGCTGTGCTCAGCACTGTTTCACAGGAACTGCTGGGGAGCTCTTCCGCCACCAATCCATTTGGCTCCATTTAAGAACTGAGTACAGGAAGGTAGTTATTGTACAAGATTAGTTTCCTGTATGCTGCAAATTGGCAGTAGCAGAAAAATACAGGATGAATTTATTAGCTTGCAAGGTCAGCTAATAAAAAGAAAACTATGTAACTTGGACTGTTGTTTACTTTAAGTCGGATCGCTTATTAGACTTCATGCAAAATTTAAACTAGTTAACTCCTGCATTTCCAGCCTGCAAAATCATCACAGAAAAAAAGCAAAAAAACGTTTAATACAAAACCTAGTCTGGATGTTCATATTCAAGGAACTTAGCAGGGTTAAAATGCCCTGCTCTTTAAAAAGCTGCATTAAATATACAGACCTTGAGATCCACAGGCAACTCTATCAATCAGTTGTGTTTTGTCACTACTGCAGAAAGAATATGATGATAACGATTATCCTATAATATTTCATTTGTGCAATGAGCACGAGTAGCAAGTTTGGGGAGAGATTGCTGTTGTTAATGAGATTGAGATTTTGGCCTAAAAACCATTTTTTTAATTGAAGTTCAAGGGAAAAAAACCATAATTTTTGGACAAAAGATAGTATAATGATAATGACATCATGATGTTCCTGGGGAACAATATATGATGTAAATTTGATTTATCAGTGCCTTTTCTTGCCACAGACTGCAAATGGACTGATAAAACAGTACCACCGTTTCAGAATAGAACTAACTCTATGCTTCAAACAGCAGATAATTGGGGTCAGTTCAGCTTGAGTTTTCTACAGAATCTGAAAACACACACGCGCGCGTGCGCACACACACACACTCTCTCTCTCATACAAGTGGAAACCTGGATAAAAAGAGGGATTTTGAACTCTGTTGTAATACCTGTACAATAAACTTACTCTAGATTAGCAGTTAGAAATTCCAAGTACTTAAATAGTTTAACTGGATTTTTCTAAAGCTCCTAAATATGTTAGGTAGTCATAGTAGTTAAGTGCCCAACTTCCTTTGAAGCACTTTGAAGTATATGAGGCACGCATTCACATCACTCGTTTCCTGGGGGAAAGATTTAGGCTGAATCCTTTAGGCACACTAATGTGGGCACTTTTCAGAAGCCCAACACTCGCCTAACCTGTGCTCCTCTCCGAGGCATAGTTTCACCTGCTCTTTGGGCAGGAGGACACTAGGACTAAAACTTTCCATACAGCCAAGGAAGGATCAGCAAGTGCTTCTGAAGAACACCAAAGGGAGATACAATCTGCCTATGTTAACCACTGGCTTCTTGCTGCTCATTATAAGATGGAACAATGGGACACGTTACTTGCCTCCCTTTGCTGAGTCCTTCTCATCCAGGGAGCGACACTCAGATCTGTCCCTTTTAAATAAGTAGGTCAGTGTCTCTGCCTCCTCCACCTAGTACAGGCATATATCCTTCTGCGTGTCATGGATGCATCCCTGGAAAGTGCAGTGGTTAGAGTTTTGACAGATAGCAAACCATTATTATTTTTTAAAAAAGTATTAATGTAATACAGGGGATGCATGCAGGAACCTAATACACAGTTTAAATACACATGTGGTGGAGAGGCAGGATCAAGATCATCAAGACTGTCAACTGCCAACTCAACATCTGATAACAACACAAGAGTTGTTAGAGATGCTGTTTTGTGGTGACTGGCTTTGTGGTGGCCAGAGGCGCCGACTGCTTTTTAAATGAAAAGACAAAGAATGACTGCTTGCAGGCCTAAAATGTTGACTGGTAGAAGTCTTAACAGCAGGAGATCAAATTTTGCTATGCCCTGGTGATCTTGTTCAACTGGTGTTCCATCAGATGGTTATTCTGAAAGGTCTTCTGAGCAACTGCATCTGTGACACCAAACACCCAAAGTCAGTCTTCAAGAGCAAGCATTTTCTCTGCCTCTTTCTAAAGAGAAACATCCAAACAGTTCATCGTCTACCTCAGAAACTCACTGCTCATCTGATTCAGTTAAGTCAATGAAGGGTGAAGGACAGAAAAATAGGGTTGTGATGACAGTTAGCAGATCAGAGTACTAAATGAAAGCAGTAGATAGTGTGGGTTACTGCACTTAGTATACTCTTTAGCACTGTGGGAGACTGAGCTTTCCTCTTCTTGGGGCCTCATGTCCCAGCAGGGTGTTATAACAGGACCCCCCAGAGCACACTGCTCCATCTTTGGGAATGGAAAGCTGGGCCACACGGTAGCCAAGAAAGTAAGACCCAAGGCAGAGTAGGCAAAGACGAGGCTGACTTTCAGTGGGAAAGGGTAAAACCAGGCTACTAGCCTCTGCTTTCTGGATATTCACATCAAAGTAATACAGAAAAACAAAACCAGACATTTTCCTGGGAGTAGAAACCATCTCCCTTTCTAGCTGAGGAAAGCTGTGATTTCAGTTGCTTACACTGCTGTCTGCCTTTCTGTTAGGTGCCTACTCTTAGGGAAAAAAAACAGTATTGTGAAATGCAGGAGGACAAAGGCACAAATTCCTCTGTTCTGTTTAAACACACTCCTTCTAGGCTGACTTCCACAGCTGATGAAGGTATGTAGTCTGCCTCTAAGGTGAATGTGCAGCTCCATTTCTCAGGCAGCCTCATTCAGCTTTACTGTCCAGCCACATGCAGAGGACCTTCTGTGTGCCCAGGTGTCGGGGCATGCCTTGGCTGTGCCCTGACCTCATATCTGAATAATGCCCACCTTGTAGTGACACCAACCTGCACTCAGGGAAATGAAATCCAGGTGGGAGCCACATCATCAGGGAAACAGGACTTTGATGTGCACTGTGGTACAGCCAAGCAAGTAAACCAGGGCTCACCCTCAGGAACCCCACTAACCCTCCAGAGACACTCCCTGCTCGCCACCACTGAGGTTCAGTGGTGAGGCCTCCCTGCCTCACTTAGAGGTGCTCTGAGTCACCCTCCCTACCTGAGCCAGCCTCAGGGTGGGATCCAGCCCTCTTAAACCAGGACTGGAATTTACTTCATCTTCTTCCCAGCACTTCCCCCTTCCCCATAGACCCCCCACTCCCACGGAGGCAAGGCAAGGGGACAGTTATTTCCCATCCATCCATCCAGTCTAAGCCTGGGTACCCAGCAATGCGAGTGGTAGGGGGCAGTGAGAGAGTAAACAAGGCACTGTTCCAGGCACTGCTTATGCATTTCTTAATTGTCATCAGATAAAGAGCATCAGGAGCTCGGGCAAGAACCCAGCCCCTCCCTTCTCCCAGAGGAGCACCTTCATGGCTGCAGTCTCAGATGCCTTCTTGTTTATTAACCTCTCCCTTCGGCTCCTCCAGCCTTGGGCTGCCTCAACCCTGAAGCCCCAGCCATGCCTCATGCACTTTGCGTGCCCACCCTGTATGATTTAGTTGTGAAGACTTCAATAGGCAGTTTCAGATTTGCTGATCTGCTGCAGCAAATGAATCAGAGCTGGAGTGGAATGTGAATCTGTGGAAGTCAGTCACCTAAAATGCAGTTTTCTGAAATGTCTCAA